>NC_080833.1:8413422-9038422 GCF_030435755.1 Ochotona princeps
CCATCAAGGTTTCCTACATGGGTGGCAGGGATACGAGTGCTTGAGGCCTTATGTGTTGCTTTTAAAGGTGCATTAGCAGGAAACTGAGTCAGAAGCAGAGTAGCCAGAACTCGAAACAAGAAACCAATGGGATTATGGAAATCCCAAGCGACAGCTTAACCTGTTATGTCATGTATGCCCCAGGGTTGGGTTATTGAGGCCCCAAGACTTCTCTGTAGTTTTTTTTTTTTTTTTTTTTTTTAACATTTTCATGTATTTATTTGGAAGTGAGGCGAGTAGTTCCTCCAATTCAGTGACATTCGAGTCCGGCCTAGGCTGGTAGCCTAGAATTCAGTGAGCATCTCCCATGTGGGAGATGAGGTACAGATGGCTTGAGCCACCACCTGGTGCTTTCCAGAGTACCTTAGCAGGAAGCTGGAATTGCAAGTGGAGCCAGGACTTGAATCCAGGCATTCTGAAATGGGATGTGAGACCCAGCGATTATCTTGGCTGCTGGGCCAGCCAAACGCACACTCCTGCAGTTTTGAACATCGCGAACCATTCCTTCATCCCAGTATCCTACTGTTTCCTGTTGGAATGATTATCACCCACTTCGGTTGGTTCCCTACTGTGTCTCTCCCATTTGGTGATCATGTCTGGAAACGAAGCTGTGGTTCACTGTTCTGCCCATTTTAAAGATGGGTAGAGCTAAGTGGCTAGTCCAAGATCATTCAGGTAGCAAGAGGCCAATTAGTGCCTGGAGTTGGGATGTTGGCTCCAGGGTCCACACCTCTGTTCAGCACAGCATCTGGCATGTAGCCTGGGTTCAGTAGACAGTCTAATAAACTCTAGCACAGCAATGATCCAATCCAGGTCTTATGGACCTAAGCTGCTGTTTTTCAGCCAACATTTGGGTGAGCATATTGTCTCCCTCATCCCATCCCAGAGGGAGTAGCTGTTCCCAGAACCTACAGTTCCCTTCCAGAACTTGGCTTTCAGCAACCCTGATTTTGATGTTCAGGGACCACACTTAATTACTGTAATACCTTTGCTGGCACAAAAGGCGGTTTCCTTGCTGAATCCTTCCCAAGAACACCTCATGGGCTCTTGTGCTTAGAGACGGGTGCTCTGTAGTGCCAGGGCCAGCTGGACTATGTCCTGGCACACAACAGTTGATGGTTCCATGGCTCTGGGCTCGACCCCAGGTGAGACTTCTGAATACCTGCCGTGGCCTTGCCTTGATGTTGACTGACATCTGCTTGGCCTCCCAGGAGCCTCTTGGGCTGTGAAGGTGTTTTCAGGGCCAGGATGCTTCCTAGGTCTTTGCTGATTACCCTGATGGGAGCACATGCTGTCCAGGTCAGGGACCTTCTAGGCAGGCCGTGTGCTGGCTCACATTCCCTAACACAGCATCTGGTGTGTATACAACTTATTTAGGAAGTAGATCATCTGGGTTGGATCTGCTGTTTTTTCCAGCTGACACTTAAGGGTTCTGCCCTCAGGCCGCCTGCTTCTCCCTTGGCCAACTGTGTGATCTTGGCCGCCCACCTGACCTTTCTATGGCTCAGTTTTCCCCATCTTTGGCACACAATGGATAATCCTACATGCCCATTGGGGTTTTTGTGGCTCTGGAATTAATGAATGCAAACAAACCTGGAGTGTGGGAAGGACCATTGATCCTTCGTATGTGCAGTTCCCTATTCACAGATTCAGGCAACCACTGGCCAAAAACATCGAAGAAGATTGCATCTACTGACCATGTAGGAGCGACCTTCTTATTACTATCCATTAAATATACACGATGGCAACAGTGAGGGGACTTCAGAAAACTGATGGAAAGTGAAACAAAAGCATAAGCTTATTTTGGTGCAATAAATAAAACTCATGCGTAATCTTTAATGATCCCACTTTTTAAAAATCCTTTGATGACCTCTCACATACATGGATTTCAGAAATTTTTGCACCAAAATAGGCTTTCTAAAAAAAGATTGATTTATTTTTATTGCAAAGTCAGAAATACAGAGAGGAGAAGAGACAGAGAGGAAGATCTTCCATCTGATGATTCACTCCCCAAGTGATTGCAGTGGCTGGTGCTGTGCTGATCCAAAGCCAGGAGCCAGGAGCTAATCAGAGTCCCTAGATTTTGGGCCATCCTTGACTGCTTTCTCAGGCCACAAGCAGGGAGCTGGATGGGAAGCAGGGCTGCCGGGATTAGAACTGGTGCCCACATGGGATCCTGGTATGTTCAAGGCGAGGACTTTAGCCACTATGCTACTGCGCCGGGCCCATGACTTATCTTTTAGTCCCATTTTCCATGAACCTTTTGACGCACTCTCATGTATGCAAATATGCATATTTATTGTTTACTTGGAAGGCAGAGATAGAATAAAAGAGAGAGGTTTTTCATCTGCTGGTTCACTCTGCAGATGGCTGCAAGGGCTGGAGTTGGGCCAGGCTGAAGCCAGGAGCCAGGAGCTTCATCAGAGTCTCCCATGTAGGTGCAGAGATTCAAGCACTTGGGCCGTCTTCTGCTTTTTTTCTCAGGCCATGAGTGGAGAGAGCTGGACTGGAAGTGGAACAACCAGGACTCAAACTGGTGCCCCTTCTGGGATGCCGGCACTGTAGCTAGCAGCTTAACCTGTTAGGCCACAATGCCAACCCCTACTCTTGTGTTTTCGCAGCAGTTAACTGTGGGGGTATGATGAGTCAGAGGTGACTGAGGACATTAGTACAGGGCTTGGGTGCAAATACCAGGTCTTTTCTATCAGGGCCCTGTCCCCCTCAGAAACAAGGAGGACTGTCTCTTCCAGGTCATTGCATCCAGCTTGGAGAAGTAAGCTGCGTCACCAAGCCCACCCGGCCCGTAAGTGGCAGGTAGAATCTGAGCCTACACAGGTTGACTCCAGGCTCGCTCCTCCAAGGTCAGAGAGCAGGTAGGGTGGGGGCGGTGGCTCCAAACGTGGCCAGTGCAATTCTCAGTTGCAGACCTGGGATTCCTGCTGCAGCATTTTTCCTAGAAGACCAGGTCTGAGGGTAGCAGGAACTTCCCAGCCCAGAAGATGCTAGATGCTAGGACCAAGCCAGCTCTAGGGGCTGTGGTCTGGAAGGTCCCAGAAGGCTGGCCTGGAGTCCCCCTGCGGCCTTGCCTTCTGCAGTGGCCTCAGAAACCCTCTGGGTCAGCTGCCTCTTGGGCACTGCTTGCCCTGCCGTCTCCCAGGCTCCTTTCCTGGCCTGTGCTCAAGGCCGAGGCTTTGGACTGCCCTTGGCTCGAGGCAGATGCTGAGGGCTTTCTTGTGTCCTCTGATGGCTCTGCACGGTGTCACTGTGGGGTGTGTGTGTGTATTTCCCGCCCCTCCAGGTCAGCCCTTGGACACTTGCATCTATGATTTTGCACCTGTCTTTGGGATTTGATTATCTCTGCATTACACAGCGGGCATTGGGAGGATTCAGCTGCGTCTGCTTTTCCTTGTTTCACATCCCCAGCCATTAGTGCACTGCCTAGCAGCCATTCAGGTCCAAAACACGTTTTATTTTTTCCAAATGAGTAAATAGTCTACTTGATTGTCAGTTTCCTCAGTAGACTGGCAGGAAGTGGCTGGCATGTCCGCGTGGGGATTTTCATAAAGATGAAGGTTATGAGACAGAGGCAGGATGGAAAGGACACACCTGGACGGGTGGGGGAGGGCTGCAGGAGGCATCAGAACACCCACGCCTGGAGGCGCAGGGAACCAGGGGCTGCCAGGAGGCGCAGGGAACCAGGGGCTGCCAGGCGGCGGCAGGGAGAAAGAGCCTCTTCCTCTCCGACTGCCTGGTGTATTTGCCCTTGGCTGAACCCACTAGGGAGTTCACGGACAAGGGGCGCACTGCTGGAGTTTGCCTGGGTCTGCACGTCGGGGCGTTTCAGGGATGAGACCACTGTCCGGAAGTGTGGTTGAGTGAGTGGCCTCCCCGAGAGCTGAGCTGGTGCCGCTCTCTGCAAGCTGGAAACAAGCCAGAACAGGAAGCTTTTGGTCTGGCAGGGAAGGTCCACAGGAATTCTCTTGCTTCCCCGGTCTGTGCCAATACCCAGCTCTGCCGCAAGGTTCCTGTAGTAAATGAGGCATTACAGCACCATGGGGGGATGAGCCTGTACCCAGGCCTCTGTAGAGGGGTTGAGCACAGCTTTGAGGTCAGCCCCAGGTGGGCATGCATCCTGGTTCAGAGGAAGACCGTATGCCTAGTAGCTAGAGCTAGGCCTGCTTGGGCTTGAATTGCGGGCCTAAGGGCCACCACATCACCTGGGTGCTGTGATTTCCATCTGTCAAATGGAGTCATGGCATATGAGGAGGAGGTGAGCTACTGCAGAGCAAGCACTTGGGGCCATGCCTGGCTCACAGCTGGGAGGCCACGCTTGCTGGGCAGTTGGGGACCAGCCCCCAGCAGCAACAGCTGAGGCAGTCATTGCTTGACTGACTTGTGGGCCTAGCCCTGCATCTTTGTTGGCTCTCGCCCAAGCAGGAGGGTGGCTTGGCTGATGCTTTTCTTGCATGACTTGAACCAGGCGCCCCTGTTTGCTGTCAGCAAAGGGCAGTGTCTCACCCCAGAGCGCCGATGGTTCCAGGACAGTGGCATGCGTGATCTCCTTCCTTCCTCCTCCTCTGAGTGGCAGAAAGGGTTTCAAACTCCCTGGAGCTCTGTGATCTTTCTTGGTGCTGCGTCTCATCTTCCAAATGCCTGGCGTGGGGCCTTTCCATGGGAACAAGGGGAGGCAGTGGCAGCCGCAGGAGTAATGGGGTCTTCTCGGGCCAGAATCGCCCTCGGGTCCTCTCTGGGCAGCATCTCAGCCCAGAGCACTTGGCTGGATAAGGGCAGCCTCGAGGTGGCAGGACACAGAGGATGTCCCGATTAATTATTTTTCCTTTGACCTTGATCTTGAGAAGTCCCTGCCACATCCTGGGTGACCTTGCCCATGTCGCAAGGGAGTTGGTCACCCTGGGTGAAGAGTTCAAATGCCACATGGGGCCAGATGGTCTTCAGGGTGCCCCTTACCTTCATTGGGCTTCCACATTTTCATTTCTATAGTGAGAGGATTGAATTTTTCCGTGGTCTTCCTAATTATATGTTTTGATTTCTGAGATACAAGCAGATGCATTTTGTTTGGGAAAAAAAGTATATTGGGCCCAGTGGCGTGGCCTAGTGGCTAAAATCGTCACCTTGAATGCCCTGGGATCCCATATGGACACCGGTTCTAATCCTGGCAGCTCCACTTCCCATCCAGCCCCCTGCTTGTGGCCTGGGAAAGCAGTTGAGGACGGCCCAAAGCTTTGGGACCCTGCACCCGTGTGGGAGACCCAGAAGAGGTTCCTGGTTCCTGGCTTCGGATTGGTGCAGCACTGGCTGTTGTGCTCACTTGGGGAGTGAATCATCGGACGGAAGATCTTCCTCTCTGTCTCTCCTCCTCTCTGTATATCTTTGTATTACAAATAAATAAATCTTAAAAAAAGTGTATTTATTTTTATTGTAAAAGCAGATTTTTGCAGAGAGAAGGAGAGACAGAAAAAGAGGTTTTTCATCACCAGTTCATTCTCCAGACAGCTGCAACAGACAGGGTTGGTCTCGTCTGAAGCCAGGAGCTTCTTCCAGGTCTGCCATGCAGGTGTAGGGGTCCAAGGACTTGGGCCATCCTGTGCTGCTTTCCTAGGCCGTAAGCAGGGAACAGGATCAGAAGCAGAGAAGCCAGGACATGAACTGGTATCCACATGGGATGCCAGCACCATTGGTGGAGGATTAGCGTACAATACCACTAAACTGGCCATGGGAGGTACAGTTCAGAAAGATGTGTTTATTTAAAAGTCAGAGTCCCTCTATGAAAGACAGCAAGGCAGACAGAGAAATTTTCCATTTGCTGGTTGGCTCCAGTTGGCTCCAAAGCTGGGGCTGGGCCAGACTGAAACCAGGAGCCAGGAGCCAGGAGCTTATTCCACGTCTCCCCCAGGGTTGACAGAGGCCCAAGCACTTGGGTTATCTTCCACTGTTTTTCCCAGACCATTAGCAGGGGCTTGGGTAGGAAGTGGAGTATTCGGCTCTCACATGCATACTCCTTCCCACGTATATCACCCATCCCACCCAGTGTGGAAGCTTTTGGAATTTTCTACTCTGAGTTGAAAGTTCACTATTGCATGAAAGAGCCTCCCAAAATTACATGGGAATGTGTCTTATGAAAAAGAAAACTATGCACAGATATGAGAAAACAATTTGCAACCATGGGAAGGTTAACTTTAAAGTGTCATTTTCTGAAACCCTCGGAAGCTTCCTTGTATTTCAACTCACGGGGCTGTGCTCATGAACATGGTGGGTGCTGTCCAGCTGAGGATCCAGGCTGGTGTCTGTGGGTCTGTGTTCATGAACGTGGTGGGTGCTGTCCAGCTGAGGATCCAGGCTGGTGTCCATGGGTCTGTGTTCATGAACGTGGTGGGTGCTGTCCAGCTGAGGATCCAGGCTGGTGTCCATGGGCTGTGTTCATGAACGTGGTGGGTGCTGTCCAGGTGAGGATCCAGACTGGTGTCCATGGGCTGTGTTCATGAACGTGGTGGGTGCTGTCCAGCTGAGGATCCAGGCTGGTGTCCGTGGGCTGTGTTCATGAATGTTGGTGCTGTCCAGCTGAGGATCCAGACTGGTGTCCGTGGGGCTGTGTTCATGAACATTGGTTGCTGTCCAGCTGAGGATCCAGGCTGGTGTCCATGCGCTGTGTTCATGAACGTGGTGGGTGCTGTCCAGCTGAGGATCCAGGCTGGTGTTCATGAACGTGTTGGTTGCTGTCCAGCTGAGGATCCAGGCTGGTGTCCATGGGCTGTGTTCATGAACGTGGTGGGTGCTGCCCAGCTGAAGATCCAGGCTGGTGTCCATGGGCTGTGTTCATGAACGTGGTGGGTGCTGTCCAGCTGAGGATCCAGGCTGGTGTCTACGGGCTGTGTTCATGAACGTGGTGGGTGCTGTCCAGCTGAGGATCCAGGCTGGTGGTGTCCATGGGCTGTGTTCATGAACGTTGGTGCTGTCCAGCTGAGGATCCAGACTGGTGTCCATGGGGCTGTGTTCATGAACGTGGTGGGTGCTGTCCAGCTGAGGATCCAGGCTGGTGTCCATGGGCTGTGTTCATGAACGTTGGTGCTGTCCAGCTGAGGATCCAGGCTGGTGTCCATGGGCTGTGTTCATGAACGTGGTGGGTGCTGTCCAGCTGAGGATCCAGGCTGGTGTCCATGGGCTGTGTTCATGAACGTGTTGGTTGCTGTCCAGCTGAGGATCCAGGCTGGTGTCCATGGGCTGTGTTCATGAACGTGTTGGGTGCTGTCCAGCTGAGGATCCAGGCTGGTGTCCATGGGCTGTGTTCATGAACGTGGTGGGTGCTGTCCAGCTGAGGATCCAGGCTGGTGTCCATGGGCTGTGTTCATGAACGTTGGTTGCTGTCCAGCTGAGGATCCAGGCTGGTGGTGTCCATGGGCTGTGTTCATGAACGTTGGTGCTGTCCAGCTGAGGATCCAGGCTGGTGTCCATGGGGCTGTGTTCATGAACGTGTTGGTTGCTGTCCAGCTGAGGATCCAGGCTGGTGTCCATGGGCTGTGTTCATGAACGTTGGTGCTGTCCAGCTGAGGATCCAGGCTGGTGTCCATGGGCTGTGTTCATGAACGTTGGTGCTGTCCAGCTGAGGATCCAGGCTGGTGTCCATGGGCTGTGTTCATGAACGTGTTGGTTGCTGTCCAGGTGAGGATCCAGACTGGTGTCCATTGGGCTGTGTTCATGAACGTGTTGGTTGCTGTCCAGCTGAGGATCCAGGCTGGTGTCCATGGGCTGTGTTCATGAACGTGGTGGGTGCTGTCCAGCTGAGGATCCAGGCTGGTGGTGTCCATGGGCTGTGTTCATGAACGTTGGTGCTGTCCAGCTGAGGATCCAGACTGGTGTCCATGGGCTGTGTTCATGAACGTGGTGGGTGCTGTCCAGCTGAGGATCCAGGCTGGTGTCCATGGGCTGTGTTCATGAACGTTGGTGCTGTCCAGCTGAGGATCCAGGCTAGTGTCCATGGGCTGTGTTCATGAACGTGGTGGGTGCTGTCCAGCTGAGGATCCAGGCTGGTGGTGTCCATGGGCTGTGTTCATGAACGTGTTGGTTGCTGTCCAGGTGAGGATCCAGGCTGGTGTCCATGGGCTGTGTTCATGAACGTGGTGGGTGCTGTCCAGCTGAGGATCCAGACTGGTGTCCATGGGCTGTGTTCATGAACGTGGTGGGTGCTGTCCAGCTGAGGATCCAGACTGGTGTCCGTTGGGCTGTGTTCATGAACGTGTTGGGTGCTGTCCAGCTGAGGATCCAGGCTGGTGTCCATGGGCTGTGTTCATGAATGTTGGTGCTGTCCAGCTGAGGATCCAGACTGGTGTCCATGGGTCTGTGTTCATGAACGTTGGTGCTGTCCAGCTGAGGATCCAGGTTGGTTTCCCAGTTCCTCTCTCATTGAGCGTTAGTTTCCTTCTGAAGTTCCTGTCCGACTGCCCAGTCTAACATGGCTGCTGGACACATGGAACCCACGTGGTCAATAGGCCGTGACTCTGAGATCAAGCCTACTTTTAGCCTATCATATGCTCCATTTCTAAAACATTAAAAAAATATAGGGGTAAGTACTCAAATACCAGCAAAGATGCCACCACGCTCTCTGCATGCCTGGGTTTGAGTTGGCGTTACCTGCCAGGGTACCTGGGAAGCAAGTGCTTAGGTCCTTGACACACATGTGGGAGACCTGAATGGAGTTGGTGGCTTCATCCCGGGGCAGCCCTAGCTGTAGTGGGTGTTGGGATTGGAAGATCACTGTCTCTTCCTGTTTTGACAATAAAATGAAAATAAATGATATTATTTGGTTCTTGATTTGCTGGCTGGCTTCCCTATCCCTTTGTGGTTGTACACTCAATTTATTCCCAAGATGATAGTCCATTGTGTCCTTCATCCCTTCTTTGCAAGGGGTCTGTGGTCCCCACCTGGGGGTGATGTTGATGGGCCTCAACTCTTGGTGCCTCCTGTATGCAAGTTCCCCGCTCCTTTCTCTGTGAGTCTTGCTGTGTTAGGGGATGGTGGAGGGAGATGAGAGTGGGGCTCGGTGGGCACCTGGGCTTTGTCTGCTGGGTCAGGGACTCCCTGCCCAGTTGGTGGTCGTTATTAGCCCACCAGACCCAAATCCCAAGCTTGAAGCTTCAGGTTGGATGTACTGCCTTCTGCTGCTTTGCACCTGTGGGGCAGGCAGACAGGAAGGGGCACTGAGGTTCTAATTTAGCTCTCCACTCATGCACCTGGTGGCAACCCTGAACCTCTTCCTGTTGCGTGTGCCTTCTGTTTGGGGCTTAGCGTATCGTGGAGTTGTTCTACCTCTGTTGCTGTCTTCACAGAAATGCTTACTAGATGGCGATTTTGTCTCTCTCACTCCCCATAAACTTCTTTTTTCCTTTTCTTCTAGAAACTTTCCTCCACTGATGGATGGCTGGTGATACTGATTTTTGTTTTTCAGGGTTTTGCGGATTCTTAAGAACGTATTTCCTATTTAGTTCATGGGATTTGGGAATGTGGATGGTGGGTGGGAAGCAGTGCATGCATGCTTCCAATCTGTCATCTTAGATCAGTCTGTCACCCAGAAATCATATTTCCAAATGATCAGAGCTTCCCATCCGACTCTTCCTGACTCCAACTCCTGCCAACGCCACCCCGGAAGTTCTCCTGGGAGGACCCTCTGCAGGCACAGAGGGCAGCAGGAGAAACTTCTCCAGGGGGATGGCCGGCTGGATCACGTCCTTCTGAGAGGTCTTAGGTGTGCTGGGGCTGAGCTCCAGTTGCAGAGCCGTGCAGGTCCTACAAAGACACTCAGCAACTCTGGAACGTGGGCAGGAGAGGAGGAAGTGGAAAACCCGGCGTGCAGGCCTGATCACCGTCCTGCCTCTCAGCACAGCTCCCTACCCTCTTGCAGGTCACTGACAGTTCTGTTTCGATATAAGATCTTGGCTGAGCTTTAATCTCCCAGGTGAGGTCATGTCTGCAGTATGACATGACCCTCCTTACTCTAGCTTGCCAAAAACACAGCAGAAAAGCATCCAGGAAGTCCTTGGGTGTTAATACCCATCCCCCCAGGATAGGCCATTTCTGGTCCAGGGAGCGAGACCCATGCTGCCCATGGCTTGCTGGGTCCACCTCATATTTCTACCAAGAAATTTCCTTGGCTCATCACTGATGTCTGCATGTGGTGCGTTCCTGCCCTCCCACTACCTGGAGAAACCTGTGGGAATTCCTCTGGCAGGGTTGGTGCCGGAGGGATTGGTCAGCGCCTTCATCCCCGCCAGCTGGAGCTGGGAAGCACTCCCACTTCAGTTCACAGGGAGAAACTGTTTTTGTGCCGGTTTACTGTTCTGTATCTCCCCTCCCTGGCATAATCTTGGTTGCTGTGGTCGGTGATGCCAGTCTGTAAGTGGAGATTTCTTTGCATGGTGTGCCAACCTGTAAGGAGTTTTCTGGATGCTGTAGGTGTTCTTCCATCATTTCTGAGAGTGTCACCGTGGCCCGTGACAGCTCCCGCCACCTGGTGGTGGGCTTCCTGTCCGTTCACACATTTACTTGTTGCATTTACTTGTTGAGTTCCTGGCTGCCCACGGCACACGTGTCCTCCACTTCTTCAGGTCAGGTCCTGGGAGAAACTTCTTGGAGAAATAATCCTTGGGGAGAATCTTGACCTGCAGGTACTTCTCTTCTGGGTGGTTCTCTCCAAGGTGACCAGGAGCGGGCTTGTGGCTTCCAGCTGTCCTATGGGGCACGTGCACACACAAAGCCATTGTGCTAAGACCCAGAGCACCGTGTCTCCTCTCTTCTCTTGTTGGGGAGAAAAGGGGCTGCTTTCGGATTAGAACCCAGGCATCAAAACCCAAGGGTGTGAAGGTTAAATGGAAAACAAAACACAGGGGAAGACACTGAGAGAGCTGCTCAGCTGTTTATTGTTTTTGTGTATGTGTTTATCTGAGGGGGAAGAGGAGGGAGAAGGCAAAGAGCGGGAGAATGAGAGAGATCTTACCCACTGGTTCACTCTCCAGATGCCTGTGGCAGGAGCCAGCGACTCCCCCATGGATGGTGGAGACCTAACCCGCACTTGAACCCTCATCTGCTGCCACTCAGGTGGTGCAACTGGCAAGCTGGAATTGACAGGCTGATCCAGACTCAAACCTAGATGCTTGGCTAAGGCACACTGTCATCCTAATCAGCATATATGCAATGTACATGTTTATGTGAAAAAAGGGAAGAGACACAGAAAATGTTCTACCTGCTGAATCACTCCCCAAATGGCTGTGATGGCCAGGGCTGGTCCTGGTTGAAGCCAGGAGTCAGGGGCTTTATCTGCTTTTTCTGTGTTGGTGGCGGGGACCCAAACATTTGGACCATTTGCTTCTGCTTTCCCAGGCATATTAGCAGGGAGCTGGATCAGAAGTGGAGCAGCTGGAACCCAAACCTGCATTCATATGGGATGCTGTTATCACAGGCAGCTGGCTAGTTCATCATGTCCCATTGCCCCCTCTTCCCCATGGATATCATTACTCTTCAACAAACATGTACCCCTATTCCCCGGTTTTAAATCAGCAGGTGAAGACCTAGGGGAGGGAGGCTGGAGGTGCCGGGAGACCGTGACATCGTAGGTCTGAGTGCAGACGTAAAAATTGTTCTTCATCCATCTTTGTGCTGGTTGGGATGTGAAAAGCTGATGGACTGGAGAGAAAGGTGAGGTCTTCCCACCAGGGGACCCCTGTCTGCTCCGGGCTTTCTGTGGAGGCTTCTGGAGTCAAGGGTCCTGCCCAGCCCTGCAGGCCCGCACATGGCCAGGATCCGGGATCATGGCTGCTTGGCCACAGGGCAGCTGGATCTGGGAGTAAGCTGGCCTCCCTGGACTCTGTCCCCTCACTGTGAGGTGGACCTCACCTCTCCTGCCTCCCAGGTGTGTGAAGTGCAGAAGGAAGTCGTGTGTGCAGCCTCGAGGGCCACTTCCTCCTGGACACCAGGTGCCGTGCTCGTCCCTGGGGAGGTGAACGGTGGCCGTGCTCGTCCCTGGGGAGGTGAACGGTGGCCGTGCAGTCTGGTCCCTGTTCTTCTGGGGGTAGAGATGAAGAAGTAAGCAAGCGAAGAAGTGTGATGGTTGGAGAGCAACCATGTCGTTCAGCGAGGAGGCGGACGCTGAGGCATGGGATCACCACGGGGCAGCTTGGGGGTTGACCAGCCGTGTTTCTGTTAGAGTCCAGGTGGCTGCTGCTGTCAGTGGAATGCTGTGATGATGCTGATCACGATGAGGAGGATGGTGATGATAGTAATGGGAACTTTGATTCGTAACTGGACTTTCAAGGATGGGACCCCGATAATAGTGATTCTGTTGGCCATCGTCTGGGCACACCAGCTGATGGTAGCCCTTTTGCTCATTCGTTCACTCACTCCTGTATGTTTTTAAGATTCATTTGTTATTTTTATGTGAAAGGCAGATGTACAGAGAGAGGAGGAGGAACAGAAGGAGAGAGAGGAGGAGGAGAGTGCACATGAGGAAGAGATCTTCCGTCTGCCTGTTCACTCTCCCAAATTGCCACAATGGCTGGAACTGGGCCAGCCCGAAGCCAGGAGCCTGGAGCTTCTTCTGGGTCTCCCATGTGCGTGCAGGGGCCCAAGTGGAGCAGCCGGAGCTGGAACCTGCGCCTCTATGGATGCCAGCCCTGTACGCGAGGCTTAACTCACTGCACTGTTGGTGCCACCCCTCACTTGTGTGTTTATTAAGAACTTGTGGGCCTGGCACTGCCCAGTCATGGCATACACCACGAAGAACAGTAGTTCAATGGGTATATATTAACAGCCTGCAGTGTACTGTGTGTGGGGGTGGGGACAGAAGTGAGTCGCACTCCCATGGCTAGCTTTGTCTTTTCATCCGCAATTTTACTTTCCAATGTTTTAGCTACTCACGACCAACTGCAGCGCGAAGGCATCAAAAGGAAAATTCCAGAAGCAAATAATGTGTGCATATGTTGGAAAATGTGTGTTGTTCTGAGCAGTGTAATTGCAGCTCGTCCTGCTCTCTCCCAGGACCTGAACCAGCCCTGTGCAGTGTATCCATGCTGTATCTGCTACGTCCCTGCTGGCCACTTGTCAGTCATCTTGGCTTTGAGGTTCCCTGTGGTGCTGTTCCAGGGCTTGGGGTCAAGCAACTCTCGTTTTACTTAATGACGTCCCAAAGCACAGACCTTTATTGCGACATAGAATAATCCGTGCCTGGGTTATTATTAGTTACTGTTGTTGCTCCATTTTTGTGTCTCATTTGTTGATTAACCTTTGCTGTAGACACAGACAGGGAATCACGCAGCCTGTCTCTAGGCCCCGTGCCCTCCATGGTTGCGGGCATCTGGTGCGGGACTTGGGACACATCTTTCTGCACCTGAGGGGAGGCCACTGAGTGCAGTGGCTGATTTTGACAGGTGGAGTGATGGCGCAGGACATAGTGGCCTGCTAAAGGCCAGCAGGCTGGGGGAGAAGCTTGGCTGGAGCAGGGCAAGGAGTGGGAGATTTCTCCTTTTTCATTTGCATTTGATTTGAAAGGCAGACGTCTAGAGGCAGACAGTGGAGAGAGATCTTTCACTGATCAGTTCACTTCTAAGATGCCCGTGATTGTCCTGGGTCAGGCCAGCCAGGAGCCAGGAGCCCAGGCTGAGTCTCTCCTGCAAGTGGTGGGGACCCAAAGACCAAGCTGTCCCCTTCTGCTTCCCGGGGTGCACACAGTAGGAACCAGAATCAGAAGTGGCACTTGGATACTGGATGTTGTACCCAGGTGGCATCCTAACTGCCGCACCACATGCCTGTCCCGATGGCAAGAATTTTAGATGTGGGCTGGCACAGTGGGGTAGCTTAGTCCTCTGCTGATGACGCCGGCAGCCCATATGGGCACCGGTTTGTGTCCCAGTTGCTTCACACCCAATCCAGCTCCTGCTGATGTGCCTAGAAAAGCAACAGAGGATGGCCCAAGTACTTGGTCCCTGCACACTCTTGGGAGACCTGGATGAAGCTCCTGGCTTCTGGCTTCAGCCTGGCCTAGCTCTGCCCATTGCGGTCATCTGGGGAGTGAATGGGTGGATGGAAGATCTCTCTCTGTCTCTCCACTCTCTGAGACTCTGACTTTCCAAGTAAAATAAATAAATCCTAAAAAAAAAAAAAAAAAAAAAAACAGATCCTAATAGAGTAGTGGGGTCGATGCATTGAGAATAGTCAGGCCCAGGGGTCTGCCTGTTCACCCTGGTCCGTGTCTGCCTTGGGGGCTCCTGTCTGTGGTCACAGCCCTCTGTCTATCACAGAAGCCAGCAGCTAGCATCCTCCCAGCCCATCCTCCCCCACAACCACAGACGTCCCCCAAGTGGTCTCCACCCTTCTTGACCAGCAAGGACCAGCTCTGCCGCCTGCAGAACTAGGTCTGAAGGTTCCTGTCCCTGCGTAACATATGCCTTGAACCCCTGCCCTGTACGCTGGCCTGTGGGAGGGTGTGAGGTGCTCACAGGTCCATCTTCCCAGGCTGTGTCTCGCGCAGGGACCCCGGAGAGCAAGTGTGTCCCTCACACCCTGGGGGATGCAATGAAAGATGTCTGTGGCCTAGAGCTGACCCCCCACTCGCCAGTGGCTCCTGGACCTTGAACAGTCCAGGCTCCAGAACCATGAGAGATCCATTCCTGCTGCCTGTGCACATGGGATCTGAGGGTGCACTGAGACGAGGACTGTCCGTGACCTCGCCGGGAGATGATGCGAGGTCACCTATAAGCTGTCTCCAGCCCGTGCCTGTCGCCCTGTCTAACCTCAGTCCCCAGCCAGGCAGGGAAGTGCTTCTGTGGACCATGTCTGTATAGAATATGGAAATCAGACTCAGTGGCAATGGATCCCCTGACCCCACTGGATGTGGCTGCCTCCCACCCACAGGGCCTTTGCACCTGCTGTCTGGGACCACACCCCCACCCTTCTTACCTCACTGGCATCAGAGCATTCTTTAGTGCTCAGTGTAGATGCCTCTTCCAGGAAGCCTCACCTGACTGCACGGGATGCTCCGGATGCTTCCCTCGGTCAATCCACCTGCTACTTGGGAGTGGCCGACTAAAGTCAGCCTAGTTTGTGAGACTGTGAGCATCTCCCTTGAGCTCAGGATGCCCAAGTCTCGTTCATTCTCAGCTGGGTGCCTGGCCCCCTACCTGGTTGATGGCAGCAGCTTTGAGAGTCACTTGCTCAGGGCCTGGGGTGTAGCTGGGAAGGGGGTGGGGAGGGGTTGGTAAGATGCAGGCTGCTTCTGCTCTCCCATGTACATGTGGGTTTGTTTGTTTGTTTGTTTTGCATTAGCCATGCAAAGGGTTGTGGAATGGTAGAGAAAAAAGCCACAGACAAAAGCAGTTGGCAAAGTTGACTTTGCAGCTGGTCTGGAGGGTTCTCTGTGTGTTACTTCATTGTTACACGAGCCCCAGGCTGTGGGCACTGTTATGACCCCACCTTGCAGAAGGGCAAACTTCACCCGAGGTCACACCGGCAGGTGGGGCTGAGGTGCCTCCCGATTTAGAGTCCTCCTTTAAGTCTACCTATGGCCTTATGTGTAGACTCACCCCGTCTTACCCGAGCCACTGTTGCTGTATTCAGCTCGCAAGGACCTGCATTTTCCCCACTTGGGGGCAACAAGCATTAAAGTCAAAATCAGAACTGTATCTCTGCCACCCCTGCCCACGTGGCCGCCAACTGTGGACCCGTTCTGTGCAGCCACAGTGACCTCCTGTGGTCAAAGCGTGAATTGCATAGATTGGCGAACTAGGGGAGCAAATTGCAGCTCTTTGTGCCAGTTGCTTCTAACTTTCTGGGGCCTAACGGTGCCTCCGCCCGCTGGTATCTCCGAGGACGCCCGGATGAAGGCATCGCCCCAGGTGGACGACCAAGCACTGGAGGGTCTGTGCTCCGGTTCTATCCAGGCCTGGGAAGACTCTGGACTTGGAACTTGCGCGTCCCCGACGGCAGTGCCTCGGGATGGGAGGGCAGGTCCTTTGTCACTCCATCTCTGAGAGACACTTGCAGTCCCTGTGTCCCTAGCCGAGAGGGTGACAGCCCAGCCTTTGCTTTTGCCACATGCTTGTTGAGCTCCTACTGTGTGCCAGGTAGAGCCTAAAGGAGACCTAACCCCCCATCTCACCTTTTCCTGTCTCCACTCCAGCCCCCTGCTTCCTACCTGAGATTCGGGAGATGTGTAGCGCCCTGGGGCCTGTATGTGGGGGTGGGGAGTTTAAGCGCATGCAGGAAGAGAAAGCAGTCAGCTTCCACCCCATCACAGACAGCTCTTCCTGCCCCCACACATCCCGGGAAGGAAGGCCCGAGAAGGGATGAGAAATGGCTCAGGGAGGAGCATGCGCCAGGGGGCAGAGTAGGCAGCAGAGCGGCCAGCGAGGGCTGCTGCAGGTGGACTAGGAACCGAGATGCCATTCAGGGAAGATCCAGGGCGCCGTGCACCGGGCGGGAGATGCTGCGTGCATCACTGTGGCTCCGGCTCCAACAGGACCTAGTCCGCTCTGCAGACAGGCCGGGACCCCCCTCCCTTTCTCATCCATAAAACGAATTCAGAGCTGCAGCCTTCAGACTGTCAGGAGGGGTCTGAGCCCAGAGCGTGGTGCCCTGTGTCACTTGGCAGCTGTGCAGATGCGCTGGTGAGGACGTTAGTGCTGACCTCCATCTACTTCAACTTGTTCATTCTTATTTTCAAGTATTTTGTTTATTTGAGAAGTGGAGTTGCTTGAAGAGAGAGAAGCATTGAGAGAACCTAGTATCTACCCACTCATTCCCTAAACCAAAGTCAGATTTGCAGAAAGCAGGAGAGACAGGACGATCGTCTCTCCTCTGGTTCACTCCCCAAATGGCCACAACGGCCGAAGCTGAGCTGATCCAAAGCCAGCAGCCAGGAGCTTCTTCCAGGTCTCCCACATGGGTGCAGCGTCACAAGACTTTGGGCCGTCCTCGACTGTTTTCCCAGGCTGCAGGCAGGGAGATGGATGGGAAGTGGAGCGGCTGGGAGATGAACCAGTGCCCTATGGGATTCTAGTGTATTCAAGGCGAGGACTTTAGCCACTAGGCTGCTAAGTCAGATTGAATCTTCAGTGATTAAGTGAGCATCTGCTCTGTGCCATGCCCTGTTGGGGACACCTGGGGATGTCAGCGAACCAGGTACATGTGTGTTCCCTGGAGAGGCTGTGATTCCAGAGAGGGGCAGAAGCAGGGATGACCACAAATGCATGTTTGGTGGCGTATTAGAAGGTGTCGATGGCCTCAGGGTAAGTTTGCCATGAGGGAACTTGGGAACTGGGTTGAAACTCCTAACTCCGCCCTGCTGCTAAGATCTTGAGGCTGGGTGAGTTTGGGAGGGGTGCGGGCCTTGGGGTTGGGGGCAAATGCAGCTCCCTGCAGTGTGGTGGCTGTGGGGAGTGCCCCTGCCAGGTCGGACCCAATGCTGGGGACTCATGCCAAAGACACTGCCGGAAGGCAGTGAACGAGTCCTCAGCCTCCCCCAGGTGGCCAATGCACCAAGTGGTGCCAGGCTTTGCCTGCTGGCAACCCAGCGGCGAACTCTGGGGTTTTTAAAGATATGTTTGCTGCCTGGGGACACCCATGGCTAAGGCCAGTTTTGGTGTAGGTGAGAAGTGAATTTTGGGTGATTCCCAGTGACAGGGTCATGAAAGTTTTAGGCATGTGTGGGGACTGAGACCTGGTGGTTTGGAGGGAAGTATCCAGAAGACAAATTGGGTTAGACAGATTCACCAGCCCAATTAGGAATACAGAGATGGGCTGTTGCAAACTAGCGCAAGAATCAGGCCTGGGATCATCTCAGATGAAGTTTCTTTGGAGATCCCTCCAACTGAATTGCTGATCTCAGAACCCCAACCATGAAGAGATGATGTCAGCCAGTGGACTCTGAACAGGTTTCATTGCGATTGGAACTGAGAGATTGGCAGCAATCCAGAACTGATGAACTATCAAAACTGAGCAGGACCCTCAGAGCGTACCTCCCGTTGGGGATCTGGGATGGGTGGGAGGTTGGGTGGAGCTTTTCCCTTTGTTTCTCCCCTGACCCCAGATTCAGGGAAAAATGATATTAGTGTGGAAACAATGGTATTACCCACTTTCACCCTGTAGCCCTTGACCCTTTGTACCCTAATCAACTAAGCAAAATTGTTAAAAAAAAAAAAAGGTGTCGATGCTGTGTGGGCGTCTGGTGCTGTGGTGGGCACTCCTCTGGGGATGCCCGCATCGCATAGCAGAGTGCCTGACTTAGTCCCGATTCCAGATTCCTGCTAATACACACCCTGGGAGGCCGCAGGTGATGGCTCGACTTCGTGGGTCCCTGACACCCACGTGGGAGACCCGGCTTGGGGAGTGAACCAGCAGACGGACATTCTCGCTCTCTCTCTCCTCCCTCTACTTCCCAAAAGCAAATACATCAACAAAGCAGGGTCTGCCAGGGGCGGGGCTGGGGCTCGGGCTCAACAGCCGCAGCACCCAGCAGCCTCACCTGTCAGCTGCTTCTGCCGCCCTTAGTTCCAGAGGTCTGGGACTCCAACACAAAACTGGGACCTTCTGGGTTTGGTTCCTGGCCATGTCCACTCTGGGCATGAGGTCATTGGTCTGCGATGGTCTGTGAGGACCCCCTGCTCCACTCCACGTGGTCTCCCATCATCCAGCAGGGCAACCCATGCTTGCTCTCGTGGCAGATCCAGGGTTCTGAGCGAAATGCCTGAGTTCTAGAAGCCTGATCAGGGGAGGTGCAAGCTGCCACTTCTGCCGCATTACATTGGCCAGAGCGAGTCTGAGCAAGCCAGCTCTGCAGGAAGGAGCTAAGGAGCCACACTGCAAAAGCCATCCAAATGGGAGGGGCCATTCTTGCCATCAGTCCTCCATGGTAAAGGAGGAAGCCACAGCATCGAACCAGGGTGGGGAGCGAGGGCTTCTGGGCAGTGGACGCATGGACAAGGACTTGTGGAAGTCAGGCAGGCCAGTGGCCTAGGGAAGAGCACTCCAGGCCAAGGCCACGGCTGAAGCACAGGCCTGAGGCTAGAGCGCATCCCAGGGATTCCAGAAAGAGCAGGATGGCAGGGCGGAGGGCAGGCAGGGCGGAGGCAGGCAGGGCGGAGGGCAGGCAGGGCGGAGTCAGGCAGGGCGGAGGACAGGCAGGGCAGCAGAAGAGGAGTGAGTCCGTGCAAGGCTGACTGGCCCTGCTGGGGACCCTGCCTTCTCGCTGCAGTGACCAGCAGAGGAGGGACATGCTGAAGGCCTGGAGGGGATGGTGTACAAGTGTGCTCAGGCAACCCCTGTGTTTCATGCTTTCGCTGCCGTATTCCACGCATCAGATAAGTGAGTTGACACTTCACGGTGAAACAGGTTTTGTGTTGGATGGTTTTGCTAATGTAAACTTTCTCAGTGTGTTTCTGGTCAGCCAGGCTGAGCGATGGTGTTGGTAAGCTAGCTGCATTCGATGCAGTTTCGACTTAGGATTTAAAAAAAAATATTTGCTTTATTTATTTGAAAGAGTTAGAGGCAGAGGGACAGACACAGAGTGAGGGCCTCCATTTGCTGGTTCACTCCCCAAATGGCTGCTACAGCCATGGCTGGGTCCACCTGATGCCAGGAGCTGCTTCTGGGTCTCTTACCTGGGTGGCAGCGGCCCAAGTACCTGGGTCATCTTCTGCCACTTTCCCAGGTGCATTAACAGAGATCTGGATCAAAAGTAGAGCAGCCCGGACATCCCAATGGATGCTGGCACTGCGTCCCATATGTGGCTACATCCCAGTCGCAGCCCCTGACTCATGGTATGTTTCGGTTATGACAGATTGATCAGGATGTAACACACTTGTAGAAAAATGTCAAGTGGCCCATTTGCAACTCCGAAAGGAGAGTTGCTGGGAGGTGCGGTACAGGAGTGTTCCATCTCGCTAGGCAAACAGGACTTCTGGAGTGGCCAACTTACAAGAGAAAATTACCGAGAAGGAAGGAGGTAACTTTGTAACTTAGGAAACGTGCACATTGCACAGCCCACAGTCCTCAGCCGGGGAGGGAGCAGAGCGGCTCCTGCAGGCTGGTGCTGTGCTGGAGTGCTGTGGCTGGGCCTGCCTGCCAGACAGTGATAGCTGAAGACCGATGCACTGCACCGCTGCCCTGCAGGAGTCTCGTCCATCTCCATTTCTCAGCCACTGAAGGTCGGGGCACACTGTGCCTGGGGGAGGGCGAGGGCTGAACCACAGCTGGAAGTCGGTGGTAGCTTTTTATTCCGGTGGGTGGCTCAGAAGGAACCTTTTCTTAAGACACTGTGGACCCGCCACCCTGGCACTCGCCCCTACGCACCATGCATGTTCAAGTGCCTGCAGTTGTGGTGAGATGGGGTGCTCCCCTCCCACGACCCCACTTTGTGACTTCATGCGGAATCTCCCTGGTGGGTGGAATGAGGTTCCTGGCTGTGAGCTCAGAGGCCTGGAGTGTGTTGTAATGAGCTCTATTCTCACAGGATCAAGTTCAGGGTCTCCTCCTAGCTACTGGCCTATCCAATTGAGTTCCATCGTTCGTCACAATTGCATTGATTCCCTGTCCTCACCCAAGAGGCGTCCTGTAGAACCAGCTAGCTCTTCCCGAGCCCTACAGGGTTCCACCCACTCCCCTGGCAAGGTCCACGTCCTCCTGATTTGCAGGATCAGGGTTACTGGACTCAGAGTCCAGCAGAGATGGCGCTGCCTGGCACCTTGCTGTTCTCACATCCTGGGGGGCGAGCTGCCCTGAGCACTCGGGCACAGCCGGGCCCTCCCAAGCCTTCCCGACTCCTGGTTCTCTTCTTCCCACCTTCCTTCCTCCCTCCTCCACCGATCCCCTGGCTCCTGCGGCTGGCCTCCCTCTGTCTCCCCTTACGCTCCCCCATCATACTGGACCTCTTTAAGACACTGCTTAGGGACAAGGGAGAACAGAGGCTCCAGCAGTGGGGAATGGAGACCAGGAACGCCAGATCTCCAGGCACCATGCTGAGGGTGTTGGACCTCACAGCTCACTGCTTGGGTCTTTTCCCAGCTGTGCGTCTGGTTGCCCCCTACCAGCAGTCACTGTCACAGCAGCTCCCCATTGTGCTTCCTGCGCGCTGGGTCCCCTGTAATAGACAATCCCAGCTGAGGGTCCAAAGGTCTCAGGGGGCTGAATGGGGTCTCTGAGGAGTATGCTCAGGCTCTGGGTGCTGACAGGAGTCTGCAGGGCCACACAGCTGCTCAGTGAGCCAGGTGCCTAGGGATTCCCACTGTAGCGCCGAGTCATCACCCAGGAACCCCTCATCCCCTCTGACCATTGGGCACTTTTGGTGTGGCCAGTCTGGACTGAGCTGAGCTGTAAGTGTGGAACAGGTCTGATGTGAAAGAACTAGAATAACAGCAGGATGTGGTCAAGTGGCATTCTGTCTTCCTTCCAGCTTTGATGTGTCAGATCAGATTCATATTGGTTGCCTATTTTCATTTATTTATTGATGTAGTTTATTTATTTGAAAGAGGAGAAGGGAGCAGAAAGAGACATCTTCAATCCTCTACTTCACTCTCCCAATACCTGCACCATCTTGGCCTGCCCCAGCCTGCAGCTGGCAGACAGGAATTCCGTCTGAGCCCCCCGCCGCCCACCAAGCAGACGGCAGGGCTGGCCTACCTGAGCCGACCTGAGCCCTCACGGCTGCCTCCCAGGGTGTGTCCCCAGGAAGCTGGAATCGGTAGAGGAGCCGGGACTCCAACCCAGGCATCGCACGTGGTGTCTTGTTTTTCTTTATTTAAAAAAGTGATTTGACAAGGAGGGAAAGGGAGAGGGTTCAGTCTCCTTGGGGTCATGGTCCAGAGCTTGCAACAGTCAGGGCTTGGCTGAAGCCAGCAGCTTAGAACCGAGTCTGGGTCTCCCACGTGGGGTCAGGGCCGCCGTCGGCTGGCCCCAGGGTGTACCTTGGCTGGAAGCTGGGTCAGAGGCAGAGCCGGAACTCCAACCCAAGCAGAGACTTCCCTCCAGTGCCGAAGGCCTGCTGTGTTTTTAGAAGTCTGCTTCTGGAAACTTTTAAATGCTCTAAGTGGTTCACACTGTGGTTGTATCAGACCATGCTGGCCTGGAAGTTATGCATAGACCTCCGAGTTCTGCTCTGTATGTTACAGGCATTCTGGCCTCAGCTGGGCTCCAGGCTCCTTGCGGTTAGGCGCCAGGGCCCACCCTCCTCTTCTTTTCCTCTGACACCTTGGCTGGGATGTATGTAGCAAAAGCTCATTTGTCTTTGCTTCAAATAAGCAAATCTGAAAGCAAGAAAGATGCAGGAACCCAATCTCTGAGCGGCCTCACTGCTGCCAGGATGGGCCGGACATGAGGCAGCTGGAGTTAGAAGCACTGGCTGGGAGCTGAACCCAGCCACCCCCATGTGGAATGCTGTGTCTTCTTGGCTAGGCTACGTGCCTGCTCCTTCAGTTGGTTTTTCTAGCTCTTTATTTTGATGTCAATAAATCATGCAGAGTGTCCCAAGTCCCCACTATTCAGCTGCCCTGGTTAAATCTTACACATGGTAGCAGCAGGCGTTTGGCCAACCTGTGATGGGAAACTCAAGTGTGAATTCATCCGGTGCCTTCTTGTTACCCCTGCGAGAAAGGCAGGTCGTCTGGGGGCAGGGAACCTGCCAGGAAACACTTAATGGGGACTTGGGATGCTCCCCCTGGGGTGCCCCCAGGGACTCATGCTGGTGGTTGGCAGTGGTGTGGACTGAAGACAGAGTGGCCTTGTGGGGAAGGCGGGATCTAGGTTGGCCTGTCCCAGGCAAGTCAGTGCCTTCTCTGCAGAGCACTGGGACTCCAAGCCTCACTTTTCCCTATCTGTGGAGTGGGGCCAGAGAGAGGATGCTTTACTTGAAGCTGGTTTCCTGGGTGGCCGAAGACTGTACGCGGTAGCCTGCTGCCCACTCCAGGGCTGGGCATGGGGATGTCGGAGGCCATGCCTTGGCATCCCAGGCCCATCTCGCTTCCTGGGTTCCTGAGATCAGAGAGAAGGCTGAGCTGAGCTGAGCGGGGCGGCACCCTGCCTCGGTGTCAGCTAAGGCATCGCACTTGTTTCCCTCGTGCCTGGGCAGGCGGGGAACCTTGATGTCTTGGCAATCCAGGATGAGGGCTAGGTGTGGGTGGGCGGTGCCTGTGAAGGACTGCACTCCACTGATCTCTGGAGAGGAGGAAGTGGAAACCATGGAAACCATGGAAACGTGGAAATGGGGGGAGGGGACCAGCAGGAGGCTCCGCCCCCTCAGCTCTGTCTTTGCAGAGGACTCATCTCCCACTGAGGTTTCCTGGGGAGAAAAATAGCTGGTTTCTGAACACAGTGTTTAAACCTTTAAGCAGGGGCTTGGTTGCCAGGATCCTCATACTGGAGCCTCATCCTTTAGGTCAGCAGGCGCCTGCTGGCCGCTTCTTTGATGTCAGCAAGGCCACTACTGCCTGGAATGGTACATTGTGGCACAGCTGCTCAAGCTGCTGCCAGTAACATCAGCATCCCATATGGTCACTGGTTCCTGTCCTGGCTGTCCACTTCCCATCCAGCTCCCTGCTAATGTGCCCTGTACCCAAGTGGGAGACGTGGATGAAGCTCTTGGTTTCTTGCTTCTGGCAATGTGGGGCGCAAACCAACAGATGGAAGATAGCGCTCTGGTCTTTCTCACTCTTGACTATATAAATAAAACTTAAAAAAAAAAAAAAGAAAATGTGTATCATGAAAACACCATGCTTAGAAAAAACACTTAAAAAAATCTAAACGTTGAATTCCATTTCCCCATGGATTTTTGGAGCAGCCTGGTACCATGGGCTCTTGGCGAGGGAACTGTAGCCACTCTCCCTCCCTCTTCTATCCTGGCTGCCCCCAGAGCCCCCTTTGCTCACTCTGTTCTCTGTGCCCCCACCCCAGCCACGCTTCTGGCATGATTGGTTCCTGTCTCATGCTTCTGGATTCTGGTCACCCACCCACCCTCTCCAAGACTCCTTCTGCTTGGGTTCAGGTCCTGATGCGGCGGCCACCAGGGGGCGTCTTGATCTGGCCTGATCCTGTGGTCCTTGTGTTGAGTGGCAGGTGCAGGTGGGCTGCTCCTTAATCTGCTTTCTTTTCCCAGCTCCCAAGGCGCCAGGTTGTACCTTCCCCTCTTTCTGATCATCTCGCTGCTGTTCTCCAGCTTCCTGGGTCGGCTCCTCCTCTTCCGCGTGAACAGCTATGACTCCTCTCTCCACAGCTGGCACCATCTAGTCCCGCAGCTTTAAAAGCCAGGAGCCTGCTGGATATTCCCAGGTCAGAGTGACAGTGTGTTTGTCCCCCACTGCTCCTGTGGATGGAGTTGTGTGGCTTCTGATTTCAACCTGGCCCTGTCCCTGCCATGGCAACCATTTGGGGAACGAAGCAGCAGATGGACGATGTCTGTCTCTCTGTTCATGTCACCCCTCTTCTCTCTGCCACTCTGTCTTTCCAATAAAACTAAAGCCACCTGCAGGGAACCTTGATCTTGAGCTTCTGGACTCTGAGTTTGGTCTATTTTTGTTGTTCTAAGCCACACAGGAGGTGGTCCACTGTGACAGTATTGTTTGGAAACTATCCAAGGAACAAACACACAATCAAGCGAAGGCATTACTGACGCTGTCCAACAGGGATTTGTGTGATGGAAACTGCAGGAAGTTAGGGAGTTTCGGAAGCACCACAGTCCAGATGTGAGAGAGAAGTTGTTACGGCTGGAGTGATGCTGGGGCAGAGATCCAGAAAGGAATGGAGCCCCTAGCAAGGCCGGAGACGCCCTGCAGGAAGGAGGGGTAGGAGGGAACCCGTACTAGAGCTCAGGCCACGGCCTTGGGAGCCATCCGGAGTTTCTCTGTCCTCAAATCCTACACTCAGTCTAGCACCAAGGACTCCTTGGCTGGGCCTTCAAGATGTATCCAGTTTCCGGGCTGTTCTCCCTCCTCCGTTGGCACCACCTATGCTGGGCTGAGCTCCCCTCACCTCTGTTGGGATTGTAATGGACGTTCCACAGCTGGGAACTTCCTCCTCTGCTCGTGTCCGTGCATTCATGCTCACACCCACGACGGCGAGCCCGGCGGTCCTGACTAGCATGCACTGGGTGTTTTTCTCTGTGGCTCTGCAGCTCCTGAGGGCTTTTTCTTTTCCCCTGGTCATCCTAACTGGTTCTTACACCAGTTATCTCTCTGAGCACATTATGCACTATAGTCCTGGGTACCCCACACCAGCCACACTGACCCACGTACCAGGTGGTACCACTGCCAAACCTGCTCCCGCCTCCAGCGCCATGTACTGGCTGTTGTCTCTGCATGGCGTTCCGTTTTCCCAAGTCTTTGCAGAACTTGATGTGCTTCTCTTTAAACCTTGAATTGGATGCTTCCCAGCCAATTCTCCAGGTTGAGGCAAGGAGGATGTGTGCCCTAAGGCCACGATACTACTACATAATACATTTCAAGACCACCATGGGGATGGTGGCAGAGACTCAGCCACTGAGCCATCACTGTTGCCTCTGGCGTGCCTGTCGGCAGGATGCTGGAATCAGAAACAGGTGGGCTGTGAGTACAGGCACTGTAACCGGAATGTGGGTGTCCCTAGCAGTGGCTTCCCTGGGAGGACAGATACCCATCCCTTCACTACCATTAAGATTTGAAACTCCTGTGCTGCCGTGTCTCTTGTATTCTATAAGGAAGACTCATAATAGCTAATTACTGTTTATTCTTAGAATTATTGAAGGTTCCGAGTGGTTAAGGAGCCCACCCACGGGCACACAGCTGGCCAATGCCAGAAATGGATGCAAATCCTGATGTATTTGATGCCAAAGCTCATGATGTTTGTTTGCACTCCACAAATAGCTGAAAATTCCTCTATGCTCCCCACTCAGGCTCTAAACTCCAGGGCACAGTGAGTTTAGAAAAAAAGTGGGAGAAAAGTCAAATACTTACAGTCTTGGTTTTGGACAAAGGGTCTCCCGGGTCCTCTCTGCTCGTGCTCATTCTCCTTGTGGCATGAAGTGATCCTTCTCTAGGAATGATTGAGGCGTTTGAACATTGGCGAAGAGTGCTGGCGGGAGTTGATAGAGCTCACATCTGTTGTGTGTGTGCTGTTACGTCAACCCACACTCTAAGCTTATGGCGATTCTGAGGGAGTGTGCTGCTGGTATTCTTGGCTAATAGGCAAGGAGATGTAGACTCAGAGGCAAAGTGACACGCCTGTGGGCGTGGAAGGGCTGGAGTCCGAATCCTGAGTTTCTCCCATGTGTTGACTCTTCAGTAATGAAGCAGGTGAGCTTGGGATTCCGTGGGCACATCTGTGAACTGGACTGCGGTAGACCAGATGTGATGCTGCTGTAAGCCGGCAGGATCTCTTAAAGTGATTCTCAAAGAAATTCCATTTTCCTTGACCAAAGCATTGATGACCACTCTCAACTCTCCTAAAAAGGCCTTGGGCTTGGATTTTGTTTGGCTCATACCTCCAGCTCTCATGAGATTGTGGACTAGGTCTAAGCCAACCAAATACTGGCTAGGAAAAAAAGACCTCAGGCATACAATGTGTCTGTTTTCAATGTTTGTTTTGCAATGAAAGCTGAAAAAGTGCCAGACATCACTGTATCCTATAGTAAAAGCAGACTGATGTACCCACACACTCTGTTCTTTAAAGCATTTTGTATTTACTCAGTTACTTTGGGTGATTTAGGCTGGGCTCAGTAGGTGGTTCTTTTTCTCTGTGCTCAACCTTTCACGTGTTTGGAAATCTGCTAGCTGGTGTCTGATTTAGAAGAATTTTGGCCAGAATGACAACTTAGCACTTCCACATCACGTCTCTGTACCAGGCTGGGCTGGGCGTATGCGTGTGGTTTTCCTGCCAAAAAGGCTGTGCGTGACATTTGAAAGTCTTTGCTTGCTTTCCCTTTTTCTGATGCCCTTTGTGCATTGCAGGAAGGCACAGGGCTAAATGGGTTTTCAGAGCCCCTGTGGGAAAGCGGGGTTAGCGCTCAAGGCACGTGGCTTCAGGGAGGCCGGTAACTAGGTCACTCATGAAATCAACGTATGCCACTTCATTTGTGAGTCTGAAGAGAGTGTGAGACATCACCTGGCCGGGGCGTCCACCCTTTCGTCCGGCGCAGACCCAAGTGCACCAGAAAGCAGCAGATGGGCTTGTCATTCTGCCTCCTTTGGAAGCAGAACTGACTCTGCATCTTGTTTGTCTGTCTAGTTGTTCCTCTCATGTCGCCCCTGCAGAAGTTACAGCTCCCAAGTCTTCCGGGTCTTCAATGCTGTGCAGGGTTTGAACGCAGCTGCTGCTTCTCAGGTGATGAATGAGTGAATGACCAGAGTCTGTTCCCTAAACCAAAACACTTCCAAAAGTTCACGAAAAGACAGACTTCCAAGATGTTTCATTGGGTGTGAAGATTTTTGAAGCCCACGCAGGTTTTTGATATTACGCATGTTTTTATACACTTTTGGAAGGATCCTCATGTGTGTGAATTCCAAAACTCTGTGCACCAAGGCGAACGGATCTTCCCATCCTGTTTGCCGTGATCCTTCCGACCTTAGTCTGGACTGCCAGGCCCCTGGCAGGGGGTGTTGGCGGCTCGGTCTCCGCTCCCAGACCAGCAGTGCTCAGAAGCGCCCATCGTGTTCTGAACCTTTTGTGGCACTAGCACAGTGATAGGGTCAACTTAAGCTTGCCGAAAGCTCGGAGGAGGGAGCACAGGCAGAGAAATAGGAGCTTAGGTGTTTGAAAGACTCGACTGAAAAAGTTAAGCCATAGTTTCCAGAGTGACGGGGAAGTCTCGCCCAGATCTGGACTATTTTTGCTTTTTCTAGAGTCCATGACAATTAATTTTGTTCAATCCATTGCAACACACCCTAAATTTAAATGTCTGGGTGATTTTTCTAAAGCTTCAACCATGCACCTTACAAAGCTGATGCCCCTGCCAGAACTTACACCCATCTGTCTGTTCTGCTGCCCAAATGATGTCATTTGAGGGGATTCCAGAGTCGACCGTTAGGCTCTCCATTTCCACATGGTTTTCCAAATGTGTAACAATGACCTTTCTGTCTAATTTTGATCCCTACTGCTTCCTGATGCACCTTGCAAGTGTTCAAGCTTTTGAGCCTCTGACAGAGCCAGTGAATTAATAATCTGTAGTGCATCAGTTTAAAAAATGTATTTATTTTTATTGGAAAGGCATATATACAGAGAGAAGGAGATACACAGAGAAAGATCTTCCATGTGCTGGCTCACTCCCCAAGTGGCCACAATGACCAGAACTGAGCCGATCCAAAACCAGGAGCCAGGAGCTTCTTCTGGGTCTCCTGCATGGATGCAGTGTCCCAAGGCTTCAGGCCGTCCTTTATTGCCTTCCTAGGCCACAAGCAGGGAGCTGGATGGGAAATGGAGCAGCCAGGACACAAACTGGCACAGCTATGGGATCCTGGTGCACGTAAGGCAAGGACTTTAGCCGCTGAGCCCTCATGCTGGGACCAACACTAGTTTTAATGAGTCTGTGTCCTTTGCTGTCATAGAATCAAGCTTCCAAGAGTTTGTCTGATCAAATGACTTCTCTGTCTAGCGAAATCACTCCATATGTAATGTAGTTACAAAGAAGAGACATTGTTTCCCAATATATTATTTTCTGCTGAAATTGTAGTGAGAAAGCCACCCCATTAAACATATTGAGGATGTTGAGTTTTCTATTTGCCAGCCTGGTGGAGTTCATTTTCTTTGTAGGAGAGGCAAACTCAGTTCCCACTGACAGCAGTTTCTTTTAAGGGTTCATTAGGCAATTGTAAGTTACACCAGAATACCTGCAGATGTGCAGATTATATCTACATGAATATAAATGTGGTTGTTATGACTTCCACGATTACAGTCAGTAACCGATGCCTTTTTAAAGACAGGCACTTAAGAAGAAGTGTGGACCGATGCATCCACCCATCTTCCTTAAAATGTTAGTGGCGATGTTGTATGTGTAGGGAGTGTTGAGCGCATCTCTGCCCTGTGAAGCACAGTAGCAGTGTGAAAAGGGGTGTGTTTAAATAGCGTCTCACTCATTGGGTCTGCTCTTTGAACCACGTTTACTGCACAGGGGAAATATTTTTCTTCGTCACAGTAGGGCCACAGAGGCACGTCATCCGAGGCTGGGTTGAGCTGGGAGCCCCACTGCCCTGCGAATTAGTCAGCAGCTTCCCGCTTTGGAAACACAGGTCGGCCTGCATTGGTGCTGGGGATTTTAGAAGAGGCAAACAGATTCCTCCCTGTGCGAGAACGCGGCCTAGGACTTGGCACTCAGGGTTGTTTTCAATGCATTCCCTTGTTGCAGGTGTCATAGGGAGAGATCTGTTGAAGAGACATTAGTCATAGATGAAACAGAACATGGAGCTAAAAACAAAAACTTTGGTTCTTTTACTCAAATTTTTTTTTCTACTGACACATCTTAAATCCATGTGCCTGGATTTATGGAAGCTTTCATACACAGACTTTAAACTAAGTGGGACTTATTTATTTATTTTTTAAGAAAAAAAGGGCTTTCATGTAAGAAGTAGATTCTGTATGTTAAAAATTATATTGAGGATCCAGTGTGGTGGCCTAGCAGCTTAAGTCCTCGCCTTGAATGCACCGGAATCCCATATAGGTGCTGGTTCTAATCCCGGTAGCTCCACTTCCCATCCAGCTTCCTGCTTGTGGCCTGGGAAAGCAGTCTAGGATGACCCAAAGCCTTGGAACCCTGCACCCGCATGGGAGACGTGGAGGAAGTTCCTGGCTCCTGGCTTCGGATTGGCTCAGCACTGGCTGTTGTGGTCACTTGGGGAGTGAATCATCAGACGGAAGATCTTGCTCTCTGTCTCTCCTCCTCTCTGTATATCTGACTTTGCAATAAAGGTAAATAAATCTAAAGAAGTTATATTGAAATGCTATAACCTAAAGGAACAGAAGTTGAGAATTCAACAGAGGTTTAACAATGCATTGGACGCAGGACAGGATGGGAAATATATCCATGTGGAATGCAAACAAACTTTTGAAAATTTGGAATTTTTGCAAAAAGGAAAGTGAAAAATGCAGAGCAGAGCTTGAAGGACATGTGAGATCTGCTGAGGAGACGTTCAGTGCATAAGCAGAATTCAGAAACCAGGTAGGATGGATGGAGCCAAAGCAGTGTCTGAGGAAGATACTGCCTGCAGATTGTTTAGACTCATCAAAAGGATCAAGTCCCAAATCCAAAGGACTCTACAAACTCCAGGATATTCCTTCTATCTGAAACCAAAAGCAAACCAAATAAAACCAAAGCAGGACCTCTACTGCTTTAGGGTCCTCATAATAAAAAAGAAAAGGTACATACACGAAATACAAAGAGAAAATGCTAAATGCTCCAAGAGAAAACACATGTTTAGAGAAGCAGCACATGTCATCGCATGCTAGCACAGTGGGCAGTGCTGCCACCTGTGAGCCAGCATTCTGTGTGGGTGCGGATTCATGTTCTGCCTGCGTCCCTTCCAGTCCAAGTGTTTGGGCCCCTGCCACTCTAGTGGGAGATGCAGTTCCTGACTTTGACCTGACGTGCTGGCCACAGTGACCATCTGGGAAGTGAACAAGTGGATGGAAGAGCCACCTCTCTGTCTCTTCCTCTTGCTTTATATCTCTGACCTTGGAATTACCTAACTAAATCTTGTTTTAAATAGCAAGAGTAATAGCCAGTTTGTCAACAGACGTGATGGAATAGGTGTCTTGGAATGATAACTTTACATTACTGGAAGAAAATAAATGTTGACTTACAACCTATATCCCACAAAAAATATCTTCAAATATTTACATAATATGTTCAGAGAACAAATGCTGAGCTGCATTAGGAGAATATTTAGGGAAAAAGAAAAGGATTTGTAGATGGATGTCTATACAGAAATTAAAGAGAATTCACTCACAGTAATTGTGATGGAAAGCTGTCAGTTGGAGCAATGATTCTGTGTAGGGTTTAAAATACACATGGGGTTGAAATACAGAAATAGCAAAGACATGGAAACAGTCCAGATGCCCATCCAAGGAGGAATGATTAAAGACATTGTGGTACGTCTACTCGATGGAATATTACTCACTCATTAAAAAGAGTGAAATTATACCATTTGCAACTGGATGGTCCCAACGAGAGACCATTTTGGTCAGTGAAATAAGTCAATCCCAAAAGTGCAAATACTGCACATTCTCTCTACATAAGGAAGCCATCATGCAAATTGCACACTCAATAGCTCTTCCCATATTATTTTCTTTTCATCACCCATAGGTTGGTTGTTCAGTGGCATGCTTTTTCGACTCTATAGTGCTGTAATTTTATTGTTGTTGTCTTTATATTCATACCTGTTGTTGAATTTGTTTACTGGCTTTTTAGTTAAGGAAATGTATGGTGATAGCATAGAGACTACCATATCCAGATGTGAAGATATAATGCAATTTGCATCTCTACTTCCAAACCAAAGATGGACTCCCAAGGAAATTGTCGGACATATCTAGACAATGGAATGCTGGGCTTTCTACATTGTCTGTACTAGCAATGTTGGGACACACTGAAATAATAGACTGATGGAATCATGACTCCTTATGAAGGACTATACTATTGTGATAATATGGAGAAAATCAGTCTGGAGGTGGGAATTTGGCGGGGGTGGTGTTTCCAGAACCTATGGAATTACACCATAAAACTCAAAATAAAAAAGAGAAAAAATAAAAATAAAAGTAGTAGCTCAAAAGAAGGCAAGAAAGCACACAAAAAATCAAACAATAAACAGAAGAGATAAACCTGAAACAGATAGTAAAAATGTGGTTTTTACTTCAATATCTCAAGAATCCCACTAAGTGTAAATGTACTAAATACTCAAACCAAAAGCAAATATTGTCACACTAGATTTTTAAAAAGATGTAACTGTATATTGTGTGCAAATATATACACCCTAAGCATAAAGATATTGGGAGCTGGCATTAGTGGATAAACCCTCTACCTGCGATGCTGGCATCCCCATGGGTGCCAGTTCAAGTTACAACTGCACCACTTCTGAACCAACTTCCTGCTAATGTACCTGGGAAAGCGGTGGAGGATGGTCCAGGTGCTTGAGTCCCTGCATCCATGTAGGAGACCGGGAAGGAGCTTCTGGCTCCTTGTTTGGTCTGACCCCCTTCTAGCTATCATGGTCATTTAGGCAGTCAACCAATGGATGAAAGAGATCTCTCTCTCCCACCCCCCCCTTCTCTTTACTTGTAACTCTGGCTTTCAAGTGAATAAAGTAAATGTTTTTAAAAGATTCAGAGATATTGAGAGCTAAAAATACAAGGATAGAAACACACATACACACATAAACACACAAATATACACACACACAACACACACATACACACATACAACCAAAGGAAAGCTAGCGCAGATATAATAACAGAATATTTCAGGACAGGAAAAAAATGCTAGACATAAAGAGAAGGATTTACAATGGTCAAGCAATCTTTCCAACAGGAATGTATAGCAACTAAGTTTGCATTTACCTACACAGTTTCCAAGTTCAGAAAGTAGGACAGATGTAAATGAAAAAGAAAATGAATAAACAAAAACTTGGCTGGAGATTTTAAGGTACTTCTCTCTGTTAAAAACACAAAAATCAAGAAAAATATAAAGTCTCTGAAAAGCAATGAACAAATGTTACTTAATTTACACACATAAAATATCACTGTGACAACTATAAAATGAAAATTCTTTTTAAAAACATGTTGAACCTTTATCAGAATGGAACAGATGCTTGGCCATGGACCAAATCTCAACAAATTTCACTGGGCTGAAACCACGTTCTCTGATCACAGGGGAACGAAGCAAGAGCTCAATGATGAAGACATAGTAAGACATTCCCAAATCCTTAGGAGTTAAGCAACGTCCTAAAAGATAACTCAAGAATCAAAGGAAGCGTCATGGGAATTAGACAGTGTTTTAGACTGACAAAGGGACTGTGACATCCAGGCCATTAAAATGCAACTAATGCAAAACTTCGGGAAATGTATAGGAAAGAATGTGTATCTAAGACGGTGTGAGTTTCCATTGCAAGCAGCTCCAAAAGGGAAGCAAAGGACGTGTTAATCATACTAAGTCCAAGGAGTGTGTAGGAGAGAAATAATATAAATACGTGCTCAGTGAAACAGAAAACAGATGTGCAGTTGAAATACGCACAAATCCCAGCATTGACGCTTCGAAGAGATCCATGAAATCAGCAACCCCTCTGCAAGACTAATCAAGATAACAGAGAGAAAAGAGAAAACTCTAGGCATATAATCAAACTGAACCTAGAGCTTTATATAAAAAAATACATCATGACCAAGTTGGGTTAATCTTGGGAATGAAATACTGCCTTAACATTTTAAAATCCGGGGCCCGGCAGCGTGGCCTAGCGGCTAAAGTCCTCGCCTTGAACACCCCGGGATCCCATATGGGCACAGGTTCTAATCCCGGCAGCTCCACTTCCCATCCAGCTCCCTGCTTGTGGCCTGGGAAAGCAGTTGAGGACGGCCCAATGCATTGGGACACTGCACCCGCGTGGGAGACCCGGAAGAGGTTCCTGGTTCCCGGCTTGGGATCGGCACGCACTGGCCCGTTGCGGCTCACTTGGGGAGTGAATCACCGGATGGAAGATCTTCCTCTCTGTCTCTCCTCCTCTCTGTATATCCAGCTTTCCAATAATAATAAATCTTTAAAAAAAAAACAACATTTTAAAATCCATCAATAAATTATTGAATACGAAAATACAGTCCAATAGAACTATTGAAGTCTACATTCTTCATCGGAAAAACCCAGATCATCCCAATAGATAGAGGAAAGAATTTCATCAAATTCAACATATTTGGACAATTCAGGGAACAAACAGGAGCAGAAGAGACATTCCTCATCCGACAGCGAGCGTCTACCCAACATGAAGGCATGACGTCTCTCTTAACTCTGAGATGTTGAGTGTGTGCAGCTTCGAGGGAATAAAACAAAGGCATCTTCGATAGTGTTAGTCAGTGTGGTAGGGTAAGAAGACGACGACGCTGAGCTGAAGGCGCTGTCCTAAGGAATTCACAGGTACTCCAGGGTTAGGGAAGGCACTCGTCTAGGTTGCTGGGTACCATTGAATTTACAAAAATTAATTGCGCTTCTACATAGTGGAAGCAAACATACCATTTCAAATGTATCTTTCAAATAGCATAACATATTAAGTATCTAGGAATAATAAGATAGAACCCTGTAAACTTTTGGAGATGTGATAACAAGGAGACGCCATCAATGGTGGGAAGTTCTCTACAGTGTTGAGTGAAAGACGGGCTAGGAACCAACTGCCAGGTTTGATGATGCGGTCAGGATGAACATTTTTCCGTGCAGTGGGTTTGTTTCCGGGTAAAACACTGACCTCTACACATTCACAGCGGCCTTGGCGGTGAGGGTGTGGACAATGTGGAAATAAACGACGATCAGGATTGTTTTTCTGCAGAAAAGAGTCAAGAAATGGGACTGACTGAAAAGAGATGTGGGGTCGGCTTGGGTCCCCTGTCCTTGCTCTCGGCTGACGTCGACGCGGAGGTGCAACCCTGTGCTCCTGGGTTGCCGGGTTCCCATGCCTCGGAGGAGGATAATTAGAGGATCGCAGATGACTGATCGCAGCCCGCATTAGGCAAGGACCCAAGACCTGAAGGGACTCTGCTTACACAGGGGTCTGAGTGTGAGTGGGGCTGGACTCCGCTCAGGTGGACTCTGGGTGCGTCTCCAGCTCTCAGTGAGGGGTGCTTTGGGCTGTCCTCCGTGGGAACCTACTGTTCTGCTCTTGACGTCTGAGTGTGCCCTTGCCCTTCGCTCTCTGCCCTCCCAACATGTGCAGGTTCACTCCCTCAATGTCCACCGTGGCCGGAGTTGGTGGGCAGGCTGAAGCCCAGAGCCCTGTATTCAATTCAGGTCTCTTACGTGAGTGGCGGGAAGCCAGTCAGCTGAGCCACTTACACTGCTTCTCAGGTCCTGTATCAGCAGGAAGTGGGACTCAGGAGGCTGCGATGGGTATGATCTCCAAGCCTTACAGTGTCTCCACAGTAAGACTAAACACCTGCTCCTTGCTTTGTGTTTTAGACCCTGAGGTGGTGTATGGGTTGAAGGCATTGGATAGGAGCTGGAAAGGTGTGTGGTGAGGCAAGACTTACTCTTCTCAACTTCAGTACGGTTCAGCCTCATTGGTTGGGGACCGAGGAAGAAATGCCTTGCTCTGGGTGATCTTTCTCGGATTACTGCTCAGGTAACCTGGGAAGCATCTAGCAGGTTGTTGGCAGGCTGCTACGTGTGGGCATCATCAACAAAAGTGAGCACTTCTGTCCTGTGTTGCACGTGCAAGGGTCAGTTCCGATAACTCCCGACTGAAGCATCAATGCGTTTCTGCCTTTGACCCAACAGTTCTTCCAGATTCCATGTCAAAATTGAAATAAGTTTGTGACTGTTTTCATCCCAGTGTTCTTCATAATCTAAACAACTGGACACAATCTAACATTACAATAATAAGGAACTGGTTATAAAATGTTGTTTAAGTATATTTGGAAATACTAGGTAGGAGAACAATTTGTCTTTTCCCTCTCTACCCCCAGAGATTTATGTATTTTGAAAATCAGAATTGTAGAGAGGGAAAATCTGAGATATTCTGTCTGTTGGTTCACTTCCCAGATGTCTTACCAAGCTGAAGCCAGGAGCTTGGAGCTTCATCTGTCTCCCACATGGGTGTCAGGGACCTAAACATTTCCAGGCCATTCGCAGGGAGCTGGATCAGAAATGGAGCCACCGGGGCATGATCAGGTACCTGTATGGGATGATAGTGTCACAGACGGGGGTTCCACCTGCTATGCCACAGCACTACACCCGAGAAAGTGTCTTATTTATAGTTTTAGAGATGAGTGCAGAGCTAGCATCTTAATTGGGGGTGCTAAGAATTCACTGAAGCCTAATTCACATCTCCTATAATGGGGTCAACTTTCAGTACATGTTCATTTTTCTGGGGTACAATGCAATGTTTTTGGGCACATATGTAGAGTGTAAACTGATCATGATTGGTAGCTACCCTTTCTGTTTTCTTTGTGTTTACAGCCATTTCTTCTGGTGTTTGTATACATCATTGGACAGCACATTGCTGTCTACAGTTACCCTCTGTGGTGCTCCTCGTGTGCCTACGACCCAACCTCAGTGGACCTCCACTTCCTGCCATTCCCAGCCTCCAGTAATGACTACTGTTAAATTTTTAAAAGATTTGTTTGTTTTTGTATTGGAAAGTCAGATTGACAGAGAGAAGGAGAGACAGAGAGGAGGATCTCCCATGAGCTGTTTTATTCCTCAAGTGGCCGAAACAGTTGGAGCTGAGCTGATCTGAAGCCAGGAGCCAGGAACCTCTTCCAGGTCTCCCACATACATGCAGGGTCCCAAGGCTTTGGCTCATCCTTGACTGCTTTCCCAGGCCACAAGCAGGGAGCCAGATGGGAAGTGGAGCAGCCAGGACACGAACTGGTGCCCATGTGGAATCCTGACATCTTGAGCTACTAGGCTATCGTGCTGGGCCCCGTGAAATTTTTTTTGAGCTTGCACATATGAGAGAAAACATACAATGTTTGCCTTTTTGTGTTTGGCTTGTTAACATGATAAACTCGAGTTCCTTCCATTTTGCTGTGAACATGACTATTTCATTGTTTCTTATGGCCAAATAACATTCCACTGTACACACACCACAGTATCCATTCACCTGTGACTGGACACCTAGGTGAGTCTGTATTTTTGCTATGCTGAATAGTGGCCCCACAAACATGGGAGAGCAGCCTCATTTCCGTGGGTTAGAAACTCAGATGCGAGGTTGCTGGGCCACAGGATAGCTCTGTTTTCAGTCTTTTGAGGGCCTCCCATGCTGTTCTCCGTAGTGGCTATATTATTTTGCATTCCTACCAATCACGTAGAAGGGCTACGTTTTCCTCCCATCTTTGCCTTTCTCATAAGAGCCATGCTAACTGGAGTAAGGTAATGTCTGATTGGAATTTTATTGGCATTTCTCTAATGGTTAGCGATACTTAATATCTTGCCCTATAGTTATTGGCCATATGTTATTGCTTCTCTGAGAAATTTCTATGTGGATTCTTTGCCTACTTCCATTTCTATGAGATGTGATCTCATTTGTTCGTTATTCTTAAACCTTGTTCTGAATGGGTAGACACTCTCAGAAGACAGCTTACGGCTCTTGGCAATCTGTTCCTGGTGTTTTTATTTGGGCTCCTTCATTCTCTTGGACCCAAATCAAGCCTATTCTGTAGCCTCTTTGTTAGGCTTCTTCAGGCGCTGTTTTCTCAGAGCAGCATGGCAGAGCCGCATTGCAGGTCGCATGGAGTAACAAGACGGTGGGTCTTGGACCTCACCTCCTTTGTTGAAGGGTTTTCTCATGATATCCTGGTGCACGTTGTCTTTAGAGACTGAAACGTTTGCAGGTTCTGCCAGCAATTTCAAGACCATGATACCAGTCAACCCAGGAGGACCTTCTCTCAACATGGCATTGACGATGCTGCAGCCTCAGACAGACTGGCGCTTTGTTGCTCTGGCCTCCTGGTCTGTGCAGCAGTGTCTCTTACTGAGCGGCAGGTGGACCTGGCCATGGGTCCTGACACCTTGCTTCATGGGAAAGCCTCGTGTGTCATCTCCAACACTGAACCGGACCATGTAACCCTTCCAGGCTTCACCCAGAGTGTCCCCGTTCACTTCTGTGGCCCCGTGTCTCATCAAAAGTACAAAGTTTACCCTTGTCATCCAGCCAGCAGCTGGGAAGCAGACACGCTCAGCGTCATCTTGAAGCAGCTGATGGCCTCTAGGCACCGTGGCCAAGAGCTTGCTCACCTCGGGACTGGAGTATCTGTTTTTGTTGTTGTTGTTGTGTGTGTGTTTCAGATTTTTAAAAAACATATTCTGGATATTAATTCCTTGTCAGGTGAGTAGTTTGCAAATATTTTCTTCCACTCTGTCATTTTTCTTTCTACTCTTTTGATGTTTCTTACGTTGGTGCAAACATTTAGTTTAATAGAATTCCACTTTTTTTTAATTCTAAAAATTGTTGCTTATTCCAATCTCTCAAAGCGTTTATCCTATGTTTTCTTCTAGTACCGTCACAGTGTCAGTCCTGACATTTAAATCTTTGATCCGTTTTGATGTTTTCTGGTTTGTAGAAGGTCAGAGTAGAGGGGCAAGGTTCGACCTTCTGTCTTTCAATAACCAGGTGATTGCAAGAGGCTGTGCTTTCTCCAGCGTGTGTTTTAGGCTCTTCTCTCGAGAGCCCGTTGGTTGTAAATGTTAGTGTTTTGCTGTGTTGGTTATGCTAGCTCTGTGGCGTGGCTTTGTGCGTGATGCCTCTAGCTTTGTGGTTTTTCTTTTTCCTTTCTTCTGGCTGTTGGAGATTGTTCTGGTCTCTTGTGCTTCCATATGGACTTTAGGATTGCTTTTTCTAGTTCTTTGAAGAATCCCACTGGTATTTTGTCAGGCATGGTGGTGAACCTGTCCGTCCTTTTGGCTGACATGGACTCTTTAGTGATGTTAATTCCTCCGATTGATGAACAGGAGTAGCGTTCCCATTTTTGCGTGTGTCTTCATGATTTCATTCCTATTTGGAGGTTTCACTGTCGCAATCTTTCATACGCTTAGCTAAATATATTCCAAGCTGCTCTGAGTGGGATTTCTTAGGATTTCTTTCTCAGTGACTTTAACATTGATATGTGGGAACTCTACCGACTTTTGTATGCTGATTTTGTATACGACAACCTTCATGAATTCGTTTGTCAGTTCTAACAGTCTTATGGGAGAGTCCCATCACCTGCAAGCAGTGGTAATTTGACATCCCCCTTTCCTATTTGTATTCCTTTGTTTTTATTGGTTGTCTAGTTATTTTGGTTAAAACTTATGGTGCTGTCCTGAACGCGATCAGGAAGAGTGGTTACCCTTTGCCTGGTTCCAGATCTTAGAGTAAGTGGTGTTGGCTGTAGGTTTGTGAAATACAGCTGTAATTATGTTGAATTATGTTCACTCTATACCTAATCTGTGTAGAGTTTTTTTTTGTGCATGTGTATCACAAATGTATGTTGAATTTTATTGAATCTCCTAGTTTGCATCCATTGGGATAATTATATGATTTTTAACCATCAACCCATTGATCTGACATGTTACCTTTACTGATTTGTATCTGTTGAACCCTGAATCCTGAAATAAATCTCTTTCTAATGTGTTGTTGGATGTGATTTGCTAGTGTTTTGTTGAAATATCTTGTTTCTTATTTTCATCAAGGCTGTTGGCCTGTAGTTTTCTTGTCATGTTATTTCATCCAAGGAACGTATGTAATCCTATCATAGATATGCATAATTATTATTGTATCAATTTTAGCATGTTATATTTTTTTTAAAGATTTATTTTTATTACAAAGTCAGATATACAGAGAGAGGAGGAGAGACAGAGAGGAAGATCTTCCGTCCGATGTTTCACTCCCCAAGTGAGCCGCAACGGGCCGGTGCGTGCCGATCCCAAGCCGGGAACCAGGAACCTCTTCCAGGTCTCCCACGCAGGTGCAGTGTCCCAATGCATTGGGCCGTCCTCGAGTGCTTTCCCAGGCCACAAGCAGGGAGCTGGATGGGAAGTGGAGCTGCCGGGATTAGAACCTGCGCCCATATGGAATCCCGTTCAAGGCAAGGACTTTAGCCGCTAGGCCACGCTGCCGGGCCCAATTTTAGCATGTTTTCAACACCCCCTAAAGGGCCCCTGCTACAGTTATTCCACATTTCCTCTCTACTGGCAAGCCTTACACAGCCAGCAGTTTCCTTTGTATCTCCATTGCTTTATCCATTCTGGGTTTCCCATATCGGTGGGATTACGTTATGTGTTCTTTCACCTAGTGTCACACCCTCAGGTTCATGTGCGGTGTACCATGAACCCGTATGTCATTCTCGATAATCACCCAACAACATTTCATTGTTAAACAGACTATTTTGTTTATCAATTCATCAGTTGATAAATATTTGGATTATTTCCACTTGCTGGCACTTGTGAATAATTACGCTATAAACATTTGTGTGCTAGTTTTTGTAGGCATAAGTTTTAGTTTCCCTTGGTTTACATATTTGGAAGCAAAATTCCTGGTCATATGGTAACTCTCTGTTTAAATTTCCAGGAACTCCCGAAGTGGTTGAACTATTTTGCATTGCCACCAGCAGTGTGTGAGGGTTCCAATTTCTCCACATCTTTGCCATATAGTAAATATTTGTTGAATAAATGAATAATATGAACATTTGATTATAACATAAGATGATCAAGTTCTATAATTGCATTTTTTCCTTTTAGATATTTGCATTTAAAATGAGTCTTGTAGGAAAAATAGTTATTTATGGTTTGTTAAGTTTAAGGGAATTTAAATTTTCATGGCAATTTCTTTCACTCCTCAATTTGCGGCAGTGAACAAATGTTGATTTTAACCTACGAAAAAATCTTGCAACATGGTATTTGTTGATCAGAGATTGTATATGAGAGGAGAGTAAGTTGTCTTGGGATTGAGGATTTCAAAGACATTACTCTCTGAGTTCAGGGTGCTGCGCTCACTGAGATGTGTTCAATTATCTTCGCTTGCTGTTGACTGAATGTTGAAAGCCCGTGACTCAGCTGGGATTGTACATCAGTTGGGTAGCAAAGCATGGAAACTGGCTGCAGGAAACTTGGGCAGACAAGGCAGGAACCGAGGGGTGTTGACTGGTCCAGAGGTAGGGATGCAGCTCCAGTGAACAAATGGAATCCGGTGAGGAGGCAGAGCTTTGTCACCCTGCGGGGCGAAGGAAGCAGTCAGTGGGGTCCTTATGTCTGCACTGCAGTGCGGGGGCGTTGTGTGTGTCCCCAACAGGCTATGAGCACGGGACCTGCGCAACATGACTGATGACTCTTGGACCCTGAGGACATTCAACTGACCAAGTCTAGGTCACACACCAGCACCACGGCTGCTGCGAAACCAGCAGAGCCGGGAGGCATGTGCTCCTGGCCACGGTGCTAGGTATGTGTCTGCTTCCTGGTCCTTGTGGGATTTCTGTTACCCAAAGGGTGCCTGGCTGCCCGGCAGGCAGAATTCTACCCTGGGAGAGAATTTCTCAGTAGCATAATGCAGATTGTGATGTCCTGGTCACAAGTATTTGGGAATATGTGAGTGAGAAACAGCTGACTGCCAGATAGGATCTTTTTTTTTTTTCCCCCCGTTTTAGGCAACTCCTGGAAATAAAAATGGTGCTTCCTGCTGTATTGGCCAGAGGAGCTGGAAACCAGCCTCTGACACACCTGAGAGCTTAATGCAGTGGCATTTCGTCTCTTGTTCAATCAGAGTCCAAAGCCTTTTTGTAACTATTCATTTTTATTTGAGAGGACGATTTACAGAGAGGGAGGGAGGAAGGAGGGGAGAGAGAGAGAGAGAGAGAGAGAGAGAGAGAGAGAGAGAGAGAGAGATATCTCTTCCATTTGCTAGTTCACTCCCCAAATGGCTGCAACAGCCGGCCAGAGCTGCACCCATCTAGAGCTAGGATCCTGGAGTTTTGTTACAGCTCTCCCACATGTGTGCAGGGGCCTAATGACTTGAGCCATCCACTGTCATGTTCCTAGGCCATAAACAGGGAGCTGGATAGGACGTGGAGCACCCATATGGGATGCCAGTGCTGCAGGCGGAGGATTAGCATGATACTGTGGTCCCTGCCAAATAGCTTTCAATAGGTGGCTTTCCGGGTGCTGATTCAAGGACCCAGAATCTCATGACTCTGCCCTCCTTGGAAGGGATGACTTTTCTAGGGCCCCCATGGCTCCTCTGGAATTGGAAAGCAATGAGAGAAGAGAGGATGGAGGACTCCCGAGGAGGCTTCAGGGTTTAGATCCGCAAGTGAGGGGTACGACTTCCCTCTGCATTCTATTGGCCAGAACTTAATCCCTTGGTTTCCTTATTTGCCCGGGAGGCTGGGACATGGAGGCAAAAGACAGGGAAATGAGTTCAGTGAGCCTGAGGCTGCAAGCTCTGCCCAAGTCCTTTATTGTAAAGGAAAAACAGATAGTTTTTGTCAGAAATTGATCTCAGTGGTTTTTAAACAAGTTATTGATTTATTTTGATTGTCTTTTAATACATACTTACTTGAAAGACAGAATGATAGATGTGACTAAAAGGAGGAAAGAGATCTACTTGCTGCTTCATACCTCATATGTCTGCAGCTGGGGCTGGGCCAGGTTGAAGATGGGAGCATGGAGCTCCATCTGGGTCTCCCATGTCAGTGGCAGGGGCTTAAGCACTTGGGTCATCTTCCATCACCTTCCCAGACACTTAGCTGGGAACTGGATGGGAAACAGCAGTTGAGACTCAAGCCAGCATTCATCTTTGGGATTGTAGGTTGTGGTTTAACCTGTTGTAACATCATGCTGGTCCCCAATTACCATGTTTTGAATCCCTAGTTCCCTTGAGAATGCCTTAAATTCCTCGTGCTAAAAAGAAGTCCCTGTGAAAACATTAGTGGATGGCATAGGAACTGGGTCACTTCTGCATTTTAGGAGGTCCCTTGGTGTTTGTGCAGAGACTAAATTGACATTGATCACCTACTAGGTGAGGTACCTGTTTCTGCATACTGGGTGGGGGGTGTCCCGCAGATGAACTAGCTAGGCCTGTGAGCTAGAGGACCACTCACTCCTTGGGCAAAAGTCAGATAAGCAAGTGTCTCCTGCTAGAGGTACAAAATGGAGGGGGGCGGTGAGTGAAAGCTTCGGTCAAGGTCAGAAGACAGAGGCCATGGTCAAAACATAGTTACAATGAGGCAGGCTATTCATTTATTCATTCATCCATCTGTTCATTCACTTTGTCCTCTGGGCACCATCCTAAGAGAGGCAAGATCCCAGCCCCAGGGAAACTTGTATTCTACCTGGATAGGCAGTGAGGGGGATACTAATAAAGACACAATTGCAACCCAGCCATGACCAGTGGCCTCTGGCTCACCTGATGAAGCACCTAGAATCATCTTTGATTCTAAAGACAAGGGCTGCTCAGAAGCCAGGCTGCACTGACCCCTCCCCCCCCAGGTAGGTAATATGCATGGTGGGAAAGTATAACTTTCAGGTCCCAAGGGTCTTGCCTCATCTCATGCTCCTTCTCCCTTGCCTTGCCTTAAGCCTTGGTTCCAGCATCACTGGTCAGGGGAAGGGCTCCCAACCTGGGGCAGGTGCAAGTCGGTCACTTAGCCTTCTGCTAGGAATCATGGGAGGCACACAACTCTGCTGGGAAGAGTGTTTACACATGGCTCATGGTCTAAATCTGCTTGGTTGACTTAATAATACCCCTTCTCATCCTGCCCACTGCATTCTCAGCCAGTGTGTACAGTCAGTGAGGGCCTGAGATGGGGTGTTTCCTTTCTTTTCCTGGCAAGCTGCCGGCTGCCCTGCTAGGTCGTCTAGCTCATAAGACCTCTACACAGTTCCTGGGTCTTTCCTCATCTACCTCCATGGCCTCCACTCTGTTCTCATGGAGGGTCACTGCTTTGTGGTGTTCATGGCCAATCCAGTCTCAACAGGGTTTGGTTTGGGAGTGGATCATTGGATCCTGCTATTAGCTGAATACAACCTGGCACCTTAGTGGGATGTATTTGTTTGTAAACGTCCAGCATGGAGCCCATGCCCTTTGTTCTGTGCTTTCTCAGAGGCCAGCTCCTCTTTTGTGGCCCTAACCCTGGCCTCATTCCAACCTCTCCATGCCCTCCATCAGCCTCGGCCCCCTCCTGGATGCCTTTCCCTGTCACCTCCTCCACTTCCCCTTCCACCAGAGCTAAACATCAGTTGCCCACCCAGCTCTTAGCCTCCATCTGCTCTGAGTGTGATACAGTGACTCCCATGGACATCCTAATGATTTGAAGAATAACTCCACTTTCCACACTTCATAGGAAATATTTGTCCTATCCCTATTGAATTGGAGGCATCCAAACATTAGATTGTAGTTTTTGAGTGGTTTCTGGGGCATCGCGGAGTACAACACTGGTCATGGTAGAAGATCTATAATATTGTTGCATTTGAAATGCCTGCTGCTTCATTCTCATTGAAATTATTCTGTGGATGGGTTCCTGAGTCGTCTCTACATTTCCACAGCCTGAAATGGGGCTTGAATCTTGAAATCTCCTGTCTTTCCTCTCCTCCTCTCTTATGCCTTTCAGTCTTTTCAAAGAAATTCTCTTTAGTGGTGCCTGCTGGGAGGAGGGGTGAGATCACTTCCTGCAGTGGAGCCCAGGAGAGCTCCTCCAGCTGGCAGGTTAGTTCTACAGACCATCTGCTCTTGGCCGAATCAGGCTGCCCGGAGATGATGCAGCCAGGGAATCCACGATTCTGCATCTCTGCTAGAGGCAGATAATCCAAGAGAGTAAAGGCAAAGCTTCCAGGAAGGTCTCGAAGCCCCAGGGGAGGTTATGAGCTGGGGGAAGCAGGTTATCTGCAGTCCTGTTCCTGATGCCACTTGCTGACCGCAGGTGGATGATGTGGTCATCCCAGCGCAGCTCCCAAAGGCATTGGAGGAGGAAGACCAGCTCCTCTCCTCTGCAAGTTCAAAATGTCTGGTGTGATCCCCAGTGGCTTTCCTGGGTAAGATAAGAAATGTTCTTCCTTGCTTTTCTCTTTGAGTTTGGATCTGGAATTTTCCATTGCCTCCCTCCCAACACAGATACCCTAGTGTGGCAGAGTGTGTACCACGACTACCAAAGGTTAACATTCCCCTTGCTTTGCTCTCAGGCTGTCAGGCATCACCCTGTGATGCACTTTAGCAAAAGTCCTAGGTAGAGAAGTAACATGTCAAAGCCGAAGCATGGTTTTCCACTTTTCTTTCCTCTCTTCTGGGTCCCAGAGTGAAGGCGCCAGGGCCCAGGGAGCTACATCAGACATGGGGTGCACCTGTGGCATTAGTGAGAATGAAATATTAGTGGCTGCGAGTCCTCAGCTGCCTAACATGCCCAGGTACTTAAAGAAGTTAACTAGACTTCATGAAGAAAGGAAGGGAAATTGGTTTAACCTAAAAAAAGCTTTAGTTGCCAATAAGTTATCTGATATTTATTTTAGAGAGAAGTTGATTATTTTTATAGCAAATAAACAATTTCTCTTCTCTGCCGTCGTCTCTAATCTGGCATTCCATCCTCTGTGCCTGCAGGTGGTTGGTCAGCACTTGGTCTTGGCCATTCTTTTAATGAGTACAGACCAAATGTCCATCGTCATCCAGCACCACATTAGGTCATGCGGGATAACAGAACTTGCAAGATCCCATGATCCCAGTACTCAACAGAGTGTTCTGTTTTGTTGGGTGAGGCAAACTAAAAGAAAGACAAATGATAAGTGAATGATTTTAGAAAGTGATTGGGTTACTAGAGCAAAGGAAAGGGGGTGAGAATAAGAGAATAACTCCAAAGGCAGGGGATGGGACGGGCCGTTCTGGAGCATCTTCAAGTGTGACTGTTTTACTAAACGAAGAAACTGAACTGGTATGTACCAGTCACTTTTTTTTTAATGGTGTCAGTGTTTTTCTTTATTTGTTTTTTGTTTTTGGTCAATTGCTTTAACAAGCACACTGGGTAACTATAAAACCAACAGTCATTTTGTTTTGCGTATGATTTCAGTGATGCAAGCACGCATTTTCTGGTTCATCCCATTTAGTGTGGATTTTCCTCCATAAGATGACATTGTTTCAATGTTGACCAGAACTCTTTCTGCACAGAGTTCCGGGGCAGGCACAAAAAGTTTATGGAAATACATTTTCAAAAAAAAAAAAGACTGAAATTCAAATTTATTTTTGCAACAATATAAAAATACTTTCATGAGGTCCCCTTTTGTGCAGAAAAGCTGAAAGAATTTGTGTTCGGAGAGACTTTATAAATTCAGTAAGATTACTAAATCTGGGGCAGTATACAAAGACAAATTTCTAGATGCTAACAATATCTACATACTAACAATAGAAAACAAAGTGAAGTTTTAATTGAGATACATTTGAATCCCATTTATTTAGGAACACATCTGAAAACAGTTATGCTGGAAACTGCAGCTTGTTGGAAAGTTTGAAGATAAACAGACAGTACAAGATGTTTGTGTATCAGGAAATCCAAATTTGTGAAAATGTCAACCTTCCCTAAATTGACCTATAGAGTCAATAAAAAATAACTCCATTTTTAGCAGGGGTGAATTTTTAAGCTGATTCTCAAATCATGTGGAAATGCAAAGGGCTGAGACTAGGAGAAAAAATTAGGTGAAGGAGTCCGACTCCTGGGTACCAACATGTAGATATACATGGTGCAGTCTTTCGGACAGTGTCCTGGCTGTACATGGATGGAAAACAGAAGGTTAGTAACAGCAAGGAGGAGCCAGAAATAGAACCCTGCATTGATAGTTACTTGATTCGTAAGGTGACGGATGATTCGCAAGGTGGCGGGATGATTTTCTTTTTCAATGAATGCTGCTGGGTCAATTAGCTGTTCACATGAGCGAAGGTGCCAGATGAAGCATAAAGGCGGAAAGCAGAGGCAAGCTAAAACAAAAGGGAAACCAAGCAACTCCGCTTCCCCATCCTCTGCAAGCATCAGGGAGCAGCTTCACCATGCTGCAGCAAAGTTTTAAAATCAGCCATGAAAAGTTCTACCGCACGGGAAAATTTAATTGGCAAATTGGCATCTCTTCTTCAATGTGCACTATTCAGGGCATGAGAAAAACAGCTCATGAAGACAGATGTGCTTTCATAATACAGTTGGCACCTAAGCCCAGGAGTAACTAAAAAACTGAGCAAAGCTTTTGTGTATCCATCTCATGAAAGAGGATCTCTAATTAGGTAAAATGTTCGGTCTCATTAGGAAGTGAGAAAACATAAACCCGCAGTGATTTATGGCTATTATGTATATATTAAACATGACAAATGATGATTGATTTCTTAATTAAGTCATCTGCTTGAGGGCGGGGCTCCCACCTGCTGGTTCCTTCCATCAGCTGGTTCTTTTTCCACATGGCCCCTTTCGTCCAGAGGGCTTTAGCACTGGTATTTTGGAAAATGGAAACCATTTACAGCCCACCTAGGCTTCTGGCTCTATCTATGAAGACAGCAAAAGGCAGATTTTATTTGAAATCCAGAGTTGGAGGTGGTTGGGGGAGGGGAGGAGAGAGAGAGAAAGAGAGAAAGAGAGAAAGAGAGAAAGAGAGAGAGCTTTTCTATCTGCTGATTCATTCCCCCCAAATGACCTCAACGTCTAGGACTGGTCCAGGCCAAATCTTGAAGCTCTTTCTGGTCTCCCACGTGGGTAATAGGGACTCAAGCACTTGGCTCTCCTCTATTGCTTTCTAGGTGCCTTAGCAGGGCGCTGCACGGGAATTGGAACAGCTGGGACTCCAACAATTGCTCACACAGTGTGCTGACACTGTTGGTGGTGGCTCAACCTGTTTCACACTAACAGCCCTGTGGTTTCTGGATTTTGTAGGGGCATTCCCTGGATGTGAACGCTCATCCAGCTGTATCCTGATGATTTTTGTACCTTTGTCTATCCTGTTATCCTTGAATTCAAATTTCCTATAAACAGGAAAAAGGATTACTGCAGAGTCTTAGAGCGGAGAGTGGAGGGGACAGTCTAAGCATGGAGAGTGAGTTGGTCAGCTCTTACAAGACAGCAGGCCAGAGAGCAGCCTGGTGGAAGCAGACAGGCAGCAGAGGAAGGGAAACCCCAAGAACTTCACAATGGATGGGTGAGAGGGAGGTGTTCAGGTGGCCTTCCAGGGTTCTAACTTGCATAACCCCCGGGGAAGGGGCTGCCTCTCCAGAGAAGGGGAACCCTGGAGGAGGGGCAGGGAAAGGAGAGGAACAGCAAGAACTGGAGCTGGAGTTGATGCATTCAAGTCATTCTGTTGGCAGTGGGGTGTGTGGAATGGCCTGTTCATCCACCGACTCCTGAAAAAGGGACTTTGATACTCACTGCCCATATGCCAGACCCTCCTGGGTGGGAGAAATACTTAAAAATCCTCTCTGGTGATACTATGAGCATACATTACCGAAGAGCTAGGGTATGTTCAGAGCAGGCAAGCAGATGGCTGATGGGTTGAACTTTAGGCAAGGCCAGGAAGAGGAGCAATGGGCTTGGCTCTTCCATCATGGGTGTGACTGCTCAGTCACCATGGCTATGGGTGAACTTGGGGATCTGCTGTTACAGACCCTGAACAAACAAGGCACAGGCACATCCCCATTCAAGCATCTCCCAGAAACTACTGGCTGCGTCCATCTATCTGGAAAGCAACTTAGAGATTTGAACTCTGTGGTTTTCCCAGCTAAGGTTTAGGAGACATATGCTCAGGGTTAGTGAAGCCACCAGCCAGCAAACTGACCTTGAGAAAATGCTCAACCTGTCCATGCCTGTGTTCTTTGGAACTGCCTTAAACATGACCACAAACATCACGAATCAAACGACAAATGTTCATTGTTTCATGGGTTCTGTAGGTTGGGACAGTGGACTGTGTTGCTTCGGGGATCTTTGCAGGTTTCTATGAAAGAGTCAACTAGAGTTGAGGTGTCCTGTGTGGCCCACCTGGGGAAGGAGCTGCCTCCATGCTCATGTGGTGCTGGCCAAGGTACCACACCAAGGGCCTCAGCTCTTGGCTGTCTGTGACTGGAGGCGAGGCTCACGCCCTGTGATGGTGAGCCCTTTGCAAAAGATTTCTTAGTTTGCTACAGGCCCACATGTCTATTTTTGCTTAGGTTGTGTGAGTTTTTGGCTTGATATTCCAAACACCGTCTCCAAAGCTAATGTCAAGGAGCTTTTCTTGTGTGAATTCTTCTGGGGATTTTTCATTTTTAGGTCTTATGATTAGGGTTTTAAAACACTTGAAATTGATTTGCAAATAAAATTAGAGTTCAGTTCCTCTCTTTTACATGTGAATACGTAATTGTTTTCTAACACAGTGGTTGAGGAGAACATATTTCCTACATTGTGTTTTCTGGTCTGCTTGTTCAAAATTATTTGAACATGTGTGTTGAGGTTTACTTTTGGACTTTCTCTTCTGTCCCTTAGTCTGTGTGTCTGGTTTTATGCCAATGCCATACTGTCTGATCACTGCCTCTTACAATCTGCAAAACGAAGTCTATGTTTTGTACTAAAATAGGAAAAGGTCATGCCCCCTCCTTCCCTCCCCATTCCCTTGGGGTTTGCAGTCACCACTCTGCAGGTCTGTGAGCTGAGATTCCATTGCATTGGTTTCCGAATCAGTAGCAACATCCAGCTTGGACTGAAGTTCATGGACACAGAAGTACCAACGCCTACCATTTTATTTGGAATAAATTTTATTTGGAATTTCATCATAGACAAGTGAAGTGTGGGTTCTACTTGCTTTGCAAATCAGCAGTTTACAGGACATGCTCTGGTAAGTTTTAACTCTAAGTCCACAGGAGGTGAGGGAAAGATGCCACACCAGGGTCGGGGATGCAGGGGTTGAGTCTTGATTTCATCCACTCTGGTGCCCCTGCCTTTGGTCCAGCAACTTGCTTCTTGTCCTCCATTGCTTCATCCATCTCTGGAGAGCTTCACACCATTTAGTCTGTAGGAGTCTTTCATCTGATGCTAAATTTAAATAACACATTAAACTTCTAGTTCTACCCAAAGTGACTGGATGTGTGGCCTACCTCACTTCCTGTAAAAGGCACACTCATGCTGCTCCGGATCCTATGTTTAATGCTCATTTGCTGGCCTCCTGTTCCTAAATGCATCCGAGAATAAAAATAGCTTCCTGTGCAGTCTGCTGGGGTGAGCTGTTACACATGCATTAGTACCCTTCGCTTCCGCATAACTTCTTGTCACCCTCCCTTTTGTTCTTGCAAAAAAGAATGTGTTCACAGAATGTTCAGAGAATGTTCAGTGTTTCTTGAAAAGGGGACCAGGGGAATTGGCTGTGGAAACTGCTTGGTCACGTAGCTGCAGCACCACTATATTAAAACAGAACTTCCTGAGATTTTTAGGAGAGGGATATTTATTCATTCATTTGTTCAGATATCAATCAACCCGGAGCTGATTCCTGGAGATACAACTCTGTAAGGGAGCTCAAGGGAAAGTTGACTTGATATTCTTGACCTCAAGCAAGTAGAGGAGTGATTATATGCACTCATGAGATGATTGATAATATGGTTATCTTAAAGACATGCCTTCTTGGAAGATCTAGATGAAGATGGTGACAAGAATATGGTCTGAGACTGTTGGATGCTGTTTAATGAGGTTCACAAATATCCCCCCATTTTTATATCATGTGAAAGTAGGTACAATAAAATTTATCATCTTAGCCATTTTCAATGCACAGTGCAGAGGCAGTAAATGCATTAATAATGTGCAACCATCACTGCCATCCATCTCCATGACTCTTCTTATCTTAACGATGAAACTGTACTCATCACACAATGCCTCCCCATTTTCCCTGCCCCTGTCCCTTGGCAGCGACCATTTCCTGTTCCTCTGACATTCATGGTTTGAGACTGTGTACAGGTGGATGCCGCCGACCTTTGTCTTTGGGTGACCAACACAAGGTGCTCTAGATGCACCCTTGTTGTAGTGTATTCCTCTCTCCTTTTCGAGGCGGAATAAGAGTCCAATTCTCATATATTCACCTGTTGATGGGCACTTTGGTTGCTTGACATCAACTATTACAAATGATGCTGCTGTGAAAGTGAGCAGCCACATAGCTCTGTGACCTTCTCAAGGGAAATAGCTGAATCATAGCGTAATTCTATTTACTGTTTGCTGTGGTGGCTGCATCATTTGACATTCCCACCAACAGTGCACAGGTTCTCCACAACTTCTCCAACAATTCTGCTTTCGTTGTTTTTTTTTAATAGTAGCTCGCTAACTCCATTCCCTGTTGCTTAAAAAAAAACAACTTGCAGCTGGACGAGTTATAAAGAAGAGTGATTCGTGGTTTTGGAGATTGAGAATGCATCCTTGGAGAGGGAGAGACAGGATGCAGACAAAGGGGGAGGAACTCCCTCCAGCGGTCACAAATCTGGTCTCTGCACATCTCACTTATCTTGTGAGACCCAATCACTTCCTACTAGTGGGGTGACGTTGAGAACCAAGACTCACTTTGAGTTTTAGGGAGGGCAAACTATATCCAAACCGTCCTAATGGTTAATTCCCACAGCAACCTGTGGAGGTAGACTGTATCTTCATTCCTGTTTGGCAGATGGAGAGGGTGAGATCAGAGAGGGCAAGCTGCCTGTTAAAGTGCACACAGCAATGAAGCGGCAATGCCAAGAATCCAGTGCAGGTGACCGGCTCCTGACCGCCCTCTGTGTCTGACAGAGCTGCTCCTTCAGTGGGCATTGACTGTCCATCTGCGATGGGCTTGGAGGACGAGGTTACCCAAGGTAGGGATCATGCTTGCTACCCTGGAGGAGCTCACAGTCTACACTGGGTGAATCCTGGGCAAAGGACTGGGAGTCACAGCAGAAGGGTAGCCCTGTGTGCACACCACAGAGCAGGGCGTGTGCTGTGCAGAACCGTGCCTTCTCCCTTCCTCTGTTGGCCTTTGGGTAACACTGTAGCTCAAGGCTATGCTCCAAGCATGCAAGAACAACAGGAACATGCGCATATCTGTTACATCAGTCTCATCCAAATGTTTATCTAAATCGCAATTTAGAAAGTCAACCGCAAATTATGTTTTGTTTAGACATGCTTGCATGGGGTTGAGGCATCAGTTGTAATTCTTCCCGGTCCACATTGCACTATTAGCACCATGCTTGCTGATACATCCTGGAGTCTGCCGTGACAGTCCCGTCTGCTGCCCTCTGCCCTGGCTGCCTCTGCTTGTGTTGGGTTGCCACTCATGCATCATCTTCTGGGCTTCAATTTTTTTTCCCAGGAAGAAGGGTTCCTGATACCTAAGACTCTAACAATGCTGACATCCTAACACAACCATTTTAATTTCTGAGTAGCCTTAGGTACTGGTAGAAGGAAGTTGGGGAGGAACACTTGTGTGAGAGATCTTTTTTGGTTTATCAGCTGTAGGTCTGAGCCCATCTACCCTTTGAAGGTAAGAACAGCCTCTCTACAACAGCCTGCCCCATGCCTCAGCTGGCAGCTGCTATCCGGGCTTTGTTTTGTGTTTGGATGAGCAGGGCTGGGACCGCTACATCACGGTCAGTGTGTGTGAGGCATCCTTATGATGCCTGGAAAGGTAGGCCTCTGATGTCAGCCTGCCGGACATCGTCATCAGAGTAGGCAACAATGAAAACAGATTCCCAGGGCCTTCCCGAGAAAAGCCCTGTTCCCCAGGGTAACATAGACATTGCATGGCCAGAGAACATCTGTGTGCCAATGACCATTCTTAGAGTGTAACTCTTGGGTTTGATGTTGTGGTGTAGTGGATTGAGCCACTCTCTGGCTCCTTGCTAATGTGCTTAAGAAACACTGGAAGTTGACCCAATTGGTTGGGTCCCTGCACCCTGGTGGGCAACCCTGATGGAATTCCAGGCTCCTGACTTTGTCTTGACTCAGACCTAGCTGTTGTAGCCATTTGAAGAGCAAGCTGTGGATGGAGGATCTCTTTCTCTCCATCTACATAACTGTCTTCCAAATAAAGAAATTACATCTTAAGGAACATGACTCTTCACTACGAGTACAGTCTGCCCTCCACCACCACACACTGTGATAACCATGGTTGGAGAAATGCTTCCTCTTCTCTTCCCCCTCGTGTCCCTTCTCTATCTTTTATCTCTCCTTCTCTTCCCTTGACCTGTAGTCCAGCGTGTCTCCTCTTCTCTCCCTGTTGTGTATGCTCTGGCCCAAGGAGCCAGATCTATATCACTCCCCTTGGGAGCATCTGAGACAAGCCCTCAGAGTCCTAGAATATAATTGGCACCATGTGAATCTAAGTGCCTACCCCTAGTTTAGACAGCATCGCTTGGTGGGGCTGCTGCTTGTCATGCAAGATTCACCTCCTCACTCTCAGCCTTGATCATTGCATCCCGGTTCTAGATCTTTCCATTTCTCTGCCACACTACGCTTGTACTAGCCAAAGGGCTCTTGTAGCGGCTGGCTATTTGGGATGTTCTCTCCCTGGGTCCTCACCTGGCTGTCCCATGGCATGGTCTGAGGATAAGAATCACTGCCTCCTGCCTGTGTTTCTCCCCATAGATTCCTCCTGACAGTCATCAGTCATTTCTTCCTTCACAGAACACCTCTCACTGCCCCAGGAGAAGCTTCCTGTCCCTGGGCAGCCTCTTAGTTGACATGTTGTAAAATTCAGACTTCTTCAAGGGAGGTGGGACAGGGTGGGGGTGTGAGCTTAGTCTATGGACCCAGGCTGCCTGTGTCTGATCCCTGTTCTGTGAGCTGTGCGACTCTGGGAACATGACTGAAACTCTGAGAGCATTTCATTTCAGACATTAGTCAGCGACAAGAAAGCTTAGCCCCATAGGATGGTCGCAAAGAGTCAATGAGTTAATCCATCTGGGATGCCTTACTGTTTCCTGGCAGACAGCAAGCAGGATGGAAACCGACCGGTGTTCACAATGTGATGTTGATGTCACATCTGTTTCCTTTAGCAGCAACTGTCACTGGGGTTGGTGCTACTCTTTTGGGGATGTTTGGAGATGGCTTGCTTTTGGGTGCGGTAGCTAGAATGTCCTCACTCCTCACAGTGACTCAGGGAGGCCACTGTAGTTCAATGGGTGCATGAGAAGCAAGGTTAGATGTCCTGTAATTCACAAGGAAGAACAGTTCATGTCTTAACACCTGCCAGATGTTTATGTAGATGAGCCACCTGCCAGATGTTCACAGAGGCTTGTTTACAAGGATCTGACTGTAGAATTTTGGGCATGTCGGAGGGAGGGGTTGAATTCGTGCTGCATTTTTTTTTTTTTTGAGGAATGCAGCGACATAATAAAAATTGACGGGAGATTGTGCAAGGATTGGAACATGTCCCTCCCAAAGCTCACATGCCGGAAATGTAATTGATTAAGTCATATGTCAGCGGCCCTTGGTGGTTCAATGTTGAGAGGTGATGGAGGTTTAGTGAGGATGTAATGATGACCACACTCAGTGGCACCAGTGGGTTTATATGAAGAGGAAGAGAGACCCCATCAGGCACCTGATCTGTCTTGCCACATGGTGTTCTCTGCTGTATTGTGATGCAGCCCTGAAGCCCTTCACATTGCTGAGTAGAGGCTGGGGCTCTGCCCTTGAACTGTGAAACTCCCAAGCCACAGGCCACACACACATGTCTATTCTGTATAAATCAACAGGGCTCGGAGTATGGGTATGGCTGCAGGAAATGGACAACACCTTATTTTATTTGGAATTTCACCAGGAATCATCCTCCATCTTGGGGATGGATTCCAACTCTGATCGCAGAATCCATTGATGCCTCGCCGAACATGTTATAGCTACAAGGTATTTTTATAGAATATTTTAAAGAACATAGTGCCTGGAACAAAGTGGGAATTTCCCATTTGTGGAGTTCTTTTGGTTTCAGATTTTGGAGTTATGGATGCTCAGCCAATATTTTCAAATATGCAGGAGTTTTCCAACAGGAGCCAAGTTGGACTCAGGTCTAAGCATTCATGCAGTAGCTGTTGTTGCAAGCTGCATCAGGCAGAATGGGGAGCTTTTCAATGGAAAGAAAAGAGCAAGAAAAAGAGCAAGAAATACACAAAGCCAACCCAGCACCCCAGAGGTCTTCTCTTTGCCATGCGTATTTCCCTCGGGCCACACAGGATTGTAGTGACTGGGCACCATGTCTTTGCCATGAGATGACTGTGATGGCTTCTGGCTCCCAGACCAAAGAATCCATGTAGCAAGTTGGAGAAAGACAAGCTTCGGGGAGAAGCAGCCTGGGAACCTGGTATGGGGGTCCTGGGCTTCCATCATGACTGTCTTTGTGACGCCAAGTGCAGTTGAAATAGTGCTGAGCCCTGCATTATCTTGGTGGAAATGGAAGCTGACATTCTGGAAAGTTCTCTCCAGAGAGCAAGGACCTCCAAGTTTACCAAACTTCCTGGAAACCTCCTCTCACCATGGCGATACCTCTGGATGTGTAGGTTCTTACCAGAATAGCCGGCCTCACCACAACAGTCATTTTCCCAGATCATCGGTTCTGATCCTTGGATTCAACCAACCATGGGCCACATGGGGAACAATTCACAGCCCTACTAAACATGCACAGGATTAGTGTCTTGCCATTATACCCTCAACAATACAGTTAGCAACTGTTGGAAGGCGTTATGTGTTACATGTCATCTAGACATGATTCAAAGTATGCAAGAGGATATATATTGGCCAGCTGAGGGTACTCCAGATGTCCATGGAAAAATGGAGTTAAGAACTTTTTTTTTTTTTGTGATCTGTTCATAAGATTTTTGTAATTTGCATTTCCAGGAAGTTTCTGAAGAGCCCTCTAGTTGCATGATTTCAAATTTGTTTTGCAGCACAATGATCTTATCCACTTAAGAATTCCATGATTGAGCCCGGCATGGTAGACTAGCGGCTAAAGTCCTTGCCTTGAACGCCCCGGGATCCCATACGGGTGCCGGTTCTAATCCCGGCAGCTCCACTTCCCATCCAGCTCCCTGCTTGTGGCCTGGGAAAGCAATCGAGGACGGCCCAAAGCTTTGGGACCCTGCACCTGCGTGGGAGACCTGGAAGAGGTTCCAGGTTCCCGGCTTCGGATCGGCGCGCACCGGCCGTTGCAGCTCATTTGGGGAGTGAATCATCGGATGGAAGATCTTCCTCTCTGTCTCTCCTCCTCTGTATATCCGGCTTTCCAATAATAATAAATCTTTAAAAAAAAAAAAGAATTCCATGATTGTGAACTTCTGAAGTACTTTCACGGGTGAATGCTGTGTTATTTGTACAAAGGGGAATCATGCTGCGGGGCTGAAACCTGTGCCCTGGGGTACCAAGTAGCGACTGTCTTTCATACTAGCTGTTGTGGTTTTCTGTGTGATTTGCATGATGACTTTCCACTCTGTCATCCTACCGTCAGGCTCATTTGCACAGCTCCACAAGGAGGCAGTAGCGTTGGTGTGGGAGGAAGGCTTGGTGTGGGATGGTCTGTCTGCTGCACTTGTTCAACTCCCTGTGGGATTTTGTGATTCAGCAGGGTCAGCCAGGAGTGGTATGTTTCAGAGAAACCTGAAGGTCACCCAGACCAGGGTGCTTGCCCGATAACTGGGAAACATCACTTCTAAGCACTTGAGAGGCCCCTGTCAAAATGACAGTGAAGGACAAGGCCTGGGCAGGAGAGGTCTGCACCCTTGGCCCTGGATGCCCCTGTGAGGGGCCGAGCATGGGCCACTGCAGGAGGCAAGAGTCTGCCGACAGCTGCCTGCAGGCCACGTCCGACTCACTGCCTACCTTTCTTGTAAGCCAAGAATGGTTTTTCCAAGTACAAAAGGTTGATGGCTGGGGAGAAATCAAAAGAAGAAGATTTTATAGCATGTGAAAATGATGGGAAATTCAGCTATTTGTGCCTACAAATAGCCTTGTTGGCAGGAGCAGGATACAGCATCTCAAGGAAGCCCGGGAGGGCAGCGGTGGCAAGTCCTGCTTTGATTGTGACCTCAGGAGTCCACGTGGAAGACAACGTGGCCTGAAGTTGTGGCCCCCATCCGACCGGCCCCACTGGTGAGGCTGAGATGCAGGCTCTGATTGGAAGGAGAAGCAATTTACCTGGTAATGAAACTCACGTCATTTACTACCATTTTACAAAGAGGTCTGATTCTCTTGCCTCGTGAAAGATTTTTATTGCCTCCACTCTTCACCGTTTCACAGACTAATATTGATTTTACTATAATCTCTTTCTCGCTGTCTCCCCCTCCCTCTCTCTTTTTCATACATCGTTCAAGTTACTCCGTGATCTCAGCGAAGTCCACATTGTAATGAAGATCTAAAGCCCAACCTTTGAGGAAACGTTTGATGATAATTTTTTTTCCCTGCTGGGTGGTGGGCGATGCTGCGAGTGTGCCAATAGAGCCATGTGCAGTTTGGAGTTTGAAGACCTTTCTCTCCCTCTTTTCCTTCTTTTGGCTTCAAAGAGAAGACGAAGAGGACCCGAAGGATCCTATCTGTTGGATTTTAGTAAGACTTTGGGGATAGTCTCATCTTCCCTGCGCCCTCTTGGGGGTTGCTGTGATGACATTCTGTGCGTTTTCTGTCCTCCTCCATGTGTAAAACGGAGTGCATGGTCTCCCTGCCACTGTATAATCTTGGCAAGTGGGTGGGATTCTTCTCCTTGAACTGGATTCGAGAAGGGAAGTAGCGGACACAAGCGCCGGTGCTGCCGACCAGTGCAATGGGTACTCAAGTCCAACCCCCTGATTTCCTGGTTCTGGGGATCTTTCCACCACCCTGAAACTCAAGGCCTCCCTGAAGCACCTGCGGTGATAAGAGTCCCTGGGGCATCCTTGGCCCAGAAAGGAAGGACCGCTGGCATCCTGAACATCCCTGTCTCTTCAAGAAGCTTGACGCTAGGTGGCCTGTGTTTCCAAGCGGTTTTCAAGGTGCAGGCCTGGGGCTTCCTCGCTCCTCTCTCTCAGTGCAGGAAGTGTTGCCAAAGCCCAGTGTTAAGTCAGAAGCACAACTTGAAGCTTGGAGATGAATTGTTGCTGTACTTATTAAAAACTGTGCACATTTTTCCATCTTGCGCTGGGGAAAACGCCAAGAGAATGTCCCTCGTGTGTGCAGATGTGAGAACAGAATCCCGCCATGAGTGTAGGAGTCAGAGGCCTATAAAGCATTTTCATGAATTGGACCCATGTAAACTCCATAAAGATGAGTATTATGCCCATTTTACAGGTGGGGAAAGTTGAGGAATGACCAACTGAAATAATGCACCTCTGTGATGAGCTTCCTGACCCCCAAAGTGTTGTTTGGGGCTGTTTGCAAGCGGTCTCCCACCCGCCATGAATGCCTTGGCAATTTCCCGGATCTCTGAAGCTCACATGGGACTTTCCTAATTTCCTTTTAGAGGCTCCCACTGCTGTTCCTGATGTTTGGCTCCCTGGCCTTTATTCCTCACGAGCTTCTCTGAGCTGGCAGAGGGTCACCCGAGAAGCTGAGGGTCACCCTTGTGTCACTCGTTACTAACAAATAAAGCTGCTGGGTTTTAAAAGGTTTATTTGTTTTCACTGGAAAGGCAGAGTTACAGAGAGAAGGAGAGGCAGAGAGGAAGATCTTCTGTCCACTGATTCACTCCCCAACTGGCCACAATGGCTGCAGCTGAGCTGATCTGAAGCCAGGAGCCAGGAGGCTCTTCCAGGCCTCCCACATGGGTGCAGGGTCCCAAGTGGTGCAGGGAGTTGGATGGGAGGTGGAGCAGCTGGGACATGAACCAGCACCCACACGGGATCTTGGCACATGCAGGGCAAGGGCTTTAGCCATTAAGCTACTGCACCAGGCCAAAAGCTGGTGGTTTTTATGTGTGTGTTTGGGATTTTATCTTCAGGGTGAATTTGGTGGGGGGGGGTGGGTGGCAGTTCACCTGGATAAAAATGTCTTTTTCACCAGCTTGGGCAGAGTGTAGGAATAGATTCCTGTATGTCAAGTTTGGGTGCCTGGTTTCTTTACAGCTCTCCAAGACGAGCTGGCAGCCTGGCTGGTCTATTCCCTGTCGGTCTGGTCTGGTGGAAGGCAGTGGAACGTGCTCTTCTCCCTCTGGGCAGTAAGCAGCGTTCGCAACGACAGATCCGTCTTTCTCCCGTGGTCTCTCAGTGATGTTTGCCCAATGGCAGGGGAGAGTGCCAGGGTACTTTTCACCCTCGTTCCCATCTCCCATGGCAAATGCTGCTCTTCACCTTCCTGTGTCCACGAGAGGGCTTTGCTCCTTGTAATCAGGGATTGCTTGGAAAATGCTTCCTCAAGTCTGCATCTGCCCACACCCCCCTTTTAATTGTTACTTGGAAAGTAGAGTCACAGAGAGGCAGAGAGAGGCATCCTCCCCCAGCTGGTACACCCGTAATGACCAGGTCTGTGTCAGGGTGAAGCCAGGAGCGCCTCCCACGTGAGTGGCACAGTGACCAAGCACTTGCCGCATCCCAGACACCTGCACTTTCTCTTCTCCACGACATCTTTGCCTGTTTGTCATAAGCCTGAAGTGGGGAAAGTGGCATACCCAGGGCATCCCTTAGCAGTAAGCTAAGCTTGGCAAACAGTCCAGGGGGAGCCACCAGGGGTCTTCCAGCAGGCCCTGACTCTCTTCCTAACCAGACAGAATGGTGAGCATGCCACATGCAACTTCTCCAGCATCAGGGAGGACTCTGTTTTCTGTTTTCACTTTCCAAGCTCGAGCAAGGTGTGGTTTATCTTCGATCAGAGCCGTTCCTCCTGAGTCTGTGGGGGCCACCTGTTGTTGCTGAGCTCTGGACGCCTGACCACGGGCAGCGGTCAGGATCTTGACTGACACAAGAATGGCTGATGCTTGTTGAAACAGGTGCACCAGGCTCTGTCTGCAGACTAAGTCACTGACCCCTGGACCTATCTCCCTGACTGCTATACTCTCTTCATTTGGCAGACAAGGACACCAGGGCAGAGTTCACATCCATGTCGTGGCTTCTGACTTGTCGCTGTCAGCGCTTCCTGGCAGCAGCCTCCACGGGCAGAGGTTTTGTGGTTGGTTTTCTTTTCTGCCGCCCTCCCTTGGATGTGTGCAGCAGCACCATCGATGGAGTCCTGGATGCTGGCAAAAGCGGCAAGGCTCTTCCGGGGTAGTTGGCTTCTGCCCTAGAATTTCTATTGGTTGTTGGTTTGTTGGCCCAACTGACCTACGGTGCAGGGACATCTGAAAGAGAAGAGACAGGTACTCCTGGAAGCTGCCCCTTATGGTACACCTGTGACTTCCCAGTGTGCCCCAGTGGTGACAGCAGAAAACTCTGCTGGGTGGAGACTGACCAGAACCATACTGGGGAAGGGAGGCTGAGATGAGAAGCCTGCCCCCTCCTGGAACTGCACTCCTCAAGGAGGCCAAAGTTCCTACTCCCCAGGGACTTTGTCCAAAATAGGCAAGGAGGGTTACAAAGGCAGGCAAGGGAAGGTGAGTATACATCGGTATCAGAACACTACAGGGGCTAGTGTGACGGCTCAGCCGGCTAATCCTCCTCCCTCAAGCACCAGCATTCCATATTGGTTCTGGTTCTTTGTCCCTGCTGCTCCAACTTCCGATCCAGTTCCCTGCTGTGTCCTGGGAGGAAAACAGAGAATGGCCCAAGTTCTTGAGACCCTGCACTCATGTGGGAGACCTGGAACAAGCTCTTGTCTCCTGGCTTTGGGTCAGCTCAGCTCTGGTTGTTGCGGCCACTTGGGGAGTAAATTAGTGGATGGAAGATGTGTTTTTCTCTGTCTCTCCTTCACTCTGTAATTCTGTCTTTTCAATAAAAATAAATACTTTGTTAAAAAAAAAAAAAAGGACCGGGCCCGGCGGCGTAGCCTGGCGGCTGGGGTCCTCGCCTTGAATGCCCCGGGATCCCATATGGGTGCCAGTTCTGATCCCGGCAGCTCCACTTCCCATCCAGCTCCCTGCTTGTGGCCTGGGAAAGCAGTCGAGGACGGCCCAAGGACTTGGGACCCTGCACCTGCGTGGGAGACCTGGAAGAGGTTCCAGGTTCCTGGCTCCAGATCGGCGCGTACCGGCCCGTTGCAGCTCACTTGGGGAGTGAATCATTGGACGGAAGATCTTCCTCTCTGTCTCTCCTCCTCTCTGTATATCTGACTTTGTAATGAAAATAAATAATTCTTTAAAAAAAAAAAAAGGAGCACACACACCACAAAGCTTTAAGGACCCTGCTGTCCTTTCCTCCCCTCCCTCTGGTTCTCTCCAACCATATTTGTTCGTTCCTTGATCGAGCCTGGCTGTGCTTCCGAAACCCATTTTCCTAACAAACATTTCCTTCCCCTCTTCTTAATGATCATTTAGATCAGATTTATTTCCTTATCTGTCAGTTGATTGTGGCTGATTAGCCAAAACCTCTCTAAAATAGGCATCAATTTTTTTTCTACATTTGAGCCTCCTTCAAGTCCATTTGATACTATATTTGCAACAGTCAACATATTGATCGATCGATTGATGAGACACACAGAGAAAGGGAGAGGCCTTCCGTTTGCTGGGCCGCCTTCCAGATGCCTGGGGTGCCAGGAACCCAGCGCAGGTGTCCCACGGCAGTGGCAGGTTCCTCACCCCTGGAACCCTCACCTGTCTCCCAGGGCTCTCATTAGCAGGAGGCTGGAGTGGGAAGCAGGTGAAGGCCTTGGCCTAGATGCTCTGATACGGGACGCAAGTGGGTCCAGCAGCTCTAGAACTGCCGCGCTGGGTACCCGCCAAGGTTTCTTGTGAACAGACATCCGGAGTATGCTTAGAATATTTACAGCAGGAGGAGTGCTGATCAAACAGGTGAAATGATCTTCTGCGAGGTTCATGACAACGCTGTTTGAAGCAGATAAACCCAGTTTCTATGAGTTTCCTCAGACTATGTTCATAGAAACAAAATTCCACCTGCAGAGGGCACTGGAGTCAGAGATCTCTATGCTGTCCCTTCCACTCCCCCTCCCCCCACACACAAACACACACATACACTTAAACAGACACATGCAATTCTCCAAGATACATATATATGTATTTAAAAATATCTATTTGTTTGACGGGCAGAGTAACACCACACACACAGGGAGAGAGAGAGAGAGAGAGAGAGAGAGAGAGAGAGAGAGAGAGAGAGAGAGAGAGAGAGAGAGTGTCAGCAGAGTCAGAGAGAAATCTTCCATCTACTGGTTCGGACTCCAAATTGTCACAACAACCAGAGCTGGGCTAGGAGCCTGGAACTCCTCTACAGGAGGCAGCATCACAGGTGGTGACCTAACAGGCTTTGCCACAACACCAGCACTTTGACACGTGTTTTTAAGGCAGGTCTCTGATATGTTCCACCTATAGAAGGGGTGAGGAGAGAGGCTCTTTCCTCTGATTATTTCAGGATGTAACTGAGCTGAGCAGTCCACTGGCCTTTAAAATTTGTTAAAAATTGATGTGTTTGTGGGACACACTGATATCTTGCTCACTTCTGTACCTTTGTAATAATAAAATTATAGTAACAAACATTTCTCTTTTTTGCAGTGAGAACATTCCAAATCTTCCCCTGTAGCTGTTTTTTTTTTTTTTTTAAGATTTATTGATTTTCATTGGAAAGTCAAATACACAGAGAGGAAGAGAGACAGAGAGGAAGATCTTCCGTCCAATGATTCACTCCCCAAGTGACCGCAATGGCTGGAGCTGAGCTGATCCAAAGCCAGGAGCCTCTTCCGGGTCTCCCACTTGGATGCAGGGTCCCAAGGCTTTGGGCCATCTTCTGCTGCTTTCCCAAGCCACACTTGGGAAGCTGTAGCTGTGTTGATACAAACCTGTTAACCACAAGGACCTTGCTGTGCGTTGTTCTCCGGAAAGTGCCCCTGACCCAACAGCAACATTGTGTTCATTGCCTGACAGCGCCCAGCCTCTGTCCATTCCTTGTCCCTCCGCTGTCTGGGCCAGCAGGAATCACGCCCAACTTATTAACTCATTAACTCCACGTACTGAGCATGATCACGCAGGATCGGTCTTGCTGGGCCCCGCTTTCTTCATGGGACAAGTGCACCAGTGCTATTGAGTGGCTGGCCAGGGCTGCCTTCTGGATGTCGCACATTCTTAGAGATGCTAAGAGGAACCCCCTGTCTCTGCTGTTGCGGTTGGCGCCGCAGTAAATGTAGCAGGGCAGAGGTTTTCTTTAACAAACCCGTTTCCTTTGGATACGTGCTGAAAGTGGATTTGCTGGATCCCAGGGTAGCTCTAGATTTCATTCATGTTGGAAACTGGCATGTAAGAAAATCATTTGAATAGCCTCTCTTGTCTTTAAGAAATTCATTTTCAAAAAAGTTCCCCCCCCCCCCCCCGGAGATAACTATAGGCCTAAATAAATTGGTAGATTCTACTAAGCATTTGTAGAAAAAAAAATAGTGTGTCCTTTTTTCCCCTAGAAAATAGAATCAAATTATTTCTAACTCATTTTAAGGAATGAATATAACTCCAATATCCTAAACGAATGAGAAGAAGGAATGAAGTTATACCTTAGCGGGTGCCTAGCCTCGCCTTTACCATGTTTGCATCCTGAATCAGGGCGCTGGAGTTGAACTCGCAGCTCTGGCTCCGAATGAGGCAGCAGAAGGAAGCCCTCGGAGTCTGCCTGCCTGCCTGTTTCTCTGAAATAAACAAAACACAATTTAAACATTAAAAAAAAATCATCAGTGGTATCGTCCTTGTTAAACAAGTCTGACACGAAGTATAAAGCAAACCGGAATTAGGAGTCTTCCGTTTTTGTTTTTTTTTTTCCATCCTCTTCCGTGTGTTCTCTGGACCATCCTCATCAACCTGCCGCTGGTGATGCAGGAGCCCCCGCAGCCTTTCCCGCAGGGAGGGAGGGTTTCCGGCACGCTGCTGCTCCGTCCTTTCTGCCGAAGAACAGCTCTGCCCCTGCTGCCCTCTGCTGGTCTCCACGTGTATCTTTCTTAGTTGAATTTCTCAGGGGTTTTTGCGGCTTCCTGGACCAGAACGTCTGTATCTCCCACAAGATTAACGAAATATTTACACAGTAGCTCGTTGAAGAGATTATTTTTTGAAGATTTCTTCATTTTTTTATTTGGCACGTAGAATAACACAGGAGAGAAGGAAAGGGAGAGAGGTAGAGAGAGGGAGAGAGAGAGAGAGATTCTTCCATCTGCTGATTCATTCCCCAGGTAGCTGCAATTGTGGCAGTTAAAGTGATCTGAAGCCAGGAGCCAAGAACCAAAAGCCAGGAGCTTCTTTTGGGTCTCTCACACAGGTGTAGTTTGCAAGTGAGATAGCTACACACGAACTGGCCACTGTGTGGTAGGCCAAGGCTTAGACTCTGCCGTACTGTCCGTCCTGAAGCGGTTGTTTTAAGGGGCTCTTCTTTCTCTTCTGTGGCACCCACGATGCAAACATTTGCTTGCTGGATTGCATCGCGTAAGTCTTAAGGGTTTTCTTCATTCTTTTTGGTCTTCCTTTTCATTTGGTTGTACTGCTTCAAAAGACCATGTCTTAAAGCCCAGAAGATGTTTCTTTTTCTGTTTTTTTTTTCCTGCGTTTGTTCCTGAAGCTGTCAATTATCCTTGTTTTTTTTTTTTTAACTTAGAAAGTTCTTTAGCTTGAAGATTCTTGATGTATTCTTTTTAATGTTCTCTAGCTCTGCTAAATGCCTCATTTGTATTATGAATTATCTTTCAACTGTGGTTAAATTTTCTGTGTTCCCTTACTGTATTTTCTTAACATCCTTATTTTCAATACTTTTTCTTGAAACATGTGGATATCCATTTCTTCAGGGGCTCCTGCTGGAGTGTGATTCTGTTTTATCGGGGGGCATCGAGTTCCCTTCTTTTGTCCTGTTTTTGTGTCCCTGTGTTGACTTTGTACCCCTGATGGATTGGTTACTTCTTCTGCTTTGGTAGACTGGCATGTGCAGTAAAAGATTTTCCACTGTGCTGGCTTGTTGGCTGGAAAGACTACATTGGATCTGGGTCTTGGTGGGCAGGTTTGTGTCTATATGGATTGCTCAGCTACCAGCGCTGGCGGTATCTGCAGGTGTCTCAGCATCCTAGGCTGCATGGGTGATGGGACTGCACCACGAGAAGGTAGGGTACTCACCTGTGGGTACAGGGTACCTGTCAGTTGTAGTGGGGTGGCCCTGTGAGCCAAGGTGGGCGTGTGGCACAGTGTTCTTGGTAGCAGAGTGGGGTGTCTGTCAGGTCTCGGGGCCACATGGGAGCTAGGTCACACCAGAATGCCCAGAGAGGGCACTTGTCAGTGTCTGAGGGAGACATGGGCAAGTTATGGGGTCTGCAGTGGCTAACCTGTTGAGGGAGCTCTGTGCAGCTGCTTTCTGGTGGTTGAGCCTGAACTTCTGCTCAACCCTTTACAAAGGACTGCACCACGGCTTTGGAGATGTGGGAGGGTGAGCGGAGTGGCCCTGCGGCTTCCCAGGGTCCTTGGTTGGCAGAGGGTTTCAGGCAAGGCCAAGCTACCTGGCTGTTTCTGGGATGGTGGAAGGGGTTGTTCTCCTGTTTTCTTGGGAATTCTGCAAGCTGAGCTGCCCACAATGTACCACTTCTTCCCGAGGCTATGGGAAGATGTTGGGACTTAGGGGGTGAGTTCCAGAGCTGCCAGGAATAGCTGCTTCCTAGACCTGTAGCTTGGGGTCCCAAGCTGGCACCTGCTGCAAGGGCCTGGGCTGGAGGAAGGTACAACATGGGCTGGGCTCTTTCTGTGGGGGACAGTGCAGTGTCGTGGTAACCAACGGCTGCACAGACTGAGCCCAGGGCCTGGGAAGGCCATAGGATTCTCCCTTAGTAATTGTCTGTCTGTGAATGGGGACAGCTGGGTGTCTCCTGCTGGGCAGAGTCACTCTTGGCCCAGGGTGTGAAGAGGAAATGGCAGGTGTCCTGTGCTTGGCTCTCCTGTTTCTAAGGCCGCCGTGCAGCTCTTTGTTCTGCAACACCCAGTCCTGTGCTCACTTTCGTGTCCCACTCCCTGGTGGTTGGATCTTCCTCCACACAGCAGTTCCTGAGGTTGCAGAAGTGGAGGCAGTCCCTGGTTACCTGGCTAATGGGGTCCTGCAGGCTCAGTCTGTAGGCACTGGCCTGGGCACTGCAGGCGTGGGTCATGCCTGGCATTGAGTCCTAACCCTGGTGGTCCTGGGCTTAGTATTTCATCCTCCAAGCTGAAAGCGTCTTTCTCCATGCTGTGCTGCCTGGAGCGGGGAGAAGGGCGTTGTGGAGAAGCTTACTCTGTGACTGTCTGGCATGACCATTACCCGCTCTCTACCGGACTCTGTTCTGTTTTTCTAGTGCTGATCTGCCGTGGGAAGTTTGTCTTGATAACCTTGGCTCTAACGTGAATGAACTGACATCGTGGCAGGATGACGCTTGCTACCAGGCAAGCTTTACTGACGAACAAAATAAAACCAGAGAGAGAGAGAGAGAAAGTGTGTGTGTTTATCTCCAAAGGTGATCCTTTCTCTTTTGAGACATGCCATAGGAGTAATGTAACAGCCATCACTCCATATTTGGGGAGGATTGCAACTATGTAGCATTTTAACTTTCTCCTATGAAGAGTTCAGTAGTACAGACACACAAAGGTCAAAAAATTCTTGCTTGTAAACTTACGGATCAGAAATTGTGTGTTTTAATATGACTTTAAATTGGATGCTTGAGAAAACAACATCTACCCCATTTCTTGAAGTAACTGCTCTGCTCCCGTGTTTTGATAATGGTGTTTTCATAATGTTGGCACGCTCCTCTGTGCTTTGTTTCAAAAGGAAAAGTGTATCTAAAGACAGTCCAGTGGTTAGATTGGAGTATTGTGATATTTTCTGCACCCTCTGCTTATAAACTACAGCTTGGCTCTGTGACCAAGCGGGGCGGGACACATGCCGAGTCAGCCGCACCTGTTTGTTGGGGTGTGTGGTGTCACTTATTCCCAATGTGGAAGCTACGGTGTGAGCACCTGGTGCTCCTGAGTGCTGGGATAGTATTACTCAGGAGCTTTTGGCTTGAGTTCACTATCTGATTGGCTGGCCCATAGCCATAGTTACAGGAAACCGATTGGAATTTGCGTTGTTTTGTGGTCCTCCGGAGTCCACTGAGTGAATTACTCCTGTGAGTTTATTGCGAGTGTAGCTCAACATGCCAAAAGCAGAAAAAGTAAGGCTATTAGGTCATGCAAAGGAATGTCACTGGAGACCCTGAGTGGGTTTCAGGCATGGCTGTAGTTAGGGGCTCAACAATGTCGTCAAACCTTGGTTTCCTTTCAGCTGGAAGTTTTATGCCCTTCCGCACTGTCCACTCCCCCAGGGAGGTTCTGCATGGTGAAGGCCCTGCGTGGTCCCTAGGAGACCTCACGGAGAGAGGGATTCCGACATACACAGATTGAAGGGGTTCTGACCGGGCTGGGATCAGGGGCCTGCTTCTCATTTCTGAGCCTAGGAGATTGGAGTGTGTGTGGCAGTGCCATCGTAGAGAGGAGGAGTGCACTGATGGACTTGGAAAACAGCAAGTGGCAATTCTGCTGGACCAGCAGACTTTGGGGTCTGATGACTGCGGTGCTCCTCACACCCTGTGACCATTGCCTCATTTTTCTGAGACGTCTGCCCTGTCCCAGTATCTGTTGAGAACATGACATTGAGATGCAAGCAGCAGCAGGTTCACGGGCGAGTAGGCAAAGCCAGTCGTTACTCAGAACTGACAGATACACAGACGTACTCAGTGTCCAAACCGGTGACCGACTGTGGCATCCGGAGTATCAAGGTCTGTTGGGAACACAGAGGAAGAACTCACCGTGCCTCCTGGGCTTCAGTTGCCATCAAGGCACATCAGGGCTGAGTTAGGGCGTTTATTGTTCCTTGAAAAGGAGGAGAGAGTGAGTGTGAGAGTGAAATTTCTGTCTGTTGACTTCTCACCCCAAATCCCTGGACTGGACCAGGAAGAGCCAGGAGCCCAGAACTCCACCCAAGTCTCCCCTGTGTGTGGCACGGATCCAAGCACTTCAGTCATCACCCAACATCTCCCAAGGTGTGCTCTAGCAGGAAGCTGGATGGGAAGCACCACAGAGACTCAACTCAGGCACTCGCAAATGGGGTGCAGATGTCCTAAGCAGCGGTGTTAACTGTGACCCCACGATGCTTGTGCATAGTCACTTTTCTCCTGGCCATTCCTCCTTTACTCATTATCCAGCTATCGTCTCTATGAGCGTCTGTACATACTCCTCTTCTCCGATCCCCTTTCCTCTGCCGTGACCGCTGACCAGGACAGTTTCACCCTGCGGTACGTCCACCTGCCACATCCACTACACAGCCGTGAGGTGTGTGCCTCTGAGCCCTGTACCTGAATGGGATGCTGAGCTGGCAATGTGCACTTCATGCAGGTTAGCTGTGGGATATCAGCTGCCCCGAGTGTGGCATCCTGAAGTCCTGGACACTCACCCCTGTCTCTTTATGGGATGCTCACTGGCCCGGGCAGGAGTGTCCAGCTACTCTTTGCAATGTCTTAGACTAGATTGGTCGCCATCTAGAGGAAATGGGATGTGAATAAATGGTTAAGACTTTTGTAAAATCTTCTCAGGTCTGTTCTGTGTTGGCCAAGAAGAAGGAAGGTCAGTCAAGTAGCCAGGCTGCTCACATCGGAGTAAATAAGAATGGGCGTGAACTTCCTTGAGGGTTTGGGTGTGAGGACTCAATAGTGGCAGGATTCTTTGCTTGGTGTATGTGTGTGGGGGGGGAGGGTGCTCCTCGGCCTATTCATTCTAGGGGATATTTGCCTTTGCTTCCAGTTCATTAAATCCATTAAATCCAGGCAGGATGGTTATATATAAATCTGAATGGTTTGAAACCTTTCTCTCTCTCTCTTTTTTTTGTTTTTGACAACTTCACCTTTGGAAATCCACTTTAGTCTTTGTATAAATGTTAACCCCCAAGGCTGCAATTCTCTGAGAATTGCAAGGACACAGAGAATGACAGTGGTCTTGATTAAGAAAACTTTCACCTATCCAGGGGTCAAGCCTTGAAAAGCCCACAGTGCGAGAGGGCTTTTGTTTATTTAAAGCAAAACAAACCAAAGCAAAACCCGATTAGTGACTCTCCAATGTCAAAGGATGTGGTGTTTCCGTAATGTTGTGTTTGAATTTGGAGACCCAAGGCTTGAGTGGCCTGGTCCTCTGACAATGTGAACGCAGGACTGTCCCCTTTCCAGCTTCCAGGATGGAGCTGCTCCTAAGATCAATCTCTCCTCTTCCAAATAGTTTACGTGGGTGGTGTCAGTGGACAAAACAGTGTAGAATTCTGGGGTCCTCCGCAAGGTCACTGAATCAATCTGTATTCCATCGAGGTCGCAGGATTTCTGGCCATGTGCAGAAGTTGGAAAACGCTGCCATTGGCCAGCACCAAGGATTTGTTGATGACTCCTGGGCACTGGCCATGCTGGGAGACACCCGGGAGATGCTTGGGAAACCATCTAGCGATGAACTTTTATTCCCACTCTATCAACGACAAAATTGAGACAGAGTGGTTGAATGCTTTGAAGTTATGGGGTGTCAGCAAGAATTTTAAGCTTCTACAGTGGGAACTTTGGTGCCTATGTTTATCTGCACCACCTGTGGGCAGCCAGCCTGTTTCTCTTTATTCATTAATGACTTACGTGTTGTTTTTCTTGAACTTAACCTCTGTCATCTGAGGTGGGTGAAAAGTTTGGGTAGAGAGAAAGCTTCATTTAAAAACACCGATTGAGTGGGTAAGCTGCTGCCTGTGACACTGGCATTTCATGTGGGCACAGGTTCCTGTCCTTGTAGTTCTACCTGGGATCCAGCTCCCTGCAATGTGCCTGGGACAGCAGCAACAGATGGCCCCAACGTCTGGGCTGCTGCACCCACGCGGGAGACCTGGACCAAGTTCCTGGATTCTGGCTTCTGCCTGGTCCAGCCCTGGCTGTTGTGACCATTTGTAAAATAAATCGACAGAAGACCACCCCATCCTGCCTCTGTAACTTTGTACTTCAAATGAATGAATGAACGAATGAATTAAAAATTAATGAATTCAAAAGAACATCTGTCACATGTCCTGCTTTGGAGAAGCAGTGGTGCAAAACTGTTCTCACTTTCAATGTGAACACAATCTTCTAGAATCTTCTAGGCATCATCTTTTTTTTAACTGTTTTATTTTTATTGCAAAGTCAGATACACAGAGAGGAGCAGAGACAGAGAAGATCCTCTGTCTGATGATTCACTCCCCAAGTGACAGCAACAGCTGGAGCTGAGCCGATCTGAAGCCAGGTGCAGGGTCCCAAGGCATTGGGCTGTCCTCGACTGCTTTCCCAGGCCACAAGCAGGGAGCTGGATGGGAAGTGGAGCTGCCGGGATTAAGATCAGTGCCCATATGGGATCTTGGCGCATGCAAGGCGAGGACTTTAGCTGCTAAGCCACAGTGCCGGGGCCCTCGGAATCTTATCATTCGGATTCTGATGCTGTAAGTTTGGAGTCAGACTTGAGGCTCTGACTTCCTAGCAACCTTCCTGGAGATGCCCAGGGAGCTAGTTCAGTCATTGCAGTTGGGAAGGCGACAGCACAGCCCTGTTCCCTGGAACCTCACAGCCCAGGAGGGAGAAGACACTGGAGTCCCAGTGACATGACGGTGTAACAGGTGCTCGAGGAGGATCAGTGGGTTGCTGTGGAGATCATGATGGGACAGCCAGGTGGGAAGGGTGGGACTGATGTCCCTGCTGGGGCTTGAGGCAGGCCTGGCAGAGAACAAGGGCAGTGCACTCCAGGAGGAAGGGACAGCAGATGCAAAGGCGGGAAGCAGAGGCCAGTGTGGTCATCAGGGCACATGCAAAGCACCTTGATCTCCTGCTGTGAACCTGCTCCTCCTACCGTAAATACCTGATTCAGAGGATGCCTTGCTGGATTTCAAACCCACCTTTCTTGGCTGCAGGCAGGAGCCCAGGTCACCTGCAGATAAACAGTGTTCTCCGAGTCCCTTCCTGAAGGCACCACTTGGTTTTGGTTGATATTTCTGATTTCCCCGTTTGATGTCTGCAATCCTCTGCCCACCGCTCCTCAACCCCATGTGACGTGCTGGCTTCCCCTGGCAGCCTAATGAGGCAGTTGCCACGGTAACCGGGTGCCATCCCCGCAGCGGATGCTAACACCGGAGCTCTCTAAACCCCGTGCCTGTTTCTCTCTGTTTGGCAAATTAATAACATTCAAATTAAACATATTAATTTCTTTCATGTCAATTAATTTGTATGTTAAGCTTGCATGCCAGTGTCATCCTCCCCTCCCTTGCCGACACCCATTAATTAATTCTAGCCAAATAGGGAGCACGTTTTGGAAAGTTGCAATAGCTTCCAGCAAACTACAATTACAATACTCTGCTGCTACGTGGAAAGCAATCAATGTCAAAATAATTGCTTTTCACAGGTCTGCAGCCAGCTGTCTTGTCAGATCGTTAAATTATAATTGTAACCATTTGGATTTCTAACATTAAAAAAAAAAGTAGCCAACATATTGGCGGGCCCAGCAGTGCCTGTGAATAAAATGACGCGTGTTTATAGTCCCCTTTCTTCCCATCAGAATTTTTTCCCCGTTCGATCCCCAACTTTCTAACGCTGGATCAGACTGCACCTACAAGTCTGTTTGGTTTCACGCACCGCTGATCCGCAGGCAGGAAGTCATTCAGGACGGTCGGGCGTGGCCACGCTGATGGGTTTATCTCGCTCTGTGAGAGCCGGCTTTCGCCTGTCTTTCTTCTCTTTTTGTAGAGATGGTGGGAAAACGGGTTCCTTCAAATGAGATTATGTTCCTAGCTTCTGCCGCTCGCTGGCAGGGCGGGGACACTGCCACGCTTGGTGTGAGCCCTGCTAATCTGATTGGAGCTGCTTCTCTCTCCCGGACTCTGCACAGTTTTTTAGCGCATGCTGGCCTGTTTTCTCCAAGCTTTGGGAGCGCCATTATTCATGGCAACAGACTGTGTCTGGGAAACCACACAAGGGTCCTCTCCGCTGCTGCTTCGGATGGCTCATCTCTTTGTTGTGGCAGAAAGTAGAGCTGTTGGAAGGGGGAGACACACAAAGAGACATCTACAAGCAGGCCGGTGCTGGGCTGGGCAAGCTGAGTGTGCCAGAGGCCTGCTCATGTCATAGCACAGTAGATCCTATTTGCTCAGATCTGAGTGCTGTGTGATCTGCTCCTGACCAACTGGATGGGAACATGGGGTATTCCTACAATGTGTCTGTCTGGGAGTTGGCATGGGGGCTGGAAGGGAAATGCTCCCACAGCACAGCTGGCTTGGAGTTGACACATGACTGACTCCCTTGTTTCTCTTTGGGATTTTTAAAAATGATTTCTGACCTTGCTCTATGGATATTTTTTATATACATTTTATTGTTATTGCTATCATTTTATGATACAGCTCCATATTCCCTTATCCCCTCCCCAATTCCCTCCCTCCCACCTAGTTCCTCTATATCATTACTAAAGCATAGTTCTTCATACACAGTCATATGTCCATCATTGCGGGCATGGACAATGGCAGAGTCCAGCATCCTATTGTCAAGATATAGTAAACAGTTTCATTGTAAGTCCATCTTTGTCTGGAAACAGAAATGCATACCACACTGCATCCTCACATCTGGATGTTAGTCTCCATTTCACAGCTACTGTACATCCTCTATGGATATTTTTTGATTACTTTTTATATTCACTAGAGACATCTGTCTTCCAAAGTCGAACTAATCTGGAAAAACTGGTTCCTGACCATTGTTTCCCAAGACTTACCTTGGGATCTAAAAGAAAAGAAAAAAAACCAATGTATACACACATGGACCATGCATGTGTGTGCACACAACCCCACACACACATCCCCCAGTCCCCCCACTCACACTCATACACCCACCCCCCACACACATATACCCACACACTCACCCCCCACACACCCCACATACTCACACACCCACCCCCCACACGGCGCATACACACACACACACCCATACCCCCATACCTACACACACACACACACATACCCATACACATCCCACACACTCACACACACACACACCCCCATACCCCCCACACCTACACACACACACACACACCTGCCAATCTATCCATTTTCCTTGGCTGCAGCTGCGTTCTCCAGCTTGGACAGATGTATGTTTATTACCAGGGTAAAGAGCTACAAGAAGAAGGGTTCCACAAGTTACTAAGGATTTAAGGACAGGGTGCTAAAAACCAAATGAGTTCACAGGCTTCCCACGTCGAAGCGGGAACTGCCTGTTTTATGCATGCAAGAAAATGGGAATTTACGGTCCCCTCTAAACCAGCAGCTGTGTCTCTGGACCTAGCGGCTGCTGCACCGTGGGTTCCTTTTCATGAATCTTTATTTTAAGGTTGTGAATTTCTGTATGTTTCTGTATGAACCTCGAAACTATTTTGTGCCCACAGTTTCTCATGCCTTGAAAATAGATGTAGGGCCTTCCTTCTTCACAAATATGCCAGGAGTTGATGGACATGCTGCTGTGTGGTTGCCACGTGCTGCTTGGCATGCCGAATTGCAGTGCGTTGGTATCTGGAGCTGGTGCACTTATGGGCATTGCTATGGCATGGAGGTGGTTATGGACGGGCCAGGACCCGGTCTTTCAAACTCGTGCAAGTGTCTAAATCCCACAGCTTGATGTTGACAGTGGATTAACAGTGCTCCGGCTTGATAGATGAGAGAAGATACTTGATGCAATGACGGAGGCTAGCAGGTGGACCCCGGAGGAGGTCTTTGGGTCATTGGGGATTTCCCATAGGAAATGGTTCTCACCAGAGAGTTGACTGTGTAAGCTGAGCTTGGCCTAACTTCTCTCACTGCTCTCGAGTCGCTATGTGATCATTGCTCCACACCCAGTCCACCATTGCCAGCTTCTGCCAAACACCAGGCCTATGGGGCCACGTGGACGACAAAGCTCCAAGCTGTGAGCAGAAATAAACCTTTTGCTTCCCAAGAAGCCCTTCGCAGGATTTTAGTTAAGGTAACGAAAACTTGACAAAATGCAATTGGGTTTGGAGGCACGTGAGCTCTGTCCAATGACCATGTGGGTGCCAGTAAGCCAGACCTCAGTAAGAACCTATGGTAATAAATGAATGCAAAATATCAATTGGCAGAACCAGTGACCTTCCCAGAGAAAATGCTGTCTGTCTCCTTCCCTCGTGAGGAGGATTCCTGAACTGCTGCCTAGAGAGTGGCCAGCCTGGGGGATGAAGGATGCCGCTGAGCGGCTGAGTGTGGTGGGAGGCCAGACCGAGAATGAGCCTCTCTGTTGTAGGGATCCTCAGGGGGAGGGGTGCTCTGGCTTTGTCTAATTTTCAAGGAAAATAAAAGGATGCCCTGTTTCCTCCCACGGGTAACAGACGGAAAGTTCCTGCCCTTATTCAGTTCTGTTACTGGCTAGATCTCTGCCACAGGACTCAAAAATAATAGCATTGTGTTGTCATGGCAACACATCCCGTGCCATCGTTCTAATATTGTGGATGATTCCACAATGCCTGTCTGTCTTGAGCGTTGCTGACAGTTTCCAGGCTCTCTTTCCGGGGTGTGAGGATGATGGTTCAGATGTCAAGCGAAGCAGGTGTTTGAATCATGCTCCTTCCTGGGTGCCGTGCATAGAACGGAATTCTCACGTCTCCTAGCTTGAGAGAGAAGCCAAAAAAACAACAAAACAAAACAGAAATGTCGCGGCTAGCTGAGCTGGCGTAGTAGGCACGGCGAATGTCCGAGCGAAAAGCACCTACACACGGAGACCAGGATGATGTTACAAGTGCTGGGAGCCGTCTCTCTCAAGCCGTCCTCCACAAACCTCTTTATTACCATATTATCTCCTCTTTCCCCCAAGCCCATCAACAGGACAATAGGACGCCAATGAATCTGCAAAGGCTAGGTGTTACTGCCTTAGGCCTGATTCCTGAGTGATCAGCTCAAGGAGTGTAAATCAGCTCCACAGCCCACAACACAGAAAGACTCTCACCTTCCTCTTCGAACAAAACCGTTTCTGTGTACCTAGCATCTGTGTGAACTGCTGGGACAAACTTTCTTTGACTCAGATATGATCGTTTCCCAATTTGTCACCTTGAATGCAATCTCCTTGGGACATAACTGGCACCTGTCTTCATCCCCCCGACCTGCTGCTGCTCCTGAGGACACCCCCCCCCACACCTGCTTCTTCACTTCCTCTCCAGTCCAACACACAGGAATGTGGATGGCCCTAGTCAGGTTCAGACCCGGCTCATTTGCGTTTCATTCCTCAAGCAGCCACCAGAGCAATTGTCCTGCGCTTCCAGCAGAGCCGCAACCCCTCTCACTCTGACTGTATCCCTTCAACGCACCCTCCATACCTCCAGGGTTGTATACCATCTCCTTAATGGGCATTCCTCCCATACATGATGATGAGATGACCATGATGTCAGTTATGGCCAGAGCCGACCCTATGAAGCATGTTTAAGTGTCAGAGGTGTGGTGAGCTTCAGCTTACTTAGCCCTCCCAACAGCACCAGCTGAGGCTGGAGACAGAAGCAGGCTGGCTTCAGACTTCACACCCTGGATGCTCTGGGCACTTCATCCTGCTCCCTGTACTGGCTGCACCCTGGGGTACAGAGCAGCTGCAGTCTCCCCGGGGGACATGTACTTTGCTCCTGCAGCCTCTAGTTGAACCTGTGCATGGCACATACAGATGTTTTCCAGAAGCCATCATATGGTTCAGAATCCATTACCACAACCAACAAATCAGTAAAACAGCACAAAACCAGCAAACAAGCTGGTGGTGGCATGGTGGACAGCATGGCCTGAGAGGTTCAGAGAGGCTGGGGTGAGCAGGGACCGCCCTTGGCAGGCACAGGTGCACAGCCTGAGTTTGAACCCAACCCAACAGATGACACAGGAAGTAGATAGCAAGATGATGAGTGGGGTCAAGGTCAGTCCAGGAGGCTTTGGGTGTCACACACCCTGAGGTGGGGGCTGCTGGGAAGCTGACTGCGTTGTGGACCTGGGCATTTGCTTTCGCCCCACTTGCTAAGTGGGTCACAGGAGTCCTCTTCCCTGGGCGGGGCTGGGGCAGGCATTGTGCTGACCATGGTTCTTGGAAACCCCTGCCAGGGACTGGATTAGTTTGTGAACTGAGCAGAGTCCCTGGGAGCTATTTAAAACAGGGAATCCTAGCTCATTCCTTTTGATCCTATTTCTGCTCTTGAATGGGACAGAACCCAAATCTGAGCCTGCCTTGATGGTTAGGTTAATAACTAGTCATAGTAGTCATAGTGAAGCTTCTAGATGCCTATGTCCAGCTAAGCAGGTGAAATTGAAATTGGAATTGTCTCTCTGCAAAAATGAGCTTTTTTTCCTCTGTAAACACATGCCTGGGAGATGCAGGCCTTGCACAGGAAAGGCCCCTGGGAAGCAGCCCTTGGCTCTCTGTTAACCTGCTGGCCTCTGTGTACAGCCTTCCTGGCCTGGACCATTGAAGAGAAATGCATGGCAATCTCTCAGCTGGAATGATGCTGGGCCTCATCCCTCAGCTGAACGAACTGAGCTGTTAGCTGTACAGGAATGCCACTAACATGCACTTCTCTTCCGTGAGTATTAGATGAGTGCCCTGTTTGGCTTGCATGTTTCAAATGGCTTGTATTGGGGGTATCGTACATAAGGCTGAGGCCACACTGCAGCAGAAAGGAAGTACTTGCACTCATGATCACAAGCCAGTTTGCACAGACAGAAGTGTAAGTGTGTGCTTCTTTTTAGCAGATCTGTCTCCGCCATCCCCCCGCCCGGTGCCTCTGCAAAGACTTGCTAGAGCGCCCCCAGGAGACATGACAGAGTAGGGCTGCTTCCAACAAGAGTGTGTGAGACTGAAGTGGTTAATCCCAGTATTACTTCGTTAAGGGAAGGGATCTCTTTTTCATGGAGCCAAATTGCATTAATGATATGCACGTGGAACCTGCTTAACAAATGGCATAATTCAAAGGTGCCGAGCTGGGTCACGCACAATTTGCTTCTTTGTTTTTTCAACTGAACAAGGCGTTTGCCATTTCCACTCCGAATTAAATGTGCTGGGCTTGAAAATTCTAGTGGCTGTTAATGCTCATCGATGGGCTTTGGTGCGTGCATCCCTCTCCCCTTTGATTATACGCATAATGCTACAGATCACCACTGGCAAAAGTTAAGCACAGCCAGAGAGCGAGGAGAGAGTTCACAGCTCATTGGGTGCATTTAGTGCCTGATCGGGATGCAGAATGCCTTGATTATCATTAGCCTGCTCTGTGTAATTAGGGGATGAGGGGTGGCGTGGCCGCACTTTCTTTACTCTGGGAAGACTGGGGGCGTATATTATCCACTGAAGGGAGATCTGGCCTTGTGAACTCTGTGTGAAAAAGCAGAAGGCCCTATTGTGGATGGGTGACACCAGTGGGGGTTCTCTGTTTGGCAGAAGTGGCAGGACAAGGCCAGCATGACATGCCTGTGCAGGTGACACCAACAAGGCAGTGCTGTGACATTCGGCCCACCCCTTCGCAACACACACCTTCTCAGGTTTATTCCACAGGGATGCCAGGAGGTGCCAGCACCTTGTCCTTCCGGGCCTCACCAGCATTCTCTGATCTGTCCAGTGTGATGGCAAGTGCCATGATTGCCACCATGGAGCGTGTTGTTATTGACAAAGTCTTGCAGCAGACACCGCTTGAAGATTTAGTGTCCCTAGAGATCAGGGTCTGGGCTCACAAAGTGGGAAGCGACAAGAGCGTACCCTGACTAGGGGAGGCTGCTTCAGAGCCCTTGGGATACTGCTGCCCCAAGAAGGGATGCAGTCAGAGGTGGGGAGGGTGCTACTTCTTCACCATGCCCTGGGGTCTTCTGCATTCCCTTATCTTCCCCTTTCTGCCCTCATTTAAACTTTCTGCTGTGCGTCTGCCCATGCATCCGTTGCAGGTATGCTCTGGGGTTAAACAAACAACAGCAACAATTCTCCAGTGGGCTTCCTGTAAGCTGGAGGGAGTTCACTTCTTGGGAGGATCCTTCAGCAAGTGCAGGCTTCAAGTCTGTCTGAACTCAACCTGGGCTGGAGGTCAGAGGTCTGAGGAAGTGATTCTCTGAGTTTCAGAAGGCTTCCTTGGGGAGCTGTCATTTGAACTGGGTTCCAAAGCAGGAAGAGAAGCTTTGGAAACCAACTGTGAAAGACAGGAGCATCCCTGGCATGAGAAATAGCACAGGCAGAAAGGAGGAGGCAGGAACAGACTGGCATTTCTCATGGAGGGAGATAACCTAGAGGTAGAGACAAGGGTGTGTGTCCTACTCTGGTGGAGGGCTCAGGTCTCCAGGTGTGTGGGGACCTCAGCATTCTTGGGTGGGAGGGAAGGAAGCTGGGATGGGAAAAATCAGCTCAGCTTCTGAAGTCCAAGGGTGTGGCTGCTCACCATCCGATCTGATGGGTCTGCAGGCGGACATGTTCTTGTTCAGCACAGGTGGCTGGGATGTGCGCTCGCAGGCAAGGATGAGCCATTTGCTTGAAATCAGCAGAACTCTGCAGCCTGGATAGTCTTTGGGAAGATTATACATGCTGCAGAAAATTGAGAACATGCAGCAAAACAGACCGCTCAGGTACCTAGGACTCAGCCATCTCCAGGGAACTGCTGTTTACCTTCAGGGTCCTGTGGGTTACATACACAGTTTCAGAACCAAAATGAGGGGGCAGAGCACAGGCGATTTTGTGACCTCTGAATCCATCAAATGTCCCTCGATGACAACATGTCCTGCTCTGGGGTTCTCTGGCTCTTTGGCTTCCCAGCAGCCGCTCGTCTAATGCATGCTGGCTCATCTAGCCACCACCTATCACCAGACACCCAGTGGTCTTCTGCTCTGCTCTCTTGGTGTGACCACTGCTGCTCACTTCTGAGTGCCCACCTAATGCTGTCTCCCTACTGGTGCAGACTGTCCCCAACCTTTTTGGGTCAGGAGAGACAACTCGTCCCCAAAGTCTTGTCTGCAGCTGGGTTTTGTTGTTGTTGTTTTGTTTTGTTTTTTCTTTTCTTTTCTGCCCGTGTGTTCCAGCTTCACTCCCTTTGTCCAGCACAAGAAGAATTATCAGGACCAAATTTAGAACCCGAGTCCCAGGAGGCCCGGCTCAGCTCCCGAGGCCGCAGCCAGACTTTGATGGGTGAGGAGTGCAAGCTTTTGATTTAGGAGCTTCTATCCCCTCCTCCAACTGTTTCCAAGAATCATGGTGCAGAGGCGGCTGTCAGCTTGTCACGGTAAATTTGGTGTGGTGGCAGCCCGGCCACAAACAAGTCACTGACGGCACAGAGAAATGAGGTTCAATTAAGCCTTTCAGCCTTGCAGCCGCACAGCCCAAGTTGGTTTTCTCATTTGCAGACCTTGGCAAGAGAAGTAGCTTTTCTGCACTGTTGAGTGTGTGTGTGTGGTGGTGGGGGGCTGTGCTAATGGCCTGAGCTGGACAGGGAGCTTAGGATCCACTGTGTGTGTGCATCCTGGTTTGGGCAGACCTGGAAGTGGGGTGGGGATGCATACAGAAGCAGCTTAAGGAGGGATGTGGAAATCTGATGTCCACGTGACCTTTTGGGAGATGTTCCTAAAGGGAGGCCCTATTTGGAGACAGTAGACGAAATCCATCATCTGTTGTCTGTTTTGTGTATCTACCCATCTGTGCACTACCTACCAGGGGTCCACCTATCTAGTTATTCCCCATCCACTTATCTGCCCATCCACCCTTAGGCCTGCCTGTCCATTTATCCACCCACCCTCCCACCAGTCAGTCCATGTACCCATCATTCTATTCACTTACCCACCCATATGCCTTCAGGTTCTCTTGTCCATCTGCCCATCTGTCCATTCACCTACTCATCCATGCTCCAATCCACTTGTCCAGTTGACTTCTGAGCATTCATCCACCCACTCACCTGCTTACTCATCCATTTAATGAGACTTATTAGACATTTATGTATTCCAGGATTTCTTATAGTCAATGAAAAAGTTGACCAAAAATCTCTGCTCCTATGGAACTTGCATCTGGCGATGGGAGACAGTCAAAATCCTAAGAGCATTGTAAATCAGTTACAGTGTATTTAGAAGATACTAACGGCCAAAAGGAAAAACAGGGAAGGGGCCATCTGGGAGTTGGGAAGGAGGATTTGCAGCTGTGATCTTAAGCACAGAGGCGAAGGGGGACATTACGAAGTTACCGTTGAGCAAAAATGTGAAGGAATGCGAAGTGAGCTATATGGATACTTGGAAGAAGAAAGTCACCAGCAAAGAGAACAAGCACAGCAAAGATGCCTAGCAGGAACATCTGGCATGTTTAAGGAGCCCCATCTGGGACAGGTGCACGAGCTTGGGAAACAGTAAAGGAAATGAAATTGTCCTCCTTCGTCCACTCATCTTTGCTGTAGGACAGTCACCAGGACATGGGTATGGCATGTGCCTCCCTCCGCTGCTCCTGTGAAGAGAACCTTGGTGGGGGGTGCAGCAGGGACTCTGCACTTGAGAGGACATAGGTACACCTGCCCCACAGGCCACAGTGTGGGGAGGCTGCAGCTGGAGTGAGGAACCCACAGCATGGAGCATGCAAGACAAGAACCAAGGACTTCGGACAAAGATCTCTGCATTGGAAGTCATGTGTTTTCTCTTTGTCTTGACTCACCTTTTCACTTAGGAGTATTTAAAAAACAAATACTTGAGAGCCATGTGCCACCCACCTGGGGGAAATCTACTTGCCTTGTCTCCAGCCCACAGGGTCAGTGTAGGAGCCATGTTCCACCCATCTGGGGAAATCCACTTGCCTTGTCTCCAGCCCACAGGGTCAGTGTCAGAGCCATTTTCCACCCATCTGGGGAAATCCACTTGCCTTGTCTCCAGCCCACAGGGTCAGTATCAGAGCCATGTTCCACCCATCTGGGGAAATCCACTTGCCTTGTCTCCAGCCCACAGGGTCAGTGTCAGAGCCATGTTCCACCCATCTGGGGGAAATCCACTTGCCTTGTCTCCAGCCCACAGGGTCAGTGTCAGAGCCATTTTCCACCCATTTCTACTCGGCTCTGCACCTCCCCCTACTGCCCAAGCTCTCATCAAACTACCCGGCCTTACAGGAAAGACCAAGTCAGCTAATAAGGGATTTGAAAGGGGCTGGGCCATTTGTCAAGTGCTGTACTAATGTGCTTGTTAGTGATGGGCTTCGGGGTTAAGTTCTGACATGACCCTGCCAAATAGCAAGGCAAGATTGTCCACTCTGCTTGGCCGTGGCCTCTGAGGGACAGCTGAGCGTTGTGCTGCTTAAGGTCATTGAACCCATCCTCTCATCACTGCCTGGTGAAGCTGAATGTGGTGAACAGTTGTTCCTTGCTAACTGCCCCCCACCCACCGACCCTTTCTTTTTTCGTTAAAACTGATTTACACAGCATGGCTTAGCAATCACTGCCGTGTATCCATTTTGCTAATTGATTTGTGTTAACTTCCTTGTATACTGTTGGTCGATATCAGCAGCTTTGTGTTACTGCATCCTTGGAGGTTTTGAACAAACGCTCACATCGGTGCACTCAGCAGGCTGGGTGACCTCTGCAGCCTTCCCGGCAGCAGAGAAGGGAGTGCAGATAACCGTGGATTATCGAGAGCTTTTCTACATTGCTGTGTGTGCCTGTTTCCAATCAATTCGGATAAACCAGCTTGTACTGCAAATCTATTTCAACATCCAGTTTCTGGCAACCGTATAATTATGTATCTCACCCTTAGGTTGGGGGCTTATATAAAAATGTTGGGTAAATCTTGGGTGATAAATCTAGCTGGTTGTACTTGGTGGGAAAGTGTGTGTGTGTGTGTGTGCCTGAGAGAGAAGAGAAGAGAAGAGAAGAGAAGAGAAGAGAAGAGAAGAGAAGAGAGAGAGAATGAGAATATTCCCCCCCTGCCCATCTGTGATACTTGGAACTGGAAAGATTTCTTGTTTATTTGGTTCAGGCAATAAACCTAAACCTGTCTGAATCTTTTCCACCAAATGTGACTGCTCTGAAACAGCCCTCTTGCCTGACCTTTTCAGCTTGAAAGCAGCTGACTCTTCTGAAAAAGAAAAGGCCAGTTGAGGGAAGTGGAAGGAGGGGGCTGGGTTTTCACATCCCTGGTCTACCTGGCTGTGACTCTGGTTACAGCTGTGGCTGCGAGTGGACTGGGGGACCTCCTGCCAGCCAGACATAAGAGGCTGAGGGTCTTTAAGGAAGCCTACTGCTGCTCGTTCTTTTTGGATTGTTGATATTCTCCTGAAATATTGGGATTTAATACCGTGGATGGGAAAACCAAAGCACTTGTTCAAAGTATAAAGAAAATCAATTTTGACTTTTTACTTTGCTCTCAACAAAGTGATACACATGAGTGGTTTATACATCAAACCATGCCGACGGGCTTCAAGTGGAAACCAGCAGGTGCCTGTCCCCTCTGCCGCTCCATCCAGCCACCAGGAGCAAGTGCCACCTCTGGTTCCTTCTGCTATTTCATCTGGCATTTGCTTTCACGTTTCTAAATCCTATCGGCATGGAATCACAGGAATGATCAATCTCAGACTGTGTCAGATACCTTCATGTCATGCATTTTGATGATTTCTGGCTTTCTTAGGCTTCCTGTCTCGCTATGCTCCTAACAGTGTAATTTCACATTTTGCTGTAATTATTGTTGTATCCGTTATTGTGACTGTTGCAAATTCTGTTGACTGCTGTGCCTGACAAGTGAATGATGATAAGCTTCTGTGATCACATTTCCATTTTCTTCTCAGATCACTGATAAAAACCCTCGTTTTCCCCATATTCTGGGTTTATTTTGCATCTCAGTCTTCGTATACAAGGGGTCTTCAAAAGGGGTCTTTCAAAGATGGGGTGGACATTCGGCCTGGTGGTTAAGACTCCACTGGCACATCCACATTCTGGTTTGAGTCCTGGTTCTGTTCCCAGTTCCAGTGTTCTGCTAATGTGTCCTCTGGGAGACGACAGGTGGTGGCCCAGGCATTTGAGTCCCTGACACCTAGGTGGGTGGCATAGATTGGGTTTCTGGTTCTCAGCTTTGGGTTGGCCCAGCCCTGGCTATTGTGGGTATTTGAAAAGTGAACTGGCAGTTGGGATATTTGTCTATTGGCTTTTCAAATTTTAAACAAATATGCAATGCACATTTTCCATGCATTTTTGCAGCCCCTAATTTTCCCCAAAGTTCCCTATTAAGTGGTCCTTAGTGGCATCATTCCCTCAGCCAGATCTGTCAGACAGTCTCTCAGCTCCACGTTTTCCTCCTTGATCTCTCTGTCTTGGAGCCCTCCTTTCCTTGATCTCCTCTGGCCTGTGTCAGCCTCTTGTACAGACGTCATTCTGGGCTCTCCCTTCTACCGTTCCTGGAATTCCCATTGCCCCTTTCCCTGTTATGGATTACCCGTTTTCGTGTTCCCATATCTGTTTTTTTGGCTAAGCCACTTCCCTGGGCTTCCTTCTGCTGTAAGTTTCTTCCCCGGGAAGTAACTGTGTGTGACGTTGTCTATTGTCCATAATTTATTGTACGTACACCTGGCAGGCGATTTGGCTGGGTGTGAATTCTTGGTTGTTTCTCTTAGAATTCTGCAGGCACATTGTGTCAGTGCTGAGAAGCCAAGTGCCATACAGATACCTAACCCTTTGCAGGTGACATTGCGTTCTTAACAAGAGCTTTTGAAATGTTATTTTCCATGATACAACTATATAGGTAGAGGGATTTTCCTACCCCACCTACTGCTCCTTCTTCGTTCTCTGTTTTCTCACGTTATTGTAATTGTATAGTGCTTCATCAAGAGTCATAAGTCTGCCATTCTCCTATTTAACTGTACCATGGCGTTGTAGTTATAGGCAATGATTAAAAATATAGTATCCTATTGTTAAAGTATATTTAACAGTTTCATTGGGAGTCTTCCTCTTATTTGGGAGTAGAGATGCATACTGCAATGTATCTTTACTTCCTAGAAAGCTAGTCTCCATTATTCAATTCATCTCTAAGAGTATATGTATATTCATGTTTACCTATATATTATGTGTTTTGCATGGAGTTTGCCTTATCTCAGAGAGAGTATATGATATTTCTCCTTCTGTGATTGGCTTATTTTACTGAGCATGCTGTTCTCAGTTGGGGATATTTTGCTGCAAATGGTAGAATTTCATTCTTTCTTAATGAATGAGTAGTATTCTCTGGAGTAGATGTACCATAGTTTCTTTATCCATTCCTCTTTTGATAGGCATCTGAGTTGTTTCCATATATTTGCTGTTGTGGATTGTGCTGCTGTAAAAATAGGATTGCAGATTATATTTTCAAATGCAGATTTCATTTCCTTTGGTTATATTCCTAAATATATTGGGATAACTGGATCATAGAGCAGATCAATTGTTGCACTAGCCTACACTCCCGCCAATAGTGGAGTAGGGTACCCTTCTCCCCACATCCACACCAGCAAGTGTTGTTAGTAAATTTATGAATGTAGGCCACTTTCACGGGAGTTCGGTGTAACGTCAATGCGGTTTTTATTTGTATTTCCCTGACAGCTAGCTGAAGATGATCTTTGATCTCTTGGGGTCTCTCTCTCTCTAGTTCTGGGGGTTTATGACAGTGGATATCTTCTCTAGTCTCTCTTTCTGTTGATGCTCCGGTGGTCTGCTGTAGGACCTCCTGGATTTTCCTTTTAATTTTCTTATTTCTCCTCTCTGATTTCTTTTCCTTCCCCACCATCACCCCCTTTGGGAAATTTTTCTCTAACTAAATCTTCTTAATTTCAAATTCCTTGTGGTTCAGCTTCTTGGGAAAATATACTTGTGCCTGCTACTGGCACGGAGGAAACACATGGTCTCCTCCCTGAGCTCCTTGCTCATACTTCAGAATAGCCTTGCTATGTCACCATTCTCCCTGACGCTTCAAGGTCTTGCATGTTGTTAGGATTCCCAGGGCAAACCGTCTGGTCCCCCTCCACCAGAGCTCAAGCCTAACTTTTTTCTGCTTACTTGATCTATTTTCTATTTCATATGTATGTTTCAATGATACAGATGACATTTAGCTTCACCGAAGTGCATTTGAGTCTTTGTTTCTGTTGGTTGTAAATTGATTGTTGAGAGGGGCAGAGGACAGAGGCATCTTCATTCTGTTATCCTGAAATTGAAAGTCAGACATCTGTAGAATTCTTGTGTAGTTTGAGGAATAATAGTGGAAGGTCATTTCATGTAGGACTAATGTTTGTATGAGGTTTGTGCTTTGTGTATTAGGGTTGTAACTTTAACTACCAGACAACACCCCCAAGGTACTAGCCCTCCAAAACTTGTACATTGCTGAACTCCTAGAGTGAATGAAATCCATTGTCATGCTTTTTAAACTGGTCTCAACTAGTTCTCACCATATGATCTGAATGGACTTTTTAAAAGAAAAATGTATTTATTTGATGCTAAGAGCAAGAGAGAGACTGAGAAAAGAAGAAAGAGAGGGAGGGAGAGAGATTGAGAGAGATCGAGAGACCTTCTATTTGCTGGTCACTTCCTAAATGGCTACAATGCCATGGCTTGTCCAGATAGAAGTCGGGAGACAGTAACTCCGTCTGGGTCTCCCATGTAAGTGGCAGCGACTGTCTTCCCTCACTTTCTGAGGCAAATTATCAGGGCGCTGGATCAGAAGTGGACCAACCAAGCTAATCAGATCTCTGACACAGGATGCCAACATCACATGCAGTGGCTTAACCCCTGGGCCACAATACCAACCCCCATAACTGACTTTTTAAAAACGCATTTTTCTGTTATTGTGATAAAATTCACCTAACAAAATTTGCCACTGACCATTTTTTTAAATTTATGATTCGGTGGCATGAAATATGAGGATACTTCAAAGCCTCATGGAAAATGCATCATTTGAAAAACCATGCATGGATTTCAATTGGCTGGGCTGAAACTCTCAACAGCAGGAACCAGAATGGATTGAAGAGCGGAGCTGGCCGAAGGACCTGCTGGAATGCGTGAAGCCCGACACCATGAAGGAGTCGGAGGGAGGAACCTGAACAGATCCTCTGACAGGACACTGACTCTGCAAATAAACGCAAGAAGCATGGAGGTAAATAACCCAGAAGAGGCTTTGGAATGTGACCCTCTGGAATACACTTGGCTCGGGTTGGGGCAGACCAGGCTGAGTCGGTTCACGTCATCCACTGGCAAGCCCAAGTGCTGAAACTGTGTGGGGGCCTGGCCGGGTTTGGTTGCGATAAAAAAAAAACAAAAACAAAAACAAAAAAACCAGTACAAAACACAAAATGCCAAGGTGAAATGGCCTGTGCTAGTAGGGAATGCAACACCCGACCAGCACTCCTCCCACTGGTTTAGGTGAGGGACGAGAGTGTGATGGGCAGAGCCGGGGAGAGATGCGATACTCATTGGTTCCAATAGAGGTCGGGGCTCAGAAGAGAACCAACCCAGGGGTTAAAACCATCAGCTGATCGGAGTGATGGACGGTGGCGGGCATTGTGCTTACTAGTAGTACATGTAGGAGCCTGGACTGGGAATGCCTCAAAGTTTTTTTTTAGGGGGATTCCCCTGAACAAAATGGAGGAATCAAAGCATTAATCAAAAAAAGATGGAAAATGGAGTAGATGAATCAACCACCTCAGCTTTATGCTTGCAGCGGAAAACTGGACAAGGGGAAACCCTAAGACGGACTATGTCAATCAGTGGACTCTGCACCAGCCTCATCATACCTGGACTGTTGCTGATGATATGTTGGAGCTTCTAATTGATCGAGGTGACGCTCTGCTGGCTCTGCCTACAAACCTGAGAGGGCCTCCCTAAGAGGCCGTTGAACTTGAACTGGACAAGTGGGATGCTGGACTCTGCATGGTGTAAACTTTTAATTAGGGAATCTCAACGGAACTTGAGCTCTGGTTATGCATCAAGGTGAAGGAATTCATGATGGGGGAAGGGTTTGGGGTGAAGGGGGGGGGAATCCCAGTACCTATGAAATTGTGTCATGTAATGCAATGTAATTAATGAATAAATGAATATTAAAGAAAAAAAATCTTTTAATTCAATTTTCAATAGATTTTTGTAAGTACCCTTGGGGTATAGGCATTGCTGCACAACCGTCACCATCATCTGCCTTGGGAAGGTTTTATCTTTCTGAGCTGGAAGTTTGCACTCATTCAGTAATAGTTCTCTACGTCCATCCGAGTCCTTGGCACCCACTGTTATGTCTGCGAATTTCATTGCTTTGAGCTCCTCATCTGCTTGGACTTCTATTGTGTAGGCTGATACATGTGCCTTTGTGTGTCTGGCCCTATGTCACTTAGCATCACCGAGTTCATCCCTGTTGCAGCCTGTGTCAGAATTGGCTCACTGTTTAAGGTTTATCCATGCATCTATCAGTGCATACTGGACTTGCTTCAATTTGATACGTGTGAATAATTCTGCATAAGCATGAAGGTACAGTGTCTTTCTGTGACCCGCTTTTTTCATTCTCCTGGGTGTGTATCCAGAAGTGGAACTGCTGAGTTAGATGGTGATTCTTTTTTTTTTTTAAGATTTACTTATTTTTCTTGGAAAGGCAGATTTACAGAGGGCAGGAGAGACAGGAAGATCTTCCATCTGCTGGTTCACTCTCCAAGTGGCCACACCAGGCAGAGCTGAGCTAATCTGAAGGTAGGAGCCTCCTCTGGGTCTCCCATGTGGGTACAGGGTCCCAAAGACTTGGGCCATACTCTACTGCTTTCTCAGGCCACAAGCAGGGAACAGTATGGGAAATGGAGCAGCTGGGACATGAACTGGTACCCATATGGAATTCCAGTGCATGCAAAGCAAGGAATTAGCCACTAGGGTATCACGCTGGGCCCAATTTTCTATTTTATCAGATGGAAAATTAGCACCAGTGATTCCTACTTCAAGGCTGTGCTGAGGAGTTGCTGAATTATTAGATGTGAGTAGTAACAGCAGCAACTACATGGAGTAAATGCTGAAAGAATGGTGGCCATTACTGCTATGAGTGTATTACTGCTATTACTGAGACCAGTAAGCAACATGGACTAAGGCAGGAGATGCTCTAAAGTGGGAATTAATAAATGAGATTCCTTTCTCTCCGTTAACTGTGTAACCACCGAATTTGATAGATGTATTCTCTATTTAAAAGATGACGCAGTGTCATAGATGAAGGTTTGTTGTAAATTTATGGCAGTTCCTGCTGCACGGAGAGAACTCCTAGCCCCCATGAAGCTGTGCGGGCTCTGCTGAGTTTCTTGAAAATAGAAGGCAATAGGAAAGAAGCTGTGGGATTTCCAAGGTTATGCCAGAGGAACCTTACAGCTTCTGCCCAAATGATTAAGCCACGTGCTTCGGGGAAAGCCAAATGTCGGGCAGAAAACACACAAGGAGAACATGTTGGGTGGCACAGTGAGGTCAACATCTGTCTGAAACACCTGCGTTCCTTAATAGGACACTGGCTTGAGTTTTGATTGCTCTGCCTTCAATCCAACTCTAGGAAGGCAGCTGATGAAGGCCCAAGTCCTTGGGATCTGGACAGAGCCCAGGAGTCCTGCCTTCCTTTACCCTGGCTCTGACATCACTGGCCATAGAGGGAGCAAACTGGCACCTGGTAGATTTCTCTCCTTCATCCATTTCTACTAATGAGAGCCCCACCTCCCCTGGGATTGCTATGTCAGGAGAAACCAGAGCCACTTGGAAGCGTGCTGAGGGTGAGATGTGGAAACAGAGGCCACTAATCCCGGGAGGGGGCAGTTGCAGAGACACCAGGGCTGTGTTGGAGAATGGTCTTTTGGCTCCAGGCACATCTCAATTGGAGGGTTTGGGGAAGGGTGGGGAGAATCCCAGTACCTATGAAACTGTGTCACATAACACAATGTAATTAATGAATTAAAAAAAAAAAACACCACATGGATCAGGAGAAAACCACTCAGCAGGGCCCAGCTTGGATTCCTGAACTTCCACATCAGCTAACACATAAAGGGATTGCTTTAAGCCACTAAGTTTCAGGATACTTTGTAACACCACCACAGACAACTGGAACAGTAACTATATCCAACAGGGCACACACACTGAAGGCCCTGATCTAGAGAAGAGAGCTGCTTTGCCAGGGTTTACCCATGAGGGCAATTCTGTATGGGTTAAAACTAGGAACTTGTGACTCAACTGCTTGCATCAGAATCCAATGTATCAGTTGCAGGTTGAGCCATAGTTTTGGCTCGACCAGGCCAAATCCAAGAACTTCTATTTAACTCCCACAAATGGGTGGCAGGGACACAATTCCTTGAACCATCACCTGCTGTTCACACAGCATCAGGAAGCTGGATCAGAAGAGAATAAGACTAGACCCTAGCCACCCTGATGGTGGCTTAATCCATGGCACCATGATGCCCACCCAGGAACCCATGTGTTAATCTCGGTGCCAAACACCTGCCCCACAACCACCTCTGATCTTAGTCATTTGCCAAAACCCTGGCCTCCATTCCTCTCTTTATTCCTCAATCTCTGTCTAGCTTCCCACTGGCCTCTTCCAGCCTGGACTTGCAAGGGCCACTGGGCAGCAGGGCCCCTGAGGTCCACCAGACAGGGCTCCTGAGGGTCACCAAACTTAAATGTGAAGCCCGTCGCCTGGGAGCCTCTCTCCAAATAAGGAGCTCCTCTTTCACTCTGAATGTTGGTCCAGCTCCCTGCTGCCCAGGCCAGTCGCTTACACTGATTCCTGCTGCTGCTTGGAAGGCCCACGTCTGAGAACAATAGTCTGTGTTCTCTGGGAGAGAGGGCACAGTCATACCCTGTGTGGCTCTAGCAGGGCCTGCAGCCAGCTCTGCCAGTCTGTCCATGTGATTGCTGACTAATGCTGCCCATCGATTCCCAGTGGACAACTCTGACCATATGTATCTTAATGTTGTGAACACCTGTCTCCTTCTGTCCATGTCATCCCTGCCTTTATTGAGGCCTCCATCTTTCCTGCTTGGACAATCTTAACAGCATCCTACCCTGGGCAGATGTCTCTGAAACCTCCCTCGCCTCCTCATCCTGTTTAAAACCCTGTAATGGGATGGCCATTTGGCACCGTGGTTAACATGGTGCTTGGCTTGCAGAGTCTGGATTCAAATCCTGGTTGTAGTTTTAACTCCAGCTTCCTGCTAATGTGCACCCTGGGAGGCAGTAGGTGCCAGCTCCAGTGCTTGGGTCCCTGCCACCCACATGGGAGATACAGAGTTACATCATCTTGGCATCAGGCTGGCCCAGCTGTGACTGTAATGGGCATTTGGGGAGCGTGCAAGCAAACAGAAGATCTCATTTTGTCTGCCCATCAAATAAACCCCCAAACTCCTATTTTGTTTTTATCTGTTGGAGAAGTCCCTGCCCGTGTGTGCGCTGTAAGTTGAGATTCAGGTCACTTGCCCATAGGCCAGCCCAACAGCTGAGTAAGACTCTCGGCATCACTGGGTGGGCCTGTCCACCAGGGAGTACAAGGCAGGCCCATTCCCTGAGGGCCCCTCTCTGTCTGCTCAGAGCCATGCAGGAGATGAAGAGCATGGCCTGGAAAATCTCTAACGTGATATGACAGTAAGTTAGCATTGTTTGGCTGGAATTATCCCAGAAAAGTTTCCTGGTTTGTTAAGGTGAGAGCTATGCTAGCCATGGGCAGTGAAGCCTGCTTTTTGCTTTTAGCACCTGAATGCAATGAGCAAAGAAAGCTTTGGTCCAACTGTGCTTCAGTCTGCAAAGAGCAGATGCAGCTGGGAACCTCTAACTGAGGCCCAGTGAGTAGAAAATGGTTACAAAGAAACGTCACAGGCAGGGGATTCTCACCAAAGGACCTACAGTCCTTCTGCTGCAGGCATGTCACGGTCTTGGCCATTGGTGTGGAAGTAGGAATTTGACCAGGTGGCAAGGGGACTTAGGTTCATGCTAAGAGGAGACCAATTAGGCTGAGGATGGACGCCCAGGAGGACACCTCAGGGAGAGTTGGGTTCAGGGGTGACTGTGCAAACATCAGTGAAAATCAGAGTCTTTGTCACTTTGTCTCCTGTGTGGCCATGCACCCCTGAGCTTCCCTTTGGGATATAGCATGAGAAAGGATTCACAAGAATACTATGTTGGCATCATCCACTGTGGGGTACCGAATGCTTGGTTTTTCCAACTGTAAGTCAGGAAGTCAAGAAACAGCTGGCCTTGGCCAAGCCTGTGCTGTGCTCTGGAAGTCTGCCAGGCCTTCTCTCTTTGACCCTTACTCTGCCCAGTGCATGCATAACACAGAGCTCATGCCCACAGACTGGGCATGGCGGCAGACCACGCCCATTCTTCTCCCCACTGGAGTGTAAGCACCTTGTGCTGGAGCCTGAACCTCACTATTCCAAGCACTAATGGGCATGCACTCCATATCTTGCACCTGTTCCACAGTTTCCGCAGAGAGCTGAATGCCGGGGCCCTAACTCTGAGGCCAGATGGAGCGCTTTGCATAGACAGTCTGTGATATTCACGAGTGAGCTTCCATGTCTGCTTTGTGCAAAGTCATCTATCTTACAGCCCTCTCTATCAGCAGACATCATCAATATTTCATAACTGTGTCAAGAAATAAATAAAATGCTGAGATCATGATAATCCTCCCATGCATATCATGAGTCCTGGGAGTGGCTGTTGCTGTTCTAAGTCCTGGGGTATCCTACGGGGTCTGCAATTAGGGTCATATTCTGTGATGCTGATAAGCTACTGACTGGAAGAAACAGGGGGTGTGGAGGCTGTGATGTGTGTGTTCCGTGTGTGTGCCAACTGCCTGAGCAGCTGGACTGGGAACAAGGATCTGCTGGGGACTCTGCTCGTCTTTGCCAGAATGGGGTGCGCTCAAAAGGCCTGTGTTACTAAAGACAGGGGAACATTACACAGGGTGGCTGCTCCTCTCCAAGGAAGTGATTTTAGCAGCAAGCTGAAGGACGGATCATGGGTGTGTCCCATAGGAAAGCCCAGGCGTCCAGGTGGAGGAGCAGCCAGTGAAATGTGTCTGTGGTCACCTGCAGGTCATAGGGCCTGAGTTTTCCCAGGTTTGTGGACTGCCCATGAGTTTGAGGGTATAGACAGAGCCCAAAGTAACCTCTAAAGTCCCCACTTTCTTGTATCCCAGCCCTTGTATGTCCCCTTCCCCTTGGGACATGGGACTGACTTCCAAGCCACAGAACAAGGATGATGGATTGTCCAGCCCAAAGTTCTGTTGTGTGCTACAGGCCATGGGAGGTCATACTCTGATCAAATCCCATCCTACAGGACTGTTCTACTACAGTCACACTTGTTATCCCACTGGCCATGCCGTGAGTGGTCCTGTGGACAGATCTGTATAGCAAAGAACACAGCCCTGAGTCCACAACAAGTTGGATGTTATCAGCAACTGGAGGGCGCATGGAAGCAGATCTGCCCCAGGTGAACCTTCAGGTGCTACCTGCTGTGGCCAGAGGATCCAGGTGCCTCTGTTTATGGCCTCAGGAATATTCCATCATGGGAGAGGAACCAAGTACAGGATTCTTTTTTTTTTTTAAGATTTTATTATTATTATTGGAAAGCCATCCGGCAGAGAGGAGGAAAAAACAGAGAGGAAGATCTTCCATCCGATGTTTCACTCCCCAAGTGAGCCGCAACGGGCCGGTACGCGCCGATCCCAAGCCGGGAACCAGGAACCTCTTCCAGGTCTCCCATGTGGGTGCAGGGTCCCAAAGCTTTGGGCCGTCCTCGAGTGCTTTCCCAGGCCGCAAGCAGGGAGCTGGATGGGAAGTGGAGCTGCCGGGATTAGAACCGGCGCCCATATGGGATCCCGGGGCTTTCAAGGCGAGGACTTTAGCCACTAGGCCACGCCACCGGGCCCCAAGTACAGGATTCTGAAATCAAGATAGAGGGCGGGCCAGAAGGGATAAAAGGGAAAGAGCCATTCAAAGAAGGAGAAAATTCAGGGATTCTGTGTTCATTTGCTCGTGAGTTGGCTCATTTATTTTACAAACATTTATTGAGTTCTAGGTCATGCGTGAGAGATATCCATGTGCATAAGAGCTGACTTCTGCTTTGCAGAAACTCTCAAGCTTGTCTAGGAGACAAATGATTTTAATACAAGGCCCTGAGAGAGACATAGCAAACGCGTGTTCAAGAAAACTACCTGTGTGTGAAATCGAACTTGACAGCAGATGTCTCAACTCCGGCACTATTGATGTTGCATTCAGAGACAGGAGTTCTTACAGATTTATGTATTGGTTTCAAAGTCAGAGTGAGTGAGTGAGTGAGAGAGAGAGAGAGAATGAACACAAGAGACTCCCATCCATTGGTTCTATTGCTTTGCTTCTCATAGGCCAGCAACAGAGCTGTGCTGGACTGAAGCTACGAACCTCCATCCAGCTCTCTGCATCCTTTGTGAGTAGCAGGTCCTGAGCCATCATCTGCTGCCTCCCAGGGCATTAGTAGGAAGCTGGATTGGACGTGGAGTAGGCTAGACATAAAGCAGGCATGTGATGCAGGTATCCCATGTTGAATATTGAGTCTGTGATCATGAGCTGATCAGTGTCAGAGAATGCCAACTAAAGGTGCCCAGAGTATGTGCACTTCTCTCCATGAAGGTAATCTATGGCTCCTAAGGACCCAATGGGAGAGAGCGAATGAGCTGGTCGAGACCACGATAATGGCTGCAAAGGCAGCTCAGATGGTCTACTGAGGGTGGGCCAGGCTACCCAGTGATTGTTCCAGAACATGTGCTCTGCCCATGCAATGGTGTTTTGCTTATTTCTTTTTCTGCAACAAATCCAGTGTCTGGCACATAATAGACACTTGTTCTCTGTCTTTGAAAAAAATAATTATGACTAGAATACAAAACTAAGAGTCTTGGGGACATGAATTTACATCCAAATTTGGCCACTTGCTTGCCTTGGAGCAAATCCGACTTCCTTGGATCTCTTCTTTTATAAATATTATTTTTAAGTTAAATAAGTAAGAAAGAGAGGAACGCACACATAAACACGTAGATATTTCTTCCACCCAGCGGTTCATCCAGACTAGCTTTGACCAGGCTGAAATCAGGAGCCAGGAACTCCATCTGTGTCACCCCCATGGTTGGCAGAAACTCGAGTCCTTGGGTCATCTTCCACTGCCTTTCAGATGTAGTAGCAGGAGGCTGCATCAGAAGTGGAGTATCTGGAAGTGGAACTGGGCATCCAGTGCGGGATACAGGCATCCAAAGCAGTAGCTTAACCTGCAGCAACCCATGACATCTGCTACCTTCCTGCTTGCAAAGAATCCTCTTTTAAAGGAATCCTTTTTTTCCCCAAGTCTCTGTATCTACGAAGGACTTAGTTCTGTGTCAAAGCATAGTTGGGGAGACACAGAGCAACTTGCATTTTCTCCTGTGTGACTTCCCTAAGGCAGTGGGCAGAGGAAATGAAAAACAATGAAGATGAAGAAGGAGGAGGAAGAAAGGAAGAGCAAGGAGAAGAAGAACATCCTTGAGGTCTCCAAAGGATACTCAGTTGCTAACACATTCTTAGTGCTTTGAATCGGACGCTGTGCTCGGGGTCAGCATCCAGGAATGAATCAGGGATGACCTGGGAGGTGAGAGTGGTTTCAACCAGACATCTGGGAATCCATCCATTCTGTCCCTCAGGACCTACACAGGTTTTGCAGAAGCAGCAGTCCATAAAACACATGGTAATATGCACTAAGAAGCCGTGGGAAGGAGGCTGGACAAGGAGCAAGGAGGGGAGCAGGAACCTTGCTTAGACAGCTAGTGAGATAAGCCCTCTCTGATGGCGTATTTAAGCTGACGCTCACGGGGTGCCAAGGAGTGAGCAAGCAATGAGAGGGCTCCACAGGGCTTTGCAGGCATGGTGATTGTCACGTGTAAACATCCTGAAGGCAGAGCTGATGGAAGCCTGGTGTTGGTAGCAGCAGATGGTGGGGCTGTGATGATGATGGCTAGGATGCTACCTCAACTGACTGCTTTGGGATGAAGGAGAGGCTGAATCTGCAGTCTCTTTGCCTTTGGGGATGTAGAGCAAGCAGGTTGGAGAGTTTTGACATTGCATTAGGATTATCTTCTAACCTGGATATTCTATAACCTATCTATGTTTCTTTCTTTTATGATCTATGTATGACACAAGGAACTCGGGAGGGCTGTGATAGAAAAGTGGAGAAAATCAAATTGTGGGGTTGCTTCATAGCCAGACCACCCTGGTAGTGGTGGTCTCTGGAGGAGCATCTTGCAAGACACTTTAAATCCACTCATGGCATCCAACACCTGTGCCTTTCTGCCATGCTTACGCAAGGGTCTGGGAGGCACCAGACCCGTTTTGGAAACTTATCCTCAAGTCATCATTTCCTATTCCATCAGATATATTTCATGGGCAAAGTTTTGTTGCTTTTAAAACTCCCTGCCTTCTTGCCTTCTTGCCTGTGATTAGATGGTTTGGATTTCCAAGGTGAGTGGATTCTGAAGGAGACAGTTTCCCAGGAAACTCTGCAAAGCCGTGTAGCGCTTCCTGCCGAGTGAGTGACGTCATCCGAGAACCACAGCTTCAGGATGTGCACGGGCTGTGGATCATGGTTTCACACCAGAGGGGTCACGGGGGGCAGCACCCTGCTGAATGTCCACGAGGGCATGGACAGTGTCCCTCTCTTCTTTGCTTCTTCCACATTGTCTCAGGGCAGCCTGGGCCAGAAAAGGAGAACCCGGCCCTGATGACAGGTCGAGGGTAGGGTAGTGACTGTGGCTGCCTGCACTGCCGCTCTGAGGACTTGGACCATCCTGACTGGAGAGTCATCAAGCAGAAGTTGAGTGTCCCTTGCATGTCCCTCCCAGAGGACCGGTTTCTCTGCTTGTCCCCTATCCTTGGCCTCAGAGGGCTGTTTTCTGCTTGGCTGACTTTCTTTCTTGGCTTTCCCTGAGCAGCAGATTCTGCAAGTGCCTGGCACCTCCTGTGAAACTTCCCAAGGTCATTGGAAGACCCCAACTCCTCCTCCACTGCAGTGGTATCCACTTGCAAGAGCTGGTTGCTTTCCAAGCTTACTTCTGGATAATCATTATGCAAAATTTCAGAGTGGGCTTCCAGCAGGTGAGCCCCAAATCCTCACCTAAGTCTTCATCAAGCAGGACCCAAGACAGCCTTGCCAGCCATGCTGTGGGTTTCATGGCTCTTCCTGTTTAGGTTCCTGGCTCTTGGGAAGCTACTTACTGCATTTGGGGACAGGGACTCTGGAGAGATGGCAGTGAATGCCCTTGGGAATTTTTTTTTCAAAGTCTGTGTATAAATTTGTGTTCATTTGTATTTGAAAGGCTGAGGGGTTAGGTGGGGTGGGGGTCCTCCATCTGCTGGTTCATTTCCCAGATGCCCACAACAGCTGGGATCTCCACATGGCTGACAGGGACCCCAGCACTGAGCTGTAGCTGGCTGGTTCCCTGCAGAGGAGGCCGCCTCCTGCTGTCTCCTGGAGTTCCTGTAGAGAAGGTCTCATGGGGCTGGAGTGCTTCTGCCCACACATTCTGTGCCTTGGAAACTTCACAGATGTGGTGTGGAACATACCCTAGGCAAAGACAGTTAGTTATCTTCCGTGCAAAGGAGGCACGAGGAAACCCATCTGCTTGCTTTGCAAATCTCAACCCAGCGTCCATGGAAACCGAAGACTCAGCACAAGGGAGACCTGAGCTAGATGAAGACTAGAACTTGCAGCCGAGTAGGAGGCCAGGCTGTGGCATGCACTCTGGAAGGATCTGCACTGATGTGGGAGTTGCTGAATAGCCTGCGGTAGAGAGAAACCAGTTAGTGGTCCTGGTCTTTCCTGGGCAGTCTGTCCTGCAGCTGTGTTGCCCTTTGACCAAAGGCAGAATGGAGAAGTGATCTATCCAAAGTGAGGTGCTAGACCATGCCACAGGGCTTTTCCATTTTTCATTGAGATCTCCAACTTTGTATGCAGCTTTATTGGCCCTAATCTGCTGGAGGATGAATGCTAAGCTCTTGTTTATTGGGGCAAGTGGGAGGCAGGGCTACTCGCCATGACTACCCAGGCTGAGTGGGCCAGTGGTGGACATGAGTTATGCAGGCAAGCTGTTGTGCAGGCAGCCCTCAGGTACTTATTGAGAGCTTGCTTGGTGACAGCCCAGGAATGGGAGCTGGGAATTAGGGGAAAACAAAATAGGTTGGGCCTCTGTGCTCAGGGAACTTCCGCTCCGGTGCGTGCATGTGCGTGTGAGAGAGAGACAGCACACAAATGTTAAGCATCATGGTCAGTGCTATGAAGGCATAGCTCAAGGAGCCACGGCTTTGTCCAATAGATGCTTACAGAGAACCCAGAGAATAGGCAGGCAAGTAGGAATAATTAAAGATCTTGGGGCCAGTGTTGTGGCATAATGGGTAAAGCTACTTGTGGCACTGGCATCTCATCTGAACACTGGGTCAAGTCCTGGCTACTCCAGCTTCTTTTCAGTTCCCTGCTAGCAGTCTGGACTAACTGGTGGAGGATGGCCAAACCCCCTGGACCCCTGGACCCTTGTGGGATACCTGGAAGAATCTCCTGACTCATAGCTTTGGCTTGTCCTGTCCTAACCACTGTAGCCATTTGGAGAGTGAACTAGCAGATGAATAATATCTCTGTCTTTCTGTCTCTCCTTCTTTCTCTACAACTCTACCTTTCAAAATAGATGAATGAATTTAGAAAGAAAAGAAGAAGATGGTTCAAGTCTTTTGGCCCCTGTACCCACATGGGAGACCTAGTTGGAGTTCCAACCTCCCGAGTTCAGCCTGGTCCAACTTTGGCTGCTGTGGCCATCTGGGAAGTGAACCAGCAGATGAAAGATCTGTTTGTCTATCTGTCTTTGTGTCTCTCTGTGTTTCAAGCAAATAAATAAACCTTAAACAAATAAACAATAAACAAATAAATAAAAGTTTTACAGGTCTCTCTGCAGGAATAGACAGGATGGGACGGGAAGCCACAATCTGAGAGCCAGGGAATTACAAAATGCTTACAGTCTTTACACCATTTTAAGTATTGTTTTGCTTGCTTTAAGTGCTCCTGTCAATGCCAAATTGCTGATGTGTGAATTAAGGCATTTTTGCTTATTGATTCAATCATCTTACATTGAAGTTTTAGTTCCCTGCCATGTATCAGCCACTGGACCAGCTGTATAGGGCTTGGGATGAAAATGCTTTTTCACTGCCCTGTGGGCATTCAGGTCTCGGGGAACTGTAGTCCAGGATTTCTTGAAGCTTTTGTCAACTGAGTACTCCTTCAATATTATGTTCCATAACCTGCAAGCAACAATAAGAATAATTGTAATAAGCATGAGATGTGTCTAGCTGCAGATGTGTTGAAGAGAAATCCATTCTCTCACTCTTGATCAGCCTGCAGGTGATTCTTCCGGTGCCATGGCTGACATCCTCTTGAACCTTTAATTGGTCATTTCTAAGGTCACATATTTATATGGGAAGTATTTAAAAGTCAATTATGAGGATGAGTGCTTAGCCTAGGAGTTACAGCTCTGGTTAGGACGTTTATGTTCCATACTAAAGTACCTGGGTTTGATCTCCAGCTCTGGTTCCTGACCCAGATTCATGTTAATGCAGAGCCTTGGAAGCAGCCAGTGATGGTTCAAGTAATTGGGTCCCTGACACCCATATGGGAGGTTCCCACTGAGCTGCTAACTCCCTGCTGCCTCCTGCTTCTGTCCTTGCTGCTGCAATCACTTGTAGAATGAACCAGAGAATGGGAGTGCTCACTCTCTGTCTCTCTGTCTCTTGAACTCTTTATCTAGCTCTCAAATCAATAAGCAAAATTAAAATGATAGTCTGAAAGATGAACAATATAGTGCTCACGTGAAGGCTGGTGAAGGCTGTCAACCGGTGTTTGTGGAGCAGAGAGTTTAAGTCAAGAATGAGAAATGCAAGCAGAGAAGCAGCTTCAGGCATATTCTGACTTTGGCTGTATCAAAAGGGGCATGGTCAGAGTAGTGACTGGGATGGGAGGATTGAGGAGGAGGCACACGGGGAAAATTTAATGGTGATTTTTAGCAGGCAAGTGACATAATCTAAGAGGAAGCTAATGTTGTAAATGTTGCACAGTCATTGTTAGAGTCACTTAGTACAGTTTTCTGCTCCCAGCGCCACGAAGGCTTCATGATGAATGCATCTGTAAGGATGTTTTGGAAATAACAGTAGCAAGCAGCTGACATAACAGGATAGAGTTTGCTGGAAGTCTGTGCAAAGCAGAGGACACGGTTGAAGACAGGCTGAAACCATGGAGGCTTCCAGGACTCAGGAACCACTAGACCAGTCTCTCCCTGAGTCCCATTGATTGCAACACCTCCAACTACATCCACTCTTGAAGTCACATGGGCAGGAACAGGCCCTGCCTGGCTTGCCTGGCTTGCCTGGCTTACCCACAGGGTCTCTTGACTGGCAGAGGTACCAGAAGAGGCAGCATCCATTGATGTCCAGCTGAGACCATTCCAGTTCACCTGACTACCACCTCTCAGTCCTGGGTAGGAGGGGAAGATGGATGCCTGGCCAGCCCCTGCTATTGAGAGACCCACTTGCCAGAACGGCCACGAAGAGTCTGACAAATGACTTGGTTCTGCAATTTGCTTGTTTTGGCTTTGAAAGGAAGTGATTGGGTGCCTGGTACCCATTGGAGCAAATGGCACCTTCTGGGTGAGAGCTGGGAAGGCCCCTTGGGACTTCCAGGACAGAGGGTTTGTGATTGAGGGCACAAGGTGTGGGTGTGGAGTGGGAAAGAATGCAGTTGAAGGCCATGCCTGGGAGCCAAGGACAACCCTGGTACTTTTGAGCAAGCATGACCATCCTGCACTCTCAGACTGCTGGGTGGTTGTGCCTGACCAGTAAAGACTGGGGAGTGATTACTGACTTGGGAGAGGGAGCCTGCTGACCTGGCTGCTGGGGAACTTGGCCCATGTCAGGTCCCTACCCCAGGTCTGGGTAGATCCAATCACCACCACATCTCGGCTTTCTTCAACCCCAGCTTCTCCTCTGACTTGTTCTTCCACATTCTCAGCAACCTCCCAGGTTTCGGGTAGCCAGTGAAGGACAGAATGACTCTGTTAGTTCTGAGTTAAGAGGATTGTGTCTTGGGGCCTTAATGTAACTTTTAAATGACCTGTCATGGGATAGGTGGGGTTGTGTTTGTAGACTGGGCATTGACCTACTCCACCCATGGAGCCCTGAAGTAGCACTATGCACTGCTATGAAGACTGTTGCACAGTGATCATCAGGAAAAACCATTCATTTCTCTCTTCAGTGTGGAGATAACACAAGGAAAGCTCATGAGCACCTGCGGGCGGAAAAAAGGTAGGGAGAGCTTGAGTTGGCATGGCATTGGCAGCCCAGGAAATCTCAGAACAGAAGGCATCCGCATTTGTGTTCACTTGCAATCACACGGCCGCAAAGGAGATAAGAATAGGGAGAGAAACAGTGAGTTAGGGTAAAAGAGGCTAATGCGTTTGAAACAGGCACAGCCAAAAAGATTGCTCACCCTTGAAAGCTAAAAGCATGATTTGAATCTTTTGTTTTTCTTCTCCTATCTTTCTAAACACACATAAGCTGCCATTATTCTAAAATCCTGGGCCAAATCAGAAATGCATTAAAAAAAAGAAGAAGAAAGCAAGCAGGCCCTGGAGGAAGATGACTTCAAACAGCACGATGGAATGAGCGTCTGATCCCCCAATTATTGCAGCAGGTTCCAGGGCGGCTGTCTAATCCACAGTCCTCTGAACTCGGTCAAGAGTCGATACACAGGAGGGGGAGCCTGGCACCTGCCTGCCAGTTTACGTCTCTGTTGCAGTATGCCAGTCACGGTGATGGTGCTCAGAGAAGGGAGGCCCAGGAAGCTCCGTGTCTTCTCACTGGTGCTTCTTGGCAGGGAAGGAGGCTGGTATTTTTCCACCGTACGAAGGTTGGTCGTTGCATTACTTTCTTTTTCAGGTTTATTTGTTTGCTTGAAAGGCAGAGTTCACAGAGGGAGGGAGAGGAATATCTTCTATTTGCTGGTTCACTCTTCAAATGGCTGGAATGGCTGGGGCTGGGCCAGGCCAAAACCGGGAGCCAGGAGCTTCCTCTGGGTCTCCCACATGACTAGCAGGAGCCCATGTGCTTTGGGGTCATCTTGCGTTGTTTTCCCAGGATGCTGGGTTGGAAATGGAAATGGAGTGACTGGAACTCATATGGGATGCTGGTGTCATAGACATTGGATTAACCCTTTACAACACAGTGCCAGCCCTCATTGCTTTACTTTTCTAGGCAGGAGTGCAATGTGTCCATTTGTGGTCTCTTGCATGGCACTGAGTGGTAGCCCATTGGCTGGACGTTGCCTCTCTCTCTACTCGTTCCTGGTGAGGGGGACAATGGACAGCTGAAAATCAGCAGTTAAGCACAGGTATTCATCTCTTGAGCTGCAGCCCTTCCCCTCCAACTCCCTTAGAAGGCTGAGCTGTCACTGTTTGCCACCTGTTCCCTATGCTTGGCTGTTCCTCTGTGTTGCTGACCAGAAGTTTGCCTCAGTTTCCCTCCTGTGCAGGGGGAGCAATAGTTCAGTGTCCGATGCTGTGAAACACCTGTCTCAAAGACTGTCTCATACAGCTTGAATTCCCCTACTTGAGGCCCTGGGTAGCTACTGCATTATCCAGTTTTATTTCATTAGTATTATGAAATTGTCCTCCAGGATTTGTAAACTTTTTGGCACTGCCGTTCTCCCAAGAACGTCATTTACATGGGGGCTGGCCTGTCAGTCTCTATTGCATCTGCACAGTCTGATGGGGTCCAAAACATGCTTGCTGAATGAGCTCCTGTCCTGTTCCTTGGTTCAGGTATGGTGTAGGATCTGATGCTTTCTGCCATGTTTGTGAGATGAGCCAAGAGCTGCCGCAGCTGCCACAGTGGAGAGATTAAAGCTTGACAATGGTTTCGTGGTGATTGCTACAGTCAGAGGGAGAGAGCCACGGCTTCCTGGGCCAGTCCAGTCCCTTCCCAAGTGGGGAAGGCCACGAGGTCCAAGTCACATGACTGCTTGTGGCCCTTGCCAGACTGGGAGCCTCCTCAGAGGAAATGTCTTCACATTTCCTGACCTGTTTCTGGTGCCCCATGCATGCTGGGCCAACAAGTGAGTCTTTTACCCCATAGTCCAGCTCCCCAGGCAGCTCCCTGGCTTCTGGGTGTTTCTCGTTTGTTTCCAAGCACCTTTGGGTTCTAGAATCCAACTCGGTCAAAGGAAAGAGGACAGGAGTTGTGAGGAGTTGGTTCAAAGCAGCTCCAACGGGAGCAGGCTCTGGTGAGTCCCTTGATCTTGGTTTCCTCCAGTTAAGCTCGTCTGTGTCAGTTCTCCTTCCAGGCACACCCAGCCCAGGGGAAGCCCACAGCTTCTTCCTTGTGCTCAATGAACCTGGCAGGAAGAGCTTCTGCCATTCATTCCAGAGAGAGGAGTTGTCACTCTCTCTTGTCCCAGCAACGTTTTCTGGGATCGCCTCTCAACACACTAGCACTGGCCTGCTAGTTCCAGAGTCTACTGGTTCCAGGGTCTGACACATTCTGACTGGCCATGCCTGGATCTTGTGTGCACTCTGGGATCTGGGAATGAGTGGAGCCCACCCCAAGCCCTGGCAAGAGAGAAGAAATAGGACTGGTGGTCATGGAGGAGAAATTGAATTTGAAACAGGTGGATGCAGGGAGCAAAAAGTGTTCCTGTTTTGTGATGGCTTTTGGAAGCAGCAACACCTTCATTTGTAGGAGCGTTAAAATGTCATTGTCGGGGCCTGGCGTGATAGCATAGTGGTTAAAGTCATCACCTTGCAAGTGCCAAGATCCCATATGGTCGCTGGTTCTAGTTCCGGCGATCCCGCTTCCCATCCAGCTCCCTGCTTGTGGTCTGGGAAAGCAGTCGAGGATGGCCCAAAGCCTTGGGACCCTGCACCCGCGTGGGAGACCCGGAAAGAAGTTCCTGGCTCCTGGCTTCGGATTGGCTCAGCTCTGGCCGTTGCGATCACTTGGGGAGTGAACCATCGGACAGAAGATCTTCCTCTCTGTCTCTCCTCCTCTCTGTATATCCACCTTTCCAATCTAATAAATAAATAAATCTTTTAAAAATGTCATTATCACTCCTTAGACACAGTGTTGTCTTCCAACTCTGTGGACTTGCAGCACCGGAGAGGACATGCATTCGGCGTTATTCTCGGATCCCACCCTGCAGGAGTTTAAGCCCACGGTGGGCCAGAGATGACAACATCTTCTCAGCATCTTCTCAGAGGATTCCAGCATGCAGCCAGGCTGCAAAACCAGCTGCTGGATCCACTCATGACTTTCGGGGGGACCGAGAATGGGGGGCCACCTACCTGGTGGACAGCTGTCAGAGCCAGTTTGGGGTCTTTTGGAATTTCCATTTCCCCCCTGCAATGCTCTTCTATCAGGGGACTTCTAAAATCTCATGAGGTATGGAATTAATGGGTTAATTTATTTCAGAGTCCCCTCACCCACAAAAAAACCCCAAACTGGAAATCAAAAACCATGTACACAGAGTCTTTCAATGAAGTACATGAAAAAGTGTATTATGAAAATACTGTGCATGGATTTCGAACTTTTTTTGCACTGAACTAAAATCAGCATCCTTTACTTCCATTTTTGTAAGAACTTTTGGAATCACCCTCATTATTCCAAGTGCCATCTGTCCCCCGGGAAGGCTTGGTGTCTGACCAGAGGTAACGCCTGGGTGCTTGACTAAGGTCTTTGGCCAATTATCTGCTAACAGCTTTGATCACTGACTCAAAGCTGCTGTGAGTCCATGGAACAGGATGGAGCTCAGGAAGTGGGTATTCCACTGCAACTCATCAGGCACTTCCATTGGGCCTTATCCCTTGGGTATCAAATGAAATAGCTATGTGAGATTGGGGATATTGTAACAAGTTCCACCAGGGAGAATGCTCATTCCTTAATGAAGCCCTAATGAATGACTATGATTATTTAGCATAAGAGGTAGTAAGAGGTTTGGGCAGATGGATTTCATGCTCAGTGGCCTGGGTACTCCAAAATTTTACTCTTAAAATCAGATCTGTTTATCTCTTCCCCACTGGTGGAATCCCGAATGCCAAGCCATCTCTGCTGTAAAACACAAGGCCAAAGGAGGGCAGTGTGTTACTCTGGGTGCTGCCCGTGCTAACTGGAAGACAGGTCTGTCATTTGGAAGGGCCAGAGACCCAACTGCAACCTGGAGAAATGCTGAGAGCCCCGGAATTTCAGTCTAGCTCTTCTGAACTCTTTAAGTCTTTCATTTTTATTTCTAAAAAACATTTCCTGGATTCCATGGAGGGAAGAGGCTGTTTAGAAGGAGCAGAGGAAAAGTTTCTCAGCTTTGCTGCAACTGATTATTCCTCATTAATCATAGTCAAGGTCTGCCTAAGAGGAAATTGGGGTGTCTTATGGGTGAGTGTTAGTCACTGTTTCATGGTCTTCTTGGGGGGCATGAAATTAAGGGAGGAAAGAAGGAAGTAAGGAAAGTGTTGGTAAAGGAGTTCTATCTTTTCTCACCCTGCACCTCTTAACTCATGGCAGAAATAGCTTTCTCTTTGTAAGAAGTTCCACAAATGCACCGATTCATACAGAAAGGAAGATAATTCCAGGATCCTCAAGTGAGAAAGCAATCAGATGCTCGGTCGTGGTGAGATAACAGGCTTTCGCTGGCAAGCATCCTCTGAAGGGGGATGTGGAGCCAAGGAGGGGCACAGTGGGATTTAATGATGAGCGTCCGTAATGCCTCCTTTCCGCTCCACCATGAAAAGCCGTTCCAACAGCTCTTTGGCCACCAGGAAGATAAAAGTCATGTTTGATATTGCACGTCTGAGAGGACTGGGGACCCACCATAAGTCCATGTGTGCTCGCTGGAGAGGCCACAGGCCTGTACACAGTCACTTGCTCTCAGGGTCCCGAGTGGCACAGATTATCCAAAGGCATTTGGTTAATGTCACCCAAGGGCTACTGAGCTGCTCTCGATTCAGCCATGCCATCACCGCTGTGCCCACCTCTTCCCCGAAGGTCACAGGTCCCTGCAGGCTGGGGTGATCCTGGAAGTCAGAGAGGTTAAGCAACCCACTCCAGGTCTCATAGCAGAGGAATGATCCCATTAAGTACTCAGTTGCCTGTGGATGGTCTTCGTTTCTCTGAGCTGAAACCCCACAAGGGCTGGAACCCCACAAGGGCTAAGCTGAAGCTCATAGGTACGATCATATATTAAAGGAAGAATCATCCAAAAGGCTCTGATAGAAGAGGGACAGCTGCAGGAGCCACTCTTGTGGGCATTTAGATGAGGCCAGCAGGGACTCAGGAGGTGATGCTCTGGTGCCTTTGCGTCAGGCACCTTGAGCTGGAGCTGGAACTGGGCTGTCTGGCTGAAGGAGCAGGTGCTCCTAGCATTGCCTGGTCCCCCCGAGTTCCGAGGGAGCAAGGGTAGAGTGGAAGTGACTAGAGCTCTGGCTGTGAAAGCCTCCCTCACCCTGAAGCCTTGTGGTCTAGTACCCCAGGATTTAGATACGATAGGAGTGTCGCCTGTGGCTCACATGTTGAATTTCTTTCCTGCTGAGAGGTGTTTGGACAGGACATGCTTATTCTACTGTGACTGCTGTGGTTTAGGGCTGAGGACTTTGGGAAGTGACTGGAGTTAGATGAGGTCGTTATGGTGCGGTCCCTGCCTTTGGAGCCCAGTGGGTTTAGAAGGGGAGAGCTTAGAAACCACGTGTGCCTTGTCTCTTTCCTAGTGGAGCCCTGTGCCCCCTCAGGACTCTGCCAACAAGAAGGGGTTCTCTTTCCCCTGGACCACACTGTGTACCCAGAGAAACCTCTTATCTTATAACTCACCAAGTCTTTTGGGTTAATGGCAATGTAACATGGACGGATGCTTGGATCTCTATGGTAAAGTATTTTTGCAGGTGTGTGGGACTCATTCTCTTACTTTTTCAGAAAACTCAACATCGGTCATGGCGAGGAATTACAGCCCCAGGAATCTGGGGTCCGTGTCCTTGCCAGAGCCTGCATATCCTCGATGTGTATCTCCTGTAGTGAACATGAGCTGGGTGCTTCAGTAGGAGCGCAGAGAAGACGGGGTGCAGACTTGTGTTGGAAAGTCTTTGGGGACTCCCAGGAATATTTGTGGATGGAGTGGAGGGTGAGAAATGCCATGTAGGAACTGGTGTTCCTGCTTAGACTAGGGGCAGCAACCCCCCAGGGAACCCTGAGCTGCTGCAGTGGAGTGCTCATCTCCCAGCTAGAAGGTGTGGGGAACCTTGGGCCCATGGAGGTTTGGGTTTCGATCTCACCATCCCCATTTGTGGTATCTGGGAGAAGCTTCTGCCTGTACTGAGCCTGAGCTTTGTTGCCTGTGGAAGCCATTGGAGAACTTCCATGCTCACCTGTGAATGAGGTTGTTGATGATGATGACTCTTCGTGCCTGATAGGGCTAAGTGTTTGCTGAGTGCTCCCTAGATGTTGGCTTCCCAGGCCATGGAGTGAACCGTGCTTGTGGAGGTGTGTTTGCGGCTCTGTTTGCTTGGTCTTTATTCCCCAGGGTCAGAAGGGCTTTCCTCTGAGTCACAGATGGGCACGTCCTGTAGCAGAGCTGTTCCATCTAGAACGCTCTGTTGACTGTGAATTTCATCATGTTCCCTACACTCTAGGGTCAGGAGAGAGGGGACAGAGTTGTTTTTTGGTCATTAAAGTTTGGGAGGGAACCATTGGGGTGATGGAATGCCAGAAATAAAATATTTGACTTTTAATGCTATTTGTTTCAATAAAGGGTTGTATAATGGGAAAAAGGGGGTTAACTATAAATACTTTTGTCTTTTCAGCCTAAGATTTACTCATGTGAATAGTAAAAATATTCAGAGCTCATTTTAGTGTGAATTTTAGCTCGGGCTTGATGCTGATCTACCCTAAGTTAAAGTGATGGTAGCAAGATTCCTGCTACTGCCCTGGGCAGAATTCACCCTGGCACTCACAGCTGTTTTCTGTCATTTCTGTCTCCTGTGAATTACCTTTGCTGTGAGAGAAGAGAAAGTGGGTTTCCTTCGAAACTGTGTTAATCTGCCCTAGTGGTCATCAGGGTCTAAAAATGAAAACCGGCAGTGCAGATGGAGTTGGATATGGGGCACAAAGAGGGAAAAGACATTTTGAGAAAAACTGGTTTGGGTTAGTCCTTGAAGGAATAAGCCAAGTGTTTGGACAGAGCCATGCCAAAGCACAAATGCAAACTAACTTACTTTCTTTCTTTCTTCCTTTCTTTCTTTCTTTCTTTCTTTCTTTCTTTCTTTCTTTCTTTCTATCTATCTATCTATCTATCTATCTATCTATCTAGATTTTTTTGTTTTTATTGGAAAGCCAGATTTACAGATTCACTCTCCAAATGGCCATAATGGCCAGAAGTGAGCCAGCTGAAGCCAAGAGCTAGGAGTTTCTTTCGGGTCTCCCACATGGGTCCAGAGTCCCAGGGTTTTGGGCCGTTCTTGACTGATTCCCCAGGCCGTTCTTGACTGATTCCCCAGGGAGCTGAAGCAGGAAGCTGAAGCAGAAAAATGGAGCAGGCAAGACATGAACTGGTGCCTGTATGCGATTCCGGTGCTGGGAGGCAGAAGATGAGCCAATTGAGCCATATGTGTGCTGGCCCAAAATGCAAAGCTTCTTTCTGATTGTTAGTCATGCCCTCTCTGAATGAGCCATCCTATTCCAAAGGGGCCTGTCAGAACTGGCTTGTCCTAGGACTCTCTGCTATGGCTTGAATGATGTCTAGGCCCAACTGCCCTTTGTTGTGGGCAGCCCTGTGCATTGTGGCGTGTCTAGGGTCATCCCTGCCTCTGCCCACCAGATGACAATAGAGCTCTGTTATAGGGTGAATTGTGTCTAGCTATTCCTCAAGTTCAAGTCCTTATCGCCCATGCGTCAGAGCAGGACTTAATTTAAATGTGAGTTTCTTGCAGATGCAATTCATTAAAATTGAGGTCATTAGGATGGGCTCATATAAAGAGACTCTGGGAGACACCAAGTGGCCATGAAGGTAGGAATTAAGGTGAGGCATCTGCCAACCAAAGAAACTATCAGAAGCTGGGGGAAGTGGGCCAGAGGCCAGGGACAGTCCCGCCTGCCATCTCAGGGACCTCAGATTTGTAGTCCGCAGAGCGGGGGAAATAACACGTTTCTATTGTTGACACCCCACCCCCATTTGTGGGTTTTGGTTACTGCAACCTTGTCACCCAATTACACCTCTCAACATGACAACCCAGACAACGTCTAGGTGATGCCAATGTCCTCTCGGGACCTGATACCCTGTGAGTGAGAGCCCCTAGGGCACACGTCACATGTGGCCACTTCCCCCAACCCCAGCAGAGTCTCAGAAAGGCTGTGACAGAAGCCATGCAGCCAGCTGAGCCTGAAGTATTTACCTTCTGACCTTTTATAGAAAGAGTTTGCAGCCCCTGATCTGAAAGGCTCCTGGGACGCCTATAAGTCTGTTGTCTGGGCTCTGCAGAATGGAGCAGGAACAACTGAGAGAGGAAGCACTGGTGTATGGCGAGGATACCAGTGTGCAGGGGAGGCCAGAGACTTGCCCCGGGCCACGTGCTGACCCAGGAGCCGTGCTCCTTGGGTAAGATTCGTCTTATGTCCAGGCTTCAAATCTCGTTCCTCTGCTCTTATCTTACTTCCTGCCCACTTTCCAGCTCTCTCTCTCCCCTGCTCTTTAAAGTGAGAAATTAGGTTGGCTTGTAAAAATGTTTATGTATTTGCAAGCCACTGAGAGAAAGAGAGCGATATCTTCCATTCTCAGATGATTGCAACGGCCAAGGCTGGGCTAGGTTGAGGAGCTGGTAGCCAGGAGCTTCATCTGTGTCTCTCACATGGTAGCAGAGCCCAAACACTTGGGAGTTATTCTCTGCTGCTTTTCCCAGGCTGTTAGAAAAGAGCTGGATTGGACATGGAACAGCCAGGACTCAAACCAATGCTCAGATGGAAGGCTGATATTATAGGGGTGGTTTTCCCTGCTGTGCCTCCATGGCTGTGGACCTCTTTAGACCTGTTGCTTCCTGGGAGTGCTTGGTGACTGCTGGGAAGATCTGCCAAAGTATTATTTGTTCTGCACAGCGGCAGGGCAGGGGGCGGGTGTTTCTGTTGTCCTCACTTGGACTTTGTCCTCTGTACTTCCTAGGACCCTGTTGTGGGTTCCACTGTGGGCTTGCCTCTGTTCCTAGACGCGGAGCATCAGGATGTTAGCTTTGCTGGAAAAACCCTTTCTGTACCCCCGAATTGCCTGGGGAAGGTTTGTCCCTCTGAGAGTTCTGGGAGGGCTCAGGCCAACTCCTCCAGCTCTGGGTGAGCCAAGGATCCATATTTAGCCACAGCACTGCTGAAAGTCCCAGTTGGCTTCAAAGATCTTTCTTTAGCTTCTTTGTCTCTCTGGGCCCCTTAGCAGCCATGAGTATCTGTGCGCCATTCAACCAAGGTTGGCCTGATTGTTGTTGGAAAACAGTAACAACAAAAGCCCCCAAACCAGAACCAATGGTGTTGACTGCTGGTCCAGGCTGAATCACGCCCCTCCAGAAAGAAGGCATCTCGACTCCACAACCCTGGCCCCTGTGATCATGGGCTTATTTGGAAATGTAACCTTGGTTAAGGTGAAGTCTTTTTCTAAAAAAATATATATTTTTATTGGAAAGGCAGATTTACAGAGAGAAAGATCTTCCACGTGCTGGTTCACTCACCAAAAGGCTACAATGGCTGGAGCTGAGCCAAGCTGAAGCCAGGAGCCAGGAGCTTCTTCCGGGTCTCCCATGTCGGGGTGCAGGGTCCCAAGTTTGGGTCATCCTTCACTGCTTTCCCAGGTCACAAGCAGGACGCTGGATCAGAGGAAGAGTGGCCAATATACTAGCTGGCACCCATATGGGATGTTGGTGCTTGCAAGGGGAGGATCAGCCAATTGAGAAATCATGCCACTCCTCCACCACCAAGGTGAAGTCTGATCCACTACACCAGGTGTGCTTGCAAAAGGAGGGTCATGGGGCACATAGACACACATGGCCACTGTCTGGGAGCCAGCGCCACCCAGGATGCTGGCTTTGTCCACTCCTCTCTGCCAGAGCCAAGCCCCTTGTCTCAGCCCTGAGAGGGCAGCCGCCCCACTGGAAGAAGAGAATATGTTCTTGTAAACAGGAAGGGGTTCTGTCCCTGTTCTGGAAGCTGCAGTCCCACAGCCCAGGCCCCGGCAGATGCGCTGTCCGTGAGGGTCACCTTCCTGATCCACGGACGGCTGCCTCTCAGTGTGTTTACGTGGTGAGAAGAACAGAGTTTCCTTCTTAAGTGCTTGAATCCCACTCGTGAGGGTCTCGCCTCCATGACCCCCTGTTGCTCTGAGGCCTCATCCCTCATATCATCCCACTGCGGGTTGGCTTCGAGTTTTGGTAATGTGAGTTTTGGAGGAATACAGATATTGAGACCACAGGAACATCTTTTCGTTCTGCTCCTCTAAGCTCCCAGCTGGGGCCCAGTAGGAAAAAAAAAAGCCCGGATTAACAGAAGTGAAACCACAGACTTTATTAAGATGTGTATCTCATAAACACACGGAAGACACCCAGGGAGCGAGCAAATTAAAGAGCGGCTTAGAACTCTAATTTCTATGAGGGCACTTCAGAAAACACAGGGGAAAATGAGATGAATCGATCAGTTTATTTTGATGCAAAAATGTTTGAAATCCATGCATTTTTTTCATATTATGTATTTCCTTGAACTTTTCAAAGATATCTTACATGTATGGATTTCCTCACATTTTTTTAAAAGATTTATTCATTTTTTTAATTATTTATTATTTAACTTCATTAATTACATTGTATTATGTGACACAGTTACATAGATACTTGGGTTCTCCCACCCCTCCCCAAACCCTCCCACCATGGTGGATTCCTCCACCTTGTTGCATAACCACAGCTCAAGTTCAGTTGAGATTCCCCCATTGCAAGCTTATACCAAACATAGAGTTCAGCATCTTATTGTCCAGTCAAGTTCAACGGCTTCTTAGGTATACCCTCTCTGGTCTGAAGACAGAGCCAGCAGAGTATCATCCCAGTCAATTGAAAGCTCCAACATACCATCAAAAATTTACATCATTATGGAATTAATTGACATAGTAATGAGTAACCAATATGTTAAAAGTAAATGCGAGTTCTTTTTTTTTTTTTTTTAATTATTTATTATTTAACTTCAGTAATTACATTGTATTATGTGACACAGTTACATAGATACTTGGGTTCTCCCCACCCCTCCCCAAACCCTCCCACCATGGTGGATTCCTCCACCTTGTTGCATAACCACAGCTCAAGTTCAGTTGAAATTCCCCCATTGCAAGCGTATACCAAACCTAGAGTCCAACATCTTATTGTCCAGTCAAGTTCAACGGCTTCTTAGGTATACCCTCTCTGGTCTGAAGACAGAGCCAGCAGAGTATCATCCCAGTCAATTGAAAGCTCCAACATACCATCAGCAAAAATTTACATCATTATGGAATTAATTGACATAGTAATGAGTAACCAATATGTTAAAGATAAATGCGAGTTCCCAGCCACCTTCAGTGACCACCTCACCTATACTTCAATTTTAGTTTATACACAACATATAACATTCAAAACATAACATGTTATACATAACATCATATCATCTTAAATTAAGGCAAACATGTGGTATTTAACCTTTTGGGATTGGCTCATTTCCCTTAGCATTATGGTTTCCAGTTTGGCCCATTTGGCCACAAAGAACTGCATTTTGTTGTGGATGAAGGGGCCTGGCAGTGTGGCCTAGCGGCTAAGGTCCTTGCCAGGATCCCATATGGTTGCCGGTTCTAATCCCGGCAGCTCCACTTCCTCTCTGTTTCTCCTCCTCTCTGTATATCTGACTTTGTAATAAAAATGAAAATTAAAAAGAAAAAGATTTATTCATTTTTATTGGAAAGCCGGATATACAGAGAGGAGGAGAGACAGAGAGGAAGATCTTCCGTCCGATGATTCACTCCCCAAGTGAGCTGCAACGGCTGGTGCTGCGCCGATCCAAAGCCGGGAACCTGGAACCTCTTCCAGGTCTCCCACGCGGGTGCAGGGTCCCAAGGCTTTGGGCCGTCCTTGACTGCTTTCCCAGGCCACCAGCAGGGAGCTGGATGGGAAGTGGAGCTGCCAGGATTAGAACCGGCGCCCATATGGGATCCCGGGGTGTTCAAGGTGAGGACTTTAGCTGCTAGGCCACGCTGCCGGGCCCTCCGCACATTTTTTTGGCACCAAATTAAATGTGCCTTTTAATACTGCTTATCATAAACTTTTTGAAGGATCCTTTCAAAAAATGTATTTTAGGGGCCAGTGCTGTGGTGTATCAGGTTAAGTCTCTGCCTGTAAAGCCTGAATTCCATGAGGGCAGCAGCTTGAATTCCAGCTGCTCTGCTGCCCATCCATGTCTCTGCTGATGTTCCTGGGAAATCAGAGAAAAATGGCCCACCTGCTTGGGCTCCTGCAGCCATATGGGAGACCTTGGGGAGTGAATCAGTAGATGAAGACCTCTCTCTCCCTCTCTGTAACTCTAAATGCAAATGAAGAAAAAGATAGATTTCCATGTGAAAGACAGAGTGATAGACTCACACACAGAGGAAGAAAACAATTTCCCAAGTGGCCACAATGGCTGGAAATGGAGCAGGCTGAAGCCAGCAGCCAGGGACTGCATCCTGGACTCCCAGGTGGGTGGCCAAGACCCAAGGCCTCAGGTCATCTTCTGCTGCCTTCCCCACTGCGTCGCAGGGAGTGTGTCCACTGCAACATCACCGTTCTGGGCATCACACCGTTGCCGGCACCTTTGGTCTCAGTAGGATATACTCTGAGTGTCCTTGTTTTGGGATTTAATCCTAACTGGAGATATCAAGAGGATGGAAACTTACCTAACTTTTGTGTTTATAGCTGAGGACATTGGAATAGATAAGGTTACATCTACTTGGCTTTATAGATAGTGGGAGGGGGCACATGTTGACACACGGGTATTCTTGGGGTGGAGCGCTTTGTGCCCCCTAAGACTCTCCCAGCAAAAGGGCCATTCCCAGGTTGGGAGGCAGCCAGAGGGTGCCAAAGCCTGCATCACAGTACTGGAACTTTCAAGAACAACACTGTGAGCGATGGAAACCTCTTTTACTTGTGAAGCAAGCTTGCCATGAGTGTTTGTGACAGTCACACTAAAGGGACTGAGACAGTCTTTGAGAGGACATGGTACACCTGCAGAGAACCAGCGGGACTCAAGTGTCTTGGGCTTCCACATTTGTGAGACAGCTGGGAGAGGAAATGACTGGTAGAAAGGTTGTTGGCTGACTTGCTTGGTGTTGCCCCTGGGGTCAGGATTCAGGGTCACCTCCAGGGAAGTATAATTGGTAGCCCAACGTTAGGCAGAAAAGGGGGCGAGGATAAGGAGAGCTTTTCCCGCCTTTGTCGCTTTCAGCTCAAAAGCTGTTTTTATGTGCCAGGGTATATCTGAGGGTGATGTGTTCTGTTTCCTTTGGACCGATCTCACTGACCATTATGAGAGCTCACTGAGAACACCATGGGTAACACAATGCGTGTGTGTTTTGGCACAGTCGTGTCCTGTGTGCCTCCATGAGTGCCCGAGTGGCACTTGCAGCTCTAGTGCCCGAGTGGCACTTGCAGCATGTTCAGAATTCTGGCCCAGCAGAAGGCTGACATGTGTGACATGTTTTCATGACCCCTGGTGATGATTTGTCACTTGGTGCTACCCTGGAAGTCTGACACTGCTTCTCCCAGAGAGGTTTCCATGGTTTCCAAAACCTCATCTCGACACAAACCTGAGCGTACAGAATGAACCTTCCTTATAATTGCCATTGAGGCCCTGTGGTCACCCTGGGGGAGGCTAATGGACAGAAACGTATTGATGTGCTAACAGTCCAAGACCTTTCCCCTAAGAAAACCTTTTAGCTGGCCAGGGTTCACTCACCTTAATTAAAAATGGTCCAATGGATACATCTCATTTCATTTCTCTAAGGACACGCATGCAGTTTTGTTTTTAAAGGAAGTTAAATTTAAAAGCTCGTCTTTCTTCAAATAAATCTTTTGTTTGCTTTATTAAGCTGAAAGGCCTGAGAGCTTTCTGGTGTCCATTACACAAAGACGGTCATTCTCAATCACTCTGGGGATCCAGGTAGCACTTGGAGCTCCCTGGCAAAGATGACCCTAAATTGTGTCGCTCAGATACAACCACTCACTACCCCTGAGACACACGAGCAAAGAATCAAGGATGATGTTTCCCTATGTATTGTCTGAGCAGCCTTTTCTCCAGGTAAGGAACTCTATCTTGGCCTGATTTAGTTTGTAGGCACAGCTTGTACACCCAACCCTGTCATCCACCTGCTTTGGCACGGTCTGTAAACCGAAGCATGGGCTGATGTTTTTCAAGCAGCGGAAAATAAAAGGATAGTGATATTTCATGGCACAGGAAGATTGCATGCGACTGAAATGTTGGTGTCCTTGAATAAGGTTTGATTGGCTCTAGTGGTCAGCTTGAGGACACTGGCACGTGTGTGCACACTCTGTCCCTTCTCGTAGCATCTCTGCGATATAGCCACCTGGCCACTGTGCAGTCTGAAGTAGATTTACCCCCATTGGGGGAAACCATGTTTGCAGTCATGGAAACTCATTTGTGCTCCTAAGCAAGGCAGCCTCAGTTTTAAGAGAGGGGAATTTGGCATGTGCTGGGGTCCGTTCAGTGGTTGTGTGGGGCACAAAGGGGTAAAGAGAACAGCTTCCCTGTTTGGCAGGACCCGGGGGAGCTTCCTGCTGCATGGCAGGGCCCGGCAGATGTAACCACCTGAATGCAATTCTACTTCCCTTTGCAAGGACACCCAGCCACCCCACCAAGAATTCTGTAATCTATTGAGGGATTGTTGTTTGCCCCTGCGAGATGGCTTTTACAACCATCTTGAGCTTGGGAGTTAATGCCGCTGACAACGTCCTGGTGAACGGGCCTTTAGCAATGTATGCTGTCTCGGTTGCTCTCAGGGCCCTTTGGCTGCAAGAGCTCAAGAATGTCTGTACTAACATCATAATACATGCTTTCAAACTAACTTAGGGTTATTGGGTCTGTAGTTGTAGTGGGAATTTATGTTTGTAGTTTTTCTGTTTCTGATCTTTTATCTTTTCCCCTCTGTGATATATTTCCTCCTCTAACTGGTAGAATGAGAACTGTAGTAGGAGTGTGTTACTGATTAATATGTGTTGTTTACTGAGGAATTCCTGGCTGCAACATCAGAATGGATAATGCCCTGCCTTAAGGTTAAACAATTTGCAGAATTATCTTTGGAAGCACCCTCTTGTCCATTGTAGAGTTGAAATCAAAATAGAGTAAGCACGGCTCATTGCTAACTGCAATTCTTTTTGCTTTTATAATTCCTGCTTTACTTGCTTAGCTAACATAATTGTGTGAGCTTGCAGGCCTAACGGCCTACTAATGCCGATGGCCCCAATCCCCATAAACCAGGGCCCCAGCCTTACTAACCTATAGATAATTCAAGATCGGGATCTGGTTGTCACAGGTGGCGCCAAGGTTGGAGCCCAGACCCGAGGAGAGCAGGCAGGGGCTGGCAAGCCGAGATTAGCAAGGAATGCCTAATCCTTCCTCACTCACCTGTTGTAATTGTGCCCCCCTTGAAGCTATATCAAACTACCCACAAAGAAAACTTTGTAATTGTACTGCTCGGGACCGCACTCTGCAGTCGAGTGGATGCAGCACCATGACGTAAAAGGTCTGTGCCAGAGCTTATGACTGCTTCTGTATAAATACAGCGGACAGCTCTCTCGTACTATCCACTATGATCCTGGAATTGTAGTGGTCCATTTCTTTTCTCTCTACGCCTATTTCACGCACCCTTCTCAAGTTCTGAACTTGGCTGGAGCTGGCCTCTGGCAGACATGTTCAAGAAGAGGCCCCAGGTGTGCCAAGAATCAGCTGCCACTTTTATGGGTGGTCTAAACTGCCCTTGTCTCCTACCACATGTGCTCCTGTCTCTGGAGGGCAAAGCTGCTGCTGCCCCCTTGTTCCACTGAGACCCCTTGGTGAGAAGGACTGGGGTTATTGCAAGGTGTGGGGACCTGTGAGTTCGTACTCTCTTTGCTGCCTTAGAGGAGGGTTGTCCTGAGCCCAAGGTTAGCCTCAAGTGCACCGTGCAGGGAGGGTCACTGGTGTGCCCTGGCCATGTGCCTGAGGAATTGCTGCCTAGGGAAGGTTGGGCCATGCTGTGCAAGGCCAGCACATCTGAGTCCAGGCCAACCTCACAGCACTCTGGGACATGGCGGATGAGTTTCTGCCAAACTCTCTCTTGCCTGGAGTCACTTGTTTGAGCCTCCTGCTTGTTTTTCTCCAGACTCTGGCTGGCCTGTGAGGTGCAGCCACAGAGGGCCCAGGATCTGCCTGCAAGCCTGCAGAGCCTTCTCGATTCTTCTGTGCTTACAGCATCTGCTCATGGGTTATCAGTGTGACCCGACTGTGTCTGTGCAGCCCACTGATGCACATAATATGGAAAATGTTATTACAAAACAAATACAGGAAGCAATATATCTGGCATTAGCCACTTGGAATCAAACTCTGTTGCTTGCTTTTTGGTCAATGTCGTAACCTCTTTGGATCACCACTGTCTCAGCTGAAAGGTGGTAGATGGAGTGACATTTGAGGCCTGGCACTGAACAGAAAGTGATCAGTGTGTAAAGCTGTACCTGTTGATAAGGTACATCAAAGGCCTTCTCTGGACCCTGGGGTGACTGAGCTGGCAGCTCTACAGCATGCTGATTTTGCACTGGGTAGTATTCCTGGGGGCCCTCAGCGATGTCCCTCATCTCCATTATCTGCATGAAACCAACCTCCCTACCCCGCTCTTTCATTGAACAGGTATCTATTATCACCTCCTGTGCCCTGGGCACTCTTGAAGGGTCTATGAGGGGAACAACAGGGGCTGCCTGAACTCAATACCTGCACACTGGTTTACATGGAAGTGCTGTCGGGCTGCAGTAAGAATGGATGGGAGGTGACAAGAGCAACCATGCAGAGGCCAGGGCAGCAGCCCTGCCCCCCAGGAGGGAGCTGGTGGTGATGGGGCAAGGACAGTGTGGTAAGAGGGAGAGGAGTGGAGCCATCAGGAATGTTCAGAAGGAAGAATCAGTAAAGCAAAGCATTGGAGGTGTGGTGGGCTGTGCAGGGGTGGCCCTTGGTCTCTGGCTTTTGGCCCCGGAGAAGATGGCTGGGTTGTGAGAATGTGTGGTGGGCACCCTGATGGGGTGATAGAGCAACAGCGGCATTCTCTTTGCCACATGCAGCCTGACCCTATACAATGGAAAGATGCATTCTTAGTCCTGTGACCCGTGTGTGTGCACATGTATGTGAGTGACATGCGTATCTTAAATGCCATACATATCACAAATAGAAATTCTTCCTTGCTTGCTCTGTGGCGGCCCACGATGAAAGAGTTGGCATCATGAAGCAAGTTCAAGAGCATGCAGTTGGCTTCTCTGTAGTCATATGAGAACTCCTTCAGGTCCAGCTTTCTTCCTCATTGGCCATCTTGAATCAATACAGGAGTTTCTGCATACTTGGCACAGTGTCCTTATGGTTCATAGCATATTGTAGAATTTTTCCTTTTAAGGTTCAAGAACATTGTGTTGCAGGTGGAGACCGCATTTTGCTTAGCCATTCACAAGTGGATGGATGACTGGATTGCATCCGTACGTTAGAGACTGTGACTGTCCCATAATGGCTTTAATGCGCACTTTGTAATTATTAGTATTAAATATATCATTGGACATTGAATTCTCATTTGCCATCTTCTCTTTATAAAAATTTACTTGTTAGACCTGGCATATAAGCTAACTGTCTGCCTGCAGTGCTGGTATCTCGTATGGGTTCGAATTAGAGTGCTGGCTGATCCACTTCAAACCCAGCTCCCAATTAATGGTTTGGAAGGCAGCAGAGGATACCCAAAGCCTTGTACCCACATGGGATTCTCAGCTCTGGTCATTGTGACTATCTGGGGGATTTAACCAGCAGATGGAAGATTTCTCTCTGTTTTCCTGCTCTCCTTACAACTTTCAAGTACATCTTTCACTTTTACTTTCAAGTAAATCATCTTTTAAAATATTTATTTATTTATTTGAAGGGTAGAACATTAAAGAGATGAAGGGAGAAAGTGATCTGGGTGGAGGGAAGGACTGCTCTTCCAACTAATTGTTCATTTGTTCAGTAACTTTTGCAACTAGGGCTAGGTCAGGTTAAGGTGAAGCCGGGAATTGGGGACTCCCTCTGGTCTCCCAAGTGGGTAGGTCTGTGACCTTCCAGGACATATTAGCAGGAAGCTGAACTGGAAGCAGGATAACTGGGGTTCAAACTAGGCACTGTGATACAGGACACTGAATCACACATGGAGGCTTAACCCGCTGGGCTTAAGCCCCTTGCGTCTCCCTAAACACACCTGAGTGACATGCCTGCTGAAATGTTTGGCCCCTTTTGATTGGCTCGTCTGTCTTTATGGAACGAAATATGAGGTGTTTTCTGTGTATTCTGGATAAATACTCTTTATTTTGCAAATATTTTCTCTCGGTGTATGGTTTGCCTTATCATTTTCTTATCATCCAACTTCTCTATTTAGCCCTGTGATCTTTTTATATATTTTTTAAAAAGATGTATTTATTTATTTGAAAGTCAGAGTTATATACATGCACGGAGATATGGAGAGGCAGACATTTTCCATCCTCTGGTTCACTCCTCAGATAGCTGCAGCAGCAGTGGCTGGGGCAGGCCAAAGCCAGGTGCCAGGAGCTTCTTCTAGGTTTCCTGTGCGGGTGGCAGGGACACAGACATTTGGAGCATCTTCTTCTGCTTTGTCCCAGGCCATGTTTAAGGGAACTGGATTGCAAGTGGAGCACCCTGGATTTGAATCAGCATGCATGTGGTATGCTACAGCACACTGCCAGTCCCAAAGCTTTTTTTCTTTAAAAAAAAATTTCACAGGCAGAGTGCCAGAAGGCAAAGACAGTGAGAGAAAGAGCTCTTCCATCCTTCAGGGTGGCAGGGTCCATCTTCTGTTAACCTTCCCAAATGCATTCGCAGGAAGCTGACTTGGAAATGGAGCAGTCAGGACTCAAACTGGCAGTCCAGTTGGGGATGTGACTTCATCCGTGCTGGCTCCCCTTAGGGCCAGCTCCTTTCCAGCTGAGGGTTGCATGTGACTTGAGGAAGGACTCCAGATTCACGGCTTTGCATAAGGCAGCCCATCTCCTGGCATCGTTTGTTAAAGAGATCACTCCTCTTCTATTGAATTGTCTTCACATCTTTATTAAAAATTAATCGACCGTGTATGCATGGGTCAATTTATAGACACTGTGTTCTATAGCTATGCAAATGCTACGTGATCGCTAACTTCAGCTTTGCAACATCTTGAAACTGAGGAGTGTAACCCCCCCAACTTTGTTCTTCTCTTTCAAAATTACTTTTGTTGCTCTAACTCCTTATTATTTGCGTTTTATTTAGAATTAGTATGTGGCTTTCTCGAAAACAAAACAAACAAAAAACGGTAGCCCTGCATCGCTAGTGACTCATCCTCACCCTCCCCCTTCTGAATCTTCTGATGAATAAGCAAGGCTTGTTTCTCCATTTCTTTAGGTCGTTCTGATTTCTCTTGGCAAGGTTTTATGGTTTTTACTGTACAAGTCTTGCACTTGATAGTTCATGCCAGCTTTGATGTTACTGTATATGATACTTTTCGTATTTCAATTTACATTTTTAACAATATATATGAATGCAAATTATTTTGTATTTTAGCCTCCTCTGTATCCTTTGACCTGACTGAATTCTTTTATTATACAGCAGTTTTGTAGATTTGTAGGCTTTTCTACATAGAAGGTCTGTGACTCTGCAAATGAAACAGGTTTTCACTTCTTTCTTTTCACTCACTTGCACATTTATTTTCTTTACTTGCAGATGCCCAGTGCCTAGAAGCCTGGGCACCTTACTGATACAGCGCTTAGGGTCGAACTGTCTCGGATCATAGAGTCTCCAAGGATCGATTTGTTCTTCAGGTGCCTGCATCAGCCAAGAGCTGGAAATGCAGTCTAGTTCTACTACATGGCTGGCAGGAGTTCCACTTGACTTGAGTGGTCCAGTTGTTGAAACTGTCATTGCTGAGCAGCAGGGTCTGCATTAGCAGGAAGCAGCAGTCAGGAGCCAGGGAAAGGAACCCAGGCTAGAAATCTTCACTGTGAAGCTTAAATACCCACACAATATTCATTTAAAGGGTTACACCGATCCTGCAAGTTTGGCATCAACTCTTCGGTCATGATATATTATTTTTGTTGCATTTGGTTGGCTAAAATTTCGTGAAATGTTTCTGCATCTGTAATCTTGAGTTTTGGTTTGTGACTTGTAACACTTTTTTTTTTTTTTTTTTTTTTAAGCTCAACTCACTTTTGCTTCGGTGGAGTCTCTGTCGTTATCACCTGAGTTGTACCCAGCCCTGTGCAGGCATGCATGGAGTCCTCCATCCTCAACAATCTTCCTTATTACAGCTCTGTAGTTTGTCTAATTCATATCCTCCGACTTTCGACTAAACCTTCATGTTTAAAATAGATCTTTGTAATAGTTAGAATATAAATACATCTTGCTATTTTATCCAGTCTTAAGAATCTGTGCTTTTAGACCGTTTCCTTTTAATGTAAGTACAATTATGGTTGCATTTCTGCCATCTTGCTATTCATTTCTTCATGTCTTGGTTTTTGTGTGTTCCATTTCTCCCCCACCCTGAAGTGTGGATTGGGTAATTTTTGCAATTCTGTTTTATCCCTGTTCTCGTGTTCTAACAGACACCTCTAACTTACCACTGTGTTTCTTCAGATAATATTACCTTGTCAGAACCTTGCAACGTTATACTCTCCTTCCTCCCATACATTCTAGTAGTATAATCATTTGTTCTATTTTACATATGGTTTAAATCCCATAATTCGGATTGGCACAATGGCTCAACAGGCTAATACTCCACTTGCTGAAGCGAACATCCCATATGACATCCCTTACAGGTACCAGTTTGTGTCCTGGCTGCTCTATTTCCCATCCAGCTCCCTGCGTATCACCTGGGAAAGCAGCAGAGAATGGGCCAAAGCCTTTGGCTCCTGCACTCACTTGGGAGACCTGGAAGAAGCTCCTGGCACCAGGATTCATCTCGGCTCAGCTCTGGTCATTGTGGTCATTTGATGAATGGATCAGTGGATGGAACATATCTCTCTCCCCTCTCTCTGTAAATCTTAACTAAAAACAAATAAGAGCTTTTTTGAAGCCCATGCATAGCTTTTTTTATAATATGTACCTCCATGAGTTTTCTTCTAGTCTAAGTTCAGAAGACAGATTTTATCGTGACTAGTCCGTTATGGGCCAGGCAGGAAGCTGTGTCTGCTTGCTTCTTCGCATAGACAACACAGTTACAGGTATAAGACATCAATGATAACACCTTTCTGCAACATTTTAAAAATGTCAGAATGTTTTATTAATGTCAACATTTTGTTAATGTCAAATTCATGTCTCTTTTGCAGTGATTCTTAACTTTTGGAGGGTATGGGTTTATTTAATTCACAGCCTCTTCTCTGAGAAAAAAAATTATGTGCTCAGTTCGATACACCCATTAACACACAAATCAGGAAACAGAGACTGCTCTGGCATTGTTCCCAGGGATTGGTGGGATACCCAGGCTGCAGGCGAACACTGCTGTCTGTCCTAGTTGATGTGAACCTGGCCTGCCCCACTGGTGATCGGGATTCTGAGAATCCCTCCTGCTCTTACATGACTAGTGTGGGAAAAAAAAAATTCAGTAACAATGTCAGAAGGCTTAAAATGGGTTACAGAAATACACTCGGTTTTCATAATGGTTACTACCATTGCCGTTACCGTAGTTTTCGTAACAATTCTTATTTGTGCTCAAAGTGACCCAAGTGTCATGACTAACTCTTACAGTAGGTTAGTGTTCTAGTGAGTCAGTATGTATAAATGCACACACACACACAGTGTAGAAAACAGAATTGAAACATAGGCTTATTTTGGTGTCATGTATTTTGAAATTTACGCATAGTTTTTTTTTTATAATGTGCGTTCTCTGTGCACCCTGTGAAGATTGCCCATATGCATGAATTTCAAAATTCTTTTCACCAAAAATAAGCGTACCTTTTAGCTCATTTCCCATTAGTCTTTGGAAGTGACCTTGAGAGACGTACGTGCAAGTGCACATGCGACTTGGATCTGTGGAAGGATTTCAGACTGCAGCCTCACCTCCTTGCACCAAGAACACACTTCTCATCCCTAATTTCCCCCTCTCTACTTTGGGTCTCCTGGTTCAGCAATCACCTAATACACTCACACCATTTTTGCATTGATTTTCAGGCAAATGTTGTGTAATGAACTTACTGAAATCCATTTTTTTCTATTATCCAAATCAATAAAGATGCACTTAGGGAGATACTCTTCAGGTGTCCCTCTGAAATGGATCGTATCCTCTTCCCCATGTGTGCCCATCCACGGAGTGAGACCTAGTCTGGGGCCTCAGTCTGGCCGTGCGCCTTCTGTCCTGGTCTGCCCATTGCTTTCTGCTTGTCCTCTGTTGGAGGGAAGGAATGTTCTCCACAAGGCACACACACGTCCACCTTGCCTCCGCCATGTGGAGCCATCTGCCTGAGACCCCCCTTCTGCCACATGGCACCTGTCCCTAAACCCCTACACTAGCCATCTGCCATCGGGGAAATGGATCCTCATGACTTGAACTAAGCCAGTCTCTCCCGTACTTGCATTTTGTCTGGGGCACAGATCCTTCAGGAAAGCCTGACAGGTCTCTGAGCTTTTGGCTCTCGCTCTCTCGCTCTCTCTCTCTCTCTCTCTCTCTCTCTCCTCACAAGTCCTGCATCAATGGCTCCAATATCATCCTGTTCCACCTCCAACATCAGAAGCGTTCCACATCTTGCTTGAGGAAGAGATCGGCCTCGAGTCTGTGCCTTCTCATCTTGGAGACCCAGCCACATGGTACTTGCTTTGTAGGGTCACTGAATGCTGACAGGATCAAATTCATTTCAATGCATTTCTTCCCTCTTTGCTTGACTTGACAAATAAGAACCTGCCCTCACCTTGCTTCCCAAGACCTTCAAGTACTAAAAAAGGATCCCAGGCTGCAAATGGTAGAATCAGGTAATTTCATGACTTAGTCCAATAACCATGATAACAACAGGTCTTTCTGGTAAAGAAGACTGAAACAGAAGAAAAATCATCAAACAATAATCTCATATTATCCATGTTTTTATAACACGAATGCAGTCATGTATTTAGACATGTACTTTGTGAAGTTTTTTGAGAGATGTTGTTGGCCTTTCTCATGGAAATGGTGATGTAAAAGGTGGATGGAAAGGCGTGATCCACAATCATTGGTGTGGACAAGTGCACAGAGGTGAGTCGACACCCACAGTGAGGAGTCAGGGTCAGCCGCCCTCTTCATCTGAGCTGTCCACTGAGTGTCCAGTGTTCCAGAGGATGCCCTGCAGCTGATGGAGGTACACCTGCCTTTCAGAAGTTCTCCTTTGGGACATTGTCCATGTGTGCTGCAGGTCCTTAGGGACTATAGCAGATGATAATGGGGTCTGTGGTCAGGACACAAAGGAGAGTCATGACAGCGACATGACTCACATCACCAGCCAAGCTAGCATTTCTGGAGCATTTACCACATGCTGGGTACCAAATATAAAACATCTTAGCATTTGCATCTTCACTGACTTGCCCAAACAATGAAGAGGGTGAGGAATACAGACATAGAGGAACCATGTTCAGGGGCTACCTGTCGTCGGAGTCTCTCTGTGGGAAGTCAGAGAGCAAAACAGGTGCTGGGGTGGCTGAGGTTGGAACCCAAGAGTGACAAAAGAATAGGACCAAGAGCGAGAGCCCCTTCCTGTCCTGGGCCTTTATGGGGGCTTGCAAGGGGAGTGGTTATGCAGCAGTGCAATCCCACCCCCTCTCAGGTTCCAGCTGATGACAGGTGAGTGTCACAGGTGGGGAGAAAGAACCACGTAGCTGGGGGGAGGTGTGACTTCCAAGCTCATGACCCTGAACTAGCAGCCTAAGATCACAACACCTCACTTCTAAGCTCTTCTCTGCTGAATTATGGCATCTGTCTTTGCCCATTGGTCTACTCATCACAGCTAAAACATTCTTTCTAAAAGCAGAGAAGTGCTCACTCCTGCTTGAGGGATCGATGGGCTCCCGATGGTCCTCCAGTTTGCTGGGCATGCATGGCCCTGGAGACCAGGCTCAATTAGCCTCATTACTGCTGCTTGCTCCTCAGCAGCATGTTCTGGATAGACTGGAACATGTGACATTCACAAGGCTGCCCTCCACCTGGTTTTCCAAGGGTCCCACCTAGAATTTCCCTTGTAACCTACCACTGGCTACTAGTTCTTACTCATCCTTTGGGTCTCCGGGAAGGTGGCTCCCAGTCTCCTATAAACCCAGGCAGGCTCCACTCTATCTCGGGGAGTGTAACAGCCCTGTCTAGGGCAGAGTGCATCTCTTTTGGATCACATGCTCCCTGTAAGGTGGGCTGCATCCTACCCACATCATGTTTTCAGGTCCCAATGTCCTGGTCCTGTCGCAGACCAGATAAACCATCCATACTTATTGAATGCTCTGGGACATAAACACAGTCATTTCACTTCTTGAGTCATTTCACTTCTTAACCCCGGGGGTCAACTAGGACTCTTGGTGTGCCCAGTGCTCCCCCGGATTCCCAATGGAATCCTTCATCCTTAGCACACAGTGGAGACTGCCTGGACTCTCCTGTCAGGTCCCTTTTGGAAGCAAGGCACTCGCACCCTGCCAAGCACATATGTCCCATTTTAGATGCATTTGGCAAGCTGATTTCCTGCTCCCATTCAGTCAATCATCTTCCATCCTTGGCAGGAAGGAGAACACACAGCTCCGTGTGTGCCAACCCCAACATATTTCTAATTCCTTCATGGCTGGCTTCGTGCCGCCTGTGCCACGGGAGTGGAAGATACTTGAAAAAGTCGGGTGTGAGGGTTTCCCAGCCAGGACTGGAAATGGACAGGCTGAGCAAAGACTGAAGTACAGCTGATCCACCCCAGCCTTGGGCCTACAGTTAGGGACCAGAGACCCCTCTGCTGGTAGAGAGAGGCCTGCTGATGAGCGCATGGCCTTGCTGGAGATGCTAGGAACCTGGGTTCCAAGATAGCACTGGGTGATTTGGAAGCTCACAGGCTTGGACTGAAGGACGAGATCAAGTCCAGCATTAACCAGCGCTTCTCCTTGAGCTTCGTGGGAAGGGACAGTGGGGGACAAAGGGTCCATGTGTCCAGTGGGAACCCTTGCAGTGCTGTGGAAAGCAGCTGCTTCCCTTTTTATGTGGCCTTGAGCCCTGGTGCGTGGAGACCACTTCTTGACCATATCTATCTGAGGGTGTGAGTTGAAACTTTCCATGTCTTCACCCAGTTCCCTATTTTGAAGGTGCCTCCCTGGACTTAGCTGAACTCCTGTTGCCTTAAATGATTTTGTGCAAAAAAATTCATCCTTTCGCTCCATCTGGAGTAAAGCTGACCCTCACCCTCCTCCCTTCCCTTTCCTCATAGAACATAAGTTTGATTTGTGACCCGGTTGGCCCAGCGTGCAGCTGGCGGTAATGAGTCCCAACGACGGCTCCCTCAGAAGGGCAGCGGGCAGACAAAGCCTGCTTGGTCCAAGCCCCTCTCCTCACACAAAAGCCCCTCCACATCACAAAGCTTGAAGCATGAAGTAGCCGTGGCACTAAAAATTCTATTCAAGTTTCCTTATTTTCTTCGGAGAGCTGCGAAAATCTGTTCTAAGAGGATGATTTTTTCTTTTCGCTCTTTCTCTTTCTCCTATGTTAATTTTGCTCTTTTCCTGGCACCCAGTTTTGTTCTCTTCAGTTCTACCCTCATCTGGATCCTGGTGTTTCACTCCACATATTGAACTAACTGGGCAATAATAAGTTATGATTAATAAGTGGCTTGACAGGCAGGGAAAAAGCAAATCCTATTCATTGTATCCGTGGTGCTGTGCAAATGTGATGTTTTTGAGGAACGCACGCAGTCAGCAGGGCAGGTGTCGCCCGGCTCCTCAGCCTCGGCTCCCCTTCCCTTCCCTACAGCCTCATGTTCTGCTTCCCCTTCCCTGCAAATCGCAGGGGGTTCCTGACGATGGCTACACACTCCTGCAAGACTTCAGAATTCAACTGTGGAAGCCGCAGCCCACATCCCACTTCAATTGCAATTGTATGTGACAGTGGAGGGATTAGGACGGAAGTTGCACTTGGCGGGTTAACCTTATGAATCCTGCCACACACCAGGCCCTTTCCTTCCTGAATCTAAGTGTGGCTCGTGCAACTTAGAGCAACTTGGGACAATGTGAGCCCCGAGCCCTCCATGTTGGAAGGTTTTCCTGTTTTATGTACCTCTGCTGCATGTCCCTCTATTTCTTTAAAAATATATATATAGTTAATTTATTTGAGAGGCAGAGTGGCAGAGAGAGAGAGATTTTTCATCTCTTCCCAAATGACCTTGATATCCTTTACTGGGGCCTCTGGCAGAGGCACGAGCGTGCATGCCATCTTCCACTGCCTTCCCAGGCACATTTGCAAGGAGCTGGGTAGGAAATGGAGCAGCTGGGGCTCAAACTGGCACTCTGATATGGCATGCTGTTGCTGCAGGTAGCAGCTCAATAAACTGCATTGTAATACCAGCCCAATTCTTTCTTCCTGGGGGGGTTTTATTTGCGTAGTAGGCAAAGGTCACAGGCTGGTTCTGCCCCCTCTGATGTTGTAGTCACAATCCCTATGTGGCCCTGAAAACCCACACATCACTTTAAGTGTAAAATGCACCCTTTATTTTAGACTTCGTACAAAACAAAAAGAACAAGACATCGCACTCATGGATGTAATATTGACTACGTGATACAATGATAATGTTAATACTTAAGATATGTTTAGTTCAATAAAATATATGGTCAACTTTTTCCCAGAATCCATTTATTTAAGAGGCAGAGAGGCATGGACAGACAGAATTCTCACGTGCTATCTCACTCCCCATTGCCTTCTATCACTCAAACTTGGCCGGCTCATTCTGGGAGTAAGAACCCAAGCTGGGCCTCCCATGCAGGTGGCAGGTGCCGCCTTGCCTGAGCCATCACCACTGCCTCGTGGTGTGTGTATCTGCAAGAAACTAGAACTGGGAGCTGGAGCCAGACTCAGACCCAGACACTGTGGGATGGGATACAGGGTTCCTAAGCAGCATCTTCATCACTAAGCCAAATACCTGCCCCTTGGCTTATTAATAGGAAACTAGATGCTTGGTAGCCAGGCCCAGCACGGTGGCCTAGTGGCTAACGTCCTTACCTTGCATGCACTGGGATTCCATATGGGCACCGATTCTAATCCTGGCAGCCCCACTTCCCATCCAGCTCCCTGCTTGTGGCCTGGGAAAGCTGTCAAGGATGACCCAAAGCCTTGGAACCCTGCACCCGCGTGGGAGACCCAGAAAAAATTCCTGGCTCCTGACTTCGGATCTGCTCAGCTCTGGCAGCTGCAGCTGGCTTGGGAAGTGAATTAACAGATGGAAGATCTTCCTCTCTGTCTCTCTTCCTCTCTGTATATCTGACTTTCCAATAAAAATAAATCTTCATTTTTAAAAAAGAAACATGATAACCTGCATGCATGACTGATGATAATATTTCTGCTGGACAGCATTGCTCTGTAAAGTATGCTAAGGAGTATAGCAATGGCCAAGGTCCCAGCTGACTCCTGACTTCCCTGGAAGTCTGCCAGCGCTATTGGGGACGAGAAGGGCACACCCAGGATCTGTTCACAGCACAGGCATCTGTCGAGGGCCTGCTCTGTGCCAGGTGATGATAAAATTCTGAACCTAGTAGGCTTCGCCCCAGTGCCTTCAGCCAAAGGACAAACGTGGACTGCATTCCAGGCCACCTTACCCTCTAAGCTAGGAGAACAGGGACCAACGAAAGAGGTTTCCACTTCTCACCACATGAGGGGCTGTCTGTCCCCCAAAGCCACGGGTCATGGATGCTGCCTTCAGCCCCTGTACAGGAGCCTCTCTGGATCAGCACCAACCCTGCCTGTGCTCTCACACAGGGGATGGATCTCAGGCTCCGAGCAGTTAATTTCCGACCCATACCTGGTGTCCCTGGCCCATGTCCAACATTCCAACGTGGGCCCGAATGCCGGAGCCTGCCAGCCTGCAGGTTTTGAAGCTCTCTGCTGCTTCTCCGGCTCATCTGACCACAGACGTCTGAGCCGAGGTCACTGTATTAGGCAGCCTTTGCCACTATAACGGGATAGCTGGCATAGGCTCTGTATGAGGTAACGTTTTATTTAGCTCTAAGTCACAGAGTTTCAAAATCCGAATAGCATGGTGTAGGCTTAGTGGCAAGGGTGTCATCTCCTGGGGTGGACAGTGATGACGGGAGAGCATGGGGGAGCAGGTCAGTGGATGCAACTGGATCAGGTAGCAGAAGGGTGGCATCTCTGAGGACCACCCCACTGGCCCAGTAACCTCTCTCCTTGGTCAGGGACCTGGGGAGCACGCCTTCGATCACACGGGACCCTTGGTGACTGTCTAAGCACAACCAGCCATAGCGGTCAGCCTGTGTCTGCACAAAGGTGCCCCCTGCTGGAAAGTCAGGAAAGTGCCCTCTGTGCCCCCTTTCCCTGTCCAAAGTGGTCTTGCTGATTTCTTGCAGTCCTGGGTTCCCTTCTCTGGATCGTGCGCTCTTCAGCCGTCACGTTCCTGCTGGTATCTAGAGAGCAAGGACATGGCCAGCACACCTGGGCACGCCGTGGTCATGCATTGCCCAGGGCAAGCATGCAGACAGGGAAGGAACTGTTCATTCCCCCACAGATGCGTCTCTGGCCGCTGTGTGTTCTCATCTGTCTCCATCATGAGATGTGACATCATGGTGTGAGAAGCAGAGTCTCACATTGCTGGGGTGCTGGGGCCACTGCCCTCCCAAGGCATGTGCAGAGGGGCCACCGACGACTCGACTGTGCCTGGGTGTCCTCACTGTCCTTGTGTGTCCTCACTGTCCCTGGGTTCTGCCCATGTGTCTGTCTCCTCGCCTTAGTCTCACCTGCCTGTAACAGGATGCTTTGCTCTGTGTTGAATTTAAGGCTCTGGTTCCAGGAATGGCATCCAGAGAGCTCCTGAGAACACTGGGCAGATTGCTGGTGTCAGTCCACAGGGGAGTCCCAAGGGCTGGGGTCGCACGGAGTGCTAAAGGCAGGCAGAGTCTGGCCTGTCACTCAGTGCCTTCCGGACACCTGCGGCTGAGACTTGTCTGGGTATCTGGCGTGCCGCATGGTTTTTCTTGTAGGAGCTCTTCCCGGTGCTGCGTTGGAACCATGTGCATTCCTTGCCTCCCGTTTGGGGAGGATTCCACTCCACCTGCATGGTACTCATTTGAGTGTTGTTACTCCTGGTCATGCTGTGAGAATGTTTTCCCATCCTGGGATGGTGGGCTGTGGTGCTCTCACAGGTTCTTCGTAACCTAGGTGTAGACAGAGGGCTCTGAGCCATCTCCAACCACAGGCACCAAGCAGTGATTGCTACTTTCTAGCACCGTCCTTATGCTTCTCACAGCACCCTGTGCTTTCAGATGGGCCTGAGCTGGTGACAGTAGGGTATGATCAGAAAGGTGTGGAAGGTACCCTGATCCTTGCACATACTCAGAAACCTGAAAGACAAGGGTATTGTGTTTACCAACATTCCTGAAAAGCCTCCTGCCTTCTGGGGGCTCCACAACCCAGCAGAACTCAGAGGAGAGCAAGTCCCATGAGTCACTGGGGCTTCCGGATCGCACCTACCTGGAAGCAAATCCACGTGGCGTCCACAAGCCAGCCCCATTGACGGGACTGAAGTGTGAACGGCTGCCTTATCCCCAGATCCGACGAGCTTTCATTGGGCCTGACTAAATCAAAATCCGTCTATATTGATGGCTCTTGGCATCCAGATGTCTGAAATTTTCTTTCGGTTCGCTTTGTTTTATAAATAGCATATGCAAGCCACAAAAGGGTGCATGAGTAACTGAAATAGGCATTTAGCTCCTTAAATCATCTTGGTTTGGTTTGATCGTTAGAAGTGCTCTTCTAGCAAGTGCTGGCACAGAAAGGGGAGGAAAGCTGCTGTCCACAGCAGGGGCTGCGGCTGAGCGCTCTCCACAGCACCCAGACATTGCTTCAACTTCCTGCCTCCCCCTACTCCCCGACCCTCACCCCTACCTCCTCAAACTCTGTGTTTGAAATTGCTCTCAGAATTGAGTGAGGGTCCATTTGGAGGCACACGGAAGGGTCCACGTGCTCCTGACTCTTGAGTTCTTTCACACCCGCTTCGGGGGGAAGCATTTCTACTCAGGTGGGCACGTGTCCTGGTGTTGGAGGGCACTCTGAAGCACACCGTGTCATTCATCTGCTTGAGCCTCCCCTGACCCTGCTCCTGTATCCTTCACCCCACATCTGGAGTCCTTCATGCTTGTGTTGCCTCCCCGACCTCCTACACTGGCTGGATCTCTTTGCTGGGCAAGGACACCCTAGCTTCTTCTTGTCTCAGGGCTTTGCAACAACTCAACCTGCTGCCATTGTCAGCTACTTCTTTCAAGGGGCTTTACAGCAACCGCTTGTAATGACCTTGCTCATTTCAAAAACAAACATGTATATTCCTTTTTATCCATTAGACCAAGGATACCAAATTACATTCTGTGGATTCAGTGTGGCCCACCAGCAGTTTTTGTAAAAAATGTTCTACTGAAACATAGCCATATTCACTCATCTACTGTTATCCATGGTTACTTTCTCACTGCATGTTTTGTTGGGTAGTTGATATAGATGCTTCAAAAACTAGGAATGTGTATTGTTCTAGACTATAAAGCACATACAGTCAGGGACCTTAAGTTGCCCAGCTTGGTCAGTGCTATGTCACTGGGGCCTCGTAGAGTGTTGACAGGAAGTAGGTGGTCAGTGACAGGAAAAAGGAGGGAGTCAGGGAGGGAAGTTAACAGGTGTAGACGGAGAGCTACACTTGGAAGGGTGTGTGGCCCTCCTGAAGCACTCTCTCCAAGGAGCGTACTTTTCTTCAATGCTTTGCGTTCCTCACGTCCTCTCAGCATGACAGTTCCCTGCTGGCCTCATGGAGATGCAGATTCATACCCTTGACTTTGACATGGGGGCTTTAAGGGGGTGGTGGTGGTGGAGGTGAGTTGTCGGGGTTAGAGAGGACCTTGTGGTTCACACTATCCCAGAGCACAGCCCAGGGCCTCAGCTACAGGAAGAGGTACTAGCCCTGCTGCGTTCTTTCCAGCCACTGCAACTCCCAGGCAGAGCCGCAGGAATGACTTCTGGTGAACTTTCATCCTCATAGATCCCCTCCTCTCCTGGTGTCTGCAGAAACTCTGATCAGGAAATTCTGTCCCTGCTATGATGTGTGACCCTGTATGGGCACAGGGGGACTTATGAGAGTAGACCTGACATAACCACATGGAGAGGGAGTGGTTTTCTTTTTTTCCTGATAAGAATGTACCCATTTATTTGAATGTAAGTGCTACAAAGAGGGAGGGAGACACAGAAAATCCAAAAATTTTCATCATCTGGTTTACTCCCCACATGGCTGCAATGCCCAGGGCTGGGTCAGGCCGAAGCCAGCAGCCAGGAGCTTCCTAGGGGTCTCCACATGGGTGCAGGGGCCCAAGGACTTACTTGGGCCCTCCTCTTCTGCTTTCCTAAAAAAAAGCACATTAGAGGAAGCTGAATTGGAAATGGAGCAGCTGGACTCCAAGTGGGATGCTAGCATTACCGGTGCTGGGTTAACCCGCTGCACCTAACACTGGCCCCAACAGGAGGGAGTTTGCTGAGCTGGTAGCAGGAGTCAGAGAGGTTAGCCATGACAAAGCCCTGGGGTGCTGCTGTAGCCTGGAGGGAAGGAGTGAGGAGCAGTGAGCTGGCCCAGTTGGCAGCCAATAACTAGCAAGGAGATTGAAGTCTCTGTCCCACCATGGGGCTTCCCCAGAACCCCTGTTTTAGCCTTAGGGAACCCAGAGGAAAGAACCCACCAAAGCCCAGCTGGCTTTTGGCCAACAGGACTGCAGGTGACAGACACGTGTTGTAGCTTTGTGCTACTTTGCTGATGGCAATTGGTGGCACAACAGTGGAGAACCAACACACGGTGGAGCCCAACCAAGGACCATTTGGCGGGGAACCAGAAGCCAGCCTGGTTGCAGCAAAATGTCTGAAGGCTTTCTCTGGGGGAGCTACCTGGGCCTCGAGTTAGGTATAGGAGCATAAACAAGTACCCCCCCTCTTGAGAGAGTGCTGATGGGGGGCAGGGAGAAACGAGATCCCGCTGGTAGAAGGCTCAGGACAGTGTTGGCCCTGCAGAGGGTCCACAGTGGTGCTCCCTTCTCCATGGGCTCCCCACCTTCTCCTTGACTATTCCTGTCGGGTGCTCTCACCTCTGGGAGGCACCTGCTCTGCGATTCCCAAGTCCTTTGACAGCTGTTCAGTTACTCATTCCTCCACTTTTCCTCCGACTGAAACGCTGTTTTATCACCATCTTCTAGGAAGTTGAGGTGGCCAGGCAGAATTGTTCTATTGCAACCCATCACTGTGGAGATAAATCACACCATATTCTTTTCTTTTTAGATTTTGTTCTTATTTGAAAGGCGGATTTTACAGAAAATGAGAAAGAGATGGAGAGAGAGAGAGAGAGAGAGAATGAATCTTGTGCCTGCTGATTCATTCCCAAATGGCCTTATATGGCAGGAGCTGAGCCAGTCTTCAGTCAGGAGCTTCTTCTTCTTGATCTCCCAAGGCTTTGGGCTGTCCTCCATTGCTTTCTTAGCACACTAGCAGGGAGCTGGATTGGAAGTGGAGCTGCCAGGATTAGAACTGGTGCCCACCGGGCTCACCTGGATTCAGGGGCTGCTTCCTTTCTGGTGAGTACACCGAGGGGGGGGTCTCTGGGACTGGGTGGGTCCGGGGTCACCCACCACCCTCATTGGGCAGTGGACGGGATTGGGGTGGGGTGCAACCTTGGGCCTGCGGGTTTAAACTTCAGCAGCCAGGAGGCTGCTGGGGGCTGCAGAAGAGAGCGTCTTGCTCGGATTCCGATCCCAGCCAACATGTGCTCATGCTGAGCTGGGCCTGGGCGGCCAGTGCGCCATTTGGTGCCAGGCTGTGCCTGCTGGCCGCCTGGCCAGGGAGCTCTGGGGTATTGGTTGTCTGAATCGTTGCTTAGGTAGCTCCAGGTTGACCGCACTGTTTCTGGGATCTGAGTCAATCGTAAAGATTCCCAATGTCAGTAACTAACATCTAATCACTTAACAATGCTGAGCTGTGAAGTTGGTAATGGAATGGAATGTACTGGGCAGGACTGAGCAAACCTTAGCCTACAAGCAAAACTAGAAACCAGCATGGAGCACAGGTCATGCCGAGCTAGGCTCTTGCACCTACTGGTCCTCAGAGCAACCACAGGCAGGTGCGTGATTTACGGCTAGGAACAGGCCCAAATGGGGAGGTAAGGGGACACCCTAACTGGGTTGAGGTTCCCACCAAGGGGTGCGTGTGCTGGAATGGGGGCTGCGTTCTATCTAGGAAACAGTCGTAGTCACCCAAGGCACTAGTGTGAGCTGGGATTGGATGCACCAGGCCAGTTCAGACCCCAACACCATCTGGTGTCATGGAGAACCAGGGTAGACGTAGCACTGACTAGGCTGGGTCTCAACCCCTTACTAAGTCATGTGTGAGCTGTATGTGGGTATGGACGAGCCATGGCTGGGCTGAAACATCCAACAACAAGAGTCAGAATGGGGTGAAAGCCAGCCAGGAAAAGCCACTGTTCCTGCTAGGACAGGAGGTGAACTGAGTAGGGTTGGCTCAAGGACCCCCTGGTATGTGCAAAATCTGGCATTGGGAGGGGTTCTGATGGAGGAGCCTGGGCAACTCCTCTGGCAGGACACAGTCCCTGCAGGTTAACGCAAGAAGCATGATAGGAAACAGCCCAGAATAGGCCATGGAAAGTTTCCCACTGGCACACATTCGGCATGGATCAGGGGCAGACCAGGCTCAATCAGTTCATGTCATCCACTGGCAAATCTGATCATCAGAACAGAGTGTGGGTTGAGCTGGGTTTGGTCGCGACAAAACCAGTACACATTATGGAATGCCAGGGCGTGGTTGCCTGTACTGGATTTGACAGCAGCACCCAACCAGCACGCGTGAGATCCAGGAAGGGAGGGGCAGAGCTGGCAAGGGGATTAAGGGGCTGGTCCTCTTGCTGGACAGCTACTCCCACTGGAGAGCGTGGGCTGGGATGGGAGCAGACCAGACTAAGCAAGCCTGCAACACCTGTGCGCTGCATGTGGACTAGATCAGGGAAAAGCCAGGCTGGGCTGATTATTCCTGCTGGTGCAAGCATAAATTAGAGTGGGTGAAGGATGTTTGGGCTTAGCCGCAGCATCAGCTGGCATTGGGGACTAATTCTGTCAAGTCAAACCACAGAACCACCTAAAGAGTGCATAAACCGGGACTGAGAGAGACCTGGGAGGGAAAAAGTGGGTTCTCCCTTCTTGGGTCACTACTCCCGTGGGAGGGCATAAAAACTAGGATGGGGGCTGGGGTGGCTAGACAGAGAGGCACTCAACAACATCCGTGAGGGCTGGATGGTTGAGTTAGTTAGATGGAACTAAGCTTTAATACCCATTGACAAGTACAAGAGCCAAATGGGATGGGGGACAGACTGGTCTACTGCTATACATACTGGCAAACCAGGGTAGGGGGTGGGCCTGATGGGGGTTATTGTGGGTCGCCCCGACTAGGCTGCAGCTCCCACTGGTTGATGTAAGGGCTGAGTATGTGCTGGACAGAACCAGACTGGACTGCAGCACCCATTGGTTCCAGTGCAACTCGGAACTGAAAACAGAACCAACCCAGCAAATGAAACCACCAGCTGATCGTGGTAATGGACTGTGCCGGGCCCTGTGCTTGCTAGAACATACAAGAATTTGGTCTGGGAATACCTCAAAGTTTCTGTGGAGATCTCCCCAATCGAACTGCTGGACTCAGAACCCTAACCAAGAAAAGACAGAAGACAGAACAGGTCAATCATTCATCTCAGCTGTATGTTGTTGGCAGCGAAATATGGGGCGAACGGAGACTTTATGATGGACCATACCAATCAGTGGACGACCTCATCGAGCGAAACTGGCAGCGATTCATAACTGGAGAACTATTAAAACCACTTGAGCAAATATCTCAGAGCATGCCCCACATCCGGGACTTGGGGTGGGCGGGAAACTGGGTGGGACTTCTCCCTCAATATTCCCCTTTACCTCAGATACATGATGGAAACAATATGGACATAATAGTATTACCCACTTCTCTATACCCCCTGAACCTTTTTTTTAAACCGTAATTAACTATGTAAACATTGTCAACAACAGTACAATACAATACAATAAAATAATAATAATAAAAAAACCGGTGCCCAAATGTGATGCTGGTGCCATGGGCAAAGGATTTGCTTGCTTGGAAGCACACTAGCCGCCTCCTGCCACATTCTTAAAGAGACTGTTCAGGTTCTGTTTTTATAGTTGGCAACCTTGAAAGCATTGCCCTTGAGAAGTGCAGGTGCACAGGGCGTGCGTGGTGGTGGAGCTGGTTCGGCCTGAACTCGGGCACCTGCAATGGGGATTGACATGTCTGAATTGGAGCCCTGTCTGGTCCTGATCCAGCTTCCTGTCCAACCTCAGAGCCTTGACTGAGTGATCCTCAAGGACTATTTATTCAGTGTGTTCCTGGCCTAGCCGTGCTCTGAGGCCCTCCAGGTCTGAGTAGATGATCCCTGCTTCACAGAGTTGGAAACCAACACACTGAGGCCATGGGTTACTTCTCCTGAACTGCACAGCTAAGGAGTGAAAGGGCTGGGAGGAGGGCTCACAGGGTCTGACAGAAGTCTGAGGGGTGTTCCTTTTTTTATGGTAAGGCTTATTTACTTGAAAGGCAAAATGAGAGAGAGAGAGAGAGAGAGAATGGAGTGATCACTTCCATTCTATTCATTCATTGGCTCATTCTCAAAGATTCCAAGAACCAGGACTGGGCCCGGTAGAAACCAAGAGTCACGAACTCCATTTGGGCCTCTCATGTAGGTGCCATGGGTCCAAACACCGCTTGGGCCATCTTGTTCTGTCTCCCCAAGTGTATGAGCTGGGAGCTGGATCAGAAGCTGGTACTGGGCCTTTGTTCTTGTACCCTGACCTTGGGACAGCATGGACCCCTTTGGCACCTGCTTGCTGTCATGTCCCATGCTGACTGGCATGAACAGGGAGCTTGTGTGACACTGTGACACCCCTCCCACAGCCCCGAACAGAGGGGCCAGAGGGGCCTCCACTGGCCAGTGCCCTGTGGCCTCTGGCCCTTTTGCATCAAGTCAGGTTTGCTTGGCATCTGCGCCTCCCGCATTTGGCAAGGAATGGCAAAAAGCAGGTGTGGGTGGATTGGGCAGAGCCCAGAGGCAGCAGTGCATGTCCAAGGGATAGTGCCCTTCTTTTGAGGGTCACCCAGGCCCATGAGGCCTCCCTGGGCCAGGAAGTGGTGCTCTGGGAGGTCTTTCTGCAGGCTCAGCATCTCAGCAGCACAGCTCCAGGCTGGCCATGGTTGGGGAGGAGCCCACTGGCCGCAGCTGACAGCCCAGTCACATCCAGGCCATGAGCAGCACATGATGGGGTTCAGCTGCTGGGGGTCAGAGGAAGCAAGAATTGAGGAGGGAGTGGTTCAGTTATTTGCAGTCACTCTTTCAAACCCCTAATTCCAGGTGACCAGGTCACGTCCTCACGTCCCTCGGGCCCTCCACTGTGTTATTCTGTGTTCTGAGCCTGTGCCTTCTCTCTCCCCTAGCCCCTGCATCCTCCAGTTTACTATGAACAATGATAACTGTCTGATAGATTTCACGGCTCCTAGGTTGGAAAACTGATTAAATGGGAACTTTCCATACCCCGGGTGCTGAAAGTGATGACACAGTGTCAGTTTAAACACAGCGTCAGCTTGTTTTCTCATGCAACATTTATTGATTGGGAGCTTCATGCCTGCCGGAGAGCACTGAGTATTCTCTCCCCTGGTCACCCATAGTCGTTCTGCAGATGACACGTATGGCCATTGGCATTGACAGGTGATGCAGCCAGACCAGGGACCATACGTCTGTTTTTTCACTGTTGGCACATGCTGCATCTTGAATCCAGATCTGTGATGCACCAAATCTTCCCTGAGCTAGGCTTCCTCAGGTCCGCTGGGGATGTTTCTGTGCCTGTTAGCTGGGCTATAGTCAGCAAACATGGCAGAAGGGCAGCTCACAGGAGAGATGTTTATTGCTTATAGTCACAGAACCTGAAGTGGAAGATCCAGGTGCCAGTCAGGATCCTGAGGAGGCTTCGCTTCCTCACCTGTGGACAGCTGCCTCCTTGCTGTGTCCTCATGAGATTCCTTCTAAGACCACCATGGGGGCCCCCTCCCTCATGACCTTCCATGACCTTGTGTGAGCCTACAGACAGAGAGTTGGGTTGGATGTGGACCTAGAGCCAGTGCTCTGGTATTGGATGGCAGCTTTGCAAAGCCATTGCTTGACCCACTGTGCCACATGCAACACTGCCCAACTCAACCACCACTTTCCCCACTCCCCATCACGTATTTGACGCTTGACCTTCAGTGCAGGATGGCTTGAGGACTTAGATCCCAGTAAGCACACTTGTCCTTGTGCCTTTCGTTCTTACTCAGCAAGTCTTAAGCTTTGGAGAATATAAAATCAAGTGTGCAGAGCTGAATCAACAAGCTGTAAGGACAGGGCAGTGTGAACAAGAGAAGCAATGTATCTGGTTGGTTTTACTTGGAATGGAGTACAGATGCAAACCCTTTCTTGGAAACAAAACATCAGCAAGGAGGTTCAGCTAGGGGGCTGCTTTAGAATTCATTGTACCTGATCCCTCCATCCTACAGATGGGAAGAGTGAGTGCAGGGGAGCAGAGAGAAGGCAGTGGGCTGCACCAGTGATGGGGACGGAGCCAGGATGTCCTAGTGGAGTTGGGTTGTTTGCTGGCTGATTAAATCTCTGACCTGCGTTGCTGACTTGGAACTCCTGGGGGTTTTGGGGAAAAAAAAGAGTAGATTGGTCTCATGGCTTCTCACTCTAAGTTGTCAGGATGGCAGTTGGTTTCAGATCTGCCCAGGGAACCAGTCAGGTCCCATGGCTGGGTAGCTTAGACAGCGGTACATTACCCAAAGCCTTTGTGTTCAGGCCAGGATTCTGTGTGCTTCCAGTGACAAACCCTAGGTGTAAGATGAGTCACCAGTGACACATACTTAATTTTAACTCTTTTAACAAAAAAGTTCTTTCTTGCAGACTATTTTTGGGTTCTTGGAGTGCAGCCGTGGATCTGTAGGGGAGCAGGATAACTGCCCTCCACCCTGGGGAGTCGAGGGCATTTTCCTGCCATGCTTTGGTCAAAGCCACAAGCTCAGCCCAGGAGCTCCAAGCCCTGGGCTGCACCAAAGACAGAGCATCAGTGGCTGTCCTCAGCAACGTCTGTGAGGGCCTCAGGCAAAGAAGAGATACAAGCTGGAAAGGTTAGGGCCTTCGTTTTCCCTGATTGGACAGTTCATCATTGGGGACCTAACAGGTCAGCAAGCATTTGCAGCAGCTCGGGTACATGTACGCCATCCCTATGTCTAAGGGCAATTGGAGCAAACGGCAGATTCCTCTCCCATCTCAAAGCCATGGCACAAGAGGGTAGGGGACAGAAAGTGTCCAATTTCCACTTGCTTACCCATGACTAACACAGATTGTACCTTCTGTTGGCTAGTCAGGGACAGGGGCTAGCTTCACGGACTAGGTGGGGGTGAAGTCTTCAATTCTGAGGGTGCAGGGCAGTGGCGGACATGCTGAGAGCTGTACCTCAAGGGTCCCACACACTGACCCCACTCAGGAAGACAAAGAACAGTCAGGCCATGGGACGCTTCACTTATCTGTTGTGCCACACTCTGTGGGTTGCCGGGATCCTGTGGACATCATTGGGGTCGTGCTGGTTGTGAGCGCTGGGTGAGGCTTTGCTGTGTGTGGACACTCTGCTTTGTGTGTAGGAACCAATGTCATCCTTACCTCAGCCCTGTGGAAGCCCATTTCAGAGATGAAGAAGCCGAGGCTCTGAGGGAGCAACTTGCTCACAGCCACAAAACAGGGAAGAAGGGAGATTGATCATAAAGACAGGATTTTGGCTTGGCGTAGTTTAGTTCTCCTATGACGGCTTGGATTTGGTTTTTTCAAGATTGATTTATTTATTTGAAAGAAGTACAGAAAGGGGAGAAAGACACATAGACAAGGGTGTTTGATCTGCTGATTCACACCTCTAATGGCCCCAAGAGCCAGGGATAAGTCGGGAGCTTCATCTGGGTATCTCGCCCGAGTGGCAGGGGCTCAAACACCTAGGCCATCTTCCACTGCTTTTCCCAGGCCAGTAGCAGGGAGTTGGATCAGAAGTGAAGGCACAAGGCACAAATGGATGCTAGTATGGAAACTGTCATTGTAGGCGTCGGCTTTTCCTGCTATGCCACAGTGCTGGCCCCGATTTGGATTTTATCTTACGTGAAGGATAGGTTTTGGCCCCAGTAAATGCTGGATGCCCGTCTGTCTTCCTTGGTCCCAGTGGTGCCATTTGTGAACATAATTGATCCCGCTTTCGCTTGTCTCCCTGTCATGGTGGACTGCGAATGCTAAGTGAGTTGGGGAAGGGAGCCCACAGGAGGATCTGTGCTGTGTTCTCAGGACATGGTGTGGTGTCAGGGAGGCCTGCAGCAGGAACCAGGCTGTGCTGTGCAGGAGGAGCCAGGTTGTACTGCCAGGACTCAGGGTGTGTGTTGTCTCTGGCCTCGGATACACATGTGCTTGTCTGTTGCTGAATGTGTCTGGCCTTGTCTTGTCTTCTTTTCTGGTCTACATTCCCTGGTTGAGGCTTCACTCTTGACTTACACAGCATTATTTTTAAACCTTAGTGAGTCGGAACATTGCATTCCTCCAGCGACTCACAGGTGGACATGGCAGCTGATAGGACCAGAACAAGAGATCAAATGGCTTTTCTGCCAAAGGGAACCTGGCACTCCTCCGTTAGACCACAGCCTGTGGAGCTGTCTGGTCTGGGGCTGTGGCAGCCATTGTGTCCCCACAAAAGAAGAGCTGGCCAGTCGAGGATGTCCATGAGGAGAGGTCAGGAGTTGGAGAGTGAGAAACCCTGCTGCCAAGTGTTACCTACGCTGACATTTACACTGGCTTCCTTGTGTCACTTCATCAGATAAACCTAACCTCTGTAGTTTGTCATTTATAGGTGAGTTCTGTTGGCCTACTTGCAGCAGGTATTTAGAAAATTATTGGGGGAAAGTGTGCAGACCCTCTGCTATTTCTATGGTGAGTCAATCTGCAATAAACACGCTATCATCCACACTTGTCCTTTGCTTTTTCAATTACCCGTGGTCCATCCTGGTCCATATTAATTGAAAACAAAATCCCAGACCCGGGCAATGGTTACATTTGAAATTGTTCACCATTCTGAGCAGGAATGGGATGACACTTTGAGTCCTCCTGTTCCATCCCACCTGGAATGGGAATCACCCCTAGGTTCAGTGTGTCCACATACTATGTGCTGCCCTCGAGTGAGTCACTGAGTAGCCATGTAGGTTCTCAAGTCAGCTACCAAGTCAACACAGTGCTGGATCCCAGTGATGCTGATCATGCCCCAAGGGCAAGGGCATAAGTGACAATGCCAAAGGGAGGCAGCAACGTGCTTCCCTTCAGTGAGGAAGAAGAAATTATGTAGGGACCTGGAGAGAGAGTCGGCATTCACCTGTCACTCAGGACAGTACCAGTTCTCATCACTCCTCATCATAGTGATGGTTGTTGGGCTCTGGCTGTGCTTGACTGATGAAGTTCACTCCAGGCATGAGGATGCAGGAGAATCCTCAGGGTTTCAGATGTCTCCTGGGGGGCCTCAGAGTGGGGTCCCTCATGGATGAGAGGAGTCCACCAGGCCAACCAGAGTGTGAGGTTCACCGAGGCCTTGAGAGTCACCTCATTGAGAGGGGGAGCTCCTTGCTAACGGAAGAAACCCAGAGACAGAGAGGTTCTGTGACGTGTCCACAGTAGCATCATCATGGGATGGAAGAATGGGGCTTCAACCTGCATGTGATCAAGGGACCAAGCTGCTAGTCACCGTGCTGAGGAAAGTCAAGGATATTCACAGAGGGCGGGCCAGGCATCTGTCAGACCACGCACTCACAGACAGGATGCCCACAAAGCCCTGCCTTCCAGATGTGTGTGAAATAGTAGGATGCTTTCTTTAAAAATATTTATTTTGTTTATTTGAAAGAGTTACAGAAATAGAGGGAGAGAGAGTGGGAGTGTGAACGAGAGAGAGAGAGAGAGAGAGAGAGAGAGAGAGATCTTCTACCTGCTGGTTCATTTCCTAAATGGCTGTAACTGCAAGAGGTGGGCCAACCTGAGACCAGGAGCCAGCAGCTCTTTCCAGGTCTCCTGCATGGGTGGCAGGGGCCCAAGGACTTTGGCCATGCTTTGCTGCTTTCCCAGGAGCCTTTGCAGGGAACTGGATCAGGATTCCAGCTGAAACTTATACGGGGTATTGGTGTTACAGGCAGCGGCTTTACCCACTATGCCCAATGCCGGCCCCTGAATGAGTGTTCAAAGTATCAAGACAAGAGGTAAGCAATGCTAGAACGTAAGTTCTGTGATAGAAAGAAGTGAACAGGCTGAGGAAGACCAGGGTAGGAAGTGGTAGTTTTCAGCAGGGCAGACAGAGAGCATCTTGGATAAGTTGACTTGAGAGAGGTTAGCAAGTTGACTAAAGGAGGAGTTGGGCAAAGGAGACAGGCAGGGCAAAGGCCCAGGGGCGGGAGCGTGCACTCTGGGTGTGAGGGTCAGCAGGGAGACTGGTGAGGCTGGAGTCAGGGTGTGGGGAAACAATGCCAGGACTTTGCAGGAGCAGCCCCTGCAGGGTTTTGAACAGAGGAGGGGCATGGTCTGTTGGCAGCCATTGTGCAAGAACAGTCCATGACAGGGGTGAATGTGGGGACCTTGATGCTGACCCAGGAGAGCCACAGGGGCCTGAGCCAGTAGAAACAGAGCAGGCAGTGAGAGGTGGTCAGATCCTAGCTGAGTCTCTGGGGAAGGGATGGACCATGCTGCAATGATCCTAGGCAGAAAGAAAGGGAGGTGGCAGCCTTCCGTTGACAGCAGGAGTGTGGCAGTGAAACGTGGAATCTTGATTGGCCTTTGCAGCCAAGTGATCAACACCCTGGTGGCCAGCATTGTGAGGCAGCAGTTAAGCTTCTGCTCCCAATGCCAATGTCCTTTACCAGGACACTGGTTCAAGTCCAGGCTGCTCTGCTTTCCCACCCAGATCCCCACTGCTGCACCTGGGAAGGCAGTGGAGGATGGCTCAAGTCCGTTGGCCCCTGCCACCCATGTGCGAGACCTGGGTGGAGTTCCTGGTTTGTGGATTTAGCCTGATCTGGCCCCAGCTATTTTGGCCATTTGGGGCATGAACCAGTTGATGGATGATCTCTCTGTGTCTCTCACTGTCACTCTGCCTTTCACATAAATAAAGCAAGCATATTAAAAAAATGGAGAGAAAAGAAACAATAGCCTCCTGGGCACAAGCTAGCTAAACGCCCCTTCCTCATCTTCCTCATTATCTGCGTAGTTAGAGGCAGAAGAGCTTCATGAACTTGTTTGTTCATGCGCTGTGACTTTCCGCAGCTTCCTGTTGTACAATCTAAATTGCTTTGTCCTGTTTCTGCACAAAAATGCACACATCTTGTGTTCCACTTGATTAAAACACCTGCCTCGGTTTTTGTTGCTTTGGGTTTTCTGCTTGACCTTTGCTCTAAACAACTCACTGCTTTCTCTTTTAGAAGCAGATGTGTCTGCCCCCGTGGGTTTTATAAACAGGATTACGTTGTTTGTGAAGCTGGGTGCGGGCAGTGGACAGAGACAGTTGCAAGACCCAGAAGAGAATGAGACGTGAGTTGGGTAGGTCTGCCAGGGATCCAGGCGGCGGAGGGCTCCCATTCCTGTCGGAATCTGACGCCACTGGGAGGGCAACCAGGCTCTTCCTGTTGGGATGAGGAGGAGGAGGAGGATGCTTCAGAAACTTTATGGAAGTTTCTTTTGGTGTAGAAGTTTTGAAGTATGTCACAAATTTCCGTAATAAGCACTTTCAATGGACGTTTTAATGCATACTTTTCCTTTGTTTATTTGGGAGGTAGAGATGGTGGAGATGGTGGAGATGGAAAGGCGTTGCTCCTAATCCACTTGTTTATTCTCCAAATGCTGACAGCAGCTGAGACCAGGGCTGGGAACCAAGCCTCTCCAAGTCCGCAACAGCAGAGAGCTGCAGCCAGGAGCAGGAGGGGGGTCTGGCACCCAGGTACTCCGAGGAGGGACAGAGCAGGGCATCTTACCCATCACACTGTGCACCAGGCTAAACGGCCCCTGCTAGGAGGGCCCCTAATTGTGCTTTCCTTGCATGGCCCGACAGAAGTGAACATTCTGCCTGTCCTCTCTCTCTGGGAATGAATAGTTGGAGCGCATGCTGGCGTCGAGTCAGGCTGTACAGCAGTGAGGCTCCGGAGAAAGGGTGTTCCCAGCTGTGGTCAGCATTGTTGACACACCCTCATTTTCAACTGTGTCCATGGCTCCCTGGCCGGCCATTCCAGGCCTGCCCAATGGCCGTTTTCCTTGGTGGATGCCATGTTGTAGAGAAGAGAATCACTCAGAGTGCAGGTGTGTCGCATGTGCATGTGTGTTGCATTTAAATGAACTTTCAGGTGAAATCCCACTAATGTAGGAGAGGGGAGCAAATGGGAGACAAGGAGAGAATAATGTGGGAGCCTGTGGCTTCTGTTTAGGAAGCCAGAAGGCGAGTCCAACAGAGCCAGCCTTCATGCCTGGATGCCTGCCCTGGCTGCCAACAGGGCTACCATCTACTCTTCTTACCCCCATCTCTGTCCTCCCCCTCCTTGCCACGCGGTTCCTCACAGATTGATGTACCCCCATCAGGTCCACGGTGCCTTCTCTGAGTGACAGGCTCCAGTGGACCCTGCTTTCTATGGGATGGCCACAGGCTTTGGGTTCCAGCGGTCAGGGACACTATTTGGTCAGCTTCTGCCTCCACCTTGTCTTGGAGTCCCCTAACTCCAGCTTCCAGGTGGCCCCAGGTTCACCATTCGTCTCATGGTGGCTGCCCTCTTGGAGACTCTCCCAGTGGAGCCCTCCCATCCACGTGGACCCACGTGCCTTTCTGTGATGATGTCTCATTGCTCCTCCACCCTTCTCTGTGAATGCTGCACTTGCTGGCTCTGCTTAGCTTGCCTCTGATCAAGTCTGCTTTCATCTGTATCCAGTGTCATCCCCTGAATGCACTCAGAGCTTGCTGAAGTCAGCGGCGAGGTTTTCCTCTTCTTGGTAGTAGCTTGCCATGTGCCATATTTGATGTGGATATGCACTCAACTGGTGCACCGACTTGAAACTAACCAGCAGAATCGGTGTTCTGGCGTAGTGGGTTAAGCTACGACTGGCCGATGGGGTGACCACAGAATGTGGTTAAGAAATCGCATTTGTTTTCAACATATTGTTTACTCAATACTATGTCAATTAATTCCACGACAAAGTTAATTATTGCTGAGGGTATGTTGGAGCTTTTAATCGATCGGGATGGTACTCTGCTGGTTCTGCCCTCAGACCAGACAGGGTCTCCCTAAGAAGCTGAGGAACTTGACTGGACTATAAGATGTTGGACTCTGTGTTTAGTTTATGCTTGCAAAGAGGGAATCTCAACTGAACTTGAACTGCGGTTATGCAACAGGGTGGAGTAATCCACCATGGGGGGAGGGTACGGAGAGGGGTGGGGAGAATCCCAGTACCTATGAAACTGTATCACATAATACAATGTAATCAATGAATAAAAAAAAAAGCTACGACTGGCAATGCCAGCATCACATCTCACAGTGCTGACTCAAGTCCCAGTTGCTCTGCTTCTGGTCCAGATATCTGCTTAATGCACCTGGGATTGCAACAACAGAAGATGGCAGAAGTGCTTAGGACCTCTACCGTTCACATGGAGCACCTGGATGGAGACCCTGGCTCCTGGCTCTTTTGACTGTATGGGGAGAGAACAAACACATCTCTCTCCCTCTCTTGTATCTCTCACTTCAATGATCCACTATTGAAAATCAACACATCAATCTTCAGAAACTCATCAGGGGCAGAAGAACAAATCTCCGAGGTCTAAGATCTTTGGAAAAGATGAAAGCTCTTCATCTAGCCCCTACCCTGCCCCATGGGAGTTGGCACATTGAAAAGTTGCAGGGTTGGGCATTTGACCTGGTGGTTGGGCCACTCATGTCTTGCAGTGTAGTGCCTGGGTTCAGCTCCCAGCCCTGGTCCCTGACTCCAGCTTCCTGCTAATGCAAGTGATGGTTCAAGTCCTTGGGTCCCTGACTCCATGTGGGATTCCTGCATTGAGTTCCTGACTCCTGATTTTTAGGTCTCCCAGCCACCATGGGTACTTAAGGGAGTGAATCGGAAGATGGGCATTCTCTCTGCCGCTTGAATACATTTTTAAAAATTCTTGAAAAGTTGTAGAAGGTGGTTGGCATGGAGAGTGCTTTTTATCCCCACCCCATTCCTGGACATTTATCCACTCATTCTTCTGTGTCGTTCTTGGCTTTGAGCTGTGGTTCAACGAGAGACAACATTCTATTCACCATGAGCTTGTGCTGCTCAGACATGTCTCTGTGTGTTGGGGTGTGAAAGGGAGAAGACATGATAAGCACAGGAATGAATAAATATGGACCTTCACAGATACATGTTCTGAAGGAGGTTCAGCCTGAGAAGGCAGCAGCGAGTGGCAGCTCCTCAGCTGGAGGAGGATCACTGTGATGAGATCTCTGTCTTAGGACTGGGTAATGCATGCACACACCCTCATGTCACAGTCTCCCAGGAGAAGGGACCAGCCGGTGCCAACATTCTAACGCAGGACCTCTCCATCTAAGCACCTTGATGTCCAAAGCTGGGTGATCTGGGGGCAATGTCTAGTGTGTGATAATGTCTCTGTTTTCTGCTCATGCTCCCCCACTCCTAGGAGACTCAATCACTGTGTCTGTGGCTTGTTTGACCATGTCCTTAAGTTAAGGTTCATCCAGGTGAGGCCTGACTCCAGTGCAAGTGAGAGCGGAGGAGGGGTACACACAGAGACAGAGTAAGTGTGAACACAGAAGCAGCGATCAGAGGGATGTGGCCACGGAACAGCTGATGGCCACGGGAGCCTGGGAGAGGTGGGGAACCTGTCCCCCAGAACTTTGGGGAGCACATCCCTGCTGACCCCTGGATTTCACATGTCTGACCTCTAGCCCGGGAGGAGAACACACTTGCTGCATTTCAAGTCACCCTGTTTGGGGTCATCTGTGTTAGCAGCCACAGGGGAAAAGTACAGGGGACGAAGCACCCCTGGAGAGTGTGAATCCATTGGGGAGAAGGATGGCATCCATCCACGGAGCCACAGGTCCAGCCCCAGAGGCCCAGGCCAGCTGTGAATCAATTGGGGAGAAGAATGGCATCCATCCACGGAGCCACAGGTCCAGCCCCGGAGGCCCAGGCCAGTAATGGCGTTTGTCGCAAGTGGTTTATGTGATGAGCGGACCTTCCCTGCTTCCGTTGGCTGCACAGATGTAGGTGCTGTGGCTGGCAGGAGCTGGCTGTTGCTGCTGGAAAGAGTGGGGAGTCTTTGCCTCATCAAGGGGCTTCCTGGGGGAGGCAGCTCAGTGTGGACGCTTCTCCCTGCCGTTTGGGAGTTCCCGCAACCCTAAAGGTGAAAAGCAGCTGAGAGGTGATTGTCCTGAAAGGAGGCAGTGACCCACTACCTGCTCAGTTGCCCATGCTCATCCCCTCAGCTCCTGGCACCCTCCCTGATGTGCCTTCTCTACAGAGCAGTACGTTTGCCCAAGGCCTCCTTTCAATTTTACAGCTCTCTGTGAGACACAGGTGACTTTCATTATACAAATGCAAAATTGAAATTAAGATGGAAAAGATAAGAAGGGTCAGAGAGGGAGGTGATCTCTCCAAGGTCACACAGCTTTCAAGAGGTGGAGCTGTCCATCTGATCTTGGTTCCCCACAGATTGGAGGTCCCCCTGACAGCCCTCTTCTGCTGGTAGTGGGCCTGGAAGAGAAATGGCAGTGGAGGAGCCCCCTATAAAATTCTCCCTGTGTCTCCGCCTCAGGGGACATCATTCCAACTTGAAAGCTTTCCATTTGTGAGTAGATGTAGTCTCTTACCCTGCAGGCAAGTTCAGTGGCATTGTGCAGAAGTAAAACTATTTCATGGCAAAGGTTGCAAATAAAAAGCAGAAAAATGAAGAAGGAGATTAATACAGGACACGGTGGGGGAGATGAGGGGGGAGGGACAGGAACCCCACACAGGTCTCCTGATGGCTGTCTCCTATACCAGTGTGATGTGTGTGCATTTGGGAAGTAAAGTTCACGGAAGGGAAGGTTTAGGATGTGATGTTGCCAGGGCCTGGGACAGTTCCAACAATGCGGCCTTTGCGTGCAAGAAAGAGGGGGCATGGGGATGGGATGGGGTGGGGTGTTCTCATCTGTGAGATAACAGCAGTGGCTTCTGGGTTCTGGTTTCTTGATTCAGTCTGGAAGGAGCTCTGGGATTTTGACTGACTATACTCAAGATGCAGCCAAATCGTTGACACTTGCAGCCACTGCCTTAGGAGGGTGCATGCGACTGGTAGAGGAAGTCTCTTATTTATTTAAAAAAGATTCATTTGAAAGAGAGAATGGAGAGAGAGGTTTTCAACCCACTGGTTCATGAAACAGATGGCCACAGAGTTGTGGCAAGGCCAGGTCAAAGTCAGGAATTAAGAATTTCTTCCACATCTCCCACGTGGATGCAGGGGCTCAGGAACTTGGGCTATCCTCCACTGCTTTCCCCAGACTCATTGTCAGGGAGTCGGATCAGAAGTGTAGCAGTCTGGGTTCGAACCAGGACCCTCACGGGATGCTGACACTGCATAGGGCAGCTAAATTCACTGTGCCACACTCCAGCTTCCAGTGTTTTCTGACATGTCAATTTTTATTACTTTATTAGAAAGGCAGAGCACCAGAGATAAACAGAGATCTCTCATGTGCTGGTTCACTCCCTAGATTCATGCAACAGTCAGGACTGGGCTGCCCAGGCCAAAGTCAATAGCCAAAACCCCAGGATTCCATTTGGGTTTCCCACCAGGATGTCAGGTACCTGGGGATTTATACTGTGTCCCCACCCCCATCAGCCAGAAACTGGAATGGAGAGAACCAGGAATCAATCCCATGTGCTCTGATATGAAATGCAGGTATCCCAAGGCACATCTTAGCAGCTGCACCCATGCCTGGTCTGCAAGTGGGTATCTGCCATGCCCATCCCGTGTGCCAGGCTTTGTGTGGGTGTGAGGGGCACACGGGTGGGCCAAGAGGAGGCTTGGGCAATCACTTTCATTGCCAGCCATCAAGAAGTGTGCCTTGGAAAGCTCGGCATTGACTTCTCATCTTCTTCCCTTTGAGTAAGAGCCTCTGCAGCCTCATAACTGACTCAGCATCGGGAATTCCCCATTTCCATCTTCAAACCACATGATTGCTGGCTTAGTGCCTTCCTGAGAGTCTTGAGTTGTGTAAAACTTAGCGATTCCACCTCCAAGGGGATGTCCACATAGACTTTCATTCCCTTCTCGTTTGTCTATACCCCGTTTCCCTTCCTGGGAGACATGCACTCTGTGGTATCGTCATAGGTAAGCCTAGCACACAGTAGGTCACACACAGCATGCTACTGTGCAGTGGAACTGGTTGAAGCACACAGTAGGACACACATGACGGACATCTGTGGACCTGAGTTGTTGGTCCAAATGCACAGTTGGACACAGCATCCGTCTATGGAGTGGCATTAGTTGAAGCACACAGTAGGTGCACATTGCACCTGTTCACAGAGTTGAACTCACTGCAGTTGTCTTCAGTGTTAAGAGGGTCTTGGTTTGTAGAAGGGTGAGTATGAAAGGGGATGTTCCATTGGAAGCCAACTTGGGACCCTAGTGTTGCACCCTTCTGCTCCCCCTGACATTCTGGTCCCTGAGATCTGGTGACCGTAAAATCCAGCCAGTTTGTAAAATGTTTCTCACCCACCAAGCCCAGTGACATTTCTTCTAGATTCAGGTCTAAGTAAATGGGAGAGGAGGGGCAGAACTGCCCCTTGCTCCCTGTCTCAGTTCCTCCCTGTGTCCTCCCTCCCTTACCCCGTATTCATTGCCATCCACACAAGCGAATGCACAAGAGAGGTAGCCACCTCTCTGAGGCCGTGCCACTCTCACAGGCCTGCAGTGTCTGCACCATGTCTCAAGGGGGAAAGAACTTTGTTGGAGCTTGTCCATTACAGCTTATCTGACCTTTCCGTATTTTGGGGGTGGATGTTCCATCTATACCTGTTGTCCATTTTTTTCTGATGTCCATGAGAAAGATAACATTGCATGGAAAAACACAGCGCAAGAGAGAGTCAGAGTGAAAGACGTATGAGGGCAACAGTGACAGAGAGAGTTAGAGAGAGGAGAGGAGTGAGAGAGAGAGTCAGAGAGACAGGGACATAGGGAGGGAGGCGCTTTGTGTTGCTATGCATTCCCGAGTTTCCTGGAACACTGGGCTTTGTGTAGGATATTTCGTGATTCTGTTGTCTGACAGATGAGACTCATCACATCTGAAAATGGATGGAAAGAAAAACAGCCTTTGTTACATTTGCTATGTGCGGATGATTGAAAGTGAACCACAGAGCAGGCAAACTGCACCTGTAGTCGCTTCCAAGGCGAAGCTTTTGTTCTCAGGAATGAATTCAGAAACCACCTCCATTACACTTGAGTATGTTTGGTGCGTCTGTCTCCTCCTCGCCTGTCTCTCTGCTGACCATGTCTGAACGCATGCTTTCCAATGAGAAAACTCCTTCTAAGGCTGCAGCTGTAAAGGGCTGTCACCTGCCCTTCTTCCCCCATACTGCTCAGCTCTCCTGCTTAGCGAGCTCCAGGTATGACCCTGTGCCCTCCAAGTCCAAAGGCAGGTGCAGGTGTCAGGGAACCCTGCATTTAGCCACCCAGCAGGCCTGGATTCCCTCCTGCGATTTGTGATACCTTAGTACACAGGGTGACTCATTGTGGATGACAGGTGGGCATATCTCCTTTGGAAACCAGTACCTTGTGGTGTGTTTCCATCACTAGTGGGCTGCTATTTTTGTTGTTAAAAACATTGGTTATTTCCTTGCTAGCTGATTGGGTTAACATGTGCTATTCCTGCAAAATAAATAAATAAATAAATAAATATTAGTATCACAGATTTTGCCGCAGCGGGTCTTTGGTGGAGATCTGTGTGCCTGTAAGTGACATACCTGAACTCCCTGCCAATGAGGCTTGTGTGAGTGACAGCTTGTTGTGCACAGTGGCAGTTTGGGGGCCAGGCAGCTATACTTTCCTCTTCTCATGGCCTCTGGAGCCACTTGACTCTGACCAAGAGCACCTTCTGGAGAGTTCCAGCGTGAATGCTGTGTTTGCCGATGGTCTTATCAACCTGAGCTGCAGGCATGCATTAGGCGATGCTGATGAGTGTTTGCACAGTGGGCAAGTCCTTCATTGTGATTCTTGTGTCCCATATCACAGTGCCTCTTCTGCTCCTGACCCAGTGTCCTGCTGGTGTGCACTCTGGTGGCTCTGCCACCCATGTGGTGGTCCTGGGCTCCTGGCCCAGCACTAACTGTAGAGGGCACGTGAAAGCAAACAGCTCACAGAGGCTCTGTTTGCATCTATTTTTCTTTCTCTGCTGCCTTTTAAATAAAAGGAAAACATGTAAACAAACAAAATAGGTTTTATAAACCAATCAATAGATCAAAACCATCAGAGAGAGGCCCCAAGGAGACAGGATCTGACATCCCCCTGCTGGGACACTGGACAGCCCAGATTTCCTGTGGGATTATCCCATTTCATCCTGACCACGCTGTGAATCAGGTGTGTGCTCTTAAATCAGACCCTGGAAATCAGAGTTTGAGAGTATGAAATAACCTTCTCAAGGTCGCATAGCCAGTACACAAGTTCATGCCTGGACAAACCAACTGCAGGACTGGTGTGTCAGCCCCACTGTTCCAGGTATCCACTACATCTGTTTAAGAATTCTGCTGGTGGGCCCTGCGGCGTGGCCTATCGGCTAAAGTCCTCCTCGCCTTGAACGCCCCGGGATCCCATATGGGCGCCGGTTCTAATCCCGGCAGCTCCACTTCCCATCCAGCTCTCTGCTTGTGGCCTGGGAAAGCAGTCGGGGACGGCCCAATGCATTGGGACCCTGCACCCGCGTGGGAGACCCGGAAGAGGTTCCTGGTTCCCGGCTTCGGATCGGCGCGCATCGGCCCGTTGCGGCTCACTTGGGGAGTGAAACATCGGATAGAAGATCTTCCTCTCTGTCTCTCCTCCTCTCTGTATATCCGGCTTTCCAATAATAATAAAAAATCTTTAAAAAAAAAAAAAAAAAAAAGAATTCTGCTGGTAATGGGAGAAGCCTGTGACCCTTCAGTTGGCGCTCAGACCCATCCACTGGTGACTAAATGGACTTTGACTGTTTTCAAAACAAGCGTGCAATTTGTTTTTAAATATTCATATACTTTTATTGGAAAGGGGAAGCTATACAGAGAAAGAGAGACAAAGATCTTCCATCCATTGGTTCACTCCCCAAGTGATCGCAATAGCCAGAGCTGAGCCAATCCAAAGCCAGGAACCAGGAGCTTCTTTCTGGTTTCTCACACAGGTGCTGGGTTTCAAAGCTTTGGGCCACCCTCTGCTGCTTTCCCAGGCCACAGGCAGGGAGCTGGAAGGGAAATGGAGCAGTTGGGACACGAACCAGTGCCCATATGGGATTCTGGCACGTGCAAGGTAAGGACTTTAGGTACTAGGCTAAATGCCAAGTCCAAGGGTGAGAATTTCACAGCGTGTTTTTCTCCGGGTGACCCATCCTGGGCCTTGTGTTTCCTGGTCATTGTCTTCATGCTGCATGTGGAACACATGGGCCTCCATTTGGTTCATGTTCTCCACTAATTAAGGGGAAGCATCCAGCAACAGTGAAAAGGAAAAGCTGAAAGATGGAAAAATTACCTGTACTTCACACCTAAGATTAAATTCCACCTTGGAAGGTCCTGCTTCCCACAAGACAGGAAGCGTAGGCAGGTGCCCCCTCCCAACATACACAGAGACATCAGAAAATGTACAAAGAAGCCATATAATTTTATCATTCATTTAAGTTTTTGTATGATCTTAAACTTCATTGCATGCTTTTGTACTTTAAAATATTTGTCATTTTGCTATTATTATTCCTTTATTTTATTTTTATTTTATTTCAAAGGCTGAGAGAGAGAAACAGGGCGAGACCGAGTGCTAGTTGAACCAAGCTGAAGACGTTCTAGGAACTCAATCTGGGTCTCCCGCCTGGGAGTCAAGAGTCCAAGCGCTTGAGCCATCCTCCACTGCTTTCCCAGGCGCATTATCAGAATCAGAAGTGGAGCAGCCAGGACTCAAACCTGGTACCTATATGGGATGTGTGACAGTGTCTGCTCACACATTCTGGGAGTGAGTATGGATGACTATAATCTTCTGTATGTGTAGGGTCTGTCAGTCTGATGGAAGCCCTGAGCAGTCACACTTGGCACGTGTGAACACACACCTTCACACACGCACACACATACATGTCACTTGTTAGGTGGGGTTTTGTCTTCTTCGCTCCATGGCAAAGGCGGACCTCATGCCTGCTTCCCCCGACTCGGGTCTTATTAGCTACGTTAAGCAACATGTAATGCCATCACGCTGCACAGAGTGAGAGATGGCCGACTTCGCTGGCGTTTGGCTCTTCATCTTGGCTCTAGGTCTTCTTAAAAGTTGACATTCTTCCTCGACTTGCACTCCAATTGCACGGAGTTCCCTGAGGAATAGAAATTAGCCTGCTGTCTGAAATGTTTATAAAAACGGCTAAATTTAAAGGATCAAAGAGTCTGAGAAGCCTGGGGCCCTGGAGGCTTCTAACTGTGGTATCTTTTACAAGCATCTTGAGAAGTGGAGGTTTTTTTTTTTTTTTCCTGCAGAATTTCCCCTTTTGAGCATTTGAAAGTCCAGCTGGAAGGCATTTTAATTTCTCATTAATTGATGGAACAGAGCAAAGTCTTGCTTAAGGGGGCCACTGGGGTTTTTCGTTTCCTCTGTGCCTCCACCCCACAGCTGCTGAGAATGCCCTGTTCGGCCAGACTGCAACTGCTTCTTAGGGGAAAGACAGGTCTACTGCCCAGGTTCATGTGTGCAGCATGATCTGTCATCTTCAATTCCGATGGAGGCAATTCAAAGGATTCTGAAGGGATAAATCCTGTATCATTTTGTTAAGATCTAGGCAGTAGGTTTTGATAAGAAACCTGCTCTAAGCAATGCTTGCATCTAAGGAAGATCCTACTGTAAATTTGGTTCAAGCTAGGTGGAAAGTGGGTCTTGCTTGTGCCGGTTCCCAAGTCTTGATTTTTTTGTAGGTGTCACGGCAGGGTAGAGGAGGGATGAGGGATGCTGAGAGGAAGAGTGAGGATGAAAACGGAAGGATGGGGGTGAGAGAGATTGTTGTGCAACCATTGAGCACCTGGGGGAACAGTCAGAAGACCATGTAGTGATGGCTCAAGGTCACCTTGGAGCTCCATAATTCTACCTATATTAAACACGTGTGGGCCTTTTATTCTTGTCACTCTTCTTGGAACAATGTAGAGAATTAACATGTCATTGTGTTAGGTGTTATATGTAATTTTAAGGTGATTGAAAATGTATGGGGGTTTTCGTGCGGTAGCCTATTGGCTAAAGTCCTTGCCTTGCACGCACTGGGATCCCATTTGGTGCTGGTTGTAATCCCAGCAGGCCCTGCTTCCATCCAGCTTGCTGCTTGTGGCCTGGGAAAGCAGTCGAGGACAGCCCAAAGCCTTGGGACCCTGCACTCACGTGGGAAACTTAGAGGAAGCTCCTGGTTTCTGGGTTTGGATTGGCGCAGCTCCAACTGTTGCGGTTACTTGGAGAGTGAATCATTGGATGGAAGACCTTCCTCTCTATCTCTCCTCCTCTCTGTATATCTGACCTTCAACTAACAAAAATAAATCTTTTAAAAAAGAAAAATAAATGTACGGGAGGATGTACATAACTTATATGCCAAACAATGTTATCAAAAGTTTTGCTTTTCGTTTAATTTGAGATAGGAAGAGCAATAAATCTCTCTCTGCTGACATACTCCTGTAATGGCTGCAGCAGCTAGGACTGGGGCAAGCCACAGCCAGGAGCCTGGATCACCCACATGGGTGGCAGAGACCCAAATCTTGGGTCATTAACTTGCTTATTATCAGGAAGCTGGATCGAAAGCAGAGGAGCCAGGAGGACTCGAGCCAGGCACTCTGACACAGCAGGTAGATGTCTTTGCAGCAACTTAGCTGCTACACGAAATGCCACACCCGCTTTTTATTTTATCAGAGGGACTTGGGTATCCATGTGCTTTGGCACCATGAGACCAAATCTGGAACGGATCCTGCACTGTACTGGAGGACAGCACTGCTGCACCTCGGGTGTCCCACCTCCCAGTTTGCTCAGGAACTGACCAAATGCAGTGTATGAAGCTCACGATGGACTTAGCTCCTGCCTGACCTGTGCTGCTAACTGATTAGGAAGCATGTGAGGAAAAATGAAAGCTGGGCATTTTGCTGAAATCCAGCGGACCTGCAACAAGGATGTCAAATTAGACAGAAGGCGGCAAACAGGCATCCCCTTCCTGGAGGTGTAAAGGGGGTGGGGGGGGGGAAGGAGAGACACTAAATCCCAGAGCAAGGGAGAAGCAACTGGAGCTCCCCAGCTGATGCTTTCTGGCAGAGGCTCCTGAGGTTTGTGTGTTTGCAAACAGAAGGCTCCAAACTACAACTATTTGCCAATCCCCTGCTCCAGTGAGAGGGGCTCCTAATGAGCCAAAGCCCTAGTAATGACTGCAGGGCTCGTTGCTGTGGAACTAGGCAGGACAGAGAGAGGAAGCCAGCAGCCAGCAAGGAGAGGGAGGAACCCTACCAGGCAAGCCTCTACCCGCTTCACCACCTGAGGTTTCTTGGAAGCTCAGTTTCCTCCTTTGAATGCTAAGCCAGGAGCTCGCTTATCCTGGGTTCACCCACCAAGCACCAAAGGGGAGCTACTAAGTGCAGGGGAAGGGCCTTTGTTAAGGAGCCATGGCATCCAAAACAGGGGGAATCATTCCAAGTCCAGCTCAGTGTTGCAGAACTCGCTGGTTCACATGGGATCCTTCCCATCAGATCCAACAGTCAGGCGGGTTCAGCCTCCAGGACTCCCCTTTGACCTTCAACGCAGCAAGGTCAATCCTACTGGAACTCAAGCCTATGTTCCAGTAAGAGACAAGGCACTTTGGGTGTGCACCTGCGGCCCAGGGCAGCATCCCTGCAGTGGCTCTGAACAGGTTCAGACTGGCTCAGTACTTGGAGGAGCAGAGCCCCTAGGCTTTGAAGCCCAAATGCTTAGCATTGGATCCTATTGCTGGCCCCTTCCTACTCAGTGTCTTCAGCTCTCTCAGGCTTAGTTTCCTCACCAGTAACCTGAGAAGAACAGGAATGCTTGTTGCCAAGGGCCCCTGTGGGGATCAGATGTATTCAGACATGCAAGGTGCTGACAACAGGGTCTGGATGAAAGTGAGCTTGTGACAAAGATGGACCACTTGTCTTGTTACTTCACACGGCAGCCCGCTCTGTCCTCAATCTGGTTACTTCTGCAGTAAGGCGCTCTTCAAGGGATGTGGCTAGGTAGCTGAGCCAGGCCACATCATTACTGCAAGTGTTATTCTACAGCTTTAGGTCCCTGTAGGTAAAATGGGGATACTAAGAATAGAGGTTTTTGCAAGATTGCTGAAGAGAGTCAGTGAGATGTTCCATGCCAGCATTAAATGTCACACTGCATATTTGTGAGAGTGTGTGTGTGTGTGTGTGTGTGTGACTTATTATCCAAAATACCTACAGTTGCAAGTAATAAAAAACCAGACTTCAACTGCATAGGAATAGGAGATGGGTACCTGGTCTAGCCAATAAGATGTTGGTGAAGCATCCAGTGCCAGAGCGCCTGAGTTTGATACCTGGCTATTCTTCTGATTCCAGCTTCCTGCTAATGTGCACCCTGGCAGGTGGCAGGTCTCTGTCACCCACATGGGAGACATGGATTGAGTTCCTGGGTTTTGGCTTATGCTTTGGCCTAGCCCTCCTCTGGTGTGGGTGTGGGTGTGGGGGAGTGAACCTGTTGAGGAGAAGGGTCTTTGTGTCTCTGTCTCTCTGATGTGTTAGAGCTTCTAACATGGAGTCCTCCCTCAGGTCAAGTAAGGTTCAGGCTGGTTGATTCAGAAGTTCAACAGTATCATGAAGGAGCCAGGCTCTCTCAAAGCCTTGGTGCCGTCATCTCCAGGCTGGAGCCAAATGGCTTCTGCAGACCAGAGAGTCATACCCTGACATGACCACATCCAAGAACGAGGAAAGATGAGCTGTTGCTGTGGCCCATGGTTAGGAAAATACCCTGGAAGTATTCCAGCAGAAATATTTGAACATCTCCTTGGCCATATGCACATCTCCTGTCTGTACCAAAACCAACAGCTGCAAGAGGAAGGGGCTTCTCTGACACCAATGAATCTGCCTTGTCTGGAACAACTACAAGGTCCTTCTTCTAGGGGCAGGGCAGACACCTGTGCAACATGGGGCCTCTGTTAGGAGCGAAGGTCAAGGAGCAGAGACTGGGCATGCAACAGCGCTCGGCAGGAGCTGTAGGTATTCATTTCTCATCAGCTTTCCCTTGGCATTCCCCCGACTCATGGCAGGGTGAAGCCCTGTTCAGACTTTAGCAGGGGGCTTCCTGGCCCCTCTTCTCAGGGAAGACATGAACAGCAGCGTCCTGAGCATCTTAGGTTCCCTGATCTTGCCAAGGTCAGTGAAGCTTGGAGCTACCCATGCACATCATATACCTGGCCAGCCGAGGGGAGAACAACACATCCTTTGCTGATCCGATATGCTCAAGGACTTGGGGTCAGCAGGCGGAGGTGGAGACGGTGTCTTGGGCGAAGGTCAGTCATGGAGCAGGTGTGCTGCCTCAGGCATTCTCCATTCTCAGGGGTTAACCACAGACAGCTTGTGTTAGAAGCTTTACTAAACATTCTGACCCTCAGTGCACTGATTGCCAACACTTGCCACATACTCGCCTTCATCCCCGTTTGAGCAGCTGCCGCTCCTCTGCCTGGATCCAAACCCTTCTTGCCTGTGGCCCATTGCTGTAAGCTACTACGGGGGAAACGCAGGCTGATGGCGGACATAAGCTCTTCATTGGGACAATAGCTATTCTGTCCTATTTCTTGGAGTTACCAGTGTTTGCGTGTTTCTTTGTTTCAGCTGGAATCAGTGTGGTCAGACTCCACTGCCAATGTACTGTCCGTTGTGCCATAGTCACACCTTACAGATCATTCTGAGTCTGGTCCAGACATTACTTCTTTCTAGAACATTCCACTGGCTGCAAAGGTGGAGGTTGCCTTCTACTTTCCATGCCCTGCCTTGCTCCTGCCAGCTCTGTAATTTCTTTCTTACTTGTATTCCACTCAACATTCTTGACCTGAGATTTCAGTGATTTATAAACCTATCCTTTCTCTCCTGTGGACAATTGGTTTCTGGAGAGTGGCCACGGCCGACATATAATCGCCTCCTGCTCTGTGCCTAGCAGGACACAGAGTGCTGAACAACAGAGAGGAACCATTCCTGGGGATGAGGAATTCAGGATACCTTTTAGACATGCTCTGGCCTTCTAGTTTCCTTATCTGTGACAGAAAATGATGTAATCTGATTTTCTGTACAATTTTTATGGCCAAATAGATGTTTGATGTAATGTGCATCGTTGATTTTCATTTATGTGGGAATAGGAAGAGGAGAGGGCCAGGGAGGTTGGTCAGCATCCTTCCCCCTACCCTCTGCCATTAAGATTTATTTGAAAGACTGACAGAGCGATCTTTTGACTCGTTCACTCCCCAAATAGTCACAACAGTCAGAGCTGGGCCAGGTTAAAGCCAAGAACCAAAAGTTCCATCCACATGGATAACAGGTGCCTGAGTCCTTGGGCCACCATCTATGCACTGGAGAGATGAATCAAAAACAGGACATATGGAAGTCAAACTGGTGTTTCACTGTGATTCTACTACATCACAAATAGTGACTTATCTTCTATGCCACAATGCCAACCCCTCAACTCCCTTTTTGAGTCATCCTAGAGACATCCACAAAAGTCTTCCAAAATGATGCTGGCTCAAGAAGTTGACATAGAGTAAGAAACCCAACTGCCTTCCTCATTGAAGAGTCAATTCACAGGGATAGTATCATATAGGGGTTTTATAATGGCACCGAACTGGGTTTTTACCCTGGCTCCATCCATTGGAAAGAGTGATTTTGGCAAAGTGATGTCATCTTTCTAATCCTCAACTTCCTCATTTGTAAAATGGATAAGAAATAGGAATCAAACTCAAATAATGTACCTAAGACATATGTAAGGAGAATGAAATTAGAATACCTGAGGCATCAGCACATAATATGTGAACTAATAATAGTAATAATTCATTGTGAAGTTTTTATTCCACCTAAAGAGGAAAATCACAAACCACGGAGGCCCTAGGCCATGTCTGCAACATTTTCCTCTCCCTTCTGACATGCAGGCCCTCTGGCCTCTTTATGTTGGTGTTTGCATCTTCCTCCCTTTCTCCCTTGACTTTTACAGGAAAACAGAGCTGATTTCTTTTAGCTTTGGAGCACACTTGCTTCTGTAGTGGCTCTTAGAACTTGTTTCACCTGAGGCTCTCGCACCTGTCAGTGGTCCCTGCCCTGGCGGAGTCTGGCTTCTGGGGATGGTTTGTTTGGAGATGCTCATGGCCATGACTTTGGAGGGCAGGCAGCCCGAGCCTGTGCCTGCTCAGGTGGTGGGGATTGGATGGGCGGATGCCCCACTTCCTGTCTAATCCTTGGCAGATGGCAGCGGGAGGAAGGAAGGCCTCAGACTGAAACCTTCAGCATTACGAGCATTACGCCTGCCTGGTGAGTGGCATGTGGACCAGACTCATTATGGCATATCTGGGTGATTGCCCAAGCCCAGATCAGCTGGTCCCCCACTGTGTCGCAGGAGCCATGCCAGGGATCTGTGCACTGCCAAGAGCTCTCCACTGGGCGCCGTTCTAGCCCTCTCCAACCTCCTGCCAAGCTGCGTCTGGATCCCTCTCCTACAGTTCTCCATTAAATTCCCAGAAAAGAAACTGGAAAATGGTGGTGGTGGTGTTGGTATGTGGGGGGGTAGCATTTGAACGTCCTCCATGGTGAAACACGCAAAAGAAATGCAAAATAATGGCTCAGAGACAGAATGACTCTGCTTGCCACTGGTGGCCTTTGGAGCCTGGCTAGGCTCAGCTGCATCTGGCCAGGCCCTGCTCTGCTTCTTGACGTCTGGGCCCATGGGCAGAGTTGGTGAGGCTTCCTCAATGGCACAAACGGCACAAACTCTCTCCAGGAGTCGGACCCCTGGAGCTTATTGAAAAGGTAAAATGTATCTTTGAATGAAGGGTCCCTTTACAACTAGGAGGACAAAAGAGGACAAAACTCGTGGACATCAGCGCTGAAGGGAAAAGGACCCGAAAGCGAAGATGATCTCTGGTCCCCTCAGGCCCTGGGATGGCCAACTCCCTGTGCAGGCGTTCCATGGTGTGAAGCCTTGGAAAACTGAGTGAAAATGGGCAGAAAAACAAGCACTTATTCGTAAGTCCTGGAGAGCATGCTCTGTGCTTGGAGGGCTTGTCTCCGGGTGTGGACACTTGGTTAGAGCTGCGCCTTGTCATGCCGCAGCCATGACTGAAATGATGGGAGATTGCTGGAAGCTGTGAAGTTGGAGAGAAATGATCTGCCTACGCTGTGGGTACTGAGAGCTTTTTTTTTTTTTTTTTAAATTTCTGGTCGGAAATCCATGCCCATTTATATTATCTACTCCAACAAGATTTTTCTTTCCTCCCTTTCTTGCAATTTGCTCTTCTCCCTCCTTTCCTTCCTTCTTCTTTCGCCTTGCCTTCCAACCAGATGGAGGGGCACCTACAGGCTGAACCCAAGGTTGCTTCATCTTCCAGGAAAATGCTGTCTTCTCCTGAGATACCTGGCTGTACCTGCCTGGAGATGTTGATCCTACATTTTCCAAACGTCACCAAGCACTCACAGTCAAAAGCATTTCAAATGCCAGTGAAATTATCCGACTACAGATATCTTCGCCTGGGCTACCTGGCACTGCCAGCGTACCGCTAAGAGCGAACGCAAGCAGGTCGGACAGCAGTGCTTGGCCGTGGCTTTGGGAACGTGTCCACATGAATGCCCCCGGTTGGGCGAGCGTTCCCTTTTTCGGATCTGCAATGCATTGTGCAAGATGTCCGACATTCCCACTTTGATGTGCTAGGTGGGTGCCTGCTATTTGCAGCATGGAAGGTGCCAGATCTGTGCATTTCACATATCTCTGCCAGGATTCCCGGGGGAAGGGAACATTCCAGCTGGGCCTTCAGCGTTTGTTCTTGGAGTTGGTGAGTGGAGGAGCACCACACATGGGTGTCTGTCCCCTTGACTTGTCCTGGCCATAGTCCTGTGAGATGGAGGACCCAGACAAGCTGTAGGCCTCTGTCCTAGGGAGTCTTCAACCTGATAACTGGACACAGCACATCTCGCCATCATTGCCTATGCGACCTGGTTTCTGAGTCCTGTTTTCAAGCCCTCAGGTAAATGGGTTGCTCCCTTGCTCCTGGCCGCACTGCCACCATGCAGGTAGGTCTCCTTAAAAGAGCAGGGCAGGTATCATGGAGGTCATTGTGAGCCATTGTTTACAATGAGGACTTTGAGAGGAAGCAGCTCAGTAGGGCTGGGGACCATTCAGGCTGCGGGACCCGTGGGGCCCAAAGCATCATGGGGTCCGGCCCTGCCAAGGCAACCGTGAATGGAACTCAAAATACAATGAATTCATAGCAGGCTAATTTTTAAGGTGATCATTTTTGTGCGGCTGGCAGAGGATGCTGTATGTATCCAGATGGCTCTTGGCAGAAACCCGATTTCCCAGGCCTGATAGATGGGCATTACCTAATGAGATCAGGGTGGGTTCCAAGGCTGCTCCCAGCCCAGCCAGCACAAGGAGCACAGAGGCAGCTGTGAGGGACAAGAGCCAAGCCAGAGCAGGGGTTCCTAATTGTGCAATATCTAGGATAAAAAACCATGACAGCTAGTGATGCTGAACGCTTTCATCTCACTTTTGGTATTGTTTTAGGATACATGCACTGGGTCTTTCACACATCAGATCCTTCCCCGAGGCCTGACATGGAAACACGTCTCCTACTGATCCCAGCTTCCCCCTCTAACACCGCTGCCCTGGAAAACCACTTTCAACTCTGTGACATGCTTGTCAGGGATGCCGTCCACATCTCTCATGAACATACTCTGACCCTGGCTTGGCTCAGCTTTGGATTCTACACGCGACCTTCGGGCTGTGAAAAGGGAGGATTTAGATTTTGTGTCTCTCTTGCCTTCTCGTCCCAAACACAGTCTTCTCCCCATTCTGAATTCCTTCCAAGTGATTCCATCAGAATTTTTATGAGATTGAGTTTCCGTTCAAGTGCCAATATACATATTATTAACAATGGAGTCATTTTCTACCCAAAACTTTTGTTTTCCCCAGAGTTTATAATTTTCCTCATAATTTCCTGTCTGACCATTCATGCATGCCCCCTCCATCATCTATATTATCTGTTTATTTCAAAATTCCCATTTGCAATTATAGGTCTCCTTCAGATTTGGTCAAAAAACATGAAAGAATTTCTTGTTCTTATTTTCTTTCTGGATTTAAGCTCCTTCAGACTCCTGGTCAACTAGTATCTGTGTCTCCTTCTGGGGCTGCCCATTAGCCACTGTCACTGGGGTCCCCTTCATCATACCAGAAAGTCTCTTGGCCTTTCGTTCTGTGTGGAGTCCCCTGTGTCCTGGATAAAGCGTCTTCTTGTCTTTGTTCCCTTTGCTGTACCACATCTTCTAGAACTTTCTGAACAAAAGTTGTAAGAGGGGGATTGTTGTGTGAGATTGGATCTACAGATGCCATGATAGTCATTTTCAGTTCCTTTCCTTGTTCCCTCGAGGTGAGGTAGCCCAGTCAGCTCACCTTATCATCATATAGCATCTTTCTTTTAAAAATTAATTTCCAGACTTTGCATCTTCTAAGATAAGGTTCTTAGAAGCCACATCCTTCCATTTGTCTTGGCCCTCACGCCTCCACGCTTGCCTGGCCTCCTTCCTAGTCCCACACTAAGCACAGTTCTTTCTGCTTGGTGTATCGCTGGGAAACATAGTGACAGATGGCTAGCCTTGTGTCGGTTTCACGGCTTTGGAATGACTTTCTTCTTATCATTGTCTTTCTTTCCCACCCTCTTCTATCTGATCCTACACTTTTGTCTGCGTCTGAGTTGAGTCATATCTTTGTGTCACCTGCACGGTCACGATATCACTTTAAAATGCTTCTTGATGTTGTCACTGTTTCCAGAACACCATGTATCTTCTTTGTCATTTCTTATTTGCTGGAATGCCCCAGCTTCAAAGTTGTTGGACAGGCTCATCTGGGAACAGAATCCAGGGTTGAAAAAAATTTTTCTCCCCTCAAAATGTTGACATTTTGACTCTGTGATCTCACAACATGATAGGCTAATTTGATTTTTATTTTTTGTGAACTTTAAGCTTTTTCTTTTGACAGGTTTTCAGATATTTTCTTTGTTTACAGTCTTCTTAAGTTTCAAAGTAAGTTGTCTGAAAGAGGATGACTTGGGTAATGTCGTCCCAAGTTTAAATCCTGTTATTTTTACCAGCCTGGGTGCTTTAACTAGTCATCAACTATAGGATGAAGTGGTGTGAATAAGTGTGTGTAATTCCCCGTTCCTTAACGTGTGAAACATTGGGTAATGTATAATGTGACTTAGTGTGGACATAGCTGATTAGGACAAACTTGGGAATGTGTACTGTAAGATGATGACTGTCCCCAGTGGTCTGTGAAGAGAAGTCAGGCTGATGGGCAATCAGTGAGCAACAAGCATAGGAGAGACTGGGCTAAGAAGGGAGTTGACAAGCAGACAGTTGCTCTCCACTGGCTTGTAGAGGGACAAGACTCTGTCTCAAGTGCTCTGAGCTGGAGCCCGAGAGGGAGCCCAGCGCTGCCCTAACGCCACCCCCAAGACTGAGGGAAGACTGCTTCTCTGTCTCTCTCCTATTCCCTCCCGGAAACGTGGAGTTCCCCACGAAGGCCCGAAGGCCTCCGATTGTGTCCTCTATCCCAAGGCTAAGAGGCTCATGAGGCCTTTGGGTAGAGGAATGAGAGACTCAAGATAGAGTGTGTGTGTGTGTGTGTGTGTGTGTGTGTGTGTACATAAAGCATAAAGGCAGGATCATGTGTTCTCATAACTGTGCTCAAAGGATTAAATAAGTCACTGCATGGAAAGAGGTACTTGCTACATGACAGGTTATTAATAAGCTTTAGCTATCACTACTTTTTGTAATGTTCCCTTTAAAGTTTCTGAATTTCAATTAGTTTCTTAAGTATGTATTTGTTTGAGAGGCACACACACACACACACACACACCAGAGAGAGCTTCCATCTAATAATTCACTGCTCCAAATGGCTGACCTGGCTGGGGCTGGTCAAGCTGAGGCTGGGAGACAGGAACTCCTTCTGGGTCTCATGTGGGCGTCAGGGACCCAAGCATGTGGGCCGCCTTCTGCTGGTTTCCTAGGCACATCAGCATGAAGCTGGATGAAAAACGGAGCTGCTGGGACTCACACTGTTGCTCCAAGATGGCAGGCTGCTGTCTCGCATGCGCTGTCCCCCGGCTCCTGTTTTATGATAATGAGCTTGCTCCTTATCCCTCCTTCATTGTTTCTCTCCCTCTGTCCCTGTTTAAGCACATTCTCTCGGTCACTTCTATTTTTCCTTCTGCCTGAACATTTTGTTGTATTAGCTGGAAGATCATCTCAAGTTTAAAATCTAGCCTCTCTATTAAATGCTCATTTTCACAGCAATCGATGTGATTTCCAGGAGTGACAGCTTCCTGGTTGTCTCTTTGCCGCAGTACTCCTTTCTTGGTTTAGGGAAGAAGTGCAGTCTGGAATCTGCTGTGTTCACATGCTGTTTTCTGCTCCTATGTTCTTGGTCTGCCCCAGCACCATCGTTTTGTTTTGCTTTGCTTACGTCTCCTTCATGTCTCGTCTCAGAATTTCATTCTATGTTGGGAAATCCTTGAGAGTGAGCAGATGAAGACATGGCTGGGGCACTGTGTGCATGTAGGTGTCAGCCTTGGCTTGATGGTGAACAGCTGGGACCCGCTATCGTGCCCAAGTCCCACCAAATGCCACGAGTCCCACATTTTTGCAATAGGCTGCCAGCATCCACATCGGATGCCCTTATTCATCTCTGTGATATAGACTCATACCACTTCTTCTTTGCTTGGGTTTGCTCTTGACTTTGGTCTGCTCAGCCAAGGCCTGGCTGCTGGGTCTGCTGCAGTAGGGCTGCAGGTGGGAGGCAAGGCTGCCACACTTGACCTTTCCAATTGATCTCTGACCCAGGGGCACACTTCTGCCTCCTTCTACTAGAAAGGGCATTGCCCAGGTTGGAGTTTTTGCTGAGTTTTTGGTCCACAGAACCAAGAAGCCATTTTCCTTTAGTTCCCCTCACCTCTCCCAGCCTCCATTGCCTCTGCTTCTTCCTTGCCGCTCTTTGTGGGCATCCTCGGTCAGTCACCCCTGCACCATTCATTTACATCAGACACCAATGTGTTGCAGTCTCTAACTGGCAAAGAGCCTTCTCTCAGTGACTGTGATCCTATTTGCATTTGATTTCTTTGCCATCATTTCAATGATAAAAGCAAGAAGACAAAAGAATCCCAGTCCAGTTTCTTCTTTGCTGCACCATGAATGGACCTAGTGCTTCTCAGGGTGAACACTTTTGGATGATTTGTGTTTGGAGCAACTAGCAGACTCTGTAGGAAAACAGATCTTTCTCATAATTAAAATACAAAAGCCCTAAAACTCCTGGCCTAAAAACTTCCCTGTGAACTCCCGAGATGTTGATACCAACAGCATCACAGCAGCAACCTATCTTTCTGGCATCTTGTAATTTCTGCAAATCTCATCCGCAGGCTTCCTCTTCCCATATTTCCTGTAAACTTTATTGCCTCTGCATCTCAGCGAAGAAAGTTAAGGACCAGAAGGAAGAAGGATTTCCCAAAGTTCGCACAACAAGCCCTGTTGATGGTGGCTCTATGGGGCTGTTCATGACATCATGACTCCACTTTGCTGTAGGGTAAAGCTTGGCATAGAATTCACCACCTAATGGCTCAGCTTGAGATCACTGCCGTAGAGCTCATGCAATTGGAGACATACCGAAAGCTGCACTTTGCAGCTTTGTGTCTCTGGGGGCAATTTAATACTCTTTTTGTGATCCTAGGTTTCCAAGAATGAGGAGAGCTATTTCTGTGTGAACCAAACCTAAACCCTTTCACGTGGCCTCCCACAAAAAACCCAAACTGCCTTGGTGCATCCAGCTCCATTGTGACACTGAAATCTAGACTGTCTGAGATGTGGGCTTCTGGCTCTCCTTGAATTATCGCGTGAGAAACAGTTTTTCTGTTTTGCATGTGATTTGAGAAGCATATCTTTGTGTGTTAATAGGACAGAGTCTGTGAAATGATGGTATCAGGAACCAGGGACGCATGAACGCATTATTGAGGTCCGTATCTAGACAGAGACAAATCCACATTCCCATTGTTGATCCTCAAAGCACCAAACTGCAGCAATATGCTTTTGACCTCACTTGGAGATAACCAGAGAGGTAGCTCTCAGGGTAGACACACTCATGTTCTTTCCCATGCATGCTGGTGTCCATCTGTTTTTAATTTAATCTGCCAATAGTTTTACTTCCATTTACATCATCGTGTTTCAATGTGGGGAATTCAGAAAAAAATACACAAAAACTAATCCATAGGTAATAATATCAAGGAGGGATAAGCCCTATGAACATTTTGGGTCAGATGGGTGTACACAGGTATGCATCCTCTTGGTTCTGTGTGCACATATATCCCTAGATTACATAGTACAAACACTACACATGGGCTGTGCTGTTTGTGTATTGAAATCAGGCTGTACATGTGGCTTTATACTGTTTCCCTACAACACAAACTTCATAACATCATTTATAATGATAGCATAGAATTTGACCCTGCTTCCTGATGCTATATATTTTTAGAAAGACAAAGAGAGGAATGTAGGCAGTCAAATAACAAAATTTTGATGATTTTAATCCTGTTATTCTCAGAAAGGGATTCTACTGGTAGTTTTGAACCATGTATTTCTTTTTCCCCAGAACACACTCTATGATCTAGTGCCCCCCAAAGGCTGTTTCTTAACTATTCTTCCTGTTCACATGCATTTTCTACAGATAAACGACAGTGTTCTTCCTTGGAAGCCATGAGAATGAACAGTTTGGTATTTTCAAGTCTGCCTGTCAACAAATGACCGTAACTCCCAAACTGATGTCTTTCCCAGGTTGAATCATTAGTTCAACTCCTACACATTGATTCTCCAGCTTCATGCCAGGCACTCGATGCTAGCAAAACAAACAAAGCATCATTCCTCCCATCCTCGAGCCCTGTCTAGCGAAACCATTAACAATGAGTTGCGTGGATGAGAATTTTCCGCAACTCTCAGCCCCTCAGAGAAAGCAATCTCATTTGTACAGAGAACTGTGCTAACAGTGGATAAGTGGATGAGGCTGTTAGAAGACAGAGCTGCAGGAGCCTTGGGCCATGCAGGGACCTCAGAGCCCCAGGACTCCTCAGCCGGTCACCCATTCCCGCCACGTCAGCAGCCATGAACGCTGCAGCTCGCAGCTCTCCAATGGCAGATTTCCCTCTGAGGTCCAAGGTGCAATGACTGACGTGCTGTGGAAGAGCACGCAGGCAAGTGTGACCAAGCTCTGGAGAGAAAGTGAACTTAGTCCATTGGTTTCCTGTGTTTGTTTTTGTGAAGTTATTTAAAGAAGCTTTTGCCTTGCAGCTCTTGTCGAGCTCAAGGTGAGTGAATCTGACAGTTCACCCAGAGATCCCGGCTCATCTTTGTATTCCCACGGAGGATGTTTGCCTAAGTTCTCTGTGGTAGTCGGGTAACTATTCAATTGCTATCTTAAAAGAGAAAAAAAAGCAATTTTTTTTTTTGTCCTGTACAAGTTTTTTTTTTTTTTTTTAAGAAGAATGAATCTGATGATAAATAAAAGGCTGCATCATTTCCCAGTTCTGTCAGTGGAAATCACTCCTTGCTGATAAAAATAACTTATCTTTGTGGCTCAGTGGAATCTTAGAGGTTGTGCTGCGACTTGTCTTTCAAGCATCTGCTTCCTTGGTTAGTTCACTCTGGAAGAAGACCAAGAGGGCATAGGAAGAATTAAATACTGCTGAAACATCAGTCTTTAAGAACATGGCTGCCTAGCAGATGGGATCTAGTCAGGTTGTTGGAGCAAGATAACAGGAGAATGTAGAGGGGCCAGCATTGGGGTGAGCTGCTAAGCTGTTGATATGAGTCCTGGCTGCTCTACCTCCGATCCAGCTCCCTGCTGGTGCTCTGGGAAAGCACAGGAGGGTGGTTCAGTGATAGGGCCTCTGAGCCTAGGTTGGAGACCAGGAAGAGCTCTAGGTTCCTGACTTTCACCTAGCTCAACCCTGGTCATTGTGGCCATTTGTTGAATGAACCAGAAAATGGAAGAAGACCTGTCTCTCTTTGTTTCTCCTCCTCCCCTAAGCCCCGTATTTCTGCCTTTTAAAGTGGTTTAAAATAATGACAGATTTTTATGTTATTGTGTCTGTAGAGTGGGAAATCTGGAGTGGCTTCCCTGGGTGGTTGGGGCTCCATGTTTCTCATGAAGACGCAACCATTGTGTTGGTGGGTCCACTGGGAAGCTTGGACGGGCCTAGGGGGCCTGCATTCAAGACAGCGTACTCACATGGCTGGCAAGTGTAGGGTTTGTGTTAACTTTGAACAGGGGTTTCATTTGGTCATCACATGCACTTTTTTTTTTCCATAGAGGAGCTTGAGTCCTTGTCACATTGCAGTTGATTTGCGATAGAAGGGGTGATCAGAGAGAGAGCCAGATAGGAACTGAAGCTTTTTATGACCTATTCTTATAAGTTAAAGCCTGGTATTTCCACCATTGGTCACTTAGGTCAACCCTATTTAGAGTGGTAGAGGACTCTGCAAGCACCTAACTTCCTGGAGGTGAGCATCACTATTTTGGGGTCTGGCTCTCCTTGTCTGCCTTCAGTGATTTGAATGCAAAATACTGCCACCCGGTCCTGACACAACCCTCCCCCAACACACACACACACTCACACACCAGATCTCATCCTGTTAGCACCAGCTCAAACTGAAATCAGGTCCAGGGGTAACTCCGTAAGTACTATTTTGTGAGTACCATTCCTCTCAATGTAGATACTTATCAGCTAGAGCGATAGGTACCAGCACAGTGTAACTGAGATAAACACTCTGATTCTAAAGCATTCTTGGCACAGGTCAACTGCTTCATCAAGATGCAAGGGGTGAAAGGAGTATTCATGACCTTGTGATCCTCTGAGTTGTTGGTTACTCTTGGGGTCACCACTCCTTGTGTGCGAAAGATAGCCCGTGTTTATAGCTGACAATTTTCTAGGCCTTTTTTTAGCTGGACTAACCCTGGGGACCCATAGATGTCTTTTCCCTTTGTCCTCTACTTATGGTGTATTGGCCAATACAATTCTCTGAAAAGGCTTGTGAGTCTACTGTAAACCTGGCTGGAGTTCATTCTGCTTAACTAATCTTGACATAGCCCTTTTTGACCTTGGGTTTTCGTTGAAACTTGCAGAATGACTGTAACCTTCTGAGCCCAGTTGTTGCTCATTGAGGCAACACCTTAGATATCTCTAAGGTTGATAAAAAGAGGATTTTATAGCCAGACATTTGGTTTTATCTTTATACTATGTTTTCCTAGCAAAGTTCTGAATTTGCTGTTTGGGAAGCATTTCTAATTTTAACACTGTTTGTCATCTAGAAAGGATGAAATTTCCAAAGCTGAGAGAGATGCTTTTCTTTCACTTATCTCTTCTCTCTTGCATTTTCTTGTTGGAAGCAATGCTTGGCTAGGTAGCATCATCAGCACACTGGCTGCAAATATTCTTTGTATTTTAGTGTTTTGTGAAATTGCAATTATGAGAAATGTGGTTGCATATTTAGTTGAGGGCATTTATAAGCAAAATTTTGGAGGGATCTCTTGATTTTTCTACACTGTGTATAGTAAATGTGACAGGAGAGAAACGAATCGAGGGTGGAACTGCTACAGGGAAGCAGAATGTAAAGATTTAAAAATTCATGGTCTTTTGCTAGAGAGAGAGGGAGACAAAGAGAGGAAAGAAAGAATAAATGGCTGACAGGGAATAGGAAGGATGTGATAGGTGAAGCGTTTGATGGAGTGATCGGTGTGTGTAGACCACAGACTCGCCAGCCACCTCCAAGGGCAAAGATGGGATCATCCGCTAGTGTGGACTGAAGGAAACAGATGTGGAGAAGCGTGCAGGAGCACTGTGGGTGTGTGCTGCGTCCACAAGCACCCTGAAGGTGCTTCAGCGATGGCTGGGGCCACCACCCAGGATTCTTGAGGGCAGCAGGTATACAGCAGGAACTGTGGGGTGTCCAGAGCTGCTGTCCTTCTAACTCCAAGGCATCTCGATGCTGCTGCCCGCTGGCCTTACACTCTGATTTGCTAGGTCTGCTTGTCCTTCTGCCTCACGTTGCTAAAATGCCATTATTTTTTTGTAACTCCCACACATTTCTCTTTGTCTTTTGGCTTTAGGTTTTTATTTGCTTTCTTTTTTGTTATTGTCGGATTTGGGTAAAGTCAGGAGTGTATTCATGTGTTTGACAATCTGTGTCTAAAGATTGGAAATAGATTTATGAAAGAAATATGTTCAAAAGCAGTGACATGTAAGCAAGCTGCATGCCAACTTCTTGGCAGTGTGGAGAGCGGATCTATGAGGGACCCATGACGATCACTGTTAAAAACCAACCACGTGAGTTTCCAGGGTGTGTTTATGTCAAGTTCACGTGGCTGTGTCTTACATCCCGTGGACTTCTGTCCTCTGACTGGCAGGCCTTGGGGTTACTTGGGGTTATTTTCTCTGACAACCTCTTGCTGCGTGGCAACTTCCAAGAAGGCTGAGGACGTCCGTATGTTTTTGGTGTTCATTGCTACAGCATCTGGAACTTCAAAAATAATGACAGTAGCCCTAATTGCTATGCTTTAATAGCAGAAGCAGAACAGTGGTAATAAAAATGAAACCAGGGCGGGTGTTGGGCATCGTGGTTCAGGTTGCTGCTTGGGGCGTCTTCATTCTGCATCGGAGTCCTTGGGCTTGAGCCCTGGCTCTGCCTCTGGTGCCGGCTTCTCAGATGCTAAGTTCAGCCTGGGAAGTAGCAGGTGATGGCCACAATTCTTTGGGTCCCTGCTTCAAACCTGGGTTGAGTTGTGGATTCCTGGCTTTGGCCCAGCCTAGGCCTGGATACTGTGGGCACATGATGACTGAAGACAGCAGATGGAAGATTTTTCTTTCTTTCTTCATCTTTTCATTTGGCTTCTAAAGGGAATGAAAATCAGCTGAGCTCATTGTACACCTGCCCTAGGTGTGGTACTGATGTCAACTCATTACCTTGGAGGTGCATGGAGGCAGGCAGTGTTATTGTCTCCACTTCCCAGACAGGAAAGCTGAATCTCAGAGTGGTTGGCTACCTTGCCCACAGCTGGTAGTTACTGAAGTAGAGCTTCCAATTGCAACTTCAAAGTCGGAGTTATTACCCTGTGTTTGTTGGCTAAATAACTGAACATGCAGTCTTTCAAACAACATGGATTTATTTAGAAAAAAAAATGGCTCCAAGGCAATTGATTTCTTTGTGCCTTCCATCAATTATAAGCCAAAAATAGAACTTATCTGAGATTCAAAGTGGTTTCCTGCTGAACTTTAGAATACAGCCACAGATGCATTTAAAATATTAACAGACCAGAAGTAATGAAATAGCATAAGCAGTAATTAAAATTGAGAACAAGATTTCCTCCAGTAAGCCTTTGCTGCCAGGCAAGAATTAAACCACAATTTCTAGGACTTAAATAAAATGGGGCTAGATCTTCCTATTCCTTCCTTTCTTTTCCTGGTTTCTGGTTCTTATTTTATTTTTCAGAAAGTGTCCAATAATGGCGTCTTTTGCTTTGATGCTGCATAAAGACTTGTTCATTGATTAGTTGGGTCCGTTGCAAGACCGGCTACTGCTGTGGTCACAGCTCCAAGGCTGTTCCGTTAAAACAAGTTGCAGAAGGAAAGAGCATGTCTTGAAGCAGGTGCTGCTAGGATTCAGGCTGTGAGACTGATGGAGACAGAACTCCCTTCCAGGTGCTGGGAACTGTCTTGTACAGCAAAGCAACAGGCCTCCTTTAAGTGTATTCATGTTGTTCTTGGGAGAAACAGCTCTGGCTGAAATAACACATTGACCAGACGGTCGTGTGTCTTCCAAGGTGCTGGTGTTTCTCTAAGATGGTTTCATGGATTCTTGTTCTGCTACGTGCTGGCCAAAGGATCAACATTTCCCCACCTGTGTAGTTGGTCTTGATGACTCATCTGCCTTTTGAATCCATCACAGGACAAGTAACAGTGGGTTTCAGGTAAAGCGTGTGTAGTTATGATGCAAATTGTAGTCAGATGCAAATGTGCAGCTATTTGCAAGGATTTCTGCAGCCCTGGGTTGTGTGTTATGGAAGTAAAACTCTCTCCCTACTTTTGGACCTTGGACATTTCTCAGTGGTCCCCTCAGTCCCCTGCCGTGTTATGCTGAGGTCAGGCGTGGGAGCAGTGGGCCAGTTCTTCCCATAGGAGTTCCAGGTTTCCAATTCTTTCTACCCCTTCCAAGCTCCCCACCCACCCTTACTCCAGGTCCATATCTCCCTGTTAAAATCAGGAATCACAAGGATCCGTTTAGCATGCAGCTCCCTCCTCTAGGGCCTTCCTGCTCATCTTGGTGTGTGCTGTTGGCAATGAGCCTCCTATGCTTCTGTCCACGGCCCCATGTAGGTCTCTGGGAGTTTCTAGGAGTCTCTGTACTTCATTTGCATGCATAGCTGGCCCTTGCACTCCTGGAGGCTGCATCTGGCTTGCATACTAAATGGACAGCACCAGGGAGCTGAAGTTCAGCTGCCTCCCCAAGCAAAGGCAGCTGCTTCTCAGCAGTGTCTTTGTGTTGGTTCTTCTTGGAGGGAAGCAGCCTTCTGTTAGTGCCTGGGCTGGAAGTCTCCTGTGGATCTCTGCTCCTTGGGCAGCTCTCAGAATCTCCAGCTTCGACTATAAGTATTGGGAGCTTCGTGTCTTAGAGGTCAACTCTTTGCCAAGCCCAGGTAAACAGTGGGTGCTACCAAGTGGTAGCTGCTGTTTGAGGCTAGAGTGTGTCTGAGGTCATTATGGGGCATGGGAGACTCATCCCAAAGGGACGGAGAGGCCCTCAACCTGTGCACCTCACAGACACAATTCAGAAACAGCTTCCCATGATCATCAAAGATCTTGGGTTGGAAAAAATTGGGCTTGGACACCAGCTCTGCTGCCATCTGTCTGTGTGACCTTGACTAATTCACTTGTCTATCCTCAAGTTCCCCATCTTTGAAACACAGGTAATTAGATCACATTCATGGAGTTTTTGGAAGGACCTTTACATTGCAAAGTAGGCATGGGACTTGAACATGGTGATCGTTGCTCTTGTTACCAGAGCCATGTGGCATTGTTCTTGGTGTTACTAGGAGCAAGTGAGGGCAAATGAGCTCTTGCCATGTTTGTACTCCTGTTGTTAAGATTTCAACTTCTTAGGCACACTCAAGTATTTTAGTTACACTTATGCTAGTACATTTCACATGCCAATTGCAAATATTATCTGCTATTGAAAACAGTTCCTTTGGTTTTATTCACTTATGTTTACCACTACTTATACATAAGAAGAAATATATTTACCCTTGCTTATTTAATTTTCTTAAAGATTTGTTATTATTGTTATTTTTTGGAAAGGCAGATCAGATTTACCGAGAGAAGAGACAGAAAGAAAAATCTTCCTTCCCCTGGTTCATCCCCCAAACAGTGCAACCGCTGAAGCTGAACCAATCTGAACCCAGAAGCCAGGAGCTTCTTTTAGGTCTCCCACAAGGGTATACAGGATCCTAAGGGGGGGTCTTCTACTGCTTTGCTAGGCCATAAGCAGGGAGCTGAATGGAAAGTGGAAGAGCCACAAACCATACCCATATGGGATCCTGGTATTTGCAAGTTGAGGATTTAGTCATTGAGCTACCATGTCAGGCTCTTAGCTTTATTTTTTTAAGATTCTAAAAAATTTTCAATTTACTTTGAAAGGCACAATGACAGGGAGATAGAGAGTGACTCCTCTTCTATCTGCAGGTTCACTCCCAAAGTGGCTGCACTCATTGAGGCTGGACCAGGGCAAAGGCCGGAGCCTGGCACCCCGTCACGTACGTGCCAGGGACCCAAACACTTGGACCATCTCTCATTGCTTTTCAGGGTGTGTGAGCAGGGAGCTGGATTGGAAGTGGAACAGCCGGACTCTGACTTTTGTACGGGATGTCGTGGCAGCTGCACCTGCTGTACCACAGGGCTGACCGAAACGTTATTTGCATCTTTTTTTCCTTTTTCTAAAACTTTAATTTCTGAATATACTTAAACTTACAAAATAAGAATTGACAGCACAAAGAGGTCCCATATCCCTACATTCCACTCTCGCTGTCATTAACATTTTATATTAGTAGGACGTGTTTGACATGGTTAATGAACCACACACAGTTGCTCCTAGCTTTTCATCTGCCTCCTATGCTCTGGCATCCTATGTTCAGATTGTTGCGCTTTGCTTTTAGCCCACAAATAAGAGGGATAACCTGCAGTATCTTTGTCTATTTCTGTTTGGCTTATTGCCCTCAACATCGTGTGTCAGTCCTATTCATTTTGTGCAAAGACAAGATTCTAATGACTAACAATCAATACAGCATTTTCTTTATCCATCTATTTACTATTGAATATTCTGGTTGATTCCATATTGTGACTATAGTGAATAGTGCTGTGTTAAACTTAGATTTAGGGGCCCACTGCAATAGCCTAGTGGCTAAATCCTTGCCTTGCATTTACCAGGATTCCATATGGACACTGGGTCATATTCTGGCTGTCCCACTTCCCATTCAGCTCTCTGCTTGTGGCCTGGAAAGCAGTCAAGGATGGCCCAAAGGCTTGGGACCCTGCACCCACGTGGGAGACTCAGAAGAAGCTCCTGGCTTCTGACTTCAGATCGGTTCAGCACTGGCTATTGCAGATGCTTTAGGAGTTGGAAGATCTTTCTCTCTGTCTCTCCTTCTGTCTATAAATCTGCCTTTCTAATAAAGAAATAAAGTAATAAACCTGGATGTGTACTCAGTGGTGGGATTGCTGGACCATACAAAAGTTCTACTTGTTTTTAAGGAAATTGCCACACGGGTTTCCACTGTGGCTGCAGTGCCTGCCAGCAGTGTGTGTAAGGCCCCTTTCTCCTTGTCCTTGCTAACATTTGCTGCTCTGTGTTTGGAGAGTAGCCACTCTGACAGGCATGAGGTGGCTTCCTGTAGTGTTTTTACTTTGCATTTTCCTGATATCTGGTGATAATTAGTTTTATATGTATGTATTTGTTGTAGACTGTCTGTACTTGTCCCTTTGAGAACTGTCTACTCTTTATGTCTTTTGCCCACGTCTTCACTGGATTGGTTATTTGGGTGTTTGCAAGCTCTGATGTGTCCTGGATACGCAGCCTTCGTTGGCTGGGTGGCTGGCGAACACCTCCTCCTGATTGTGTGTGTGCTCTCACTGTCGGCTCTTCCCTTTGCTGTGCAGCAGCTTCTGAGTTTGGTGTAATTCTGTTGCTTTAGTCTTGCTTTTATCACCCATGCTCATGGGATTTTAGCCAAAAATAAATACCGATGCGTCAAGCCGTTGCATTGAGTCCGGTCTTACCTTTATGTTTCTGCCCTGTCTTGAGTTCAGCTTTGTTTGTAGTGAGAAGTAAGGATTTGTTTTTATTTTTCTGCTTATGTCGTTTTGCCAGGACCACTTACAGAAAAGACTATCCCTCCTCCAATGCATGTTCTTGACCGTATCGTCACAAATCAGTATTCTGATTGTGGCTTAATTGCTAGGCTCTTTCTGTTCCATTCATCTCCGCATAGGTTTCTATGCCAGGGCCATGCTGTTTTATTTACTATATTTTTTAATATGTTTTGAAATCAGATATTGGAAGCTTCCAACCTGATTTTGTTCCCCCAACCCCGGTGTTTCTTTGGCTGTTCTGGGTCGATTGTGGTTCCATATGATTGTTTTAGGATTGTTCTTTTCCAGTTCTGTAAAGAACATCATTAATACTGTGACAGTGATTTCACTGAGTCTGTACACTGCTTTAGGTAGTATGGGCATTCTAATTATATTGTTTTTCTCAAGCTTTCCATTGTTTTGTGTGTGTGTCCTTGACGAACTCTTTTGTCAGTGTTTTGTAATTTTCATTGTGGAGATCTTTTAATTACTAGTGCCTCTCAGCTTCCTTTCAGAAAGCGAATGGCCTTCAGGGGTGATGCTGGGTTAATGCCAAGGATGAGCCCTTCCCGCCGAGAGCACAATTACCGTACTCCGTCATCTGTCCCGTAAGGGTGACCACCCCTGGTTCTGTTTCCTCCTCTCTGAGCCAGAGCCCTTGTCACAGCCTTGCTGTGGCAAATCCCTGCATCTCACACAGTCAGGTCTTTGGCCACATGGTTTTGACATGATTCATTTCTCATAGCTGCTCTCAGGTTGAGGGGGTACTGGCCTTGGTAATGTTGGAGGACTGTCCTTGGGGAGGAAGTGGGACCGCAGTATCTGGTCATGCATGTCAAGCATTGTTGAGCATCATGTGGGCTCCCTGGGGTCCTAGGTTCATGCCACGGAAGTAAAAGTACCTGTTAAGGCTGTGAGTTGGACGCATGTCTCTCTCTGGTGCCGTGAGAGCTCTTAGGACTCTGTTGCACTGGGGTTGGCTTTGGCACTGACTTTGAAGGCCACGACAGGTTTGACAGGTGGGCAGCTTCCTGCGGGCAGTGGTGGAGGGAGATGATGCCTGTGGCAGGCCTTTGGCTCGTGTCGCTTGAGGACCAAAGTGCCGAGATCTTAGGTTTAGAGACTTAGTGCAGCAATTGGATTGGTGTGTCCTTTGGCCCAGTTAGAAGCATCTGCTTGGTCTGGCAGGGAGAGCTAGAGGACCCCAGGAACCTTTCACAGCTACGTGGTTGTGGGGCTGTGGCCGGATGACCACAAGAGAAGAACAGAGCCACTCTAAGCAGGAGTTTTATGAAGACGAAATGCAGCAGGGTGCTTGGCACGCTCAGTACGTACTTACCACGTGGCAGCTGCTGAGAGTCGTGGTGTTGTAGCCATCACCCCTCTCTGAGCAAGGCAAGGAGAACTCGAACTGAAGCAAGCAGAGTGGCTTGTGTGCCATCTACAAGCTTTGAAGGCCAAAGTCACCAGTCATCCAGGGAACATGTGGACAGGCCCTTTCCTTTTCTTTGCTTTTTCAGCTTTCTGATGGTAGAAAAGCCATCTGCAGTCTGATCCTGCCTCATGCTATGGGGCAGTGCCAGTGGGTGCAGGTCCCCAACAGTCCCTTGATCTTGACGGAAAGCTATAGTCACTGCACAGCATAGCCAGGGTGTGCAGGAAGCCAGGTGTGCAATGCATTTCCAATGGGGGGCATTTTATTTCTTTTTAAAATTTTATTTATTTTCCTTTGTGAAAAAGACAAAGAGAGGAAGAAAGAGAAGAGAGAGGAAGCAATCTTCCATCCACTGGTTCACTCCTAAGATGCCTTCAATAGCTGGGGCCAGGCCAGGCCAAAACCAAGAGCCAGGAGCCAGGGGCCGGGAGGTAGGGATCAGGAGGCAGGGGCCAGGGGCCAGGAGGCAGGAGGCAGGGGGCAGGAGGCAGGGGCCGGGAGGAACGGGCCAGGGGCCGGGGGCCGGGAGGCAGGGGTCAGGGGAGGTAGGGGTCAGGAGGCAGGGGTCAGGATGCAGGGGTCAGGAGGCAGGGGCTGGGAGGCTGGAGGCAGGGTGCAGGGGTCAGAGGTCAGGAGGCAGGTGCCGTGGTCAGGAGGCAGATGCTGGGAGGCTGGAGGCAGGGGTCAGGAGGAAGGGGGCAGGGGGTCAGGAGGCAGGGGAGAGGGGGCAGGGGGCAGGAGGCAGGGAACAGGGGACAGGGGTCAGAGGGCAGGGGGCGGGGGAAGGGGCAGGAGGTAGGGGTCAGGAGGCAGGAGGTAGGGGGCAGGAGGCAGGGGACAGGGGACAGGGGACAGGGGGCAGGGGGCAGGGGGAAGGGTCAGGGGGCAGGGGACAGGGGACGGGGGCAGGAGGCAGGGAACAGGGGACAGGGGTCAGAGGGCAGGGGGCGGGGGAAGGGGCAGGAGGTAGGGGTCAGGAGGCAGGAGGTAGGGGGCAGGGGGCAGGAGGCAGGAGGCAGGGGGCAGGAGGCAGGGGGCAGGGGTCAGGAGGCAGGGGACAGGGGACAGGGGGCAGGGGGAAGGGTCAGGAGGCAGGGGTCAGGGGTCAGGGGACAGGGGGCAGGGGGCAGGGTCAGGAGGTAGGTCTTCTGTGTGTGAGCAGGGACTCAGGCACCTCTGCAGCTTAGAAAGTGACTGACTACTTTCACGATGGAACTCTGGGTCTTTTGCCAATGTATGTACTTAAAGAATCTGATAGTAAGCTTATTGTAAATGAATTATGTTGAATCTCTAAATATTTTGTCATCTACTTTCATCTGATCAGTTTCATCATTAATGGTTTCTCTAAGATCATGTTTTATTTATTTGAAAGTCAGAGCCACACTGACAGAGGGGGTCGTCTTCCATCTGTCGTCCACTCCCCAAATGTCCACACTAGCTGGGGCTATGCCGAGCTGAAGCCAAGAGCCTGGAGCTCCTTTAGGTCTTCCATGTGGATGTAGGGGCTAAGCACTTGGCCTACCTTTGGCTACTTTCCCAGGTGCGTTAGTAAGGAACTGGCTTGGAAGTGGAGTGCCCGTTTGTAACGCTGGTATTATAGGCAGGGGCTTGACCTGCTAGGCCACAGCTCTGCCCCATGGATTTGCTTTTTTAAGAACAAAGGTAACAAACCGGATCCTGGCACTCTCCAGGCAGAGGCAGGGTCAGCATGGCTGTTCCTTCGCAAAGGGTCACTTTTTGTCTGAGTCTGCGAGGATGTCTCAGGCTCCGTTACTTTTTGCTCTTCGGTGTGTGATCTTGAGCTGGTCACACATTTTTTGCTTTTTTCATCGCAGTAAAATATTTGAACAAAATGTACCATCTCAATTGCTTTAATGTATACCTTTCCGTGGGATTAGAACATTCACGTAGTGTGCAGCCAACAGCGCCATCATGTTCTAGAACTTTCTTAGCACCCTGAGAGGAAACCTAGTTTTCTTGGTTCTCATTAACATTTGTTCCTCAATCTGCTTTGTTTATATGCATTGGTCTTTTCTATACATTTGTCTTTTTTTTAAAAAAAAAATATTTTATTATTTGAAAAGCAGAGTTGAGATAGAGAGAGAGATCTCCCATCCACTGGTTCACTCCCCAATGGCTCCAATTGCCGAGACTAAGCCCAGCCAAGGTCAGGTGCAGAGCTTCCTCTGTGCTGCCCAGGTGGGTGCAGGGGCCTGAGCACTTGGGCCGTGTTCGGCTCTGCATCTCCCAGGCGCACTAGCTGGAAGATGGATTGCAGGTAGGGCAGCTGGGACTCGAAGCAGAACCCATATGGGATGCTGGCATTGCAGATGGTGGCCTAACGGGCTGTGCCACATTCCTGGCCCCTCTTCTAAGGAGATTTATTGTAAAGTGGATCATAGAAGGTGGCCTCTCATGTCTGATCTCTTTGGTTTGACAGAGAAGTTTGAGGGTCATCCATTTGGTAGTGTGTGTCAGTACTCCGTGCCTTTTTCTATAGCTGAATACTCTTCCACAGGGTGGCCATTTCCTGATCCACGCACTGGGTGGTGCACAGGTGGACTGTGTCTGCCGTGAGCTGTTGTAAATAGCACCGCTGGACAACCCACATACAAGCTGGGACTGGAACTCTGATGTGCCTAGGAGCAGGCTGCTTGTTCACACGGGAGACCCGACAGGTGCAGGATGGGCCCTGCTGTGCTCCACTGCGGCTGCAGCCTTTTGACGCTCCTGGTGGTTGTGGGCGAGGATTCTGATGGCTTCACAGCCTTTCCTGCAGCATCAACTTTGACTTACAGGATGAGTTTTATGAGGCGGGGGAGGGAATGTAAATTATTTAGGCTTCATTTATTTAGTGAGACCTTATTAAAGTGAGAAGTGGAAATACGTGAGCATCTTAATGCAAAATACATCACAGGGCTTGACTTACAGATAGAGTAAAGGTTGCCTCACACTGGGGGATAAATTCGATCATTAGTTCACACCGACGGACCATATAAATGACAAGATCGTAAAGCACACAGTTTCTGGTAGTGAGGCTGTGTCTCCCAATACTATTCATCTGGTGTGTTTTCCTATAAAATCTTGTCACAGCCCGTCTCGGCGACATCTGGACTCATCTGCGTGAAATGAGTGTTTAGGGTCCTATTGCTACGATTATTTCATGGTCTGCACTTCATCCGGTCCCTCAAACCAGGCACCGGATGAACTGTGGCTCCTCTCCCCAAAACATTAAGAAACGTGACATGCTCCTTCTATTTTGGGCAAAGGGCACAAAATGTGGAGACTTGTCACTTTTTTTTCTTCCTTCTGCTGGCCCATGAAAGTGACATCCTTGACTGAAACCTAAATAAATACTCATTAATGCACAGAGAAATTCAAACAAGCCTCTCGTATCAAGAAGCCGGCTGCTGGGGGTTCATCTTTCTTCACATTTGTAAGCAGGAAGAACATGCAATAAATTGAACATCATTTCACATTCAGAGCAAGAAACCACAGAAAGTGGCTTTTATGGCTCAATTCCCTAGACTCGGGCAGGGAAGGAGGCACAGCCCGGGTCTCTACTCTAAAGCAGCACCGTTAGATTGAGATGCTTTTAGGCCAAACGTAGAGGGTGCACGTCCTCTGATTCCAAGATAATGGAGCAGGGAAGGAGAGCCAGTGGAGACCAGTGTTGTTTTCCTCCATGCTTTCTTCTATCTCCTGAGTAAATCTTTCTTTGTCCAAGCCCTGTTGTGTGCCAGGGGCTGTGCATGAAACCACAGATAGAGCAAAAAGCTTCAAAAAAAAAAAGCCACATCGCTGTGCTCATGGAATTTACAAGTTTCCTGCATGGTCCCAGTTCAGGCAGGTGTCCCAGCACCACACTATGCCACCTGTTGTAACACTACATGTCACTTGAAGCTGAATGAGCAAACCAACACCTTGCCATGCTCTCTGCTCTGAGGCCTTGGGGCAGTGGTGACATGGCAGGCAGCTCAGCTCTGCTCCTCTCGGGTGAAGGGACTAGCGGAGATGACCGACAGTGTCCACAGCCACGGTGACGGCTTCTTGGTGTTATCTGGGTAAGGGGTGTTCCTGATCGGGTCCCTGGGCTGGATGGCGGGACAACCGAGCAAGCCTGGGCTCTTTTCCTGTCCCCTCTGACGTGTGTGTGTTTGGGCTTCCTGCAAGCACAGTGCTGGCAGGTGGAGGCAGGTGTGTCCTGCTGTGGTAGGCCTCCTGCAGGGCAAGTGTCCTGTGTTCCAGGTATTGTGAACAGAAGCTGCAAGGCCTCTGGTGACCACATCCTAGAAATCCCCTAGTGGCGCTTGTGCCCCGAGGGCATCCACCTGTCATTGATGAGAATAGAAAGGGATTTAAGATCACCCTTACCCCACACGAGGATGACATTCAGGAGACAACCACACCAACAACTGTGGCGATGAAGAAAAATGCCAAATCCTTTAGGTTGTCAGAGCTGTCTTGTTGCCATGGGCAGAGACCCACCCAGGAAGGGCAAAGGGAAGGAGAAGTCTCCCCTACCCCCTTTACTGAGAAGCCACTACCTGAGTCCCAAGCAGTCCTGAGCGGTCCTGAGCTGCCATGATGTGGCCATTGGCTTCTCTCGGTCACTCAGCACCACTTACCCCACTCCCTGGCTGCATTCCTTGTAGGCAAGGACTCCTCCAGGGATGGCCTCCAAGGCCACCATTTGCTGCCCCTGGCTACCAGCTGCACAAGAGCTGTGTTCTTCTCAACAGGCCTATCAAACCATCCCGGGACAAGGTCTGGCTGGTTAGGGCTGGGTTCCACGTCCTCTGCGGATCCATTCATCGTGGTCAGAGGGATGAAAAGCTGCTCGGATCAGCCACGCTGGCCTTGTGCACTTAACCCTACAAGCCCAGGACTGGGAGAGCTCTCACAGAACCACGAGTGGGCAGGGGGCATTTCTGAGAAAGAGAAGAGGGAGCCTTTTATTAAGAGGAGAATATGGGGAGTTTTCACAAAGTTTGTGGGTATGGGGTGCGAAAGAACTGCATGGCTTCCAAGATTATTTTGCAACGAAAGAAGCTTACGTTTTAATTCTGTTTCTCCACAAAGTATATGAAGTAACTTCTTAGTTGCTGATCATGTAGAAACATGGAACTGGCATTGTGAGGTAGTGGGGGATACCTCCACCTGGGATGCCAGCATTCTATGTAAGTATTGGTTTAGTTCCCAGATGCTTCATTTCTGACTCAGTTTCCCACTAAAGCACTTGGGAAGAGCAACAAAGACATTCTGCGTGCTTGGGCACCTGCCCCCATGTGGGAGACTGGGAAGAAACTTCCAACTCTCAGCTTCGGACTGACCCAGCTGTAGCCGTGCAACCATTTGGGAAGTGAACCAGTGGATGGGGGATTCTCTGTCTCTGCCTTTTTCTGTATGTAATCCCGACTTGCAAGTAAAAATACATAAATCCTTAAAATATAGGTAGATAGATAGTAAAATATTCATTATGCAAGCCTAACCCAGGGTGCCCTGCTTGGAGGGTGTGGTTCCTCCAGAAAAGCAAGTGCAAAGGGACACGCTTCCCTGTGGTCGTAATGTCCATCTTCAGTCTTGTGTGGACTAAATTTTCACTGGATATGGAATGCTGGTCTACCTGGGGGAGCAGAATGAGTCAACAAACGGGTCAAGTGGAGGGATCTGAGAACTGACCACCGGGTGGCAGTAGCGCACACAAGCGTTCTGGAGGCTTGGACTGGCTTGTATGCCAGGCGGTCCCTCCCGGCAGGGGACTGTCCCCAGGCTCCAGAAGAACTGGAGAAGGGGCAAGGTGGTACCCCCATCCCTGCCCCCAGAGGGGCTGCGGAGAGCATTTTCGCTTCCTGGTTGCATCACTCAGCTAGGCATGGGAGGGTGTCCTGGTCAGAGAGCATCAAGGGACAGCCATGTGAGGACTTTAAGGCCCCCACTTGTCTCTTTTGGATCATGCTGCTGTGGGGTGCAGTTCTCTAGGGCTTGCAGACGGGTTCTGAAGACCTAAAAATACTTGCGTCGTGTCTGAAACAGACACGCAGAACTTCAGCTTTGGCCTCAGTGTGCTTTGAGCCGGCGGATCTGAGTCCAATGAGGACATGAGAACCAACGGACCACGCTCAGGGGCCGCTCTTTTTCACAGCAGGGGCTTATAAATAAGTTATGTTGAGTTGAGGTACAGGGATTGGGTCAGCAGTGAAACCCTGAGGTTCAAAGGGCGGAATAGTGTTGTAGTAGTGGGACACAGACCACGTACCAGCCACTGTGGTCTGTGTCTAGGCAAACTGACAGTGTCGTTGGCAGAGAGGCCCTGTGAGGCAGCTGGCACCATCACCATCATCCTCCTTTGCAATGGGAGAAAGGAGGCTAAGTATCCCAGCCGAGGATACAAAGCTTGCTGGAAGGACAGGCAAGGAGACTCTGGTGGCTTCCTCTCCCCCTCCACCCACACAGCCCGTTTCAGAAACTGGGCCATGAGAAAAGGAATGGGGGGGATTGGCAGGCAATACCTCTTGCTAATTGTTGTCCTTCTGTGCCCTTACAATTGCTCTAGCTAATACCCAAAGCATGAGGGTACTTCTAAGAGTTTGTGGGAAACCTGGAATGAAAGTTTATTTGGGTGCAAAAACTTTTTGAAATCCACGTTGGAGTTTCTTTTTTTCCACAACTTGCATTTTTCACTCTGCCCTGTGCTTGTTATTCGTTTACCAGACAAACCAACCCCAGGCACAACCCCTGTCCTTCCTTTACTGTGACTTATTCGATTGGCCATAGTAGTGTCTCTAAGCTGAATCATTCATGGTGAGATTGGGCACGGAGGGTCATGAGCCTGGATCTCATCTTCCATATGGAACCCAGTTTGAGCACAACCTCTGTGATAGATTATTAAGAACAATAACAGTGAACACGGCCCGTGCACAGTGGCCTGGTGGCTAAAGCCCTCACCTTACACACACTGGGATTCCATATAGGCACCGGTTCTAATCCCGGCAGCTCTACTTCCCATCCAGCTCCCTGCTTGTGACCTGGGAAAGCAATTGAGGACGGCCCAAAGCCTTGGGTCCCTGCACCCGTGTGGGAGACCTGGAGGAGGTTCCAGGCTCCTGGCTTCAGATTGGCGCTGCACCGGCCATTGCAGTCACTTGGAAAGTGAATCATTGGACGGAAGATCTTCCTCTCTGTCTCTCCCTCTCTCTGTATATCTGACTTTGCAATAAAAAAAATAAATAAATCTTTAAAAAACAACAGTGAACATTGAGAACCTACCATGTGCTGGGCACCACAGGATGTCAAGTAACTTGTTCAAGTTCACTTAGTTAGCAGTGACGGAGCTGAGCTCTGAACACTGCCTTCTCCAGAACTCATTTTTAATGCCTCACTGTACAATGCATGGGTCTTAAAAGCCCTTGACGTTTGACAGGCATTTAATAAGAGATCATTCTCATTATTATTCTTTAACAGTCAGCTGGAGTGGCGGGCAGGATTGAAAACTAGACAGACAGACTTCAGAGTCACCAAGTCTCAAACTAACCGCATTTATCCAACTCAACAAGCATGTCCCACTGGGCTGTTTCTTTGCTGAGCGCCAGTGATTCATGGTGAGCAAAATTCCATCCTGGCCTTCCAGGAAGTCAGCATGCAGTGTGGAGAGGGTGCAGCTCTCTGCATCCTGGAGGCTCCCTGACAGCAACAAACCTCACCCAAATGCCAGGCTTGACAGCGACTGAGGTCTGATCTTTCTCTTCAGTCCGGAAGCCCTGGCTTTCCCAGGACAAAGGTAGAAAGAAGGATGTGATGGTTTTGGAAATGTCTTCTTGGACAAGGCGCCATTACTCTTTCGTGTCTCGTTGGACAGAGTTCTATAGCAAAGGCTAACCTGGGGGAGAGGCAGGAAAAGGAATGCATTTCTCACGTACGGGGAGCTGGTGGGGAAGACTCAGAGTTCAGAAAGAAGCAGTTTTTGAACCCATCATGACTTCTGTCACAGCAGAAGCTTAAACGTGCAATTACAAAACCAAGGGGCCAATTTCTCTGTTCTTTGCTAAACTCTGTCCGTTCTTCCTTTGAGTTGAGAACAAAGCCTAAGTGTCCTGGAACAAGGATGGAAGGAGTTGCCATAGATGCCCTTGCAACACCTCACGTTTTCTGGACTAGTTAGTGGGCACGAATGGACAACCGTTCTTCCCTACCCAAGCATTAGGGTAAACAGATTCATTGATAGCAAGATATGTGGGTCTCTAAGAAGGGGACATGGTAATTGGCCAGACAGGCTATTTTTGAGATCACCATGGCCATGTATTGGAAGTTAGGGTACAGGAAAGCAGGGTGGGGAGGGTGGTGTGGCATGAATTCTGCAGTGACGTCTCATAGACCATGGGTAGGTGTTTGAGTACCTGTCACTCTGCTCGTGGCTCAGTGTTTACAAGTAAGCTAGAGAGAGTATACAGAGAGTTAGATGTGCAGTTTACAAGTCCAAAGTCATCGGTTACTGCCTCTATCTTTATCTCCCTACGGTGGAGCTCAGTTTGGACATGGAACACACATTCCACCGAGGGTAACTCAGTCACCTTTGCTTTTAAACTGGGGACCTGCAGGGACATAGCAGACGCACCCCAGCTGCTTTCCTTGGCCTTTCTCCGTCTCCTCTGCTTGGGTTCTCAGGAGGTTTCTGTGCTGTCCTGTTTGTGGGTAGATATATTGGACCTGGAAGCTCCTTCTTTCCATTTCTGGACTTTGGATCAGAGGAACCCTTGATCACAGCAACACTAAAGGAGATGAGGGCATAGGGACAAGGCAGTGTAGCTCTCTGGCTCTCTCTGACATAAAATGTTCTGTGGTCATCATTTCTGCCCTAATGTTGGTTGCCTGTAGTGGCACATTGCAGTGGCACTCCACGAGGTTGTCCAGGGCAGAGGGAGAGATGGTAAGGCACTTTTGCTCTGACAAACACAAACCCAACTGGATGTCTCTGACAAACACAAACCCAACTGGATGTCTCTAACCATCCCCTACAGACAGTGGGGGTTTGCAGAAGCAGGAGCCAGGTTCCATAGTTTGCACTTTCTCTGTCTTTGCCAAGCTCCTCCCCAAGCCCAAGAAAGGCTTTCAAAGTTTCCCTGTGCAGATCGAAACTGCTCTGACATTGCATCCTGTGTCCCCCATAGCCTGCAGGTGCAGCTCCACACGCAGCTTTCCATCTGTGCGTCTCTGTGATTCCGAACTGCTGCTTGCTGTTTTTAGAGCTTACTCAAGGATTGACACTGTGCATTGCAAACAGTTTGCCTTCAGCGTACATGACCTAATACCAGGTTCTACACAGCAGGTGGGCCTCACAAGAGTTGGTTTCTGGGGTTGGTGTTGGACTATGGGGAGCAAAGCCATTGTTGCTTTACTGTAGGCATCCTACACAAACACCACTTTCCCTGCCTGCTTCATCTCTGATTTAGCTCCCTGCTTATGGCTTGGGAATAGCAGTACAAGATCGCCCAAATGCTTAGGTCCCTGCACCCACTTGGAGCAACTGGAAGAGGCTCCTGGATCCTGGCTTTGGGGTAGTCCATTGATGGCTCTTGTGGCCATCTAGAGAATGCATCAAAGCAGATGAAAGACCTCTCTCTCTGTGTGTAATTTTAACTTTGAAATAAATAAATACATATGTATTTTTTAAAAGACAAGAGTAGACTTCATTTATACTCTTCTCATTCTTGGTGCTGTTGTACTTACCTTCTCTGCACGTGGTCAATCTCACAATAGGCTCCCTTTTTGAAAGCTACAGTTTTGCTTCCAAATGGATAAAATGATGAGAAACTGTGTTTGTGTTACTTGTGTATTTCTCGTTGCAAATCCTTTTTTTTAAAAATTTTTTAGTAAATAGGAGCTTTTACCTAATGCTATTTTCTCTGCTTAAACAGATTCCTTAAGCATTCCTTGCACTGACCGAGTCTCGAGGTGATGAAGTTTGTCATCTTTTTTTATCTAAAAATAAGTCTTTCCCCTTGGTTTCTGGAAGATGGTATTGTTGACTGCAGAGTTTTCATGGGCGAGTTTTTTCTCCCAGTATTTTTCCGGATGTCGCTTCTTTGTCTTTTGGTTGGAATGTCTGTCTTTACTCTCTGATTGTGACCTGCCGTGTTGGCCTCGGGCTGCTCTGAGGACATTTTTTCCTTTGTACTCCTGCATTTGTTTGCTTAGTAATTTGATTGTAATATGCCTTCAAATAGTTTCTTTTGTGTTTCTCTTGATTAGACTTGATTGAGATTCTTGGGTTTGTGAGTTTTTACTTTTATCAAATTTGGGGAAAATAATTGTCCATTATTTCTTCAAATACTGTTTTTGCTCCCCAACCTGCCCACCGCCCACACTGTAATTGCATGTATGTTGGACAGTTTTATAGTTTTATGTTGTCAGTAATAATTCATTTTGAATATTTAATTGCTATGATTTCAAGTTGGCTGATTTTTTCTGCATTATTTAATCTGCTATTAATTTGATCCAGTGAAAATTTAATTTCAGCTACTGCATTTTTCATCTCTGGAAGTTCCATTTGATTTCGATTTAAATATTCTGTTTTTTCTTCTCATTGTGTTTCTGTTTCACTTTGTAATTTTGGACTTACAAAGCCTATGTTTAATAGCTGTCTTTTAAAAAAATCTATTTCTTTAAAAAGAGAGAGCTCCCATCCACTAATTCATTCTTCCAAATGACTACAATGGCTCGGTCTGGGCCAGGTGGAATCCAGGATCCTGAAATTCCACTTGGGTCTCACATGAGAGTGGCAGGGCCCACACTCTCTATTCATCTCCCAGGCACATTAGCAAGGCACTTGATCATCTGTGGAGCAGCCAAGACTTAGCCAGTACTCAGATGTGGGACAAACATTGCAGGCTTTGGCTTGGTTCACTGTGCCTCAACACCAGTCCCTAATGGCTGTCTTAAAAGCTGTATGTGTGAGTGCTTTCCCTTCTCTTCTTTCTTGGGTTGGCTTGCTCTTTTCTCTCTCTCTCTCTCTCTCTCTCTCTCTCTCTCTCTCTCTCTCTCTCTTTCCTTCCTTCCTTCCTTCCTTCCTTCCTTCCTTCCTTCCTTCCTTCCTTCCTTCCTTCCTTCCTTCCTTCCTTCCTTCCTCTGTTTTAACAATTGACTTATTCATTTGAAAGGCAGAGTTGCAGAGAGAGAGGGAGACAGAGACAGCCTGGTTGTTTCCGTGTGCTGGCTCGCTCCCCAGATGGCACAATGGCTCTGCTAGGCTGATCCAAAACCAGGAGCCAGGAGTTTCTTTCAGGTCTCTCACGTGGGTGCAGAGGTCCGGGCACTTGGGCCATCCTCTACTGATTTCCCAGGCCATAAGCAGGGAGCTAGATCAGAAGTGGAGCAGTCGGGACTCAAAGCAGTGTCCATATGGGATGCTGCTGGCTTCACTTCCTATGCCAGCATGCCTGCCCTTGAGTCAGCTTCTATACACTGACCTTCCTGGATTAAAATATCTTCTGACTTTTTCCTTATATGTACTGTAATATCTTATTAGAAACCAAGTGTTCCGTATTTAACATTTTAGGGTACTAGATTTTTGTTACATCTCTACAGTAATGTTTACTTTTTTAAATGTTTAGCATCATTTTAAAAACCTGGTCTTTCTGGAGTTGCCCCAGGGGTGCCCTGGGTTCCAAGAATGTGCCCTTGACTGGTAGGCATGCCAGTGATTCGTGGCCCTGTGTGATCTCTGGGAACTGTCTGGCTCCCTGGTTCTCTCCTGAATGCTTGTCTTGTTGGGTGCTGGAGGGACCTTCCCACCTGCCTGCTGGCTTGTTGCTTAGTGGACAGCTCACAGGAAGCGGCATGTAGAGTTCTGGAGACAGCTGTGTAGCACTCTCCACTCCAGCGCCCTGCCCCATTGTCTTCTTTAGTGAGGGTGAGTGGGATTGCTGGGTTCACTTTGGGTTCCCCTCCTTTTGCTGATGATTGGGAATTCTATCCTTGCAGAATGCATGGTTTGTCCTTGTCCAGGGTTCACAGTCCCACACTGTCTGTTGTTCAATGTCTAAAAGATGAGTAGTTCTCAAAGACTGTCCAGGTTTCTCCTTATTGACAGCAAGAAGGCCATCTGGTCCCTGGACTTTCTTGCAGGTAGACCAGAGTTCTTAAAGCCACTTACTTATTCTGGTTTTTTTTTTTTCAACGCCTTTTTTTCCCTTTCGGAACTGTGGTTAGTACAGTGGCTTGATTTGTTATTGATTATTCATTATTTAGGCTGATAGGCTTATCTGTAAGTTCTATAAGGGGGGATTATTATGTTTTTTTTTTAATTTGAGAAAATGTCAGTGAATCCTGCAATGTACTGAGCACCTTCTAGTTGTGACAGATACAGCAGCAGATGTTGTTGGAGACACAACAGGAAATGGGGTTAGGAGTTTTAGCAGGTGCATGGCAGAGAAGTTAGAGGAGGCGATACGCATAATCAATAAGTAAAATCTTAAAAGCTTTCACATGTCCGATGGTAAGTGCTGTGGGAATATTGATGAAATCATAATCCTCTCAGCTCCACGTGTGGCACTGGTTGAAAAAACATAGCCACGGTCCCTTCATAAACTTTAATGGCAGAGGCCATCTGCTTCGAGGTGAAGTAGCCAACTCCGTTTCCATCAGTGCAATCCAGTCCAGTCCCCTTAGGCCCTGCTAGTCCCCAGCCGCACACACTTGCCGCGAAGTCGTGTTCCTGGGTGGATACGCAGACTTACTCCCTTCTGCGTTTCCAGCAGGACTGCACAGTGGCCGGTTTTGCTCATGGCAGTGACTCCAGACATGCCACATAGATTTGGTGGCATTTGGAGAGTGCTCAAGGACCATGTATGAGCTTGGATGTGAAGACCTGCTCCACCCCCACCCCACATTTCCCTTGAGAACGGCAAGCCCACCTCCCCTGTAAGTTCCCTGTGATAACCTGGCGGCTCCTTCTTTTTCTTTCCGCAGCTGTGCAGTCACTGCACACCCTCAATGACCAGATTTCCCACTTTATTGTCACCAAGTCGAAGGCTCTGGAGGAAGACAGAGACCCCTTTGTGCCCGCTGAGAAGGAGACGCTGAAGAGTTCCATGGTACTGATGAGACACCTGCTCATGGATGCTCAGGTACAGGGGTCAACGTGTCATTCCACATGCAGGTGGTGATGCTTCTGTGGTAGAAGCGGTCCAAGGCTGCCCCATTTCCATGCCTGTTGTAAGACACCTTTTCTGGGAACATCCACGCCACAGGTGTGCCTGTAACATTGCGTACTGGGGCTCTAATTAAGTCTTTCTGAAAATCTGGTATTAAAATCACTTGTTTTTAAGTGAAAATAATAGGGCTGAAAAGTAATATGTGTGTTGCCTCGGAGAGTTTAGCAGCTCTCCCATTAGCCTTGGAAAAGTACAAATCCATTTACATACGGACTTGGCAGACATCAAAGCTGGCAAGGGTGACAGAGTGGAGCAAATGCGTATCTCAAACTGCATCTCTGAGCAGCTAATGAATATTTTGGTATATTTCATGTGCCCCCCAGTTTGCAGACCAGTGCTGTTTTTCTGTTTTGCTTGAATGCCAGTAATGTGTTCATTACAGAAGGTGTTTAGCTCAAGGCACGGTGCTGTTGAAATGCTATTTTTGAAGGTTTCTCTTTGAACATTGTCTTACAGAAATGTTTAAAAAATAATTGTCTGTTGGTTGCTTCTGGCTTTGGCAAGGTGTCTCTTCAGCTATGGTGAATTGCAAATGCGAGATATTGGGAGGTTGTATGTTTGGGGAGCCCAGCTGAGCTAGGGTTCATTGTCATTGCTACGTCTTTGAGATGCATCAGGAACTGTTCCTTGGGCATGGGGAATTTGGAGGTGGTTGGCCCTGGAGCTTTCTTGTGGAGCATGTTTGTTGTTGGACAGCAGTGAGGTTTGGATGGTTGGGGCTCCTGCGTGCTGCTCCATAGCAGAGATTTTAAACTCTGCTTTCTTTGTTTTGGTTTCTACCTTGGAGGTGTTGTCATTGTCGAGTCAGTGCTACAGCCTGGTTTCACCTGGCATGGACGGAGACGCGCTGATGGCTTGTCTCACCTGTCCGTGTTTGAGGCTGCCCTGCAGAATTTGCAAACCCCTCTGCTGTGATGCCCCAAATTATGCAAAGCCGCTCATTCTGATTCCCTGTTCTCCCTGTGCCTCTTCATTGTGCACAGCCCATTCAGTTCCCTCTTTTCCCCAGGCCTGTCTGGTGCAGAAAGCAAGGACTGTAAAGCGGCAACAGCTAATTTGAAGGCTCAGGAAGAGAGGAGAGAGAAATTTAGAGCAATTTATTGAATAAAAGAGAGCAAATTGTTCTTGAAAGGATTAGCTTTCCTCAATTCCTGGACCTGATTCTATAGCTAATGCCCCAGCCCAGGGAATCATTTAAATGAATCCCAAAGCTAGCATGTAAACTCCAGTTTGCAAAATTCAAGAAATCAAAAGACATTCATTTTTGCCCCCACCTCCCTCTCCTTCACATTAAGTTTTGCTTTACAAGTAAGCAGAACTGGACTTCAACAATTGTTGCGTATGGAAATTCTGCCTTCTCCCAAATGCATAATTCATTTGACATGTTTAATGCTGAGTGCTGTTGATCACAGTCCCCCCTTGCGTGTGTGTGTAATAGGACTGAAACACCCCATATAAGGAGGTTCTTGAGTAACATGATTATAACATCTCCATCATTCCTGCTCCCAATGAAGATTGAGAATGCTCTCCCTTAGCCGGAGTGGAGCCTGGCGCACATTCCCCCGAGTCCCTCAGTCAATCCCACGAGAGGGGGGACTGGGCTTTCTTCCTCCTGAGGGAAAAGCTGAGAAAAGGTCAAGGGCAGATGTCATGCGGTGTCAGAAAAGTCACATCTTCTCTCCTTTTGCCTCTCAACGGTAAAAGTCTTCTTGCCCTGTTTGTCAACTACTCACGGTTGACATAGGTCATAACGGGCTCAGCCTAAAATGACACATCTATGTACACACACCCATCATAATGATGATGTCCCTGGAGGGTTTGCTACCCAACACCCCAACCCCCATCTGCAAACACTCTCCAGGACTCTCAACATTGTGAGGATGTGGTGTGGCTTTGAGTTTTATGGTAGAAGTCTAGAAATACATTAATGAGAATTTTTATTTAGCAGCTTTTTGGAAACTCATGTATTTTCCACTGATGTTTAAAAATGGTGTTTCTCACTTTGTTTTCAAACAGGTGAGTGGTCTTATTCCAGGGGCACCAACGGGGGACGTTGATAGTTCGTACTGTATTTATAGGGGCATGCTTACATTTGACCTGTGTCCTACAATATTCATAATTGTCCTATAAGTTTGTATGCTGTAGAATATAAGTGGGAACCATTTTCCTTGATTTGGTGTTAAAAATAGACCTCTTAGTGCCATGTGCATGGGATTCTTAATGGTATTAGATTATGACAAAATACTCTGACATCAGTTTATGAACTGAATGAAGTCGTGCAAAAAACCTTCCAGGGCACCTGGAGGCTCCCTGCAGAGTGACTGCTTAAAAGGCCTGAGCAATTCAAGTCACATCTCTCTCCGAAGCAATAAATCCTGCTTAGGAGAATGTCAGAGGCAAAGAGCATTGCTGTGCTATGAAATCCCACCTCTGAGGATTATAAAATGGTGTGCACCGAGCAAACATCTCCCGAGTAGAACAGGGGTGCCAGGGATGATTGGCAGGTGTGACAGTTGGTCCTGGAGGCTGGATCACGGAGGAAGCGTCTCTGTGGGCAACCCCGGAGGCCCGTGATGGTTTATTCATCCGCTAAATGCTTCCAGCATAGAGGCTTTCTGAAAGCAGCGAAGCCCCCCCTATTTGCATCTATTTTCCGTCCGCGACCCCCTCCTTCCCACCCCCGTGCAATGGAGTCTGCCGTTCAGAGCGCATGGCCAGCTTTTATTCCTGAGGAACGCTCTCCGTATAAACTGCAAACTCAGCCTTGAGCGATTAGATTCATAACACCGAGGTAGAGATTAATTCTCTGACTCGTCCTGTGTGACTCTGCATGCTAAGAGGGGTTGATTGCAGCAAATTAAATCTCCTATTGGCAGTTCTCTCCTTCTTCTCCCCAAAGACCCTCATATCATTATTTATTAAGGGGAGAACAAATGCTTGGGACAACAATAAAATCTTTGTTGGCATGGAAAGCCTCCCCATGCAGGCTGAGTACTTGCCATGAGGGCTCCTCGTTGTGGGCACAGCATGGAGAACAGCCAAGGAAGGGCCTCTGTCGCCCTGACTGAAAGCCAGTCGCTGGCCAGCCTGGGCACTGAGCTGGCATCTTCCCTGCCTACACCTCATCTGGCCACGGGATGCGGAGGGGTGCTCATTTTAAGTGTCCGGCTTGTCTGTCCTCTAGACCCACCTCTGGGGATGAATTCAGTGAGCCGCACCACCTCCCAGCAGGTCTGTGGCTAAGGCTTGACACAAGTCAGAAGTCAGGCGGAAAAGCAGCGAGCTCTGCTAAGTCCTCTGCACTGTCCATTCCCCCTCACTCTCCTCCTCTCTCTTTTTTCCTTCTCTTTGTTGTCTCTCCCCAGTCCACCCAGCATCTCTTCTCGGAATTTTCTCCCTCCTCTCCCTTCCTGCCCACTCCTCCACTTTTGCTTGGCAAAGGAAACCTTGGTGGAAGCAAGCATGTATACACCACCTTTTAGGCTCGCTTCTTGACCTTCGCTTTTCCTTCTGTTGTCTCCCATGCCTCTCTTTCCGTTGTTTATATCCAGGGATCCTGAAAGCACATTGATCTAGGCCTGCATTTCCTTTGCCAAATAAGTCCATAGCAGCAGCAGCAGAAGGTGAAGCCATTAGTTCAAGGCCAACCTGGCATTCAGGAGACAAGTTGGGGACCTTGCCAGGATTAGGTACTGAATACAAGGATGACTTCGTTTGTTTGCTCTTTAAGAAAAAGTCCTTGCTAGTTTTCCTGGTTGTGTTTTTCTATTGTTTTAATCAAATTGGGCCAATTGTACCGACATAGATCAGTGGTTTGAGCTGTCTAGACCCCTACATTTGACTCACCTCAGGAGGAAAGTATGATTTGCACCGGAGGCAGTGTCTTGGGTCAGGCTCCTGACAAATAAGAAAGGGAGAATTGGCCCTGCAGATCAGCTTTGGCTTGGCTGCGGGAGGACACAGGGATGGTGGATTCACTTCAGCTTGATTATCTTATTCAAAGCAGTGTCTAACCTACCAACTGTTTTCTGAAGTCATAGTCAGAGCCAACCCAATTGCTATTCCTAATGTGGTCATCTGCTTTTCTTAACTGCAGGTGGCTTTGAGGTCAGGCCCATGCATGTGACCCTATTGAAAGCTCTAGATAATGTCTTTTGTTCCCATTGCACAAGTGGGGGCATCTAAGAATGCTTGACTGAAGAATACAGACTTTGCTGAAGTGACGGGGCACACCCCAAGTGCAGGCATCTTCTGAAATGTGACATCATCATGGAGAAAGGTCTGGAACTCTTCCCAGATTATAGCAAGCCAAGAAGATATTCTGACTGTAGAATAAGGACAGACAGACAAAGCTTCCCACCATAGAAAATTACCCTGGATAAAGTCTACCCATTCCACCTGCTTTTCACCTCTTAAAGGTCATAAGAGAAAGAAATACTTAAATGCACTCCAGTGAATTTAGTCCCCCTAACTAAAAGGTGACTCTGATAAGCTGATTATTCCAGAGAGTCTTGGCTCATCCCCTCCAGGAAACCATGAGTTCTGATGCACATCCACACATCCCTTCCCTGTGCATTTGCAAAAGTGATGCCTATTTTCCACTTGCAAATGCAAAACTCTAAAATCAGCTGTCCGAAGCTTGCAGTTGCTTCTGTGGCTTGAGCAAGCCCACCTCCCACTCTGCCATGGTGATTTTGATCTTCTGGAGGGTTTCTCTCTCTCTCTCTCTCTCTCTCTCTCTCTCTCTCTCTCTGTAATAAATAAAATATAACCTGCAGACATCCGCAGGCTTGGAGGCACGCTCATCAGCGCCATGGTGCTCCTATCATCAGTTTCCTGACTGGGGAGAGATGGAGGAGGCTGAGACATGAAACCGTAATAGTGGTTGTCTACCTTTGTAAAACCCATAAAATAGGATGTTAGGGGACTGTAAAGTCCCCCACTCAGTGTGCCAAGCTTTGAGTATAGTTGGAAATGAGACTACAGGAAAAGAAGGACTCTGTTCTATTGCTTTCTACTCAGAAACTCAGATGCCTGTGTTCGGAGGAGTGATGTATACTGATGGAGAGGTCTCTGTAGAGCTGGCATTGGTGTCACGGATCTCTGGAGTGTTAACGGGCAATTGGGGAGTTTATTTTCATGGCATAGGGATATTCTGCTCCATTTCAAGATACTGAATGGTCTTTGTAACACATGTGGTAGCACTGATAATAAAATAGAAATCTATGCTGGTCTACTAGGTGGTGGTCCTACTTTCTAGAAGGATCCAAAAGAGTCAGAAGGAAAGTTAGCGGTGAAGAACTGGCCTAGGTTCATTGGTGGTCAGTAACAGAGGCCAGCACTGGCTAATACAACGGGGCAAGCAGCGTATCAAAGCCCATAGGGATATACAAAGCTGGCAAGCCACAGCTTAGAATAGAAGGGAAGGCAGCCATGGAGGTTTCAGTGCGGGGAACTAAAGAGCAACTGCTTCCAAAGGCTAGGTTGGGACAAACTTGCTCCAATTAGTTTCTCCCTCTGTGCTGCTCTGATGGAGAAGCAAATCCTTGGAAGGGTCCACATGACTTGTCTGGATGGCTGGGCACTTCTCTTCTTTGCCCAGGGGAGGTTTGACATACTGATGGATGGTCTTGCCAAGACTACATGCAGTATGGGGAGAGTAGAAGCTGGGCAGATGCCAGTGCAGCTGGAGCAATGGTAAGTCCGCCTTGCTTCCAGCGTGTGGACAGTGGTAAGTCTGCCCTGCCTCCAGCGTGTGGACAGTGGTAAGTCCGCCCTGCCTCCTGCACATGAGAACTTCACGCCATGGCTGAGCATTCAGCTGGGCTCTGAGTCAGGCTCTAGGGACACAGTTGCACAGACACTGGCCTCTCCAGAGCAGTTGCTCTTAGCCTACATTGTGTTGTGCTAAGGAAATATTTGCTGCTGGGCACTGCATCAAGAAAAGAGGTTTATGTAGCTCATCATTCTGGCAGTTGGAAAGTCTAGAGAGCTTGGTGCTGACATCTGGTTAAATCACAGATTCACAGAGAAGTAGAAAGAGAAAGGAGCCGGGCAGGTGATCTGGCTTTGCTTTACAACAACCCAGTCCTGCAGGAACTAATTCACTCCTAGGAGACTTGATCCACTCTCAAGAGGGCAGAATCCCCAGGTCCTGATTTCTGTCACCTCACATCATCTTCCTGTGTAGAACCAGGGTTCCAGGTCAAGCCCACTCCCCCCCCACACACACCTCAGCAGGGCTCAAGGTGTAGCGCAGTGGAGAACCAGGCATTGACCTGCTCTTGATACAAACAGATGGTGACCTGTGGGTGCACAGGAAGGGAGTGACAGAAGCTCAGAGAAAGACCCGGCTGATATTTACACATCATTTCAACATTTACAAAACAATTTCATCAGTCTTTGCTCATCGTTTCCTCCCAACCAAGAGAGGTACAAGAGGTTAGGTATTACTGTCTCTATGCTGAAAACTAGGTATTAAGCTTTAATAAAATAGTCTTTTAAAAAAATATATGGTTCCGTCTAGCCCATCACAAAGCAAGGGTAATTGATTTCCTGCTTGGAGGTGGTGACCCTCAGAGTGCTTGCCTCCTGACGGGTTATTAAATAGAGAGAAAGAGTATGTAATTTTGAGAAAGAAGAAGATTAAAACCTGGCTGCAGAAGCAGAATACCACACATAACTCAGGATGTTTTGACAATTTTAATAAACATGCAATGCATTCCTAAAGCTAAGCTCTACGCCCTCAGACTCTAAAGAGGTTTAGGGTTCCAAGAATATAGTTTCTGAAAAAAAAATTAAATGGCATATAAGAGGTATGGCGTGTTTCTCTCCAAACCCTATGCCTCCTTCCTTCCCAAATGTCTCAGGGTCCTTGGGTTATCTATTGTCATATTGGCATGGATTTGGCTTCCAAATAATATACCGTTTCACTATTACCCTGCAGAACTGTGATTCTTGATGGAGGGTGGGAAGTGTGAGAAATTTTGCTTCACCTCCAACACAGGGGACTCTGAAAAGGGTCTAGAGGCTGCTGTCACACTGGTGGGGCTTGGGAAATAGGGTTAAGATGCTACTGGCATCTCTCTGTCAAAGGCCAGGCTGTCATGTGGAACACTTTCCTATGGCACTTGCACAGTGGATAATCCAGCCCAAAGAGCAGTGCTATCAAGTTTCAGAAGCTCTGCTTTCGATCCAAGACTACTTTTTAAATTATTTGTGGGAGAATTTCAGCCCCAGAATCCCCTTTATTCTTGAATCCTTGCCGTCTGTCATAGTTGGTCCTCAAGATACTGCTCTGTCAGGCATCACTCAGGTTTTTCTTTCTTCCGTGGCGCACCTGCCATGAGGCAGGTACTGTTCTAGACAGTGAGGAAACCACGGTGAAAGGACAGAGATGCTCTGAGCCCTCAAAGCCCGCGCTTTCTGATGAGAGTCATGTGGAAATAAACAGACAGGATTACTCTGCAATGTTTGTCTTGGAGACACTTTAGGATCTAACTTAGGTGGAGGTTCAAAGACATCCTCTGTGACCATGACAATTAGGCTGAAATCTAAGGATCGTATGTGTGCGTGCGAGAGACAGAGAGAGTAACATACACATACAGAGAGAATGCATGGCCATGCTTTGTTTCATGTATTTGTATTTTAATTCAGTTCTGTGTTTATTGATACCCAGTGAGGTAAATGGAAATGGATCCCTTGAGATGTTTTAAAAGATTTATGCAAAACATTTATTCCAGAAATGCACATTTAATTTAGGGAATATAAAGCTTCCCACTGGTCCCTCAGGAACAGAAGGTCTTTTAATCCTGTGTCAGTTGTGTCCAACGAGGAGCCAGAATCTCAGCCTGTTCTCAGTGGCTGCTGTCGATGTAGAGTACGTGTACAGGCAGCCGGGTGTCAGATCAGGGAAGGGAGAACAAGCAAAGTGCAGGTGTTTGGGGCAGCAAACGAGCAAAGTGAGGGCTACATAAAAACTTCACTGTGGAACGGCCAAGGGTGGACTCTCAGGTGCACAGCCAAGTTTGGTAACTTCACCAGTGACTGGTGAGCAAAACATTCCTGCCCTGGTGGTGTGCAGACAGGAAGCACACGTCGGTGCCCAGATGAATGAGATATAGTTAGAAAAGTCATTTCATTATCAATGCTTTATTCACCATAATGAAATTCAGTATCAGACTTCTGAAGTGTCAGTTATTTGGTGTTTTTTTTTTTTTTTCTTCTAAATGTTGTGGTTTCCTTCCATTAGCCAGACAATGGAGAGCTGAATGTATGCCTTGCCCTTAGAATCCTAAAATAACTTTCACTTGGGATGGTAATTCTTAAGTAGGACTTCTGGGTCTTCTCATTCATACTGAACCCGGTCCCTGAGGACTGGCCCTGTAGTCTGGGGCATGGTATTGCTCAGCGTGGTCCTTTCAATGCAGGGATAGATCTGGGGCTCCCTGGTGCCAGCTGAAGCCAGTACCCCACGCTCTTGTTCGGGGTAAGTCACACTAAGCAGCAGCTTACTGCGCAGGGGGCTTCCCTCAGTGCCCGCTCCTTCCTGTGGGAGTGGAGACAAAGCTACACACTTTGGCCAGCTTAGGAGGAGAGATATTTTGCTTTGAGACTTGATGTTCTTGTATTGGATTAGTGATCCAACCCTAATCCTTCCTGTTTTATTTTTAAATTCTCTAAGAGTGAGACATAAAGGGAAGGAGCCCATGATAAAAGTGAGCATGGATTTGTATCTGTTGGCTACTCCTGCGTCACAAACCACGTCAGAACTCAGTGGCTTGAAACAAGAACTGTTTTTGACTTTCGCTAAGCGTGTGTGTTGGTGGGGCACTGCCACTGGTATGGGTAAGTGTGGCTGATCTCGACGGTCTGCCTACCTACACACTGTGCGCAGGGAACCAGCCGCTCTCAGCAGCAATGAGTCATTTCCCTGCACGTTCCCTCCACATTCCTCTGCTGGGCTAACTGCAGAATGATGTTCTACTAGTGATTGAAGTCCAACAAGAAAAGGTGGAGGAATTTTGGGTTAAATCAAGGTTGCTTTTGTCGCACTGGTCAGAGCAAGTCACATCACCAATCCCGTAGGCTTTGTGGAAGGCACCACGAAAGGAGATGAATACAGGGAGACAGGAAGGTGGCAGCGTGAGGAGTGGATCTACCAAATACACAAAGGACATCACCTGAACGTCTCTTACGGAAACTCTTGTTTTATTTTTGATCATTAGAACTGCAAATTTCAAATATTCCAGTAAGTACATTTCATGGCCAACTCTTTATTTTATGTCACAGTTCAATAGGCATTGGGGTTTCCCCTCTCCCAACCCCTCATTGTTCTCTCCAGTCTGTCAATAGGTGTCTTCCGAGTGCCCTCAGCAGTCCATCATGCTGCCATTGAGGTGTCTGCCAGCAATGTAGGGGCTTATCTGTTGTTTCCCTGTGAATCCATCCTTGTATTGCAAGTACGGGGATGTACATCTCTCTGTTTCTGCCTATGGACATATTTATTTCTGCTGCACTTCCATTATACCTCTTCTTAGGTACAGCCCCCCTCAGGTTGAGAGGGAAAAAGAAGGAAAAAGATTTAAATAAAATGAAATAGTGAGTCTTCGTCGTCATGATGTTGTCAAACTCGTAGCAGGGTATCAGTGTAACTCTAGGATGGTGCAGAATTTAATTAATTTCTTGCAGAAATTAATGCTAGTATATGACCCATGTGTTTTAAATGGGAGCAGTACAGACTAGATCATCATTACCCATGGGTAGTAGAAAGAACAGTGATAAGAGGGTTAGTAACAATCTCAGGTCATCAAATGCAATCAGTCTCTCATGAATTGTTGGTTAATAGGATACATCACAAGATCTTATTGCTGTTACAATTGGTCCATTTGAGGTCATAAGTTGTGTTGTTCTGCCTCCTGCATATGCAAGAGAAGGACGGACAGCCTGTGTTTGAAGAGCAACAGGGCTTATTTTAGGAGGGCTCTATGTCAAGCTTGGACAGGGTGATCAGGAGTGGTCTGTGTGTTCTGGGATATGTCTAGAAACATAAGAAGCCTTTAAAAACAAAAACACAAACAAAAAACAAAACATGGATCCAATGGTAGGTAGAGCCAATTTCATAGTGAATTTGTTTAACAAATACTTGCTGAGCTTAAACCAGCCACCAGATAGTTTTTTTTCAATTCTGAACACCAGTTATAATAACAAAATCCTTAATAAAAGCATAATTATTAGTATATATTACCTAACAGAAACGTATAATTTAGTAATTTCAAAATGCACATATTTTATATATTTAATTCAATATATTTTATAATGCTAAGTCATCTCCTGATGTTTCAAATGTTTATTTTACATCCTCTTCTGTGATAAAGCACTTTTTCATCTCAAAATATGAGGGAAATTCCAAAGGTCCATAGGAAATGGACTAAAGAATAAAATTAAACAGATAAGTTATAGTTTTTCTTTTCTTTTTTCTTATTTTGTGATTCATTTCAATAGGCTCTGGGGTTTCCCTTCCCCCCATCCAGGTTTAGTAGATATCAATTAAGTCCATGTGCTCCAGAGCCTGGGTGAGCACTGTTGTTTGCTGAGTTTATCTCTTGTTAATCTGTTTGTTGGTGTTAACGTGGTATCAAGGTCCCCCACTATATTGTATTGGAGCCCATTTCTCCCTTTAAAACCATTAACATTTGTCTCACATAGCTAGATGCCCTGGCATTTGGCGCGTACACATTTATTGTGGTGATCTCTTCTTGCTGAGGGGATCTTTTTATCATGACGTGGTGTCCTTCCTCATCTCTTCTGATGTTTTTCTTGCCAATTTCTGTATCATCTGATATAAGATGGCTACACCAGCTCACTTTCCCTTTCCATTAGCCTAGGAGATCTTGTTCCATCCTTTCACTTCTGTTTTCCACACTCCTTCGTTGGTGAGAAATGTCTCCTGTAGATAGAAGGGTTTTGCTTTTTGATCCAGTCCACTAATATATGACATATATTGATGAGTGTAAGACATTTACATACAGTGTTAATATGGAAAGAGAAATCTGATACTGTCATGTTGGCAATAGCTTGTTTGTTGTTTGATTTAGTCTTCTGTTGTCATTTTACTGGGACATCCTCCCCACGTTTGTCTTTGGTTTTTGTAGGTATGATTCCTTTTCTCTTTCATGAAAACATCTTTAAGTATAATTTGTAGGGCAGGTCTGGAAGAGGTGAATTCTTTGAGATTTTTTTTTTACTGTGAAAAAAAACTGTTACATTTTCAAAGACAAAGGAAAACTTTGCTGGGTAAGTTCTTCAGGGTTGACACATTTTCCCCTTTAAACTCTGGAATATGTAGCTCTATTTTCTTCTGGCCTGTAGAGTTTCCTCTAAGAGGTCGTCTGTGAGTCTGATTGGGGTTCGTCTAAATGTTAGTCGATTTTTTTCAGGTGAATATTTAAGGATCTTTTCCTTATGTTTCACTGAAGAGAGCTTGATTATCAGGTGTCATGGCAAAGACTGCTTTAGGTCAACTCTATTGGGAGTTCTGTGCCCTCCTGTATATTGTTTCCTAATTTTTTCTCCAAGTTAGGGAAGGTTTGCTTATGATTGCACAGAATATATCTTTAAACCCAGCTTCTCTTTCTGCACTTTCTTGAATCCCATAACTCTTATGTTTGGCCTTTTAATAGTGTCTCTTAATTCTTGAATACATTTTTTGGCTTGACTCAGTTCTAGTTCCAGCTTTTTGATTGTTTTCCCATTGTGACAAGAAATATCTTCCAATTCTGAGACTCTTCTGCTTCATTCATTCTATCATTGATGCTTTCCACTGAGTTTTCAATTTGTTCCATTGTGTCCTTCAACTCTAATAATTTGGCTTGATTTTATTTCAGTGTAGTTATTTCCTGTGTGACATATTTCTTAAATTCCTTGAACTCCTATACATTTTCTTATTGTTGATAAGAAGCTTTATAACAAGTTTTTTTTAAGTTCTTTATCTCTCATTTTCTTGATGTATTCCATAGTAAACTCTGAAATTGGCAGAGACTCTTACTCCTTTGCAGGAAAAGCATCAGTAATATTCATTGTGCCTCTATCTGTTCTTTTGCTCTTGGTCATTGCTCTTCTGCTTGGCAGATTCTTCTGCTTAGGGCAGGTTTCTAAGCTGTGAAACCCACAGATCTACAGGTTGATTTCACTGATTGCATTTGTTATCAGTTCTTTGTTTATTGTCACTCATGTCACTCCCTCCAGGGAGTTTCATTCCCAGGCTCTTGTGCTAGTCTTCCATCATGGTCTCCATAGTCCCAGTTTCTGGATTGCCACTCTCCACCGACTGCAACCCCATGCTGTGGCCACACTGTTACATGTTTAGTCCTCATCACACTCCTGTTTGAGCAGTGCCCGGGATTAGGAAGATGCCAGCTATCCTAAATCACTGAGTTTTGGTGGTGCTTGTCTTGTTGGAACCTGCTGGCTTTTGGGAAAGAGGGCCGCCCAGACCTATTTTGGGTGGAACCTGTGCTGCCAGGTTGGTACTGTTTTCCCTGTGGGACCAGTGCAATACACTGAGCTGGAAGTGAGTTTGCTTCCAGCTTAGTGCTTGTGCAGCTCATTGTTGTCTCTTTAATCCCACAGCTTTTGCTTCGGTACTCAAAATGATGTCAATGTGGCACTGGTGAGGTTCTGGATCTGTTGGCCACTAGGTCTGGGGGCCACCCAGATCTGTTTTGGGTGGAACCTGTAGGATGCCAAGTTACCACTATTTTCCAGTTATGTCCTATATAGCACTGGAGGAGTCTGAGCAGTGAAATCCACCCTGTTCCTGCACCTCCCACCTGGGGTCTGCCACTCTGTCTCTGCTTGTGGTTGGATCAGACAAATCAGCAAGACAGTCAGTTCTTTGGGTTTACCTCCTGAGCTCCTGGTGAACTCTCTCTTCCCATCTGGTCACTGTTGGAGCTCTGCACTGGAGGAGCCCTGACCGCTGCCCACTGCTGAGTATCTGGTCACTGCAACACTGCTCCATTGTCCCTGCTGCTTTCCTGTGTCCGTGAGGCTCCCCAGATAGTTTCAGTAGCAAACACTGCAGGGAGATCTGAGTACTTTTCATACTGAGTACTTCTTACACTGAGTATTCTTTTTTTAAAAAGATTTATTTTTATTACAAAGTCAGATATACAGAGAGGAGGAGAGACAGAGAGGAAGATTTTCCGTCTGATGATTCACTCCCCAAGTGAGCCGCAACGGGCCGATGCGCGCCGATCCGAAGCCAGGAACCAGGAACCTCTTCCAGGTTTCCCACGCGGGTACAGTGTCCCAAATCCTTGGGTCGTCCTCGACTGCTTTCCCAGGCCACAAGCAGGGAGCTGGATGGGAAGTGGAGCTGCCGGGATTAGAACCGGCGCCCATATGGGATCCCGGGACATTCAAGGCGAGGACTTTAGCCGCTAGGCCACGCTGCCAGGCCCTATACTGAGTATTCTTATAGTGAGTACCTGTTATGTGCCAAACATTCTGCAGAGGATTGTACCTTCCTTGTCTCATGTAACAGCCCCAGAGGCTTTGTGAAGCATATGGTATTCTCCGTATTATACAGATAAGGAAATTGAGGTCCAGAGAAGGGACTTACTCAAGGCCATACATCTGGTGAATAGCTGTGTTGACTTGACAGCAGCAGTTACTTCCTTCCTTTGTGATAAGAGCTTGCACGCTTTTTTATTAAAAGGCAGAGTCTGGGGATAGAAAAAGGTGCATTGGATAAGTGCCTCAAAGTACCGACAACAAAAGGAAAACTGGACCACTGGCAGTATACCCGGCTGAGGTGCACAGCAAAGGAGACAAGCCACTGAGTTAAGATGTACCTTGCAGAATGGGAAAAAAAATATTTACAAACTATTCATCTCACACAATATTAATATCCAAACTGCATAAGGAACCCAAAGATTCCATAGCTCAAAGAAAAGCCATCTGATTTTAAAATGGGCAAATGATCTGAGCAGATATTTCTCTAAAGAAGACAAATGGCCGAAAAGAATGTGAAAACTAGCAACATCACTAATCATCAAGGAAATATAAATCGAATCATGATATTACCCCACCCCTGTGAAAAAGGGCTACTTTCAAGAAGATAAATATTAGCAAATACTGGTGAGAAGGAAGATAAGAATTCTTATGTATGTTTTTGGATTAATATAGTCACTATGAAAGACCACATGGTGACTCCTCAAAAGACCAAGCAAAACTAGTAGTAAGTCCACTACTGGACCTATATCCAAGGGAAAGGAAAGCAGTATTTCAGAGAGATTCCTATACATCCATGCTTATTCCAACACTGTTTATAACAGACAAGACACAAAATCAACTGAGATAGCCATTGATGATTGACTAAAGGTCTACATGGTATCTTGACCTGGTAGATTATTACAACATCTATGACAACATAGATGAAGCTAGAGGAATTATGCCATGTGGAATACAATGATCATATGTTCTCACTCACTTGTAGAAGTGAAGAAGTTAGTAACATAGACGTAGGTAGTAGAATGGAGGACCTTGGAAGCTAAGAAAGGTAGGGGGAGGATGATAGGGAGGGTGGATGATGGGTATGACAATGGATGGAATAGTTCTAATGTTATATAACAAAACAGGGTAACCACAGCTGGAGGAGAAACTTTGATGATGCCCAAACACAGAGAACTGATAATATTTGAGGAGGTAGAAATACATTACTTACGCTGACTTGATTGTTACACATTATATGTATGTGTGTATTGATTTACAATGCTGTCCTCTGTAAGTACAATTACTATGTTAACTAAGCACATGTTTTGTATTTTCCTCCTCCTCGAATCTGAGTTGACCTACAATTTGCTTTGGCCCAAAGAATGTGATGAAAAGGGTGGTCAGTTCATGGCCACAACCATGACATCAAGATGCGTTGCATGCTTCTACTGGTCCTTGAAACCTAGTGTGCTGTGAGCCCAGGCCTTGGATAGCCAGCCTGAAGGATGACAGCTCACATGCTATATAGCTGAAGCATCCCTGTTGAGTCCACCCTGGTACAGTCAACTCCCAGTCGACTTCATACAGTGAGCGTCTTTGAGAAGACCATGTTGAAATCGGTTGTGCTCAGCCTGGAGCAGCAGAAGCAGCCACTGGTCTGTAAGACTTGCAGGAAATATTGTAAGTGCTGGTTGTTTACTCCATGGAAATGCAAATTGTGTTGTTATACAACAAACGCCAGCTGACTGTTGAGTAACAGCTTTGAAGTCAGTGCTGACTTCAAATCAAAGCCTATGACTGGCTCCAGAGGCAAGTCTGGGAGGCATCTATTTCTATGCAGGCAGGAATGTAGATTGTCCATGTTCTCAGGGAAGAGAGAAAATCTATGGGATGAGGATTGTGCCTCTGCCACCATACCCTCTGGTTTCACACCATTCACCCTGCCAGAGAGTTCACATTGGTCATGAGCAAACTTGCATGCATTTAAGCAAAAAGGTGATTCGATTCTATCCTGGTGAAAGAAAGGTCACTCTGAAAGAAGAGTGAAGGATAAATTGCAGACTGGAGACAGGGCGAGATCGTAAGGAAAAGAACTGTGGTGTGCAATAGTAAAATCAGAGACTAAGAAATAACCTCGGAATATTTACCAAAAAGGACTCTCATTGGGCCCAGCACGATAGCTCGGTGGCTAAATTCTTGCTGGAATCCCCTGTGGACACCAGTTCATGTCCTGGCTGTTCCACTTCACATCCAGCTTCCTGCTTTATGGCCTGGGAAAAGCAGTAGAGGATGGCCAAAGCCTAGGGACCATGCACTCATGTGGGAGACCTGGAAGCGCTCCTGGCTGCTAACTTCATATGGGCTCAGCTCCAGCTGCTGCAGCCACTAAGGTAGTGAGCCAGTTTCTTGTCTCTATAGATCTGCATGTCCAGTACAAATAAACACATTTTTAAACAAGAAAAAAATAGAGAAAAAAGAAGAACTCTCCTTAGTTGAAATTCGGAGGTAAAAGTAAGAGATGCATATACGATGAGTTCCGGTTTGGCTGTAACTGGAAAAATTGTAGTGTGCTGTACAGAAAATTACAGGGTTGTTAGACTTGAAGGTAAACGTTGTGGGTTTGGTTTGGCACCTGTGAAGACTGAAGGACATATGGGACATCTAGATATTTCCTAGAGGTAATCATTTGCCTTTTTTGAGTTTGAGAGAGTTTTGGCTCAAGATGTTTGTGTGGGGGTCATCAGGAAGTAGAGTCATGCTATGTCTGTCACAGTTGTTAGTAGTAGAATGGTTCACTGTAAATTAGCAAGAAGGATCTCTCTCCTCTCTTTTTCTCTTTCTCCTTCTCCCTCTCCATTTCCTTCTCTCTCTCCAAAAGAGATAATCTCCTTTATCACTCTAGGTATCCTATTGATGATGCCATATTCAGGGTTTAGAGTACTCTGGGAAGCAGAGCTTCAAGAGAATATGGGAAATGCAGTCTTTGGCTATCCAGTCCCTATAGTTCAAGAGGCGTCACACAGAGTGACACAGAGAGGACAATTCATGGTGTTCTCAGTAGAGTGGAAAGTCCACAGGGAAACGATTCAATGAGAAACAAAAGGAGAAGCACTCTGCAGAGTAGGAAAGCAAATCCCCTTTCACTTATACTAGTGAGTTGGGTGAAGCTTGGACATGCCATCCTTGTTACCCAGCGCAGCCCTATAGACATGCTCTGTGTTGCTTTAGATGACTTGCCACAGAGTCAGGAGAGAGATCTGTCTAAACATTTGAAATTAAGCTCTAGGCACCTGCTTACTTATATATCTGTATTGTCCAGTTCAAGATTTATATCTGGAAAAGACCAGCATAAAGCTAAACAAGTGTTTAAAATCATAACCTACTAAGAAATTGGGGTTGGCACAAGGAGTTTTATTCCTGAGCCTAGAACAACACAAACAAAAAAAAATGTTATTATGCCAGTGAAAAATGTACTTTGGTATTCATAAGTGATGTGTGTCACATTTGAGCATACGTGATGGCTTTTCAAATGAAATGTGAATCCATGCTAGCAGAGTCTTTGAATACCTCTGCAAAGCCCTGTGATTATGCATAACACAATTGGAAAAATGGATGGCCTATGATGCAGTTCATGTTGCCTCATCACAATGAATCATCTCTCTGTGAGTTATATTGTGCCTCCTCCAAAAATATGCTGCAGATCCTAAGCCCCAGAAGCTCAGAATTCAACCTTCTTTGAACACAAGTTCTTCATAGAAGTTAAAACAGTCATTAGAATCTGTTCTGATCCAATGTGACTGACATCCTTAAACAAGGAGGCTATTGGAAGCAAAGGAAAAGTTGCATAGAGCTATCTATGAACATGAACAGTTGGAACAATGTGTGTGTAAGCCAAGGAATGCCTGGTGCTACCAGCAACTAAGGGAGAAACCTGGAATATTTTCACTTGGAGCCTTCAGAATGGACCAACCCTACTGCTGTCTTGAGCTTGAATTCTAGCCTTCTCAGTTGTTACATTGTTGACTGATGTACTAAACTACCCCATTTGTGAATTTTGCTACAGAGTCACAATAAACTAATGTACCTTTGCAGATAAAAAAAATGCAGACTACAAAAGAATGAGATGCTTTTGTATTAAGAACAACGTGATTTAGTAGCAGTATATTTTTTCTTGGTTTAATGACGTAAAAATGGCTTTATAAAATCCAACATGCTTGTTCCTTTGATCTCTAGAGAAAACCATTAACAGCATGAGACAGCCTGGGGAATGCTGGACCTAGAGTTTTGTGTTTCAGGACAGGTTAAGTATCCTTTAAGAGCTCAGACATGGCTTAGCAGGTGGCTGTGTTTTATCAGCATTTGTTGTAGGTGGTTATCACTGTTGTTTATGCTGCTGATGTCAACCTCACATAAAATTTGTTGATTCCCTATTGTTGGTTTCTCTTGTGTGATGGGGTGTTGTCACCTGGTGTATGCCTTTCTTTTCATCATCCTTACTGCCTGCACTCTGTCATCCTTGCCACTTTCAATCAAAGGGAAGCGTGTCTTTGCTCAGCTGGGAAGGATTCCAGATGCATATTCTTAGAACAGAGGAGCACTTGACATTTCAGATTATCATTAGGGCTTCTTAATCAGTTTCAGCTGAACTTCAGTACTTTCCTAGGTCTCTGAGGGCAAACAAACAAGTGGAAAAGGGATTTCACCAGGTTCATTGGCAGCTGTTGCCCTTGGACAGATCCGTGCTGCCACCTCGAGAGGGAGAAGCGTTTCTGTCCCAGGATCTGGCATCTGCTCCATGTAAAAAAGCTGATAGTCATCCTTCCTCCATTGGCCTCCTCCATTGGCCTTCTGCTTTTGCAGGAGATGTGGAGCAGATGAGCTCCCTCTCTCAGATTTCCCCAGGGTCTTCTCCCCTTCTCCATGTCCAGCTTGCATCTCACTGCTGTGGGTTGCTGGTTAGGACCTACTTCTCAGGCTTGTCCTTCCCGTGCATACATCTGTTTGCAGACCATCCGGTGCTCCCCATCTTGGGTAACTCCCTGTAAGTGATCCCATTTGTATTTTGAAGAAGGGGTGACTCATGAGGAGTACAGTTCTTTCCTGAAGGATTTCCTGAAAGCTTGTTTTGTGCCAGATGAAGCAGTTGCCCTTTCTTTTTCATTCTGTACAGAGCAGAATGAAGAGGATTCTGGGAGACAGGAGTGTGGAATGATAAGAAGAACAAAGAGTCTTAATCAGAGTGGCTGATGGGGGGAAGAGGATGGCAACCAATGATTCTTAGAGGGATTAATCTGGAGTAGTTTATGTGAAGTCAAACTCTAGTGAGTGACTTGGGATGCGGAAGTGTCAACCTGTTGAGTAGCTGCATGTTTGGTCTATTTATGGAGACTTGTAATTTGTCATGCCAACTCCTTTCCAGGCTTGGTTGGCATATTTTACCGTGGTTACTGTTTCAAGGGCATGCAGTTAAACCTTGGACAAAGTTGTCTGGAAAATGCATCTTGGCCAAAAGGTTGGCCCTTTGGAGTAGGACCAAGAAATACTTAAAGTTTCTCTAGAAACAAATTTATTATAGGAGAAAAATGATTTTTCATTCCTCTACACTTGTAAATATTTCTTTTCAGTAATGGGATGCTTTTATTTCATTGATTAAGGTGTTCCCTTTCCATCAATGTTGATGGGGTTACTGTTTGAAAAGCTAGAGAGCAGTATGATTTAGTGTCATTTGTTCATCCACCTTCTCCTTTCTGGTCTCCTGGGAGCCCTCTGTGCCTCATGCTCAGCCTACGTTGCTAGTAGCTCTCTTTGTTACATCTACAGATTCCTTAAGATACAGTTCTATACTGGCAAGGATAGGGAGAACCCAGTAGACTTGTCCTGGGGAAGCTACTCAAACAGCATGAAGCAGAAATGATCAAAGTATAGGCTCAATAAACCGAAAAAAAAAAATAACACCTGAGAAAATAGTTAATAAAGATAGAGGAATGGAATTTTTAACTGAGAAAAATTAATATCCCCAGGGAGAAGAGAAAATGATGTCCCACAAATCAAAACATAGGCTCTTTATTTATCTACTCATTAATTTCATTGTTACTTATTCAATTCCTACTACATGGTAAGTGTTGTTGAGTCACAAGGAAATTGGTGCAAATAAAGTTTGATCATCATGGAGCTGAAAGTTTGGATGGAAGAGACAAAAATAACCTGAGAAAGTAAACATGTAATGAATCTGTAATATGTCAGGTGATTTGTAATGGAGAGAAGGAAGGTAGGGCAAGAGGCTTAGGACATGCATGAAAGGAGTAGAGGAGTCCCATTGTCATTGACTGGCCAGGAAAGGCCTTCATTACATGATTAAGTAGAGGAGCAAATGGATCTCTCAAGATCAAGAACAATCCAGGCAGAAGAGCAGAAGCCAAGGGTTCAAGTCAGGAGGATTCCTGGCTCGTCAAGCAACAATGGGGAGAGGACTATGGGTGCAGTAGGGGGAGCAAAGGGGAGCAATTTAGAGGATGAATTGGAGTGAGGGGTGCAACAGAAGAGATTAGTTATGGCTTTGAACTAAACTAGCCTTTTCTCTGACCAACGTATAGAGAAATGGCATAATTTGGTTAAACATTCTAAAAGGGGTCCTTTGATCTGTTGGGGAAAGACTCGGCTACTGGGGATGTGCAGTGAAAATCAGGTGACGAAGTAGGATACTGTTGTAAAAATCCAGATTAAGAAATAATGTGACTTGACCCCTGTCCTCTTGAGGGTGGCAAGAAATGGCTCACTTCTGGAGAACTTCCATAAGGAATGTCAACAGAAGAGGTTGAGGTACTAGATGTGAGGTTAGAGAACAAGAAGATGGGCAAGCGCAGCGTGAGAGTTTCAGCAACTGGAAGAACAGAGGTGTCGCTAAGGAGGGAGGAGGAAGGACGAGGAGATCTTGACTGGGAGTGGAATCATGAGGCTGAGTTTGAGCATACAGTGGAGATTCTGGAGCACCTCCAAGTAGAGAGGACCAGAGTTCATGGAAAGAACCAGATTGAAAAAAAAAAAAAACTGTGGTATTGGGCAAGTTCTTCCAGGGGATTAGTGCAAAAGACAAGGGAAGAGGTCCCAGGACTGAGCCTAGGGAAGGTCTAACTCTCAAGGACTGGGAAAAGAACAAGCTGTGCAGTTGGATGAAGACAAGAGTCTTTGAACTGAACTGGCCCCCTGGGTTGCCCTCGGGGTTGTATATTAACAAGGGCAGGTGTAATAGTAGTAGCAATAGCAGCCCTGGTAGTAATGGTAGTGACGATAGTCACTGCAGGGACAGCAATGGTAGTAGTAGTAATGCAATCATAGCAAAAAGTCATCTGTTGAAATATTATAACAACATCCTGAGTTCTCAAGAAAAAAAGGAAAAGGCTCCTACGGAGATATGAATATGAGTCAGGTCACAAAGGATCTCAGAAATTGGAGAGTTTCTAGTCATGTTCCTGGAGCAGTGGATTTTAGGAAGGAGAGGATGACAAGAAAGTGATGTCACAGTGTCGGCTCTGGAGGCTGATGGAGTAGAGACCAGAGGATGGGGGTGACACTGACAGCAGCAAAAGCCAGGTGAGAAGTTGTGCAAATCTTGCTGAGAAGAGATGTAGGTCATCCACCATCGTGGGAGAGGTGATGCCACGCACTGAACACTTCACCCACATCAACTTCTCCAGTCCTCCCCACAAACTGGGCAGATGAGTCTGCTTATTATGCCTGTTTGATGGATGGGAAATCATTGACAGAGACGTTAGGCAGGCAGAGGTCACCTAGCCAGGAGGGGACACTCTCCTTTCAGTTCTGCTTGTCATGTCCCTCGTCCAAGTACAAGGTAGACTTTGCACTTGAGTGTTAATAGGGAGTGGAGAAGTGAAAGGATTGGAGAGACAGTTTTGAGCCAGCTATGGCCCATTGATGATATGGAAATAAGCCCAAGAAACAGATTAAGAATGATTGCTGTGTATTTTACTTGACAATTAGTGATCGATTTTAAATTCCACCTTAAAACCCTTTCATTGTTCCCCAGTGCATTTAGGATAAGCCTACATGCTCCTCTAGGGCCTATATGTCACTGCACCACCAACTCCACCAAGGACATCACCAACCATCCAGGGATGACAGGTCTCAAGGACATGAGACTCTGGGTAATAAATCCAGGGATGAGTTAGTCACACTTGTCAATTTGTCAACTTCATCTTCTGCTTCTCTCTGCACATGTCAGTCTAGTGTGTGAAGAGCTGTAGCCACAATTTGTACATGTGGCTGCCAACAGTCCTTGGGTATGAGTCCAAGTCACCATGAAAGTAGCCCTCCTAGCCACTGTATTTCACATAACCCGCCATCAGTTCTTTCTCCATCACCACTCCCACCCCCTGAACTGATCGCAAGTTGAGGGTCTCTGTTGAACTACCTGATACGTCCTCAGCGTGGCTGCACCTTCTGTAAGGGTAGGGCCATGTCTGTCTTATTCACTTGCTGTACATGGCTGCTTGGTGTGCAGTGACTGAAAGAAGGACTCTGAGAATAAGCTAGAAGAATGGACAAAAATTGAGGAAAGACTCAGGGCCTGCCAGGTTAGGGACTGCTCCGCATGGCCACGGATGTGGGGATTGTTGGTAGCCCGGAGAAAGGGGTTTAGGGATGTGTGGGAGGGGAGACTGCTGAGGAAGTGTTTTACAGATGAGGAATGACATCTGGGGGACTTCTACGGACTGGGCCACTGTAATCATAGGTAAACAAGGGGTTGAAACTGAATGGTTTAAAGGGGGTAACTGGAGGACATGTCTGGGTCAGACCAGAATACCCATCCATGTGGGAAACCTGCAATGGGATAGCTGGCATTGAACAGAGCCCACCTACACACATGAAAGCTAGGGCTTGGGGACCTACCTGGCAGGGCTAGGCCACAGTACCTGCCAGTGAGTGTCAGGCTTGGGGAAGTGTTCGGCTGGGCCATGGCATTAATTGGCACTCAAAAGAACCAGGTCTGTGGGCAGATTCTATAAGAGGTTGGTGGGCTCATCCCTGTGGGTTGCAGTTGGTGAGCAAAGGATTGTGTGAGAGCTTGGGGTGGTGATGGGCCGAGCTAGGCATAACCATGAGACTCACCAACACTCATGGAATGGGATTGTGAATAGGTAGGGTTGACCCAGGCTGCAGCATCCACAGGTGCTAGCAAGAATTGGGTGTGGATCAGGCAGGGATGCAGCATCCATCAGCACTCACAAAGACCAGGACTGGGAGGTGGACTATGGTGGACAGGGGCCTAGTACCCTCTCACATGTGTAGAACCTGGTCTGGGAGCAGGCCTGATGGGGGAACTTGGAGAGCTCTCCTACTAAGCTGTAGTTCCTACTGGTGAGCACAAGAGTTGGGGCTGGGTGTGGGCCAGACCAGACTAGGCTGCTCCAATTGTCAGCAAGGCATGTGTAGGCTGGCTCAAAGGGTGGACCAGGTAGTGTCGTGCCAAATCTAGCACATAGAGACATGTATGGGATCCAGCACAGGGTTTATGCCATACTGCACTTGCCTGTTTAGATGAAAACCAGGGATTGAGACAGGCTGGACAGGGCTAGGCTTCAGCACCCACTAGTGAGAGTTGGGATGGGGGGTAACTGGGTCAGTCCAGGCTGTAACATCTAATAGTAAAGGCAATATGGGGGGTGGACCATTCTAGGCTGGGTTAGAGCAACCACTGGCTTGGAGAAGGCCTTGTTGGGGAGCAAAGGGGACTCTCCTGCTGGGATATGGTTCCAACTGGTATGTGCAAGAGCTGGGACAGGGGGGTGGTAGATCAGGTTGGACATGGCTGCAGCACCTGTTCGCATGTGTGTGGACTTGGTCTGTGGGTGTGTCAGATTGGACTAGGCTCCAGCACTTGTTGGAGCTCATGAGAGCCTGAGTGGATTCGGGACTGGCTGGGCTAGGTCATGGAACACGCTGAGCCACATAAGAGCTGGATCTGGGACTGGGCCAAGCAGGGATGGGCTCTAGCACCCACTAGTAAGAGCTGGAATGGATGCAGACCAGTCAAGCAAAACTGCTCTACCTGCTGATGAATGCTGGGACAGAAGAAGGACCAAGTCAGGCTGGGCCAAGCATGTGAGATAGGCAACTGGTGCATGTGAAATAGAAAACTGGAGAGGCCTAATAGAGGAGCTTGGGAAACTCCTCTGTCAAGACACAGCCCTCATTGATGAGCACAAGGGCAAAGGCTGGGGGCAGATTAGACCAACTCAGGTTACAGTACTCATTGGCATACCTGTGGGTCATGTCTTGGGGTAGACCAGGCTCAGCCAGTTCACAGCACCGGCTGGTACATGTGAGAGCCAGGATAGGGTGCAGGCCAGGCGAGGCTGGGACATAATATCCACCAATTCACACTAGGGTGGGACTTGGGGCTGGCCAGGTAGAGCCAGGCTGCAGCACCTGCCAGCAAATGTTGAGGCAAGATGGGACAGGCCAGACTGACCCATAACACCTGCTGCCTCATACAAGGCATTAGATGGGGGCAAGCCTGGTAGAGGGCGTGTGGGGCTTCTCTGTTACGCTACTGCTCCCACTGGTGAGTGTGAGAGCTGGGGATGGATGTGGTCTGGGCTGGGCAGGGAATAGTACTTGTTGACCTGTGTGTGAGTTAGGTGTGGGGGAGAGCCTGGCTAGGTTAGGCTACTGCATCCACTGGAACATACAAAAGTCAGAATAAGTACAAGGGGGTTGGGATTTGCTGGCAAGTGTACGGACTAGGTGTAAGTTGTGTCAGACTGGACTGCAGTATTCTGTGAAAAGTGCAAGATCCAGGGCTGGGAGTAGGCCTAGTAAGGAAACTGTGGGCACTCCTTTTCTAGGCTGCAGCTGCTACCAGTGAGCATGAGAAGCAGGGTTGGTGGCAGGCCTGGGTGGACAAGGAGGCAGGAACTGGTCAGCATATGTATGGACTGAATAGTGGGGCCAGTTGAACTGAGCTAGGCTGCAGCACCCATGGGTGGGTATGAGAGCTGAATGGAACCAGGCTGCTGCACATACCAGCATGTGCAAGAACTGGGAATGAGAATGGGCCTGGTGGAGGTTGTTGGGGGTCACCCTGACTAGGCTACAATTACTACTGGTGAGTGTGTGAGAGTCAAGTGCGTGGTGGGCAGGGTTGGACTGGGCCGCAGCATCCATTGGTTTGCATATGACCAGGTGACTGCAACCACCAGTGTGTGTGTAGGCTGATGTAGGTGACAGACTGAATAGGACCCTGCACTGGCTGGTGCATTTAGGAATCAGGTCTGGGGTTACCTCACCTCTTCTTGGGAGACCCCACCAACTGGACTGCTGGACCTCAGGAAAGATCACAGGAGTTGTGGTCCAACCTGGGAGTGCGTGTGTCTGGATTGGGCCTTTTCCATTGTTGATACCTATGTGGTGGATGGCGTGCCCGGCTGCACATTGGGGACATGACAACCAGCTCATGGAGGCCTGAAGAGGATGTTGAGTACCATATTGGAGGATGGAGGGCAGAGCAGGTTGGACAACCCTCCTGGCCAAGCATTGACAGCAAGTATCTGGGTGAATGGGTACAGAAGAGTGGGCTGTGTCAGCCAGTGGGATTTGGGGAGAGTTCCTCCACCTTGAAGCATCCAAATCAACAAAGTCTCAGAAATATCGAAATCACTTGAGTAATACCCTCAGAGCATTTTTCTCCACATTGGGGTTCCTAGATGACATTAAGTGGCTAGCTCCCTTCCCAGACACTGATGTGGTTTGGCTGCTAGGAATGGCCCCCTTTCCTTGCCCTCACCCTAGATGCAGGAGAAAAGAGAAAAAAACATTGGAAGTATTTGTCCTACCCACTTTCTCCCATGCCCTTGACCCTCTTTACCCTGCTCAGTGGTCCACATAGGCATGCTTCCTCTCAATTATGTAAACAACATAAAAAATAACATTTTTTAAAAAAAGGACTTGCATACTAGAAGCTGCTAGACAAGATGACCAGGAGAATTTGCAGTGAGGAGACGTGGAACCAAGGCTTCTAATGACAGCGGTGCCTTCCCTGAGTCCTCACTAAGGAGAAGGTCAGGAGCGCCTTGGGCTCTTGGGTTTGGTGAGGGCGTCTCCCTCAGATTCTGTACATGGTCTTACACCTGACATCACCTACCTGAGGGCATCCTCCTGGCCCTTCTAGAAATGGTGACTGAAATCTGCAAAACCCACTGCTTTGAAGTCACATTTATAACCATGATTTATTTGCACCCCAGATTAAAGAATTAGTGTTTTTGTACTGGTTAGCTTTTCTTTGATGCGTACTTGTCCTGTGTAGTCCTGTTTTCGTACACTTAAACACTTGCCCACAACACTGAAAAATTGGAGACCAAACAGATATCCAATAATATTTGATTAGGTAAATGAATTTTGGCTCATCCCTAGGGTGGAATGCTCTAGAACCATTAAATACAATTAGGTAGATCTATGTTTATTGACATGGAAACAGCACTGTGGTAAATTTGTAAATAAAAAGAAGGAGCAAAAATCTTGGGATTGAAGCGTGCAGAAATAATCACAGAAATCATTTCTCAGCAGACTTAAGAATTTCTTCCATCTTGTTTTTCTGAACGTCTAGTCAACAAAAATTGTTTTTAATAGTGAGAGCCACATAAAAAGAATAAAGAAGCAAATCTGGGAAAATATGTCTCTCTAGTGTTTATTATTCTGTGCCTAACCTTAGGGACCATCCCTCTTCTACAAGGACGAAGGATGTGGGTTGAGCCCGATGTGTTCCCATGACGGCGTTTGTTGTTTTCATGCATTTGTAAGCCTCAAGGGTACTCTAAAAGTTCATGGAGTTCAGATTAAGACTGGAATGCCTGGGGTCAGTTCTTAACACTGACTCCAGAGTCTCACCAGGGCAGACCTGGGAGGCAACAGCGATGGCTGACGTAGATGGGTCTCTGCCACCCACATGGAACACCTGAGTTCCAGTTTCCTGGCTTTGCCCAGCCTCATTCTAAACCTGGCTGTTGTAAGCATTCGGGGAGTGAACCAACAGATAGGAACTCTTTCTCTGCCTCTTAAATAAAGTTCATGGAAAGTACAACAAGAACATGATTTTATCCTGATATAAACATTTCTGAAATCCATGCAGTGTCTCTGTACTCTGTATGTTTGCGCACCCTTTGAGAGTCTGCATATATACACGAATCCAGACAACTTACTATTCAAGTGTGGAACACAATGCGTGCTTCATGTTACATGTATGTACTAGACATGTTTAAAGGCATGTGCTGTGTCGTCTCTTGTATTCAGAATAATGTTTAATGAATATGTTTTCCAAATACATCCCAAATCTTAACGCACATCCTATTCAGATAAAATCAATCTGTGTTCTGATCTTCCCTGTGACACCTGTGCTGGAAGTGAATGCCCTCAATGCTTTTGATTGCCTTTTTAAAATGAGACATTTTTTGAAAGATTAAGTGCCCGTTGGCTGGCCTACTGGGGACCACAGAGCTCCTGGCAGCATCATTAGTGTTTGTTACTCAAGAACAAGCGTGCCTGAAGACCGGTCCCCATGCAGCTGTGCTTCTTTGTGTTAATTGGCACGTGGCCTCTCCTAGCCCCATTTGTCTTGGAGGAGGGGAGAGTGTTGGGTTAGATAGCAAATGATATGAGCGAAGATGGTCATTAGAGACCTTGTTTTGCTTCTCAGCTAATAATCCTTTCTCGGCTCCCAAACGTCTATAATAAACATTATTTTTGAACCTTTATTGTTAATGTTGACTGCTTTTTTCCTGACCATCCTCTTTGTCTCTCCCTCCACTCAACTCCAGCTCTAAGACCTCACCCTCACCCTCTCTCTAGGGAGAAGTTAGGGTGTGTAGGAGTTGATGTATTAGTACATGGCAATTTGCAGTAATCTGCTGATACAGCCAGACCACTAGTTCCAGAGACTTTGGAAACCTCCTGCATCTCAGACAAGATAGATAGCCAAGTGGCCTTGGCCCTGGTTCAGCTGGAGCAGCTGGCAGAGCCTGGCAGCTGTTTCGCAGGCTAGGCTGTCCTCTCCCACCAGCATCCCACCTAGCCAGTCTGGGCTGCTCCTGAAAGGCGACTTGTATGTGAACTTGGCAGATGAAGCTTCAGCATAATTTTGGTTCTTTCCATCACCAACCTGCTTCACCTTGGCAAGCCATCGGAGAATCTCCTGATTCGGTAAACTGTTCCTCTCCTACTTTGTTTAATTTCTTTCACAATTGTAGAATATCTCTTAAAGGGACCCTGGGCTTGCCAGGCTCTGTTCCAATCATTCTAATTTATCCAGTCCCCTTAGGAAGCTAAGTTGAGAGTTCTCATTGACATTATCCCCTGATTATAACTGGGAAACAGAGAATAAGAAAGGGTAGTGATCAGCGTAAGAAAACACCTGGAGGAGGCTCCAGAGATAGGACTAGAAATCAATCAAGCATTGGCTTGAGAGCTCCGGCATCAACCTGCACACAAGGTCCCAAGGTCCTCACTGGAGGAGTCAGAATCACAGACGATGTGGGGTGCCAGTTGTTACAGCACTGGCTGTGTCAGAATGGGCATCCGTTCCCAGCAGTTCTTTGCCTAGGATTTTCAGTGTGGGACCTGCTGAATAGCAGATGTGACCTGGTCTTGGCTGGACTGGGGAGTCACGGGTAAGCAGGCTTGTTCAGATGACTCCTTTGCTATAGTTTGAGAACTCTGCAGACCCTTTGTGGAGCAGACAGTGCAGGGTTGCAATGGAGAGGATGAACTTAGAGGTCCAGTGCACCTCTCATTTATAATCTCCGAAAACTTCCTTTCAACTCTTGGGCTAACAGTGAGTTCTTTAGAAATGTGGATGCCACCCTTCTGTCTCGTACTCTGACGAGAGCCATGAGGGAGGAGGCTAATATTACAGAGGATGTATTTTCCTGTCTGCCTGCCTGTGGCTTGCCTTAATCTCATGAGATGAATACCACGATTGCGTATAGGAAAGTATTTTGTGAAATTAGGTGCTTTGCAAATGGAATTATTTTGATGGAGATATGTTGCATTGTGCTAGATAATAATATTAGAAGGCCTACAATGTATGTAAAATTGTCCAAGGCTCTGTTCTCAAAATGAGATTGGTAGAGACAAACGGAGTACAAAGGGAAATGTCCAGTGACTGCCTCCAAAGTGGGCCGTGGAGCACACCTGCCATGCACAGTTGGTGGAATTCCTGAGGCCTTTCCCAGGATAAGGTTTAGGACTGAAGGTTATCTTCTCTGTGTCACCCTGCAACTGTTGGTTTCCACTCAATCACCCTTCTCTCTGAATTTTATTTGCCCTAATTTCTCACCCCATGAATTTGTCACATCCCTCAGTCTTGGTTTTGGGGCTCTGAAAACCTGCTTGGCACTCTAAGACAGTGATGCTATTTCAGGCAGGGCACCTGGTTGAGTCGCTCTGAAGCAGAAATTCACTGCACTGAATCTGATGGAGGAATAATTGACTGAATCTAGGGCCTCCTGGAAAGATGGCCTTCACTGCCATGTGCACCTTGTCCCATAACCTAATAAATGGAGGTACAATTCAATATGCGCTAACACATCTGAGGAGCCACCATTGCACTCCGGCAGTAAAAGCAGCTCAGAGAGAGTATGAATGCCCCATTAGGATGATGTGGTGGGGAGACAGAAAGGATATTTTGGTACAATCAATTTATTTTAGAGTTTGAAATGTTCATGGCAACAGGAGCACACGTGGTTGCAGCTGCCGTTGTGGTCTGCCTCCTGTCACGTCGGGAGACGAATGGCCTTTCCGTCACCACTATCCCCAGGCTGCCTCCACAACAGAGGAGCCATCAATTTTCTCCAGAGAGCCAAATAGAAGCCACATCTTAGTGTGTTGCAAATTAAAGTTTTAATAGAAAACCAACGAAAAAAGCTCTGCTCGCTCATTTTATGGATTATCGCCTCGGACAAGGAGAAGGCTTAGGTGTGAGTCCCACAGGTGAGCTTGGTGAAACCACTATTGGAAAATTTTCCTTTTGAAGCATTTGTGTGTTTTAGCAAACCTTAGGTTTCTTCAGCATTTCCTTCTCGAGTCTTTGTTAGTTTCCAAAGCAGCCCTGGAGATGAGTTCGTCACCATTGTGCTCTTTCCTGGCATTCTAGTAGAGCTTTCGTGTGACCCACTGCTTGTGTGGGATGTGCCAGGGTTCATCTGCTATTCTAAGGACAAGAACACGGGATGTGGGCAGCAGGGTAGCGATAGGTGACCCATAATGAAACAGGAACCAGTTTCAGGAATTGAAGATGAAGATCAGAGTCTGAGAAAAGACCCCCAAGAGCTGGAACAAACTAGTGGAAGATGGAATTGTCAAGAGGAAATAAAAATCCCCACCATTGTCATGAACTGATATATGGTAATGCCTGTGAACCTAGCCAATGTTGATTTCTTTTTAATTACATTTATCATGATTTTTTAAAAATATTTATTCATTTTATTACAGCCAGATATACACAGAGGAGGAGAGACAGAGAGGAAGATCTTCCGTCCAATGATTCACTCCCCAAGTGAGCCGCAACGGGCCGGTGCGCGCCAATCCAAAGCCGGGAACCTGGAACCTCTTCCGGGTCTCCCACGCGGGTGCAGTGTCCCAATGCATTGGGCCGTCCTCGACTGCTTTCCCAGGCCACAAGCAGGGAGCTGGATGGGAAGTGGAGCTGCCGGGATTAGAACCAGTTCCCATATGGGATCCCGGGGCTTTCAAGGCGAGGACTTTAGCCGCTAGGCCACGCTGCTGGGCCCCCATTTATCATGATTTTTTAAATGGAAATACTACATTGCCACGGTCAAGACAGGATTTTCTCCATAACCAAAATGCTTGAACGTGTTATATGATCAGTGACTAAAAATATGTCATTAAAATGCAATTCAGAGATAATCAACATGGCTGTTGGACAAGCATTCATGCCCAAAATTAATGAAACATTGATGAAATAATACATAATCAAAATCCCACCCACCTCCACTTCCAATGGTTCAGTTCTATAACCATGTAGAACTTGGAAAATGCAAGTGGTAAGTGTTTTTTTTTTTTTTTCATTATCTCCTAGTCCATGAGCTAATGTTTCTGATACATTTCTTTCAATGTCTACAGAAAAGAGACTATGTCATCATGTATAGGATTCTCCTGCAGCTTTGATTTTTCAGTCAATAATTAGGAAAAAAAAAAAGACCTGTCTGCTCAATATTCATTGTAATGCCTCACCACAGTAGAGGATCTTGGGTAAAATTTGGCTGCTACTTGGTGTAAACTCCCTGTTTCTGAATGTAACGTTAATAGCTGTAGGATGTATAGTGACCAGAACCTGTTTCCTTTGTCCTAACAGGGACAAGTTGTTACCAGAAAAGCCCGGTGGGTTCTTTCCTCAGCTTATTATAGAAATAAATAAAAAGCCGGGAATCTGTTGCTGACGGAGAAGTTTATTGGCAAAAGGACCAGGTGACCAGGAAAGGAAGGTGGAGATGGAAAGCACCTCCCGAGAGAAAGCCAGGAAGTGGGGTGCCTCTTGAAAGGGGGAGGGAGAGACACCAGAGGTTTGAGGAAGGGTCTTGGTCCCTGATCCCTCCTTGTTGGGTGGGAATGTATAGTTAAGATGTTCCCCATTGGTAATCTCTTAATCAGTTAGGGAATGGGTGGGCAGTGCTTGTGTCGCCCGCCTGAAGATGTGGCCAAGACCTCAGAGCCCTGGATGGTCTCACAAGTGTTCTTAAGAAAGTGTGTGTGTGTGTGTGTGTGTGTGTGTGTGTGTGTGTGTGTGCGTGTGTATTTTCTGATAGAATGCCTTTTAGTTTTATAGCTTTCTACAGGGGCAATCTTGCAAATTAAATCTATACCAGGGAAATACACAAAAAATAAGGGTAGCTATATTAATATCACAAACTGTGGTACCCTGTAAGAAAAGATGGATATAATTCTTAGGGTATATGAATCAGTGAGAACAACATTTACGAGTATTTATATGCCAAATCATAAGGCATCCACTTTTTCAGCTGTTTTAAATTTCCGTGGAGTAGAGAAAACATTGTACTTGATTTCCTGTGTCTGGCTTGTTTCACACAGCACAATGATATCCAATTCTACGCCTTTTGTCACAAGTGCCACCATTTGATTCCTTTTATGGTTGAACAATATTCCATCCTGTATTTACAAGTGCCACTGAGGGCACTTGTGTCCTTGCTGTTAGAAACAGTGCTGCCATCAACAAGGGAGTGCAGGTGTCTTACACTTTCTGACTTCATTTCCTTTTGGGTCCGTCCCCAGAAGTAGGATAGCTGGGTGGGAAGGGATCTATGTCAGGGTTCCGAGGAATCCTCACACTGTTTTCCGTAATGGTTGCGCTAATTTGCATTCCCACCAACAGGTGTTCGGGCTCCCTTTCCCCCACAACCTTGCCAGCAGTTCTTGTCTTTTTGATGCAAGTTATTCACTGGGAGTGAGGTGATACTTCATTGTAACTTTTTTCCCTTGGTGGCTAGCAATACCATGAGAAAAAGAGGACCTCCACCTGCTGGTTTGCACTTCAAATACGTGCGACTACTAGGAGTGGGCTAGAAACTCAACTCAGACGTCCACTGAGGACAGCAGGAACCCAGTAACCTGAACCATCACTGTTGCCATCCTGTGGTCTGCTTTAGGGAGGGTAGAATTAGGAACAAGCCAGAGCCGGGGATCAGACCAGGCACTCTGACATGGTTGGTAATGTCTTAACCAGTAGACCAAAGACCCTCACACCCCGTGTGTGATTCTCTTTTTGTCCCAGGATTGCTTCACGAGCCTTTCCCCATGCCTCCAAGCATTCTTCCAGACTGATTTGCCGGGGCTGCCTGTATCTGGCCTTGTTTAGTATTAGTTTGTCATGCTCCTGTATCAGAACACTGGAGTGCTTTTAGGAGTGAAGAATGTCACAGTGAATGACTCTTTGTGAATTTTTCTAGATCTTTCCCTATCACAAAGTTCTAGGAGTGATATTAAGGAGTTAAAAATAACTAACATTTTTAAAGGCTTTTGTGGCTTTTTTGTCACTTTCCTGACTGTCACTGTATTAAACCCATTTGCTAAAGTCCTCCCCCAAATTTGCCATTATGTTTTCAAACTTTTGATATGATGACCAAAACATCGAAAACAGAAATAAAGAAGATTCATGCTGTACTTACACTGTTCAATCTCACTCACTGCACCTAATGCTAACCCTGTTGGATCCTGCCATCTCTTCCAATTGTGATATTTTGCATTAATCCCATTGAAAAGATTATTTATTTCAAATTTAGAGTGATGGGGTTTGAGGGGGGAAGGAGAGAGAGAGAGGTGTTTTTGATCCATTGGTTCATTTCCCAAATGGTTGCAGTATCTTGGGCTGGGTCAGGCTGAAGCCAGGAGCCAGAAACTCCATCTGGGTCTCCTAGGTAGGTGGCAGGGGTTCAAGTGGTTGCTTAATCTTCTGCTTTTCCAGGCAAATTAGCTGGGAGCTAGACATGTTACAGAATAGTCAGGAGCAAACCAGTGCTGTGATATGAATGCTGGCATTGTAGGTGGAAGTTAACAGTGCTATGCCACAATGCCAGCCCATAGTCTTTAATTTTTATAAAAAGATACTAAAAATGTTATTTATCTTGAAAGGTGACCATCTCTTTTGCCTCATGTTATTTCCAACCCCTGTGACTTGGGACGCTTTAGACATTCTCGAATCCTATTGATTTAGAAGATTCTAGAAAAGTCGGAGGCAAAGTCCCGAGAAAAATGTTTTATCAGGCTGCTAAGCAGGTAAAAGATGAAGGAAGATCAAGCACCCCCCAGGGCCCGTGTGAGACTCACTTTCGGGTTGTGTGCACTTCAGTGCGCCCGCATGGCCAGAAATGGACAGACAAGGAGGGACCACTCTGGTTCACTTTGAAACGTTAGCAATAAGCTGTTCTCTCAAGTACTTCACAAAGATTCTTCCTGAGACTCCCACTCCCATCTCATCAGTTAAAAACATCATTTATTGGAGCCCTGGGCCCTGTTCGTTCCAGCTTTGATCTTGGGGAGTCTAATCACAGCCTGGGAGTGACCATGCTGTTCGTGCCAACTTAGCACCAAAGCCAACGAGGATTATCTCCGGTGATTCTGCTCCATCTCCCGGGGTGGGGGAGACAAAGGCTAATGGTTGCCAGAAGCAAGAGGTTGGGCTGAGTCTATGGCTATGTACACTTAAAAATCAAGTATCATTGTAATCCTGGAAGCTTTTCTCATGTGCAAACATATATACATTGCTGAGTACTAAATAAAAAAGCAGCACTCACCAAATGACCAATTAAGGTGATTTGCACAAATCCCATTCACTGACGTATTTATTCAAAGCTCCTTGAGCATCTACCATGCACCAGGTACTGTGGCTACTCTCTGGATAGACAGGTTGGGACAGGTTTTGACTCTCAAGACACTGACAGTCAGTTGGGAGAGAGAATCAACAAATGGAACTATCACTTTGGGATTACAAATGGAAATGAATATAAGAAAGGAGAAGGGTGCCCCAAGTGCCCTCTAAGCATCTAGCACTGTGCCAAGCCCTACCTCATCTTGTCATCCCCTCAAGGCAATGCTGCCCTGTGGGTAGAATTTGCTGTTTTCCACTGATGGAAAATAAAGGCTGGCACCAAAACCAACAACAAGTCACCATGTTCCCTGAGCTAAGGGGAAGCAGACATCTGGGGCTGGGGGCAGTGAGTGGAGACCCAGGGCCTTCCCTCTATACAAGGTGAGTCATGCAATCACTTGTTATCAACCTGGGCCCTATCCTGAGGTCATAGGAATATCTGGAAGACACTTATTGCCTCCTTGATGTAGAACAGGGACTTGGATGCTGCCTACTCTCTCTTTGCTGCTCATAACCAACTCTACTAACTAGAACCTGGGGCAGGCCTCCCCAGGAATGAAGAGGTCTGCTGAATGGGCACAGAGATCTAAGCAGAGCACTTAGGGATATTTCTTGACCAGCTCTATTCCATCAAAAACAAAACAAAACAAAACAAAACAAAACAGGACATAGAAGTCACTGCTGTCACCTTATAGAGAGGGCTTGTGCAGGGCCCTCTGGGTGGTGTGTGTGGAGTCCTGGCCCAAGAGGCCTGAAGCCCCCAGCTCGTGGCAACATCAGAACTGCAGTAGGGGTGTTTCTTCCAGCCCCATCTATCATCCTCTTGCTTGGAATACATGAAACTATGTTTTCTGGGAAGCTCAAACTTTCATAAAAAGTTGCCCTCCCTTCATGGATACATAGGTGCTTCCAAAAGTTCAAGCACTAATGGAATGGAAAGATAAGCTTATTTTGATACAAAATGTTTTTAAATTCCATGCATACTTTCTCGTAACATGTGCTTCCATGAATTTTCTGAAGCTGCCTTGTACTTGTCAAATGAATGTGTCTTCTTTTAGAGATAAGGACTGTACTAAATTGAGGCACAGCCATCAGTTGAAGTAAGCAGGTGATTAGTGTAGATAACTGTAGCATAAATATCTCCCTCCCAACAACTTCTTATCTGTAGACCTAGACCCAAGTTTCAATTTTGTAGACAGGTGAATCTCAAGATAACAGTGCATGTATTAGAATTGGTAATCGTAATTATCTGGATAGTAGTCCAAGCTGGTTATTAGTATGCACCTGGCCATGTAAGCCCATGCAAAAGTGGCCTCCGTGGAGATGCGGTGTTCCCAGCAATGAAAATCCGGACAGCCTAGTGTGAGGCCAGCCCTCCTGCTGGTACCCACGGAGGACTTCCCTTCCAGATGAGGTAGGGGTGGTGCCTGGGTCATGGGGACAGATTCCCTAGGCTTAGTGTCTACCTGCAATGTGGTTTTATGTGCACTGTGCTTGCAGCAAGTGTTTGCCTACTTGCTCTGAGCCAGCAGCGATGCAGTGTCCTGCAACTTGAGGAAGAGGAAGACACTTTAGAGTCATCCTCACTGAGTTGCCAGCTACAGTGGAGGTGAAGCAGAGGGTGTGTACAAGGGGTCTACATCTTCTCTTTTAGTGGATTAATGAGATGTGCATTATGGTGGGGGTCCCGAATGTTTGGGTGTTAAAACTAACTCCGTTACACTCAGAAATGATTAAGGACCCTTAGGAGTAGTTGTATGGCTGGGATCTGTCAATATCTGCCGAAGAGTAACTAAAACTGATGAATGTTTGAGTTGGTTTTTGCTTTAGTTTTACACACACAGAAGAAACTCATTTCCTGGGTCTGGCATGATGGCTCAATAGCTAAATCCTCACTTTGCAAGTGCCAGGATTCCATAGGGCCACTGGTTTGTGTCCCGGCTGCTCCACTTCCCATCCAGCTCTCTGCTTGTGGCCTGGGAAAGCAACAGAGGATGACCCAAAGCCTTGGGAACGTTCACCCATGTGGGAGATCCTGAAGAAGCTCAGCTCTGGCCATTGTAGCCATTTGTGGAGTGAACCAGTGAATGGAAGATGTTACTGTTTGAATCTCCTATTTGTCAATCTGATTTGCCTTTCTAATAATTAATAAATATATAAAATGAATTTTATGTTAATTAAATGGCATTCTTGCTATATAGAGATAGATATTGCTATCCCCCAAATTAAGAAAGTGTCATTATAATTTCATTTCTACCAATCTCTATAGTGTGTGGCTTAATAAGAGATGTCAGTCTTATTTCTGCTGTAGTATAATGCAGGAATGCTCTAAGACACATTGAAGCCTCTGGGAAAGTGTACAGCCATGGGAGAGACTACCTGAAAAGCCAAGTCAGTCCTTGGATTTAATATGGAAATAGTTTTGACCTCACAGATGGAGGCCTTTGGGGACACCCAAAGGTGATCCCTATTATGACTGTGTATTTCTGTTTTAAATGTGCATTACACCTGGTTGTGAAAGAAGCCTTGGGACCCAGGTCGAAGTGTTCAAATATTTATCCAGCATTGGAACCTATTGATTTCTTTTTTGTCATTGTTATTTCCAGGACAGGGAGCATGAGATTGGGTAACGAACTGATGGCAGAAGACTCGGGTCTGGCGTTCTGGGGCTGGCTCGTGTTGACTTGAGAGCTGATGGTGTGATGCTCTGGCAATTTGCCAGTGATTGAAACATCAGTAGCTTGAGATTGGCTCTGTGGGAGTATTGATACCATCACTGTGGTGGCAACAGGTGGCGGCTGCATTAGCATGACGTCACCCTGCCCCCACCCCACCCACCTGCCACTCTTGCATGGAGTCAAAATGGCCATCCAAGACATGTCCCACATGCTTGGGTTTTTTTGTTTGTTCATTTGTTTTGTTTTGCTTTTTCTCATCTTTAGCAGGAACAATGTTCACATTTGCTTGCTTTGTATTTGTTTGACTTTTGTCATTTTAATCTGAGTGCTTTTACGTAAGTTGGCAAGCACCATATTCCCACACTCCCCTCATTCAATTCCTGGTTCACACCTTTCTGCAGGTACTTCCCCCGGGAGCCTGTTCTGGTGGGAGATCAGGTTTGTCTGTGTGGTTTCAGAGTTTCCTCCTTTGTGGGGTGTACATGGCACCCCTCTTTGAATAGTTTGGGGCTCCTCCATGGGATTACTATAGGATGCTCTTAGCCATAAATGTTGCAGTGCAAGTTTTGGGAACAGCCGTTGTCACTGTTCTCTGGAAGCCAAAGCAGCTTGGGGCCTGGCGTGGGCGGTGCGGATGTGTGGCGTCGTCCGCCGTTAGGAGTTTGTTACCTGGAGATGAGTGATGGTTCTGTATTCGGGGGAAGGGGGGCTATGATTTATGAACCCCTCTCTTCCCATCTGTTCCTGGGCTTTGAGGCGCTGCTCTTCACAGCCTGAGAATCTGCGGAAATTATGTAAAAGGATCACACCCATTCTCTTAAAGTCACATCTGAAGTAAACACAAAAGTCGCTTTATTAAAAAGACAAGTAGCTCCCTCCCTATAGGTCAATATCGTACAGATTAGAAACTGAGAAAAAAACAATGGCAAAATGAGGGTTTTTTTTAATTTGGATTTGTTTTTAATTAAGACCTAAATCATGATTTTCTCCAAATGGAATGGAAAGTGACAGCGGCTCGGAGACTTATTTGATCAATTCTGCAATATCCAGGCAGCCAGCAGGGAAGCGAGAGCAGGTAGGGTGGCTTGGGAGGCTGCCGTCACCCGCAGCAGCCCAAGGCAGGAAATCAAACTGCGTCTGACTTCCCTCCTTCCGAAATGAAGAAGATTATATTTGTCCCTCCCAGTAGAAACTGCTATGAATCTTACCCTTAAATGCTTCCCGAAAACCCACCTGAGCTTCAAACCAATGCTCACGCCCATGTGCCTCTATTTTATACAGTGCAAGTCCAGGAAAATCCAATCTTGTCCACGAGTTAAATACTGATGACTCGTTAGTCGAAGATCCCGGTAGGATTTCTTCCAGTCATAAATACCCGTAATTAATTCTTTTTTTTTTTTTAAGATTTTATTGTTATTGGAAAGTCGGATATACAGAGAGGAGAGACAGAGAGGAAGATCTTCCGTCCGATGTTTCACTCCCCAAGTGAGCTGCAATGGGCCGGTACTCGCCGATCCGATGCCGGGACCAGGAACCTCTTCCAGGTCTCCCACGCGGGTGCAGGGTCCCAAAACTTTGGGCCGTCCTCGACTGCTTTCCCAGGCCACAAGCAGGGAGCTGGATGGGAAGTGGAGCTGCCGGGATTAGAACCAGCGCCCATATGGGTTCCCGGGGCTTTTAAGGCGAAAACTTTAGCCGTTAGGCCACGCTGCCGGCCCCCGTAATGAATTCTGAAGGACATCTGGCGCTCACATTAAACATGTGCACCCCGCTTTTTCAGGAACACGTTGATTTTATGAAACAGAACACATACTTGCACTTCGCAATCTTTATATTCTCATACATAGATTTCAGTCTTTATTTATTTATTTTTTTAAAGATTTATTTTATTTTTATTACAAAGTCAGATATACCGAGAGGAGGAGAGATAGAGAGGAAGTGGAGCTGCCGGGATTAGAACCAGCGGCATATGGGATCAAGGCGAGGACCTTAGCCACCAGGCCACGCTGCCGAGCCCTTCAGTATTTATTAAAAGGCCATTTTATCATAGTATTTCCTAAGCAGAGATAGAAATATCACTTGTTTCCGTAACACGTGCACCTTCTTTCCCTGACCCTGACCCTGCAGCTGAACAGGGTCTAGTTTGCAGTGCTGCTTGGTCTCTGGCTCCATGTTGTTGCTGAGCGCTGTAGCTTATATGAAAGCACCTCAAGAAACTGGTGGAAAATGGATTAAGATTTGAGTTTATTCTAATGCAAAAGACTCCTTGAAATCCATGCATACAAAGGTCTTCGGCAAGATCAGAGATACATGTATGCTTAAAATATCAAAACAAAAATTATTCCTAAATCTCAAAAAACTTTGCACCACAATAAACCTGTCTTTTGGATCCATATTTCCATGAACATTTTGAGGTGGTTTGTTCTCCCTCCATCCTCTCCTATCCCACAGGAGAAGGTGGTCACTCCACTCGCCGCTGTGCTCTCTGCCTTCTCATTTACACCCAGGGACAACCACAGTCCAAAGATGCTTAGGTGGAAAATTCTACAAATCACCAAAGTTAAGTTTTAAATTGTGTTTTTGAGCACAGTGCGGTAGCCAGTGGCTAAAGTAATCTCCTTGCACGCCCCGGGATCCCATATGGGCACTAATTCTAATCCCGGCAGCCCTACTTCCCATCCAGCTCCCTGCTTGTGGCCTGGGAAAGCAGTCAAGGATGGCCCAAAGCCTTGGGACCCTGCACCCACGTGGGAGACCCGGAAGAGGCTCCTGGCTCCTGGCTTCAGATTGACACAACTCCAGTCATTGCCGTCACTTGGGGGAGTGAACCAGAAGATGGAAGATCTTTCTGTCTCTTCTCCTCTATGTAATATTTGACTTCGCAATAAAAAATAAATCTTTAAAGCAATTGTGTTTTGTCCCAAGTAGCATGATGAACTCCAGCGTCCTCCTGCTCCTTGCAGGATTCCTCTCTCCTGAACTTCCTTGCTGTGTGTGGTATCTGCCCATTTGTCAGCTGGTAACTTTCGTCCTTCTCTGACTGATGGTTTCTGATTCCTGTGCTTATGTTCAGGTAACCCTTATTTCATTTACTAAAAGCCCCAAGGTGTGAGGGTAGTGATGTTGGCAGTATTACTACGGTATATTATCATAATTGTTCTATTACTAGTTATTGACAACTTCTTACTGTACTGATTATAAATTAAACTTTATCAGACATAGTTATGGATAAGATAAATCTGTTTTCAGGCATCACGAATGGTCTAGGACCAAAAGACAGGATACAGATGTAGACCCAAAAGGCATAACGGAAAAGGCCATAGATGCAGGATTTGTAATTTTATCCAAGATAGTTAGGAAAAGTCTGTTTTGGACAAAGACCTAGTAGATGAAGGAAGGAGATGAGAGGAACATCTGGGGAAGGAGCCTCGACAACAGAGAACATAAATGCGAGGGCCCTGGAGTGCCCCTGTTGCCTTTGAGGAGCTGCTCGGTGGCTTGTGTGGTTGAGGCAGAGCAAGCAGAGGGGAGATGTCTCCGTGGGCCATTGAGGAAGGTGAGTTTGTAGACTCCTACGTGACTGAGAAAGGCAACAAACACGTACTTAGAAAGGTAACTTAAAGGCTTTCATTAGGACTTTGTGCTTTTCTTTGGAGGCTTTTCAGCCAAAGAGATGTAAATTGACTTAGACCTGGAAAGAACATACTGCCTACATGATATGGAGACTAATCTATGCAGCTCAAGGAACAGTAGGAGCAAATGACTATTTACAAGCCAGAATAAACTGTAGTGACTGGTATCAGAAGCCCAAACATACTTCTAAACATTGGCAAAACTGACTGATGGATCGGATGTGGGGTAGAAAGAGCATGAAGAGTCAGAGGAAGGATGGAGATGGCCCATGGCTCAGAGCCTGAAGTTTTGGTAAGAGCAGATTTGGTGTTAAGTTTAGGAGTTGAGATTTGAAAATGCAATGTTTGAGATGCTGATTAGACATTCAAGGGGAGATGCTTAGAAAAGCTAATGGATCTGCAATGTACAATGGGTGCTTACAGCCATGACATCAGAGGAGATCACCAAAGCTACAGATGGAAGTGAACACAGAAGTTTTCTGGGACAGGAGTGGTGGCACATCAAATTAATCCTCTACCCTGTGATGCCAGCATTGCCTGATGGGTTCTGGTTCGTGTCCTGGCTGGTCCACTTCTGATCCAGCTCTCTGCTTACATCCATCCTAGAAAAACAGCAGAGCATGACTCAAGTCCTTGGGCCCCTGCATCCATGTAGGATATATGGAAGAAGCTCCTGGCTCCTGGCTTCGGATCAGCTCAGGTTTGGCTGTTGTAGGCATTTGGGAGAGATACCCACTGGATAGAAGACCTTTTTTCTATATCTTTCCTTCTCTCTGTAAAATCCATATTTTGCCTCGCCCTGGGCCACATTCTAGAACATTGTTTCTCCCATATTTGGACAGTTTACTTTCTCCCTTCACTCAGATTTGAGCTCTGTCATCATTCCTTTAGGGAAACAGATGGATTATACTCTCTCCTGGAAGCTTTCTCCTGTCTGCCTCATCTCCCCTCACTTCTAATGTGCTTCTTATGAAAGTGTCATTACCCCCACATGATGGTACAAGCCCAGGCAAGACTATGCCGGTAAGAACTGTGTTGGTGATGGGCACTGCTTTGCTGGGACCAGAGGTGCCTGAAACACAGTAGAGTTAATAAATATTTGGTGCATTCAAGAGAAAACAGATCCTCAGGCAATCACCAAACTCAGCTTTTTTTGAGACTTAAAAAAAATTATTAAGGAAAATTTCAAGTATGCACAGAAATGGAAAAGCACTGATTATCAATGCAGTGTGTGTGTAGGGTCATGCTGGTTTGTGTAAGGGCATTGTATGTTTGCACAATGACAGATCTGCTCACTGGTGTCTTTCTCAGAACATGTCCCTGTCATTAAGTGATATATGATTGTACCCTTCTCTCTTAATCAGCAGTCTCCGTCTTTTCACTGTGTTCCTTCCAATAAATGCTAATTTGTCTTAAGTAATAAATAGCAACATGTGCAAGACGTCTTTCAAAATACATGCTTTTATTGTACAATCAGTCTTCTTTAGAGCACATGAAAATAGTAGAGTTGCCAAGAAAAAAAAAGCAATAAAGGGGCAGAGGAGAAAAAGCTGGTAAATATATTTTTAAGAAAATTTATTTATTTGAAAGGGAGAGTTACAAAGAAACAGAGAAAGAGATTTTGTTTTTGAGATAGAGAGAATGAACTTGCATCTACTGATTCATTTCCAGAAAGGCTGCAATGGCCAGAGCTGGGGCTTTCGGAAGTCAGGAGCCAGGAGCTTGCAGTTCTTCCACATGTGTGCAGAGGCCCAAACGCTTGAGTCTTTGCTTTCCCAGGGACCTGGATTGGACACGGGACAGACAGAAACTGGTGCTCCTATGGGTTGCTAGCATCACATAGGGCAGCTTTACCCACTATGCCACCATGCCACCATGCCAGCCCCCAAATAGATGACATTAATAATCAATGAGTTTTGTTGATTGATTGTGTGTGGAATGTGAGGAAGCATGAAGAAATACCAAATGACAGTGTGGAAGTGACCATTTGCCAAGGAGTAAAGATCGTGGTAAGAGCAGATTTGGTTAGTTGGGGGAAGGAAAGTGGACAAAGTAAGTTAGTTCATGAATGTGTAATAGAAGGCACAGCATACATGAGGCCCTGTGCTACATCCTGAGAATGTGTTGTAAGAGGTAGCCCTTGTAGCTCCTATCCTCATGCCCCTGCAGGTGCGAGAGATGTTCAAGCAGTGGGTGGCTGGTGGTGCTGAGGCTGGAAAGGCCGAGCAAGTCAAAGGGAACCTTAAAGGTAGCCTTGGGTTTGGTGACATTTGGGCATGTTGGGAGATGTGTCTCCCCTCCTGAACAAAGCTTTTATCATTCATGTGTGTCTAACTTTAGTATTCATGAAATAACACCTGCATGGAACATTCATCAGAAAAGTCATTTCTAGTACTGGGAACTGCAAAACAGGTGGAACTTGAAGTTGGAGTGACAAAGCCCTCCAGAAAAATTCTGTGAATAATTCTTGGTGTTTGACACCAATGCTTTATGTCAGACGGAGGGAGAAAAAAATAGAGTATGTGATTGTCATGGGACACATTTCATTCTTGTTGAACGATGTCGGCAGATTCCCCAGAGTATGCTCTTGTAGAGTTTATTCAGCCAAAATGATTATCTCTTCCACCACCAAATGTTTCCTTGATGGGCAGATTCAGAAGGAATGTGAGAAGCCCTGTTCTGTTAGGTCTTGGTGCTGCCATTTCTTGTATATCCCCATCCATACTAATTCCTAAAGACTTGGGCTCCTACTGGGATTCAGAGGACACAGCTTCCTAGTATTAGCTGCATTTAGTATTTAAGTTGCATTTGCGTGGCTCAACTTTGCACACCAGAGTTGGTTCTTTGTGGTCCAAGTTCCCTTCCAAGAGTGAATAAAATTATATGCATGCGGTAATCAACTTTATGAAGGTATAATTGCCTCTATTTTTCAAAGGAGGAAATTGAAACTCACAGAGGAGCCTAATCAACATCAGGCAAGTAATAAATGTCTGGACTGGATTAGAACCTGAGTCTGACGGGCTCTGGTCTGTGTCTTCCTAAACATTCTGACTCCATGAAGACACACTCGAGTCCCTGGGCCAGAGGCGAGCTGAGACATCAGAAACACTGAGCTTTTTCTCATCAATAAGGAGCTCACCGAGCTTCTACATAAACAACGTCCATAATCAGACTTCTGTCTTTCTTGTAGTTAAACCATCTCATGTATTTTACCTTTCTTAGTATAGCAAGAACACACAAGTGTATATAAATTACTTAGGGATATTGTGGCAATGGCAGGAGTTCTCAGTTCGCTTCCCCATTCCCTCTGCGCCCCACCCCCAAAACAAAACACCAAAGACAGCAAAAGCAAATCATGAATTTTGTCCATAAGTCAAGGTAACAAAAAAAACCATTTTGGTAAATACATAAGCAAGATTTAGCAAGATAAAACACAGCTGATATAGCTGAGAATTCACAATTCTGCAGTATGCACTTCCGGAAAAGCAGCCGACACTGGGAGAGATTTAGCCAGCTCTCTCACCAGGCCAGTGGGAAACGCTCTTGGTCAATCTAAAACAGGCTGGGATCCTTGAGCTCTTAAATCGAGCTTCTGAGACAGTCGTTCAGGTACTCAGCTGTGAGCAGAGCACCCACACTGAGTAGTGGAGACCCACACAGAAGAGAAGGCACCGAGAGAGTTGGAAACGGGTGTGGAGGTCACAGAGTCCAGGCAACAAAGTCATGTGCTTTGAAAACTGCACAAAAAACTAGAGGAAGTGCCTCAAAGCCAAAAGCTAAAAAGCAAGTGAACGTGAGCTAGCTCCCCATTGCAGGTTTGGAAAAGCATAGGATCCAGGCTACTGTGGTTTAAGAAATCGCCCTGGTAACTGAGTTGAAGGAAGAGGTGGAGCGTGTGGACCTACGGAGGGGATGGACTTTCTGAAGGGTTGTTCTGCCTCTTCCTCGTTGTCCTCCATTTCCTTCTACCAGGGGAGGTTCCCTAACCTTGACCATAATCTTTACAGCCTGAAGACTGTGAGAAATTAATTCTAGGTCCTCATGGTTACTCAATCTGTGATGTTCTCTGGTAGCATTAGCAGATGGGCTAAGACAAAGGTAGAGTCCCATGCAAGGCTCTTATTGAAAAACGGAACAAAATAAATCCACAGGTGAATAAAAAATTCTAGAATTGAAACCTTAGCCCACTATTTCTAAGAAGTCAAAGTAGGCTAAGAGGATGATACCAATGTAAAAGGAAAACCGTATCTCAGAATTAGCAAATTGACAAGTGAAGTGATACGATTCATGGAAGGAAAAAAGAAGGGAGAATTTCTAAAAGGGAGAACTGAGGGAAAATGACAAATTTACAAGCCAAGGAAGATTCAACACACATTTAATAAGGGGTTGCAAATAATAAAACTGAGAGCATAAAGGTGATAACAAAACTAAATTTTTATTTGTTTTATTTTTATTAGAAATTTTAAATTTATATTGTAAAAACCATGAGGTAGTACCACAATGAGCTCCTATATAACCATCTTCCATTATTCTATTAACATTTCATAGTGTATTTGTCACATAATAAATGACTACACTCAGATTACCCTATATTTTTTTTTAAGATTTATTCATTTTATTACAGCCAGATATACACAGAGGAGGAGAGACAGAGAGGAAGATCTTCCATCCGATGATTCACTCCCCAAGTGAGCTGCAACGGGCCGATGCACGCCGATCCAAAGCCGGGAACCTGGAACCTCTTCCGGGTCTCCCACGCGGGTGCAGGGTCCCAATGCACTGGGCCGCCCTCGACTGCTTTCCCAGGCCACAAGCAGGGAGCTGGATGGGAAGTGGAGCTGCCGGGATTAGAACCGGTGGCCATATGGGATCCCGGGGCTTTCAAGGCAAGGACTTTAGCCGCTAGGCCACGCCGCCGGGCCCTACCCTATATTTTAAAATCCAAATTCCCTGTATTTTTTCCTACCCCTTCAATCCTCTAGTCATCAACATTCTGTGTTCATGTTGAAAATTTATTTTTAGCTCCCGCGCATAAGGAAAGCATGCCATATTTATCTTTCTGTGTCTGGCTTGTTTCAGTCAACCACATGTCTTCTGGTCCCAGCCACTTGGCTGGGAGAGATAGGATTCCAACTCTTTCTAAAAATTAGGTGCTGAAAGTGCATCTCTCATACCTTAGAAAACTAACCCTGGATTACTAACACCGAGCCAAGATTTAGTAAAATTGTTGCACTATCAAGAAAAATGAAACGTTTAAACATTCAGGTGAAATGACCAAATCACCTATAAGAAAAAATAAAATCAAGGGCTACTCAGACTTTATTAAAGTAGAGCTTGATGCCAAATGGAATGAATAACATGTTTAAAATACTTATGGAAAGAATCCTGAGATAAAAATTTTATATCCAGCTAAATTAATTTTTTAAGTGAGAACTGTGCAGCTTCAATGACTTGGTGCATGCATTCTCCATCAAATTTTCTGGGAAATATACCTGCTAGCAGATTTAATCCAAACAAATAACTAAAAATTCATTCAGGTGGAATCTGAAAATAAGCCTAGAAACATGTATGTATATATATTTTTTCTTGTGGAACTAAAACCAAATGAAAATCATGAAGAAGGAAGGATCATATGATATGACTATGCATTCTCACAAAGTAGATATATAGTACAACTACAAAGGGGTAGACATTATACAATAATGTAAGAGGTGAAGAGAAGCTTTCCGAGAATTATGTAATTGTATAATTTCAATGGAAAATTGTTATTCAATGAGCATAACGTTTTAGTTATATGAGCCTAATAAATTCTGGAGCTCTGTGTACATGGTGTTAGCAATACTTTAAAAGACATTTAACAATTCAGTAAGAGAGTAGATATTCCATTAGGTGTTCTTACCACAGGGAAAATCCTGCTCATTTTGCTAAGCTTGCACCAATAAATGACATAGACAATAGTGTTATTTGTGGTCAAAGAACTGCTGATTGCAACTGAAATGATTTCATTTATAAAGTGAGATAACTTCCATAAGTACTTACCTGATATTCTAAATCTCCAATCTTTATGTTCTCAAGACTCAGAATGCTTGATAAGAAAGCAGATGGAAATGCCAGGTTTAATAGAAACTCTATGGAACGAATTGACCTGGACGTAGTTCACAATGCCAACTCTTAAGTTGGTGTTGATGTGTACCCAAAAGGCTTAGAAATAGCAAACCAAAAGCAATCATATCCCCAAAACCCAGATTGAGATCTTGAAATATTATTTTCTGGGACCAGCATGATGGTTCAATTGGTTAATCCTCTCCTTACAAGTGCTGGGATACCATATGGGCACTGTTTTGTGTCCTGGTGCTCCATTTGTGATGCAGCTCCCTGCTTATGACCTGGGAAAGCAGCGGAGGATGGCATAAGTGCTTGGGCCCTTGCATATGTGTGGGAAGCTCCTGGCTCCTGGGTCCTGGCTTCAGATTAGCCCAGCTCTAGCTGTTATGACCATGTGTCGGGGTGGTGAACCAGTGTATGAAAGGTCTCTCTCTCTCTCTCATTCTATAACTCTGCCTTTTAAATAAATAAAAGGCACCTTGTGAAAAAGAAAAAGAAAAAGGAAAAAGCATCCATCTAGGGCTGATCACGATGCAGGTGGTTAAATCATCACCTGTAACATTGCATATCTGATAGTCATTGCATATTTGATAGTTCAAATCCTAGTTGCTCTACATCCAATCCAACAGCTTACTAATGTGCCAAGGAAGGCAATGGAAGATGGACCAAGTGCTCCTTTCAATATTTAAATACCATTGCTTCAGTAACTACTTGTTCTTACTTGTATTCTAGCTTCCATCATTGGACGTAATAAAAACCCGTTGTTTAAAACTATGAATGATCTTTCCTCAGCTGTTACCCTGCATAAACTCCACTAAATTCACCATCGTCAAGTATTGCTTTCTCCTAGAAATGTTTGCTTTCCATCCACACCAGCAGGGAACCCTGACCCTCCTCCCACTTCCCACCTGTGTCTTTGGCATCCTCTAGCTGCTCTTCCACACCGTATGGATCAGCCCGCTGCCTGTCTCTCCATTCCCTGGCCATCACATGTTATTAACATCAAAGGATCCACCAGACTCTTGCCCTGTGGGAGCCCCATGTGTGATTTTGACTCATTTCGCTCCTTTTTTTTTCTGTATGTCCATCTGTGCCCTCAAAACAGACATGTCCAAATTGAATTCCTTTTCTTCCCCAAATCAAATCCTGCTCCTGACACTGCCAATTCAACTTGAAGTTTCTCTAGCATCCTGATGTTGACTTACAACCTTTGTCTGATCCCTCGAGGCCCTGAGGATGTGCCTGTGGTCCCAGACTTGGACAACTTCTGTTTCTCTGAGTGAGGTAACCTTTGTGCTCTTTGGAACTTGCCTGTGTGTAAGGCTTTATCTGGTTTTATCCATGCCCAGGGAGAAGGTTCCTTGGTAGCTTCATTGGCAAGCTCCACTCTCAAGGTCTAGTCAGCCCGATCACATCTGGCTCTCAATTGGTGATGGCATTCCCAGTTTCCAACCCAATGCTAGTTGCTTCATATCACTAGCTGAGGTGGTATCAAAATGAATGCTTCAGCCCTCACCATGCAACCAGCTTAAAAGCAACCACATGCACCTGCTTTTTTGTGGAACTGGGGGCTCTCCAGCGCATAACCGTCTTCCCCTCAAGGCTTCTGTACCCAGCCATGCTTATATTTGTCGGTTTATTTTTCCCCTCTAAGGAAATACTTTAATTTTTACTGATTTTCAAGGAAAAAGTCACAGGAGCTGTTGTTTTTGCCTAGAGGTAAGGGTTTAGGGTGAAGCAGCTTCATTCATGTATCCATCTGTTTGTTCATTCAGACAAGCCTTGCTCTTGCTGACTTTGGGCTTGGATACAATCAAATGAGTGATGTGGCCCGTGCTGCAAACATGTTCACCATCTAAGTCATGGTCGTATGACTGCCATCTCACTTGATGCTCATTGGCTCTGAAGAGGCAATCGCTCACAGTCATTCATCCATTCACTTCCTTTCTTGTCTCTCCGTCTCTTAGATCACTCGGTGTCATCCCCTCGACAGTGATTTTCAGCATATTTTAGACATGGCTTAACCTTCACAACTCCCTTGGAAAAAAAAGCATTGAGTTCAAGACAAACGATAGGCACCATACTATAGAATACCTCAGGGAACACATGGCATGACCTGTGTCCCGTGTGTCTTCTGTTAACGCTGCACCATTCTCTCTTGCTCTCCAGGGACGCAAGGGCTAAGATCACAGGGGCCATAATCATGATGAGCCTAAATCATTCCAGTTTTCTTTTTTCCTTTCTGCTTAGATAAATTGCTCCCCAGAAGGAAAATAACCAGTTACGTGAGAAGTCCCTTCCTTAGAAAAGAAGTTTGGGTTTCTTTTTTCCATGGAAAAAATCATTGCAGAGCTTGCCAGCTGGGATTATTTTGGACTAATCACACAGTTCTGATATGGTGAGCATCATTACAACAGAGCTGTAAACAATAGAGCTACACAAACAAGGTAGTAATCAACCACCACTGCATGCTGTGTAATTTCTCTACCTTTAAAATCCACAGGAAAGGCAGTGCGGTGGGAAAAGATAAGAGGAATGTTTTAAGTGCTGTGGATAATCAAGAGTGGTTTCAAGAATTACCTCTTAAATATATGTGCTAGTCCTCTTAAACCTGTCACAATAAAACATCTCATTTTGGGTGATGCATGATGGGAAGCAGTTAATCAGAATGACACATTTCCACTTGCTTTAGGAGCGAGAAGGCAGAGGAAGGTCACACGTAAGAAAACAAAGTGGCTGTGATTCGTGATGTTTAGGGTTTCCTTTGAAATTCATTTCCTTAGGAAGTTGGTACTGTATCCTTCCAGTTCATCCAACACGCCAGAAGTCCTTGTGGATGAAGACGGAAATATTTTGTCTTCTCTCCTTAGTAGAAAAATAGGTTACTTTGGTCTGGATTCTTTGACAAATTTGGGTCTTTAAAGTATAAACTTTCAGATGTTCTAGCTCTAAATATCTTTTTTAGGGCATCCCAATTCCATCCTCTGGCTGATAAGCTTATACTTGGGAGATTAATGTTTCAGCTGATCATGGCCACTGCCTTGGGTAAGTGGGAGGGAAAAGAACTAGAGGCTTTATTAAAAGCAGAAATGAACTGCCTCTTTCCACTCGTCCCTGTTGGTACTCTAAGACGCTTAACTATTTAAGTGCCTAGACATATTTTGGCATTTGTGAGAAAGTTGCATTTCTTGGGACTGGCATTTTGCACAGCAGGTAAAGCCACATCCTGCAGCACTGGCATTCTATTTTGGGTGCTGGTTGGTATTTCACCTGCTCTGCTTATCCAGCTCCAAACCTGGGAAAAACAGCATAATATGGGCCAAGTGACACAAGGGAGACCCCAATGAAGCTCCTGGCTCCAATTTTGGACTGGCTCAACCCTGACCAATGCAGCCACTTTGGGAGTAAATAGCAAATGGAAGATCTTTCTGACTCTTCTTCTCCCTCTATAACTCTCAGTTTCAAATGAATTAATCTTTTTTTTTCTAAGAGTACATTTGCTGAATATTGTCTTTCCTGAAGGGATATGGGTTCCTGCTTTGTCAATGGCTTGGGTGGGGATGAGGTAATAAATCATGGTTCAAGCTTTGCTTTGGGAACGTTATATCTGAATTATCCCTGAGCATTTGTGGAATACCCTACAGTTAATAAGATACCCCACGGTGCTGTAAAGCATTGTCAGTGGGCTGCTTTAGTCCCTGCCTCACACAATAAAAAATTATTTGTGGGATGCAGAAGAAATTTTTGGCATTTTAAGGCCAAATCCAGATCTCTCTATTGAAAATTGAGATCATTCATTCTGAAATCCAAGAAAGGCACTTGACCCTCTGATGGATTTTGTGTTTGAATCCACTGACATGATGCTACCCCAGGGTGCCACACTGGTAAACATCTCAAGATACTTTTATAACTTAGTTTTCAGCTCATCCAAAGCCTTTCTTCATCATCACCATCATCATTACAAGTAAGAACTACTAGGTTATGGCAGGCACTAGGCATAAAGGTTGAGCAAGAACTCTAAAGAATAACCGCCCAGCTGAGGAAGAGAACCCTGGAGGGGCAACGTAGGAAATGTGTTCTTTCCCAAGGCTGATGTTCAGGCTTCTTTGGAACAGGTGTGGTTGCAGCCATTGGATGGTGAAGAAGTTAACTGAGTGTGTCCTGGGCAGAGCTGGTGTCTTGTTCCAGGACAAGCACCCTTCTCAAGTCCAGAATACCTGTCATTGTTTGCACGAGCTGAGGGTGGTCACTAGGGAAGGCTGTTGTGTGGCAGCCTCTCCCAGAGAACACACTTTCTTCCATAAACTTTGCAAATGTCAAGCCAGAGCAGGCTTTTTCCTGGAACAGGTTGAGAGCCCCTTGCGACGGCCTGAGAACTGGTATGCTGGCTGTTTGGGTCTGTTTGAACTCCAGGTTCATCAACCCTGTCATCAGCAAGCCACTGAGAGAGACCTCAAATGGTCTCCCTGGGTGCTAGCTCACTCGTGATGGGTCCTCTCTGCCTTGGCTGCCTTTGGTGTGGCAACACTCATCCTCTGTAATCACAATGTTCTGTGTGTGTATTCCTCTCTGTTATGTTTTGTGGTCAGATTTGTTTGTTTGTTTCCTAAGGAAAAGAAGCCCCGAATTTGGTAGTTCTCCAAGATCTCTATTTTCCAAATACAAAGCTGAATTTGGCAGAAAGCCCTGCCTCTATTAAACTTTTGAAATTGTTTTTTTCAGATAATACAAGAAACTTGACCATGAGACTGGCTCAAGAGGAGGAGGAACTCTAGATCAGTTAGAAATGGCTAAGCAGGAGGCAGACTTCATTGATTTGGCCAGGAAGGCACAAGAGGCACCCTCTGATTTGATTTACAAAGTGTTTTGTGGAACACACAGGGAAAGACTCCTGGGCCTTGGCCAGATATCAAAATCAAGGGCTCCTGACTACCAAAACCTTTTGTCTCTTATTTTCCCTTTTTACAAAACAAGTTATTCTTTTCCTGGTGAAAAATCTCCACATTTACAATTTGTTTTTCTCAAGTGACCAGCCCAAGTGACCAACACCAAAATTCTTGTTGACCTTTAAGTACCAATTAGAAGTTTACTGAAGAAAAAGTCTTTATTGTCTAGGTTAGACATTTGTCCACAGTAGATCTGATCATTTATGGCTAGCAGGTCAGGGTCATATTTGTTACAGACAAGGCGGTTGGGGGTCTGTATTGGACAATAAAGGAGGAAAGAACCCGCCCCCCAAACTGAAGATACCCCCAGAGTGAAAGGGCCCTCCAGTGTGGACAATGCCCTGATGTTTCTTCAACCAATGGTGGGCAGGACCTTGTGCCATTCAGGTTTATCATAGGCAGGGTACTGGACACCCATTTTATTGATCAGACCTGGAATCTTTCAATTTTTTTCAGCAAGATCAACTTTAAAAACTATATTTTTATGAGGAAGAAATTTTTGAAAAGAAACACATGAACAAGCACTAAAACATGCATTTCTGACATGCCAATTGCCAATGATTTTTACACAAAAGTCAGAAGGCCTTATAAGTGTCATGCCCAGGGTATATACAACAAACTCAAGCTTAATAACAATCAAAGGACCAGGGCATATTCAAGGGTGAATACAAGCCTGGCATGAATGGAAAGGAGAGCTGAGCAAAAAAATGAGTCAAACGTGCCAAGAGAGACTGAAAAGGGCTATGTATGGGGTTCAAAAGGTTATGCCAGAGTCAGCAATGAAAGGTAGAACAAGGTGGGAGAACCAATATACATGCATGCTATTTTGCATTTACTGGTAATAATCAGAGCAAGACATTAAAGGAGGAAGGAACCTACCTCTTGGGTTTGAGTAATGCCATGAGGAGCCAGAGGAAACAAAGCTTTGCTTCAGCAGCGCAGGCTTCCCTTCCCACTGTCAAGGCCAACAAGGAGGCTGCCATTCACTGGGGTGTCCTGGTCTAGGCCACTTGCCTTGGAGGAGTGTACAGTTCAGAAGAGACAGCAGTAGCGCTAGTTCTGGGGATACCTTGGCAGTCTCACAGACTTGTTATAGAAGTAGGGACATGCAGCAGCCAGGTCTTAGGTATAGAAATGTATCGGACCCAATCCTCTCTTTCTCTAGCTCATGTTTTCCAACATTCCTTGTGCAACTTTGAAACAAACTTATCTAACCTACCTAGACACTTAGATTCAAAATAAAATTAACATAATACCCTAACTGAAATAAAATGAGCACTACAAGGAAAGTAATTTAGCTAAAGCAGGAAGTAAAATTTAAATGAGTTGAATCCAATGTTCAGACAAAATAAAAAAAACAATAATGAAATTACCCTGTAAGTGTTCCTGTGTATAGAGTCTCCATGACAATGACTGGCGGAGTCAAATAGCACCAGCCACAGGATTGTTCACGTGAGTCCTTCCAGTTATCTGTTGCTGTGTTAAGACTCAGCAGCTCGAAGGAGTCATGTTACAATGCTCATGGATCCAATGGGTTATGAATCCAGAAAGAACATAATGAAAATGGCTCTTTCCTTCCCTGTGATGTCTGGAAACTCAGCTGGGATGGCTCAAATTGTAGGCCCCAGCATAGGTGATGCTAAAGGCCTTCCTTCTAAGATGGCCACCTAGCATGGTGATTGGAGGATGTGACAGGTCGAGGTCTGAGGACAGGTGTCCTAGCAGAATGTGTATGCACATTACTGCTGACTCATTGTTGGCCCAGGTAGCCATAAGGGCTTATGGGTGGCATTGCCAGCACGTGGATCTACAGATCCTACCTCTTGGTAGAAAGGCTGGCAAGGACTTACCAGACACACTGGAAACTACAAAGTAAGTAACTCTCAGCAGATTTCCAAGACAGACTGGAACATGCCTTTGGGTTACATTGCAGTTAAGCTCTGGGAAAGTTCAGAATGTGTTGACATCTTGTAAACATGACATGTGTGTGTAAATTGCAGTTACAGCTTTGTAGGCATGGTACAGCAGGGTTTTTGAAAGTTGTGTGGGACATAGGATGCTTCTCTGCTGTATCCATGACTGCAACATTCCACAAAATTCCTAGACATTGGCCTGTTCCCACTAAATGCTAATACTGCCTGCCTCACTTTTTAACACCCTTCCATATAATGGATCCCTCTTAACTGGTACATTGCTATCCTCCCTCCAAATCTGTGAGCCTTTCAGCATGTTTCTCTCACTCAGTTGGTTTCTGACGATGGTGGTATGATGACATGGGTGTTGGTGGTGATGATGTTGACCTTGATGTGGGGGCTACAACAAGAATAAGGATGACAATGATGGAGACAGCTAACATTGCCAAGTGTTTCTCTGTTTGGCTAGGGTCTACCTGACGTTTTGCATAGCTTTGCTGTATTCTGACCACATCCCTGAGATTGTTATTTTTTCGCACATGAATAAAGTGAGGCTGAGATGACTGGAATAACCTACACCAGCTCACAAAGACGGAAACTGGGGAATCCAGTTGTTCAGGTCACTGGATGTGGCACCTCCACCAGGTTAGCTAGCGCTGAGGGCATGGAAGCATGGTCCTGTATAAAATTGGGAGCAACTCTCTCAGAAAAGGGCAATGAGCAGGTAGGCACAATGGCTGGCATCCGTGGAACCACAGGCAGGAGGAAATGGAAGGCCAATGTAGATGTGGAATTGAACCTTAGCCTTCTCTTCCAGACCACACAGAAGACCTCCTAGAATCTGAGAAATACATCTGAATCCCTACTCATCACCTCTGGGCATTCTAGAGGTGATGAATCCATTTATTCTAATCCATTTATTCTAATACTGAATCAACGGAAGACGGTGGCGCCTGCACATATAAGCTCCCTGGGAGATTTTAGATCGTGCTCTTCAAAAGGAAGCCAATGGTGGTTTAGTCCTTGCTCTCTGACCAGGGAGGTCTGTGCATTGTCATGTCCACACCACTAGATGATCCAGGATTCCTTGCCCTGACCATTCTTGGTTTATTGGCACCTCCAAAACTGCAACTCCTAATCACCTCTGGGCAACTCACAGAATCACAGTATTCCATAGCTGGGAGAGAGCATTGGGGTTTCATGAGCCACTGGAAGCAAATACAAAATTTTCAACATGCTTTATGCACTGACACATCCACTAATGAGTTGCCTTCATTTAGCCAGGAAAGAGTTTATAAGTTCTATTTTCTATGATCTTTAAAAATGGGCAAAATAAAAATTGCACTGTAAAAAGACGAGGAAGAAAAATAGCTTGCTATTTCTTAATTCTGTTGCAGCCAACTGGGTTTGTGTTTTCTACATTTCTTCTTTAAAAAAAACAGAACAAAACAAATTTATATTATAAATGCCTTTTGGCACGTAACACATCCTGTTTTAACATTTTCGATCTATATAATAAAAATGTGTTTACAAAAGCCTTTGCATGCTACTTGGAAATACAGCATTTTTAGAAAGAAGTATTATTTAGGTGTTATTTCCTGAATTAAAAAGCAGTCTGAATATGACATATTTCATACCCACGTAACATATTTTATTCAGAAATATGGCCACATTGTTGGGGAGAAGTAAAAAAAATGATCAGATGTTAAAAAAAATTCATACTGCTGTTTGCTTTTGGACCATTAATTCTATGGTAAACAACTTATCTGATGTTTTATATTTTCCTTGGATTTTTTTTTAGTAAATATGAAGTCTTAATCATGGAGGGGCCCTCAAGTCTAGGTCGATCTTAGGTTAGTAGTCACTTTAGGTTAATGAGCTCTCAGGACCCAGAGCTGGAGGGAGTTGTGCCTTTGGTGGATCCCAACCTAAGTATCTAAATTTTTTTGCCCTGGGGAGGCTGCTGTCCTAATTTTGGAAGTATTCAAGTTGTGCTTAGACATGAAGGTCTCAGTCCCAGTGCGTGGCTCAGTGGCTAAATCCTTACCTCACATGCTCCAGAATCCCACACGGATGCCACTTTGTGTCCTGGTTGTTTCACTTCTCATCCAGCTCCCTACTTGTGGCCTGCAAAAGCAGTGGAGGATGGCCCAAAGCCTTGGGACCCTGCACCTGCCTGAGAGACCTGGAAGAGGCTCCAGGCTCCTGGTTTCACATCAGTTCAGCTCTGGATGTTGCAACCACTTGGGGAGTGAACCAGCATATGGAAGATCTTTCTGCCTGTGTCTCCTTTCCATAAATTTGCTATCTCAATAAAAATGTTTTTTAAACAAAATTTTAAAAAGAGAGAAAGAAAATGAAGGTCTCTCCAAGGTGTACCTCACTCTCCTGGCTGTAAGAGAACCCTATGGCTTGTTTGGGTCTTCAGCCCACTCCAGCAGAGCAGGATGTGAGTGGTGCCAAAGCAATCACAAGTGGCTCAATTAATTCATTGATAATTTTGTATGGCCCGGAAGTGATGTTATAAATACCCAAAGGACTCGTGGCAGGAAATAACTCCTCGCTCTTGCGTCTAGACCCCGTGTTTCAGCACAACTTTCCACCTGTTTGAACTCTCCTATACCTACAGTGTATGGTAGAGCAGCCACTCACTTCAAGTGGCTACTGTTGTGTCTAAAGGACAGGTGTTTCACTTTCAGTTACTTAAATGTAACTTGATTTCTGAGATTAGTGGCCACTGTATTGACCAGGTGCTTCTAGAGTCCCCAGAGAAAAGAAAACCCAGCAAGGATGTTTGGCACAGTGATGGTCCTCCGGTTGCAGGAAGGAGAATATCACAGTGCCTCAGGACTTGTTTAGGACCTGGGAAGTAGCATGTTTGCGTTTGCATGTCATTGCAAGACACTTCAGTCCAGGCTCAAGGTCACTAGGGTCTCTGCTGGGAATCTTTCAACCTCAATCAGGTTACTTCATCCTGGGAACTTCTGTTTTGTTATCTTTCACCTGCGGGTGGTAATAGCTGCTACTCCATGGGTCCTTTCTGAGTGCATTTATAGTATTCATCCTGGCACTTACTCCTCCAAGAATGCTTGATAAACCCAGAAACTATTATTATTCTAAGAGCTTCCTCTGTTCCCCCCAACCATTATCCAGAGGGGAGGCATTCCAAGATGTTCACCCCCACCCAACCATTATTCAGAGGGGGAGACATTCCAAGATGTTCCTTGGATGCCTGAAGCCACAGATAGTGTGGAACTCTGTATGGAGCATGGGTTTTTTTTTCTTAATATGCATAAGTATTTAGCTGAAGTTTAATTTATAACTTACACAAAGTAGGAAATGATTAACAACAAGAACAAAATGGAACAATTGCAATAATATACAGGGATAAGTTATTTAAAGCCTAATAAATTATTTTTGCAGTTTTCAATTTATATTTGTAGTCCTGGGTTGACCTCAGATAATTAAAACTGTGGGAAGAGAAGCTGTAGATAAGGGCTCACCGCTGCATTGCCATTCAATACCCTCTGCAGCTCCTCCCCACAGGGTCTATTGTTAATTTCTTACCTGATTCTTAGCAATAAGGAAAACAGAAAATGACATGAAAACATATGGCTCAAAGCTAATGAGATGAGTTTCGTCAAATGACTCGCTCTCTCTCCTGAGATGCAAATGTAATCAAAGGAACCCCCATATTTCTGACTTGTGCATAATAGAGCCCTGGGAACACACTGTCTCCTCCCACCCCCGGCTTGTGATTGATAAGGTATAGAAAGAAGGACAGGCTCATTCCGAGATTTTTCTAGCATGGCCTGGGTTCCTGGGTGTTCAGTCCTCACCTTTAGGTTGCAATGGTCCATGCTTCCTTCATCGGTAATGTTCAAAGGCAGGCAAATGACAGATCAGGAGCTTGTGACCAAAGCAAACAGCCTGGAACAGACTTAGTCATCAGTATCAATGGCAAGGTAGCCAGCTTAGGGAAACAATGCGTAAAGTTTGTATAGGCCAGGTCTGGAAGAGGCACACAGCACCCCCATGCCATTAAAAAAATCTCAGGTTCATGATTAAGCCCAAATGTAATAAGCTATCTGTCTGGATGCTCAGGAAGAAGTGGGGTGCAGTTAACATCTACTGCCTTCCTCTCATCACTTAAGGATGATTAGCTCTATTCTGCCAGGTGCCTCTTCGGACAGTCAAGAGCAGAAGAAGTAAGTGTTAGTTTAGTGCCTCTGTGTGCACATGTCTGTTGCAGGGGCATGGTAGTGGCGATGACACACTTCTATTCAACTTGGTGAACAGTTGGTGATTTGTTCTCTCATTCCTGAAGTTTAGTTCTTTCCAAAGTGTGTCAAAGTCCCATTCCTGATGTCTAGAATCTGACAGCCAGGACACGGAGACCTCATGCCGTTCTTTGATTCTTGGGAACCTGGCCAGAAAGTCTTGAGCTTTCTCTAGAAGCTGGCAGGATCTCTTCCTTCTCTGTCTATTTGCATTCTTGCATTCTTGGCAAATTTCTGTAGCCCACCTCATCCCAGTTGACGCAGGATTGAGTTCCATTGGCTCCCACCACACTGGGAGAATTAAAGCACTTCTGGCTTGGAGGGATGTTGTAATGGTCCCAATTTTCTCGTGTAAGTTTTTTTGCCACATTTTCTTCATTAGTGGGTAATTTCTTCCCCCCCTTTATAATTGCTATTTTATTAATCGTCTTTCATAGCACACCTAATTTTAGGAAAGAGAAGAGTATCTAGAATGACAATAAACAAGTCACAATAATGTTGTCCCTCCACTTACAGAAGGACCTATGTGCTTGGGACAGGCTTCGCAGGAGTCTCAAGGGGCCTGAACTGGAGCTGATGACCAAACTGCTGAGTAAGAAGCAGCAGGCTGTGTGGGAGACGGAGCACTTAGCGCCCAACAAGAATGAAGATTTAAGGAAACGTGTAGAGGGCGAAATAACTTTGCGTTCAAAAGAAATAACTCAGTAGACACATCAGATGGTCTGCCAGCACTGGGGATTCAGAACTACATACACACACAGGGCACTGGAAGGGGGTGTGGCCTGAGCTTACAGAGGGGCAAACACCAGAAAGGCCTCTTCCTCATCAAGACCATGAATGTGAAGGATTCACCCCAACCTTCTGAGATGAATCTGGCAGGCAGTCTTAAAGATCTGACTTTGGAGAGAGACCCATCTTAGAGGAGGGCCTCATGGAGACACTGCCCACAACAGTTCAGCTTGAAACACGTGTGGTTTCTGAGTCAATTGGAGATATCACCAGAGAGCCTACAATGCAAAAGTTAAGTACAAAGTGATACTGCACGCATCTAAGGCAGCAGCCACAACAATCTGGAAAGATTCAGACTGAGATTAAAGAAAGAGAAAATAAGAACGCATCGTTTTCCATAGAGTTGGACCACAGATCATAGAATGAACATGTTACTGCATAATCTTGAACATTTTACTTATCTACACTTCAGTTGAAAGTCAGAGAAAGAGACAGGACAGAAAGATCTCCCACCTGCTGGTTCACTCATCAGATGCATAGCCTAGCCTGGGGTAGGTCTGACCAAAGCCAGTAATTAAGAATTCAGTTGGGTCTCCCCTGTGAGTGGCAGGATTCCGGCCTCCACCAGGGTCTCCAGAGAGCTACCTCGGCAAGGGCTGAGTAGGAGGCAGAGCTGGAAGCTGAACCCAGGTACTCCAGTGTGGGGAGGGTGCTTCCTAGCTGAGGTCCTCAGCTCCAAGCCAAATGCCCACCTGGATCACACTAGATCAGACTCGTTCAGGGGAGTATGGCTGTAGACGCCCACCTTGCCCTTGAACTTCTCACGTAAGGAGTTTATCCACTGGATGATCTTAAGCACTCATTAAAGGACTGTGCTTCCAAACTGTTTCCATTGATTTGCCAGTGAAGTCTTTGATAGCTCAGGAAAATTCTACTACAACAAACCACATTGTATATAAATCTCCAGCACAGCTGGAGCCACAGTACACATTCTTCAGGCACAGATCATTTAGATAATCCTGAATAAACTTCAGTTAGATCTCAGTCTGAAAGGAAGGGTGGGTAACAAGAACATGAGATCACATGCAAGTTTGAGCATTTAAAATGTTTATATTTTTAACTATTTGAAAGGGTGATGCAGAGAGAAGGAGAGACAGAGAGATCCTCCTTCTACTGGTTCACTCCTCAGATGCCTACACTATCCAGGGCAGGTCTTGGCACATGGCTGCTGAGTTCTGCATTGGCTACTTTGGAGCATTGTGAAGCAGAAGCTAAGTACGGATGCTGAAGTGTCCAGCTCGAAGCAGGTGGACACTGCAGGATGGCTTCTCCATCCCCTGATGTGACCCTGTGGAACTGAAAAATCAAACTCTGCTGATTCCCAACTTCCAAGATTCTATCATCTCTCCCTAGAGCCACCAGAAGCTGTGAGGTCCTCAGGGCTGTGAGACCACTTCCTAAACACAGCTACCCACGTCACACTGTCTGTTTTCATTAAGGTGTCCCACAGCTATCGTTAAATTGTGTTCATACCCAAACTGAACCAAAAGTCATAGAAACATGAACAAAAAGGTGAACAACACATGAGAAAGAACTCGCAGTCAGGGGCCAGGGTTGTGGGGCAGTGGGTTCATCCACTGACTGCTCACATCCCATATGAGTACCAACTCGAGTCGCAGCCACTCCGCTCCTGACCCAGCCCCCTGCTGATGCGCGCTGGAAAGGCAGCAGAAGCCCTTGGGCTGCTGCCACCCAGGTGAGAGACCCAGATGGAGCTCTTGACTCCTGGCCTCAGCCGGAAGCAGCCCCAGCTCTTGCAGCCGTAGTAGTTGGAGATCTCTCCCTCTTTCTCTCTTTTTAACTCTACCTTTCAAATAAATATTTAAATAAGTCTTTTAAAGAGGTGCTAATGATTCACTTTTTCACTAAAACACTGAAGAACCCTTAAGAAAACAAGCTCTGTGGACTTGTTCACTTTGTCTGTGCCTGGCATTTTTTTAAAAAGATTTATTTATTTTTATTGCTAAGTCAGATGATAGAGGAGGAGAGGCAAAGAAGATCTTCCATCTGTTGTTTCACTCCCCAAAGCAGCAGCAGCGGCTGAAGCTGCACCAATCCGAACCAGGAGCCTGGATCTCTTTCAGGTCTCCCACATGGGCGCAGGGTCCCAAGGCTTTGAGCCATCCTCGACTGCTTTCCCAGGCCATAAGCAGAGAGCTGGATAGGAAGTGAGGCTGCAGGGATTAGAACCGGCGCCTATACGGGATCCCAGTGCCTGCAAGGTGAGGACTTTAGGCACTAGGCCACCACGCTGAGCCCTGTACCCGGCATTCCTATAAATATTGTTCTTATTAACATTCTGATTCCCCAGAAATGCTATGGGATTGGTGGCCTGTATTGTCTCCCCAAAAAGAACCGAGGTGTAGGGAGCGGAAGTACCTTACTTGAATTTGTATCTCTAGGAAGTCACAGAGTGGAGGCTGAACCCGGAAGCTCTGGGCTGGGCCTACTCGAAGGCAACTTCAGTTTCACCCGATATAATTTGATGCATAAAATTTTAAAATGGCAATATGTAACCGGTTAGTAACAGAGGTCTTGTATTTAAATTTCTATTTTAAAGTGGGTTATAGAACCAATAGTAATTATGTTGTTCAATGTGAATTTTGATTTCTTGAAATAAGAAGTGAAGCAATTCATTTCATCAGTTTTGTCCCACAGTCTGTTTTATTCTCCTGTTTTATTAACTCCATATACATAGCTAGTTGATGCAACAAAGTCTGTTTTATTATGAACAAATGAATCAGTCAAATGTATCAGAATCAGATTATAATAGAATATCTGTCCAAACTACTATTATCAGGAAAGTCAAATTTAAGACAGTAAAAGCATCAACAATGCGATGAAATACATTGCAATTTAAATTAAATGAGCCTACAGCTAAGGTCATTTTATGATTATGGCTGCCTCTAAATTGGCTGGTCAGAAAGCTACCCTGGAGTATATTTTATACACAGAATCCTTTCCTGCTTGGTCTGCCAAATAAAACTAACGTCAAAGCCACAATTCCTGGTCTCTAAGACGTTGAAAAAAGCACTCACAGGTGAACAGAGAAATTGTCAAACTGAGCTTCATCTTGAACTTGAGTATCTGGCAAGGGTGTGGAGGTGACGTGGAACTTGGGAGGTGTGGACAGCTCTTGGAGAGCTGGATAAAAGAGGTCCGTGTCAATCTTCTAGGACCAAGTGAAATTTGTGCTGAATCTGCAAAATGAGTGTGAGCGAATGAAGCCAGGTGAGAGAGCTGATAGGGAAATTGCAGCTGCTACCGTTTGGCAGAGCAGGTGAGTGTATGGATCAAGAGGCTTTTAATGTGTTTGCCTTTAGACACTGAAGTTCTGCCACTGCCGGTGCAGCCTAGGAAAGATGCGCTCAGGACAGAAAGGCTCTTCCTGCTGGCGGGAGTAGCAAAAGGCACAGCCACTTCGGAAGACCATTCTCCAACTTTGGGAGAATGCCCAAGCCAGCTTGCTGCAAACGCAGCCAGGGAGACAGCAGAAGATGGCCCAAGTGCTGGGGTCCCTGCCGTCCATCCACACAGGAGACCCAGATGGAGCTGGCGGCTCCTGGCTTTGGCCTGGCCCAAACCTGGCAGTCGGGGGAATCTGAAAAGTGACTAAGAGATGGAAGATCTCTTGCTGTCTCTGTCTCTTCTTCTCTTCCTGTTTATCAAATGAAAATAAGTCCATCTCTTTCTAAAAAGAGAGGGAATTAGAAGCTTGTTTTCACATAACAATGTGTATACAAACGTTCATGACAATATTAGTCATAATAACAAAAAAAAGAATGTGAAAGCAACAAAGGCAGCAATGACATCGGAACATGTGGAAGAATTTCCCATCACCTCACCGCATTCGGAGATTAGCAGAAAACGCCTGTCTGTGAGTTACACCGTGCTCCTCCGCCGCCTCCGCAGGGTGGGGGTAGCGGGAGGGCTTCTTTTGTGGAGGAGGCAGGGGTGGGTGGTGGGAGCACAGTGAGAGACAGGGGTGACGTGGTCACTTGGTCTTCAGGAATCGATCTTATTACTGGAGCGAACACTGTGTTCCGCACCAAAGCAGCACAGACCAGCACTGTATGCACCCCTCAGCTCATCCGTTAATAGCCCCGGGTGAGTCAGGTGTGACAAGCTAAGGGGTACCAGTTGCTTGGGAGACTTACTGTGAAGGGCATGAGCTGGCCCTTGCTTTACAGCATTGCCTGCTCCTGTGAAGTCATCTCAGGCCACACCCAGTGCTGGGCCTCTCTTTGTTTCCATCCGTTTTTGGAAAAACAGTGCACAGAAACTTATCTCTGTGACACAAGGTGAAGAGAGAATACTTTGTTGCAATGTGACATATATCAGCCCAGCGAGTGCTGGAGCAAATTATGACAGAATGAATCGGTGTAGTCCATATGCAAAGGTGATTCAGAAAGGCTCCTCTTGCTGGTGGGAGTAGCAAAAGGCACAGCCACTTGCTCAACACGCCTAAAGTGTCTCCTGGTCACCAGGCCATGGGTCTGTGTGGGCAAGCGCTGCGTCCTGTGCTTCAGGGCAGCTCATGGTGGGGTTGAACCAGCGTCCCAGGAGGCATCAGCAGGAACACCAGAGATGAGACCAGAGAACCCCAGATGTGGATCTGCCTGTGCTGCTTACTCTGGCCGCAGAATAAATTCTGTCCCTAACAGTTCTTTGCCCAGCTTCCCAAATCTCTGCTTTGTGGTCTCCTAGTGCTTTTGAAAAATTGGGGTTCGTTGAGATACTCCAGCTATCTGCAACATCCCAGTCAGCAATGCTGAAGGGTTCTCCCAGGAGCTGTGTGGCAGGGTCACACTTGAGAGTAAATGACAGGGCACACCTTAAGCAGTGGCCACTGTGGAGGGGGCTTCTCTCTTGACGGGGTCATTGTTTTGGCGGACTGACCTGTGTGTGCAAGCTGGGGCTGGCTTCAGGAGTGGCTCCAAGGTGTGCGAGGATGGGAACAAGGCTAAGGAGAGCTGCTGCCCGGGGAGCCTCTGCGGATGGGGGTGACACACTCCCTCTTAGCGGTCGGTGGATCCTTTCCCAGGCCCAAACTCCAGCCAACTGAGCTGAGTTGACAGGAGCCATTGGGGCCTGCCTCGGGTGGATTCATTTCCCAACAGTAAATGGTTCAGGCCAAGTGCACACAGCAGCGTGCTAGCCAACAAGGAAGCAAGCATTTCCAAGATGAACCACCTCTGAGCTCCACAGAGTCCCTGCAGGCCGTTACCAGGGCAGCCTTGTGCCAGGATGGACACCTTGCTGGGTGCTCCTTGGTTACTAATGCAGTACAGCTGGCCAAGCAAGGGTAGGTGGCCCAGCATAGCTACCATTTTCCAAATAGGCTGCCCCTTGGGGGAGCTGCTGTGGTCCTGGTGGAAGCAGAGTCCCAAGGATTCTGAGGGCCTGGGGATGACCCAAGCACCTGCACAGGCAAGGCACCTTCTTTGCGACTCTGGGAACAGAGCCACAGTCCAGTGTAATGGTTTCCTTGGCAGTGACACACGGGCTCCCGTCACTTGCTCCCAGGTAGCTGGGAAGTGAGTTCACTCACACTAGTTCAGTGACAGCTTTCATGTTTGCGATTTCATAGATGCTCTTGAAATTCAAATGAATGGTTCTCTCTGTTTCTGGCACCAAATTGCTAAAATGCTTGTTCTTCGGTCTCAGGGAGAAAGAAAATAGTAATGAAGCTGAAATTCTTTTCATGTTCAGGAAATCATGTTTTTGTTGTTGTTGTTTTTGTCCAGTGTAGCATCGACTGAGTACGTTCATGAACAAGGACATGCAGAGATAAAACCTACACTTGCATCTCTGGCAAAACAGCCATTGTCCGTGCTTCTTGCTTTCTTGCCATCAGCCCCTCAAGGAGGATCTACCTGGTGCCGTGTCTTCCTGCTGGGCACAAGGCTGGACACCCTCTTTCAGGCAGATGTGGCTCTTGTTGTGTGCCCCGTAGGGACAGGCACCTGCTGGATTTAACCTTATCCTGTTTCCTCCAGACAACCAATCAAGATACTTTTTGATCTGGTCCTCCTTCTGCTCCCAGTGTGGGGTAATAGCCTTTGACCCGATAGCTCCCAGGCCCCAGGAGCCCCAACGGCCTCCCTCCCCAAGTTCCCCACCATAGTCCCAAGGACCTGTTGGTCAGCAGCTGCAACCGAAGCCTGGACCAACTCTCCCTGTGCCTGTACCAAACGCCTTGGGTCTGTGCTTTGTTGAAGCCAGCTTTTGAGAATGTTCTGTTTGTATTAACTTGTAATGCTCTATGTTTGGGGGTGGGGGCCACGGGGCCCACAGACTCACACTTCCTATGTTCAGAGTTCTAACCCTGCTCATCCAGGTAGTGAGCTTCAGCAAGATTTTATTTCATTTTAAGTTCCTTGCGCCTTGATTGCTCCATCTGTGAAGTGGCAGCAGCGTGGCACCCTTGCATAGATGTCCCCCCTCTACACAGATGAGGCATCAGTGTTAGGCACTCGCTTCACATGGAAGCTGCAGAGGACATGGTCCTGGGCCACACCACGCCCTCTTGGTCTTGATGCTGGCTCCAGCAAGCTTGATTGGTTAAGCCTCTTGGTGTCCTGATTTGTCAGGTCCAGAAAGCTGAGCTCAGGGTGGGTCACAGGTCTAGGAAGTGGAGGGATGAGTCTGAGCTCAGGACTCCAGTCCACACTGTCCAGCTCTGCTGCTTCTCTGAGGCTGTGAATACAAACAGCCATCAGTACATGGCCCGATCGTTGGCTTTAAGGGCTGCGCCTCTCACCCCTACACAATGCCATAGGATTCTCTGAGCTACTGACCCTGAGACGCTTGCATTGTGCCTTATTATTAATCCTTATCGATGACTATTTACACTAATCATAAAAGCTATTCATGAAAGCAGTCAGCCTTCCTGCCACTAAGTATTTCCCATAAGTCTGCTGTGACTCAGCCACTGGGATGCCCTTGGCCTTGAAGGTCCTTCGCTCCCTAAACTAGTTGTCATTCTTCCCATTTTACAGATAGACACAGGAGCTCAGACAGGGCCTGTTCTAGGAAGGAGAAGTGTTCTGGAAGCAGGAAAGACTTCATCAGTCCTCTGAAAGAGCCCTGGAATTCCTGGCCAAATGGCAAAGGAGTGCAAATGGAATGTTATATAATGCACCTGCCTTCTAGAAGCAGTGCAGCTTTCCGAACGCCTGCTATTCTGTGTGCCATCTCCTTCCCCCGGGCTCCAAGGTGCGCCAACCCTTCCCTGCTCCTCTCTGCTTGCCGGCAGCCACCTAAAGTTCTTACATAAAGCAGCTGCAGGGATGCCGCGGACTTGTTGCCTGGATCCCTGGTCTGGAAGGCAGGATTGAGGGGGGGCCTTCCTCTTTTCCCAGGCTGCTGTTACCCCATGAAGTATGCTCTTACTAAAGTTGCCTTCCAGGAAGGGCAGATGGATCTGAGACCTCTTTTGGCTGGACTCCGATTCCCTCTGAAGCTGTGTCGTACTCCTACACTTGAACTAGTGGGGAGGAAATAACTCCTAAGATTGTAAAGGGGCCAAGCACAAGCAGGATTACATAGATAAGCTGAGAATATGTCGGGTCTCTGATGCCAATGGTGAAAAACAGTAACAGACAGAAAGCAGGAAAGCCATTATGTGGAGGGAGAGGGGGAAGCCAGAGAGAATGTCTAAGGTTCCCCGGAGGATAAGCCCAGCCAATGTCAAAGGGCCGACCCTGAGCGTGACCTTCCTGCCAAGGTGCTCACACCTTCTCATGATGAGAACAGCATCCTGAAAAGAGCACCCGTGTGCATGCCCATCCTCATGTTACTGAGTAGCCACCCTGTGCCAGCTGGGGCTGTGGCAAGGAAGCAAACAGCCCCAGCACCTGCCTCATGGGCGTCTAAGTGCATGAAGGTGGGGAGTGAGGGAAAGCAGGTGGAAGAATATAGTGTACCCTTGCAGAGGATGGCTCACGGGAAGGAGAAGGGGCTCCCAGTGAGGAGGTCTCCGTCAGGTGTACATCAGGGGCCAGCTTGGGACCGGAGCTTCTTCATATGTTCCCAGCCCCTCACTGTCTCCGAAGTTCTATTATCCTGGAACCAGCTTCCTTGGGCAAGTCCCAAAGTGTTGTGTACCACGTCTGCCTCGTGTGGGGATCACAGGCCTTTCCCTTTAAGCTCCCCAAACAAATCAACAGGGACCCACCCTCATACAAACACATAAGCAAGAGCAATTGGACCCAAGGGTGCCGTGTGCAAGTCCTTGGCACAAAGCACCTGTCTGATGATTTCAAGAGGAATAGAGATTAAGTGACAGCAACCTGTGACCCTTACCATAGGACACTCCTAGCTCACAAAATAAATCCCTCTTGCTTTCCCCACTGCCACTAGACATGCCCAGGCTGGGCTTCTGGGTTTTCTGCCCGATAGCTTTTCTTTGTAAGCATTCCTCCCCTTGGACTCCACGCACTCCCAGCCCACCCCTGAAACTCAGAGTCTCCCCTCTTTGTGGTCATCTGCACCACCCTTTCCTTGTAGGCAGTGGGCCAAGTTTCTTTCTATAGCTTTTCTCTCCCAGCCTGTAAGAGGAGGAGAGAGGGTCAAGTAAATTTTTATAACACAGGTGTGTACCTTATGCCATTTCATTGGGAACATGAAAGTGGCTCCATCTCCCTTTGGCTGCATGTGGCTGTTCCAGTCCTTCATGCTGCCAGGCTGAGGCAGGGAGAGAAGGAAGCCAGCAAACCTGCACTAGCAATATGCCTGCCGTGGTCGCTGCCACATGCTGCCTTCATAACTCCCAGCTGCGTGATCTTACCGTGACAAAATCAGACAAGTTAGGAGAAGTTGACGGATTTTTGCTACAGATTGTCCCATGCTGTTGCTAGGAGAATTTTATTTATCTCTAAGAGAATTTTATTTATCTCTAAGTAAATAAGCTATCAGATCTGGGCTCAGAGGGAAAGTGACAGCGAGGTGGGAGAAACACCCGATTTCATGCATTCAGACAAGCTGGGATGCACAGCCTCGGGTCCTCATCCCACGGTGACAGGATGGTTTGTTCTTGGTCATAGACCACAAGGCTGTGGGAAAGCCAGCGTGGCCTGTTTGTGGATGAAATGACAAAGGTGCTAATGAAACAGAGCAGTGGTCACGAGTCATCAGGCACCGCATTGCCGCTGGGAATGTGTGAAACAGCCTGTTGGAGATCCCTTGAACACTGTGCTGGCCCCTCCACCTGGCACGCTTTGACTATGGGCACATGGATACAAGGCTGCCACCTCTCATGCAGATCTTGCTCGATGTCACTTTGTGGCAGAAGATACAGGGCAAATGCAATCTGTCTGCTTGACCCTGAGAGCACGTCCCGTCCCATTGTTGTCCTTACCTAATTCATCATATGTTCAATTTTGTTTCCTTATTGTCATTTTATTTGAAAACGATAAGTGTAAGATGCTGTGTAAGCAGTTTTCACACTTTCTTGTATAAAAAACCATGACAAGAGTGTGTTACCTGTTCGGCAGAGATCGCATTTAGCTTGCAGGTGTGAGGATAGGTGCTCCTTGATTTTCTGTATCCAGTCTGTATTTCCCTTAACGTGATGTCCACCTGTTGCCTCCATTTTGTTGCAAGCTGCAGGATTTACTTCTTCGTGGCTGGCTAATATTCCATTGTGTCAATATCCCATGTGTTTCAAATCCAATTTTTCCCCAACTAGTTTCAATTCACGACTGGTTGCATCTGCGATGGAGAACCTAGGGATTCTGAATGCTGTCTGTTAAGTGAGGAGTCTGAGACCCTCACCCATTGTAGCAACCTCCCCCGAAAGCACTCCCACCCCCGGTTCTCCACCAGTCCTTGCACACCTGTCTGTCTAAGGTCTTATTTCTCAGAGAAGCACTCCCTATGTGGAAGAGAAGGAGCTCTCTGCTTTTTTTTTTTTTTTTTTTTTTTTTTTTTTTTAGCAGGGAACCGATCGAGGTGACAGCTGGTAATGGCTCCAGCATAATCCAGAGGAGTCTGTATTTCAGAATGAACCGCAGGGCAAAGAGGAACCTGGCTGGAGGAAGACACACTCCGGCTTCCAGCGGACGGTTGCTTCTTCCAGTCAGGTCAATTCCACGTGGAGACCAAGGTGCTCCATCTGGGCTCCCTTGCCTCTGCTGCGCGTGTGACGATGACATTGAGTGGACAAGGCAGTCCTGCTGCTGCTGTCCCTGCTGGGGCCCCTTTGCTCCCCAAGTAAGCACATTTGGCGTGTTCAGTGGGATTTGGATGTTCTTATCAGCCAGTGTTCCTTCATTTCGCAGAACGCTCCCTGACCAGATAGCATGCTCCCACAGCCGTTATCAATTACCGAGCACTCCACAAATATTTAATGAGCAAAGGAGTCATTCCATTTTTGTAACGGGTGGGGGGAAGCACATTTTTTTTTTTTTTTGGTTTAGGCTCTTTCATTTGTGAAAAGTCTAAAACGTCTTTGTTGGTAAGCCACTCAAAAGTAGTCCCCCCCCCCCCCCCCGCAAAACGTACTGGATTTGTGCCCCTATCTGATCTGCCCACATGCATTTTGCTAAGCCCTGGTTTTCTAATTGGGAAAAGAAGAGGAGGTTTAATTCCCACAGCCGTTAGAGCTTGTGTCTGCATCTCAGTAATGTTTTCTCTTTGGGCTGGAGAAAGGGTAATGAATAGATCTCTATCAAATAATTTGATAGAGTTGGTTATATTCAGCAACTTGTGCTAATAAGTTATGCTTGGAACCTTGTCTCGTTTGAAGTCTGCGCTGACATCTGCAGAATGTCAGAGGGAGGCCCCGGGGGCCGTCCCCACGGCTCGCCATCTGTAGGCTCGGTTCTTCTGCAGAACTCAACGCTGGATGCGACCCTTTCTTCAGTTGGCAACCCAAACCAGTGCTCTGCAGTGCCTGAAACCACAGTGAGAACCACACAGCACCACTCCGAGGTTCAGAAGCAGGCCTTTCAGTTGTCCGCAGAGTGCCTTATGACTTCTCATTGGAAACGAAACGGATCCTTGGTTTATGGCTCATTGCCGGGCACCACACTAGGGATTGTGTTCCCCTAGCTGCAGTGTCTTTCTGGATCTGTGTCTGTGTGTAGTCAGCCTCACGGCATGGAGACTCAAAGTAACTGAGAGCCAATAGGGCAGCAGATCCAATTGTGCCTTCTTGCCCAGGGCGTGCACATACGATGCTGGGCAGTGCGTAGAATGGCTCATCAGAAAGCTCCATCCCTCTATCTAGTTCATATTATCTATTTGAAGACACCAAAGTAAATGGTGTGACTTTGACAGTGACTGTTTATGGAAGATTTAGAGTGTGCCTGACTGACCTCAGGCTAACTTGCTTTACAACAGTAATGCTACTTCCTTTTCTGGAGGACCAATGAACTGGGAATATTAACTCCATTTTATGGACGAGAACATTGACTCACTGACAGTTGCAGTAAGCGGTAAGCAAGACCACAATCTGAAGCAAGTCAGGTTGCCTCTACAATGTGTACAGTATCCCACGAGTCACCAAAATCTCCAACTTGATTCCCTTCAGTGTCCTTCTGTGCTGTCCACCCAGCAAGGAGGAGCTGACCAGCCCTGCAGTGACTTGCTGAGCAGACTTTAGTAAAGGTAACTACCACTCACACTGGTGCTTCTCATGTCCCCAGAGATGAGCTGAGTGGTTTTGGCCACACTGGACATGTGACATGCACACTGATATCCAAAGACACACGTCCCAACTTCACCCTCCCCCCCGACAGCTCGAGTGAGGTCATGGTCTATTCCTGGAAGGGATAGGTTAAAGGGAAGGGAAGCAAAGGGAAGGGGAGGGAAGAAGGAGGGGAAATCAAAGCAGAGGCAGGAAGAAATGCCATGATGCCCACGCACTCCTTAGTTTGCATTCAGATCCCGCTGGGGCAACCCAGCAGAAGAAGCTGCCTTGTGCGTCCAGCCAGGTCCTTCTGGGATCAACCCCTGCTTGGCTGTGTCACCCTGGCCACTCACTCATTCAAATCTTCCAAGTTCGCACCACATCCTCTAGAGTGATGAAGATCATAGCATGCACCTCCAAATACAGGGATGTGACATGCAATGCATACCCCCAGGTTTGGTTGCTCCAAGTCTTCCCTATTCCTGGCAGCTGTGAATTCCCTCATTCAGCTGCAAAATCTTCCTCTCCCACCTTTGCCCCCAGTGGTACAAACCAGAGCCCTGGCTTCATTCCTGCAGTGTGATAAAATCAGCATGCTAGGCTGACAAAGGCTGCATTCCCGAGGGCCCGTCAATGCTTAATTACCCTTTTGATCAGAAAGTGCATCCTTATCTCTTAGGTCCCTTCTGCCATAATTTATTCTTGCGTTTCCTTGTTCAGCCCAGGAATGCAGTATGTGTCTTTCTTGTTAAAGGGAGCATTGAAAAGAAGGGGGAAGTGGAAAGTCAGGCAAGTGGACAGGAGCCGAGTTTCTTATGAAGCTGCAGAGAATAAGATGAAAAGCGAAGCAGGAGAGGCTGCAGCGTCTTACTGGGAGCATCCACAGCCCTCCGAGTGTGTTTTGAGGCACATCGCAAGATGATTACTTTGTGAAAGACAATGTGCAGCTGGAATTCTAGGAGAGGAACTCCTTTGGCTAGTTGTTTTGTTGAATATCTCAACAGTGGGAGGCAGGGAAAGGCATGTGAGAGTGAGGCACTGTGCAACAGAATATTCAATGCATGCAGGCCTCGAAGGTTGGATTTCATAAGGTTGATAGAGTTGATGGTCTGGTGTCAGCCCAGGCTTGCTAGCTCTGCCTCCTTACTGGCTGTGAACCCCCACAGGATTCACCTTAGTTTCTGGAATCCCAGCTTGAAGGAAGGTGCTCACAGCTTCCCAGGGAGAGGAGCAGATATGGCGCTGTGATGAACAGTCAGTGAGGCCAACATGGCCAGCATCCCGGTCAATGGCTAGCAAATGTTTCCAGTGTTGGCGCTTAGATTCTACCTCAGGGTTTTCATCTGTTTTAAAAGAGAAAGCTCTTCCATCTGCTGTTCTGCTCCCCTAGATACCTGCAACATCTGGGGTTGGACCGTGCTCAACCAAGGAGCCCAGAACTCAATCTGGACTGCCCTGCCAGTGGTAGGTACCCAAGTAACATAGGCATTAGCAGGAAGCTGTGATCAAAAGGGAAGCCAGGACACAAACCTAGGCATTCTGATATACTATCCAAGAATTCCAGGCAGCAACTTAGCTGCTTATGGTGCAGTGTGTATGTCTCTGTCTTGAAATAACAGGCCTGACATGAGGGACTCCATGCTGAACTAGGGTCCATCTTAGGGGAGTTACCCCTCCACCTGTGAGATTATAACCTGGCTAAGAAAATTGCATCCTCCTTGGCAAGAATGCTTTAACCCCTGACTGGGTTGCTCAGGCATGACTAGGAGAAAAACAACTTTCACCTCGTACAGCAGCAAAAGCTTCAAATGTAGTGATTGCTTTATCACTAAGGTAGTTCCCGGTAGCTCAGCCCCTCCAATCCATCTTGGTTTGTGGTTTTTGCTTTATAAACCTCGCTGTTCTGTAGTTTGGGGTTGAGGGTCTCTAGCGCATGAGCCCCCTGCTCCACTACCGGCAGAAATGAATTTTCAAATCTTAATCCTTGCATGGCACTCTATATTGACTTGCTTGCCTACAACTGTCTCTGTGAGTGTATCTGTGTGTATCTCGTATGTGTGTCTGTATGTGTGTCCCTATATGTCTGTGTGTATGCATCTATGTGTATGGATTTGTGTGTCTCTGTCCCTGTGTGTGTCCCTGTATATCTCTGTGTGTCTGTGTATGTGTGTGTCCCTGTATGGCTTTTCTCCAGTGGCTTCCCACTCCTAACACCATGGACAGATTGAGATCCCCTGCTCCCTCACCATAGCAGTTGCATTTCAGCACACAAATCTTGGAGACCTCGGGGCTACCCATACCAAGCAAGTAGGGAAGACCCAGAGGTCAAGGCAAGTCAGATGAGCACAGCTGAGAGCGTGGCAGAGCTGAAATCATGCACACAAGTGCTTTCTGTGCAGGGTGGGGTATGGCAGCTCATGTGACTGCATCTCTGACCCCCGGGCTCCAAGCCCAGCTGTGGCTCCTGCCAGTGTTGGTGCAGCTCTTGCAGCATGGATCATTGCAGATGCATACAGCTGCAAGCCCAGGAGGGCACACTGTGCCCCTCTCCCTTCCCCACAGAGCTGATGCAGCCCGACACAGGCTCTCGCTGTGCCGGTCTGGGACAGCAGCCACCACACAGAGAACAGCGTGTGATGACCCCGCGCGAACTGAAGGTTGGCACAGAGACCCCCTTGTGAACTGCTCAGTTCTCTCAGGGAGGCCTTTCCCTTTCAGACTGGGGCACACCCCAGTCGCCTTCCCCAGGTGGCCTGGCAAGCCCTTCCCTCCATCACATTGACCTGGCTCTAGTTCAGGGACTATTTGGAGGCAGCACACTGGTGGTGTCAGCCGGGCCTCTCTCCTCTGTGGAGATGGCAGGAGTCCTGGGCATGTGGCAGACACTGCTTCCTTCAGAGCCCCTTTTTATGCCTGCTGAAGAAGCTGCACAGGTGCACAGTGAGCCTGGACCTGCAGGCTCTACAGGCAGCATCTCCCCACCTCCAAGATAAACCAACTAGGAGCCCCTGGGAGTGGCTTAACCCTGTGCTGCAGCAGTGACCCTGGGTGACCTTGAGCCTCTTGAGAGAACCTCAGAAACAGCAGTGGCCTCGATGTCACTCACAGTCCCTTGCTAACATACATACTGTCACCGAATAATTTTCTGAACTTGCTACCAGGGGTTCTGATGTCTGTACTCTGTCTTCCTTGTGTCTTGACAAAAAGTATCAGGAGCATGGCCCTTGGTTTCCCCTGTTTGTTCATTCCTTCAGTAGATGTTTCCATGGACCTGTGAGATGCCAGGCACCTTCCTGGATGCCAAGGATGCAGCTTGGAACAAAATACATGAATTCCCCTGCCCCTCGTGGACTCATCTGCTTGAATAGGAAGCAGACAGTGGAAAAAAGGGATCTGCAAAAGTGAAGAACTGTCAGGAGAGAGGACTGTCTCAGCAGGAGTTGGAGGAACTGAAGGAGCCACCCCTGGAGTGCCCCAAGCAGCTAAAGCAGCAGGTGCCTAGGCCTGAGGCAGGAACTTTCAGGTGTGTGTGGGGGGGGTGGGGAGGGAGCGTCAGCCAGGCAGCCAGGCAGCCAGCCTGGGTGGGGCAAGTCAGCCATGGAGAGAAATGGGAAAAGTTTCAAGCACCACGGAAAACTAGGTCCAAGTTTCCAGCTGGACAGAAATCATTTCCTATGATCCACGGAAATGAGAACACGCTGCACTTTGTGGGCGTTGCCATTAAGTCAAGGTTGCAGGGCTGGTTGGAGGGCACCAGGCTGCCTGGCTGTGCACATGCTCAAGTTGACTCACAGAGCAGCTAGTAGCCTAATCATTTCAGTCAGTCTCCAAGTCCAATTGATCCGTTTAAAACAACCCTGTCTTGGTATCTGTGACACTCAAGCAGTAGCTTAAAAGGAAATGTTCTGGAAGGTTCTATCTTGTGTGGTACAATCGTCTCATTGTCCCTCCTTGCTTGACAAGTTCTGGGATTCATTAGGAAGACTCTTAAGGGCTCCAAGTCAACTCCTGTTAAGCTTCAAGGAGTTTTTTTCTGAAATCCAGTCTGCCTATATGATGGGTTTGACTTTAACTGGTGATAGACAACCATGAAGACACATCATGCTTTTAGGAGATGTGTAGAAAAACAGAGATTTTAGTGTTTGTGTTTTTATTGCACATGTACTAGGGAGCATAGAGCTAACATGTCAAACCAATGATAAGCATTTTAACAACGAGATTTGCATGAGAAAAAAAAGTGTGTTGCTTTTTAGAGACTGTTACACAAAGCATGCACATAGCAGTCAGGACAAAACCTATCTTTGTGGCTCTTTGATGAGTAAAATGTGTCAAACGCATTCCCCAGATATCCCATACCGGCATGATGAATGCGACTTTGGCAGCTGCGCTACAGTGGGTACGTCCTGGTTGCTGTGGCTCTGATCCCGTTTCCTGTTAACGCATCTAGGAAATGAGCAACAGATGGCCCAAGTCCTTGGATCCCTGCCACCCAAACTGAAGACCAGAGTAGAGTCCCAGCTCCTGGCTTGGGCCTGGAAAAGCCCCAGGTGTTGTGGCCACTTGGGAAGTGAACCAGGGCTCGCTCGCTCTCGCTCTCTCTCTCTCTCTCTCCCTCTCCCTCTGCCTTTCTCTCTGTCTTCCTTTCACTATCACTATTGCTCTCCGTTCAAATAAATCTTTTGCAAACCATGCTGACCATTTCAGCCACTTCTCTGCTTTCTCCACTTGCTAAGTACCCCAAGAGAACCCTGATTTTCAGACTCTCTCTTACTCTGTGCTACTCAGGACCTGGAGCTGGTTTGTCTGCCTTGGACACTGTCCAATGTCATCAATTCCTGAAAGGCTCTCCATGATAAAACCATTTTAAGTCTTTGTCCTAAAACCTTGTTAAGCCCTCTGTTCCGATTTACGGTTGGAAACTGTTCTGCAGTAAGGAATACCGACCTTTCAGAGAGCCATTTCTCAAACACTCTCCCGCCAGGCAGTTGGTTTGTAGGAATTGTAAATCTCCCGCCATAATGGGATCTGTGGCCACAGCGAGAACTGCTGTTGGGAGGGGAGTGTTTCGCTCTGTCTTCCCACCACCAATCCACGACATTAAAGGACCTGTCAAATTCCTAGTGTGTGATCCGCAAGCTTCATTCCTAAGCCACAGCACTTGTGTTGGCTGCATCCTGATTCAGCTCTTTGCTATGAGCCAAACTCCATGGATGGCAGAGTGATGGCCATTTATAGTTTATAGTCTGTTCCTCTAGATTTTAGGGGCAACCCAAATGAACTGACTCCCAGCGTGTTGCAAAGTTCTTTGAAAGTTCTTTAGGAGTTTCTTCAAAGCACATTTTTGTACCCCTGTAGGCTTCTTTTTGTGTGTGTGTGGAGTGAGGAGATGAACTGATGTAATACAAATAATACAAATGACAGCTAATTACAAAAATCAGTCCTTGTACCAACTCGAAAGAGGCACTGGGTTTAAATGAGGTAAACAAGCAGGGTTGTGTGTTCCTCATTTTCAGATGGCAAACTGAAATGTCACAAGGGCGTGCTCTCAGCTGTCAGCTTCTAATCTAATTAGACAGGATAATTGGGGAGGTTGAGCTTGCTGGTGGTAGACAAGCATATTAGACTAATTCCATTCACTCAAATATGGCTCCTGCAACATCCGGCTTCTCCTGTCACCATGTCAACCACAAAGCTGTCTGAACTCAAAGTCAAAACTCTGGTTTGGTTCTACAGATGGTTTGTGGGTATCAGATGGTTGTTCTGGGGGGCTGGGGATGAGGGGTGGGGAGGCAAGTATGTGCCAGGAAAGCCCTATCCAAAGCATCAGAGTGAACTAGCAGAAAGGACTGGCTTTTACGGGGTGCAGTAAAAGTGTAGACGGAACGGTTGCACAGTTATCACAGAATATTCCTTTTGAGAGATGTTTAAGGAGATGCAGTAAACAGAGCTGACATCTGTGAAATGCTGCCTTGCCGAGTGGCTGGCCTCAGCAGCTGAGCGTGGTATTCAGGATAAGCAGATATCCTAATACGAAAATCCAAAACTCCACACCTACCTCAACCCAAAACTTTCCAAGTGCCAATACGATGCTGGAAGTGCGTTACCCCACATCATGCACTGAATTAGTTAACATATTGTGTAAAACTACTTTTAGGCTCTTAGTAGAAGATGCATGTGAAATATAAACAGCTTTCATTTTGAATTTAGATATGGGTTCCATTCCAGAGAAATCTCATTATTTATATACAAGTATTCCAAAGTCCAAGCCGCATCTGGTCCCTGGCATTGCAGAGTGGAAGACTGAGGATGCTTAATCTGGATCCACTGATTTCAAGGCTGCTATTCAACCAAGAGGACCAAGATTGGTTTTATAGGCATCCTAGACCAGTAGGCCCTCATGTCCGGTAAATATTTTGGATCATCTAATGCTGTGATGAGAAATCAGCACACACGCTAATGACCTTGCTGTTCTGTAAGCTGGAGATGGGTCCAGTACAGCTCTCCTGGGCCCTTTGCCTCAGGTCCCCCTTACAAGCCTTAGAATGAAGGATTCCCCAGGGCCATGTTTCTTTCTGTAGGTTCCACACACGAATCAGCTCAGGCAGGCTGTGGCTCAAGCTTAGCTCTGTGCTGACTGGAACGGCGTTCTCCACTTCCTTGGAGACTGTCACCATGGGCTGGGCTCTGCTCCTGATGGGGACCTGTTTCTTTCTGCCACTTTCACACTCTCCTTCTGCAAGTCAGGCTTCACAGCTTTTCAACTTCCTCTCTGACTTTCTGACTCTATCCTAGAAAAGCTCTTGGCTTTTAAGAGTTCTTATACTAAGATTGGAACAGCCTAGATAATCCTGGGCAGTCTTTGTGTTTTAAGGTCCTTACACAGTTGTATCTACAAAGTCTCTTTCTGTGTGTGATGTAACTGATTCATGAGACCCAGGGAAAGAGCTTGGATGTCTTTGGGAGAGGACCAACAGAGTGACTTTCAGGTGCTTACCGTACATGAGAGCGTTTGATCTCCAGACAGCTCAAATCTTCTGCCTCAGGCCTTATTTACACAGATCACTGTAGTTTAGCAAATGTTTTCTTTCACCTAAACAGCACAAAGTAGAATTTTGAGCCACATGTTTTTCCATCTATCATGCATTATTTCAACTCAGTAGAATTCAAAACAAGGAAATTCTATAAACTTCTATCACTCTTGTGTCTAAAGGGTTTTGTTGATTTTATTGGGTCAGGAATAATTCCACTTTGGGATCCTGGGCTTTGGTTTAATTCATCAAATATGGTAGCGTGGTTTACATGGAAAATTCACCAGGCTTGTCAAACTGCCTGTATATCTTCACAGACTCGATAGGTGTGGGTAGGACAGGGAAACATTCTTACTGCTGGCACTATGGGGAGACAAGTGGCAATGATCAAAGGAGGGAAAATGCTGGTCTTGAGAAGCATCTTGAAGGTACACTAGAGTGACCACAGGTGTCACCTGGACTGGTCAGCAGGATGTGTTCTTAAGCAGAGGAAGTTGAAGTTACTTGTACCTCTCCAGTCCCAGGTAGAGAACCAAGTCCCATCCTGAGAGTGAAAGTTTGACACTTCCCCACATAATCCACTCTATGTCAGGTGCTCCCAGTGCATCCTTGCTGCTCAGGAAGGAACAGATGCAGAGAGCATTGAAGTAATTCATCAAAGGTGACACCATCGTCAACCCTGGACCGGAACTCAGGACTCCCTTTTGCAAGCAGTGGGGGACTCTCTCCATGGACATTCCATTTCCATCTCTTAGTACATCAGTCAGAATGACCAAGCTCTGTGAAGAGGACAACCATCAAGCATGAAGGCTGGGATTTATCTAGATTGGCCCAATCCTGCAATATTGCTTGTTTTAAACTAAAGATGACAAATTTGAATTATATCCCTACCTGATACAAGCAGCTGTGGATGGATTGGCAATGAGTGGATGGATAGATGGGCGGATAAAGATGGATTGGATGGGTTGGTGGAAGCATGACACATACATGGATAGATGGATGAATGAAAGATTGGTGGAATATCAGATGAATGCATGGATGGATAGATGGATGGATGAGTGGATAGACAGATAAAAAGTAGTAAAAAACTATAATCTGCTATGCCTTTATTCTTGTCTGGTTTAAACTTAAGCAGCTAAAATGCAGTCGCATAGAAGCTACCTACACTGCTCTTCATTATAAAGACACAGATAAAAAGAATAGCATTTGGTGTGGAGGTTGGAACATGCGTGGAACATCTGCGTTTGAGTCCTGGCTCCCTGCTAATGTGCAACCAGTGCTGAACCAGGAGCTAGCTCAAGACTTTGAGTCTCAGTCACTCTTGTGCGAGATTTAGATTGAGATCTGGGCTCCTGGCTTTGGTCTGGTTGTTAAAGGGAATTTGGGGAGGAACCAGCATGCAGGCTACCTTTATCTTTGCTTCTGCTTTTCAAATAAATAAAAGTTAAAAGAAATCAGAGAAATATGATCAGATAACTTAAAATATATGTAGCAATGATGAAAAGAACAAAACAAGCTATCCCCAGAAAAACTAACCTGTATGTACTTCCTTAATTGCTCCAGGCAGATAATTTGTTTTTTAGTTCTTGGAACAGCTTATCTCTTCCTATGCAATCAGAATCCTGAATCTGTGAACCCTGTTAAATATCACTCAGGAGTGGAATTTAATGAAGGCCATTAATAATCACAGTTGTTCTCCAGCTTTGTGGGTACCGCACATCAACATGCAGGAATACTGTTGGTAGGATGAGGGCAGTGGTGTTTCCAGAATTCGAGACATTTTCAGTATTTCTATTTTGAATGATAAGACACTGCTTTATCATGCTCTGGTGAAAGAGCAGAAAAGGCTGATTTTTTATTGTTCAAAGGTGATTTATAACATTGTTGACTAAAAATTAGAGCCCGGTTCTCTGCTCTGGTGTTTGTCTATACCATTCCCTTGTCAACTGTAAATTATTCTTTCGCAATCATTTGGCGGGGGTGAGGAGTGCTCAGTGGAAATTCATGCATTCTGTTTTGTGCTGCTATCCCAGAAGGTGTAAGACTGGGTAATGCATAACTAGCAGGGATTCACTTGTTACAATTCTGGAGGCTAGCAAGTTCAAGGTTGCATCTGGCAAGGACCTTACAACTGCCTCATCCCATGGAAGTGAGTAGAAGAGCAACAGACAAGAGAGAGAATAGGGGCTGAACTCATCCTCTCATCAAGAACATCAAGCTGCTCTAAAGATAATGGCCTTGGCCTTGGTGATGACAGAGTCCTGTGAACAGTCATCTCTAAAAGTTCTTTCTCCCATGCTGTTCCTTTGGGGCCCATGTATCCAACACATGAGCTTTGAGGGGACAGATAAAGATTACCACACACTATTTAGAGAGCAGTTGCTCAGCAATATGATAAAGGGCGGTGCTGGCTGACAACCATGCTCCCATGCCATGGCTCTGGCCCCTTGCCAAAGCCCTGCTTTGATTGTTTCTGATCACAACAACCTTTTCAAGAAGAGGTTACCATCCTCACTGTTTTAGATGAAGAAGCCATCCCAAGATGGGAAGATCTTTCTATCTCTCCTTCTCTCTGTAAATATGCCTTTCCAATAAAAATAAATACAATTCAAGATGGTGATCCTAGCATGTAAAACCAAGCAGGGATCTTGTGTGACTGGAGGTAACATACCAAAATAATGATCAGACCTATCACCACGTTTGTGATCAGCACAAGTGCTACAAAAGATTAGTCATGAGCTCCTGGGTCTCTTCTGCCAACACTAAGTCTGTATAGAGTAGGTGCTCAAACTGTTCTTCATTCCTTCATAGTCTCAGGGGTCTTGACTTCACAGAAAGGCTTTCAATGAGCTGCATAGAAAATGTGGTGAATTGTTACACTAAGAGTAGCTAATCTCCACTGACTATGCAACCAACGCCCTTGTGTTTGTAGCATTGAATCCTGTGTGTTAGAAACAGTTCTATCCTTGCTCTTCAATTCAAGAAATAGGCATGAGAGATTGGAGAATTCACCAAGGACCACATAGCTGGAGCCAACCACCGTCTAAGCCAGTGCTTTTAACCATATTCCCTATGATTTCTCATGGCTAACAGCAAATATTTAGCCTCTCCCCCATTATACCTAGCTATTCCCCACTTGTCCAGATGTTCTCAAGTTTATTTTGATTTCAGTTTAATTGAGTCAGCCATTGCTTACTGTCTTGGCTCTGTGTAACATATCTGCAGTCAAGTGAAGCCAGTTCCATGAGTTTTGCTGCACAATAAAGTCCTTGAATAGGAAGTCACTAGGATTAGAAGTTAGTACAGATTGAGTGTCCCAAGTCCCAAATCCAAAAATTACTTTAGCACTAACAGGATACCACAACTGGAAAATTCCTTACCTGATTCCATGTGATGGATCATAGTCCAAATACAAGTGAACTAAAAATATTTTTATCAAATAATCTTCAGGCTGGGCAGGTAAGATGTGTTTGCATGAATTCTGTATTTGAACTTGGATCCCATCTACAGGATGACTCAGAGGTTTTTGCACATACTCCAAAATCTGAAAAAAAAAAAAAAAAACCCTACATAGCATTTGTGGTCTCAAGCATTTCAGACCGGCACCACTCATGCTGTGTAAGTGAAGAGTGCCCAGCACCTCATGTTCCACAAAATCCAGCTGTGGTGTTGACCTTATTCTCATATCCAAAGTCCACTGGGGTCCCAAATACAGAGGGATCCTCATACTGCCAGATGAATGGGCTGACATTCGGAGGGAGAAGTTATTCCCAGAAGTTATGACATAAACTGTTTGAAAACACGGAGGCTTTGTGGGGGGTGAGAAAGATAACAATACAGGAATGGAGCTGCCCGTGTAAAGCAGAAGGAAGAAGAAATTAAATAGCACATGTTGAGCAGAAGGAGTTAACCAAGTGAGGCAGATGGGGGAGGAGAAGAGAAAACCTTACTCTCCACTCTCACCTCTGTTTTTAAAGGTGATGCATTACCTACAGGCGATTATTTTCCTCTCCTGTTAGCTTTCAACTTGAAGTTTAATAGGATGATGATATATATGTATATATAAGACCATGAAACCAGAATTTGACCTGCTAGGTTAATGAACACTGGCAGTTACTGTAACTCACAAATTACAGGTCCCAATTTTCACAGCCAGGTTGCAGGCATTAATTAAAACCAGTGTTGCAAATCACAGCATTTTGGAATGCCTGCAATGTTTAAATTATCAATGGTCTTGCTACCTTAATTTAAAAAAGCGACTTCTGTCATTTTTCAAACAGGAGTGCAGCAAACTGGAATAGGCCTATCTCTCATGTTTGCAGAACCATTAATGCACAGGGAGCAAATTAAAGTTTTTAATTTCTTTCAGTGTGTTTGAGAACAAGTGACCAAACTTGTCCATTTCATGGTACAGAATAATTAGGGAGATGTTGCTGTCAGTGCGTGATTGGTTTTGGGGGGTTGGCTCTCTCTCTCTCTTTCTCTCTCTCTCATTCTCATCAGGGGTGGTATTATCCCCAAGGGGGTAAAAGCTAGTTCTGGGGGCAGGGTCTTATATATTAGACTTTCAATTTCACGACCCTCCAAAGAGTCACAGAACACCAACAGATGCACTATCTATGTGTGCTATTAAGATTTCATGGAATGGGGTGCTTAATAGGAAAAGTGCCTGAAAGACTCCTCAGGGGTTGATAAGGATAAAGAAATTTCAGAAATTCTGCTGTAATAGAACAGCTTCCTGAGACTTGACTTTGAGCCATTTGTTCAAGGATAAAGATGGAAAATAGGTCTTCCTATTTTGCCAATGTCATTCTACAGACAAAACAGGAAAGTAGACTTGAGAAGAATTAAAAAAAAAAGATAGAAATGAAAAGTGTATGCTATTCCACTGATGAGTGAACTGGTAACAGCTATGGGGAGTGGTGGAAGAATATACAATCACAGCTAGAATTGGAAGACAACGGTAGAAATGCATGGTTAGATTCAAGAAAGAAGTTACAGATTCAATTGGAAATGCAATTAGAGACTCAGCAATGCTGTGTAAGATTATGTGTGGTTACAATGGCAAAATCAAGGGGAGGACAACTTTAGGGTAGGGTGTGGGAACAGAAGTCCGTAAAATGAAGGATGATACCATGAGGCTGGTTTTCACCCTCCCCTCCCTGAGGCAGGTGCAGAGCATCTATGTCCGCCAGAGAAGATAGCACTGGTAAGGGGAAAGACATCAGCTCTGAACTCTTTTGCTTTTTCCAAAACATGAGCTTCATCTTTGTTGGACCCACTTGACTCATGTGCTCTTCTGTGACCTATCAGTTTTGGGCCAGATGGATGGAACACCCCACTCTTCATGGAGGGTGGTGGGGCCAGCCTCATTCAAATGCCGTCGGGGAGAAATGGAGGAAAAAGGCATCATCAAGGAAGATGAGAACTTGCCCCTACTTGAGGGACAGAAATGGTGTAGTAGGAGGAATAACTAGTGGTAACTATGGTATCCTCTGCTCCTGAGACTCGGGGACATCCGTCACATGTATTACACGTGGGCGACAGCAGAACCTACTTCTCAGGATTCTTGGGAGAGATTTGGATGGCACAGTGTGTGCAACGTGCCTGACACAGTCAGTTCTCAGTGAATGTGGCTCCATTCTGAAGAATTCTGTCTACTACAAACACACTCTTCATGTTGATTAACGTGTGCACAATACTCAATTGAATGCAATCAGTGATGAAATCCGTAATTCGCTAATTGTGTGTCTTCAATGAGCTGATTAATGCGCTAATTTTCCACAGTTATTTTTTCCTCTCTTCTCTCAATGTTCCTGTTCTCTAAAACTACTAAGACATCCCCGACTTTCCTTCAATACATTGTTTGATTTTGCTCTGAGTTATAGCTCACAGGAATAGTGCCTGGCAATGATACCGTTTGCCAAGAACTGGGGAACAGCCTTTGTGCGGAGGGGCTGGGGAGAAGTAGAGGCATATCCACAGCAGAGTAAGAAAGGCTCTGTATTCATTGGCCAGGGTTGCAGCACACAGTGTCCCAGACGCAACGGTTTTGGTAACAGAAATGTACTTTTCCATGCCTGGCATCTGGAAGGCACGCAGAGTTGGTTTCTTCAGTAGCTCCTCTCTCTTTGGCTTGCAGGTGGTGTCTCCTCCCTGTGCCTGCAGCAGGCTCCCTCTGGGCCTCTGTGTCTTTATCTCTGCTGATAAGGATCACACAGGCTTCCTCTGTCTGTGTCCTCGTCTATACCAGTCACATGGGCCCAGGGTGCACCCTTCTTAGCTTACTTCACTGTGACTCCCTCAATAAAGACCCTGTTTCCAAAAACAGTTAACAGCCAGAGGTGCTGTGCCAAGAGTTAGGACTTCAAACTGTGTGTTTGCCTTGAGGAGCTCAATTCCGCCTGTAACAGCTGCGTACCAACCCGGATCCTATGATCAAGCTCTCGGGGTCTCAACTGTGATGAAGCAATTCTGGATCTAAGGAACTGAGATCCACATGAGTTAGCACTAGTGAAAGGATGGCTCGAGGTGTTGCCCGTTGAGATGGACATGAAGATCCAGCCATCCACCAGGAACTATTTCTTGAGTAACATAGCTCCCATCTCTGCTTCCTTATATTAATTATTTCTTTCCCCTTCATCATTTTCTCTGCTTACTGAAATCCTTGGTCAATATGATGTCTCATCTCTAAACAGTTTTAATCTCTAGGTTTTCATTCAAAGTTTCAGTAGCAATGAGCAATGAGATTCTCGCTACTGAGACTTTGATTGAGAATCTCATTGCTCACTGGCAACCTGATTTGTTGAGATTGAGTCAGGTGCCCAACTGGCTTACCCAATTGGCAGTGTTTGAACCAGAGGGAATTCTTTGGTTGAGTCCTAAGGGAAGAGGCTGTTCAGATCAGACCATCTGGCAAGTTCTAAGGGTAGGGAGTCCCCAAGCAAGGGGATGAGACATGACAATCCATATCAACGAAAGAACATGCTCATTTGTCGAGTGGACAAAATAATACGCACCTCGCAGTCATTCTGCAGACACGTGAGAAAATGAGTCGCAGAATCCTTTGATGATCTGAAGCGCATAAAGTCTTTGCACAGTGGAATAAAACTTGCTAATCACGTTGCATTGACCCTGTATCAATTAGCTTTTGGCACAAAACTGCCGTGGAAAAACTCACCTCAAAGTCAGAGAGTAAACCCTTGGTTCTCATGGATCCCGGAGTTAGCTGAGGTTGGCTGACGTAGGCTGGACTTCGGCAGACAGTCTCTGTTCTAGATGTCCTTCATCATCTTCTTGGACCAGTGAACTCGTCAGGGCATGTCCTCACCACGACAGAAGTTCAAGAACACAAGCAGCCGGGGTTGTTCATGCTGGCAATTGGTGTTCTAGTTTTTATTTTTCAATGTGATTCCACCCTAGGATTAGGCCACATGAAGCACAGCTTTGTAACTATCACACACACATAGTGCACCTACAAGGTCAAAGCAAAACCACGTTCAGGACCCATGCGTTAAATGCGTGTGGATGCATAATTTTATATGAGCTTCTTGCTCCAAAAACCACAGCACACATAACTCAATATTCTTGAGTTTAATCAAATTTTACTTATCTAATAGTTTTCAGTTGAACCTGTTTATTTAAACTAGAGGAAGCCTCCCTAACCCCAAAACATTAAGAGTTTGTGACTTGAGAAAGATTAGCTAATGTTTCTCTTTTGCTTAACAAATAGAGATGACTTACTCAAGGCCTTAAAATAAATTCCAGATACATTATGCTTAACTTATAAACCTTGAGTCAAATGAAACGTAGACCTTTTGAGCCACTGGGGGGAATTACACCTTATTTTAGGATGTCTGAAGGGATCTGCTGATTGGCTGGATTTATTGGAAAGGCAGATTTACAGAAAGATCTTCCATCCACTGGTTCACTCCCCAGATGGCTATAACAGTGGGAGCTGAGTCAATCCCAAGGAAGGAGTCAGGAGTTTCTTTCAGATCTTCCTCACAAGTTCAGGGTTCCAAGGCTTTGGGGTATCCTCTACTGCTTTCCCAGGCCATAAGCAAGGAGCTAGATGGAAGTGGAGCTGCTAGGACACGAACTGGTGCCCATTTAGGGTGCTGGTGCTTGCAGATTGAGGATTAGGCAGTTGAGCCAATGCATCAGCTCCCAGTTTCTCATCACTTCTTAGAAATCTAGTAGGAACCTAAAGATTAAGCGGGATGGGTTGAATCCCAAGCACGATAGGGATGGGGCAGTAAGAACTGGCAAAGCTTCAAAGATCATTCTTTCTCTGCTCTATAACTTGTCTTCAGCTTGCTCTTCTAAACCTCCTTGATGATGCAAGTGTTAACGATATGTGTGTATTGGGCTCTGACTTTCCATTTGCTTTTTGATTCTGCTCTGCTGTTGGGACTTGATTATTAGCCATGATGAAATCCCTGCAGAAAAATCAGAGTTTAGAAAATATTACATCATCATCTAATTGAAAAATGTGTGCTACTGACATACAAAATTCAGCACAGAATGAAAGATGAAAAATATGCAGCAATATATGAAGACTCAATCATAATTGCCAATATTCTCAATCCCACAGAGTAGCCACAAAGAGCCTTTTTAAGAAGAGATTTCTTTATTTGAAATACATATATTTCATCTGCTGGTTCACACCCCACATGGCCACACAACAGTCAAGGCTTGCCCAGGCTGATGCTAGGATCCCAGAGATTCACCTGGGGTTTGTCAGGGACTCCGGCATCTTTTGCCTCCTCTGATGCTTCATCACCAAGGACCTGGGTCAGAGAGAGAGCAGCCATGGCTCCTCCAGCCTGATTAGCATTCACCTGCAGCACCGCAGTGTTGTTCCCGCACAGAGACTTTGTAACTCACACAAGGTATCAGACCTCCTACCTTTTTATAAGGCCGCTTCAACAGTTATGTCTCTGGTGGTCAAAATCTCTAAAAATAAGAGCTTCCTCAGATTCTGAATGTTGGGGGTTGCCTTACTTTTATTGTTTTTTTCAGGCCTTGATGATAAAGATCTAAGTGAAAGTTCTTGGATGCAGACTGTGCAATAGTTTTTCAGGAAATCATTCAGCAGTCCTAGCAGAAGCCAACTGGAGGTCTCCCGTCTGGGCTGCCTGGCAGTTTGCATGTGTTGTTCATGTCCTCCCATCCAAGGCGCCCTGTGCTGGGGCATGCAAAGGCTGCGGCCTCAGTGTGATTCTCAGGTTTTGTTGTCTGCTTTTGAATATGGAAAAGGGCTGTGTGTGAGTGGGGAGCTACAGACATCGCCTCGGGATTGATATTTTTGTAAATGGAACATGCAATGAAATGGGTATCTGTGCATCTCTAATTATTGCAGCCCTTTTAAGTAGAAATGCTTTGTTGCCTGAATAGGAAAACTGGCTTCCTGGTTGACATCCCCAAAGACTTTATGTGTTACATCTTGAATCTACTGGCCTCTTCGCTGAGGATAGGAGGATGCTTCAAAATGCTCCTGGGAAAACGAAATTAAAGACAAATTTGTTACAAAAAGTTAAAACCTATACATTTTTCCATAATATGCAACTTTCACCAACGTTTTGAAAACTGCATAGCATTTTTCTTCAATTTTCTGACACCAAAATAAGCTAACCTTTCAATTTCAGTTTTAACAAAATTTCCTAATTTCAGAACCCACATGGAGCGGGGGTCGGGGTAGGGATGGTGAGGAGGAGCTGGCCCGAGGCTCAGAAATCTGATTTAAAAAATATTTCACACAATTTGGGCAGTAGGTCTGACTTTACGAAGCACTGGTTGGGTGAACCAAAGTAGACTCTCAGCCTCTCAGTTGGGATTTGAATATTTATTTACTTTACTTAAGAGAGAGAGAGAGAGAGAGAGAGAGAGATTGACATCTTACATTTGCTTGTTCACTCACCAAATGCCAATGACCACCAGGTTTGGACCTGATTAAAGCCAGGACCTAGAATTTAATCCAGCAATCCCACTTGGGTTTGGGAACCCAAGGGCTTGGGTCAGTGTGAATGCTGGCTCCTTTACAAGTTCACTGTGATGCTTGGAGCTAGAGGTTCCTCGCTGCCTTCTTCAGCATCCTCTTCTGCAAACCTGGGTGATGACATGCTTGCACTACTGTGAGGCTTCACTGAGAGCTCCCAGATGGTTCTAGAGGGGATCCAGCTCAGAAACCATTCTTTCTGTTTTCCATATTTTCTGCAGGCTAGTGCACTTGTCCGTAATTCATTCCATAGTCAGGAGATTATTCAACAGGGAAAAGCAGAAAATGGAAGGGTTGTTTGGGACTTTTGTTAAATTTTAAAATTATAAAATAGATTGTATTTACAAAAGTGGACTATAAAGCACACATATATCTTAGAGAACAATTTTTTAAGGAATTTTTTGTGCCAAATAGTCATGCACCTGCCACCCAGTCTAATAAATAGGACTTACCCTGTATCTATAATGTCTCCGGGGCACTGTTTTCTGATCCCGGCTCCCTCCTCCCACTGAGGTCATAACTATTCAGTAGTTGATATTTAACATTCCCATGCGTTGCTTTACAGCAGAACATAGGAAGCCTTGGCCCACAGAAGTGATGTTATCCAGGAATCTGTTAAAATGCACGTTTCCAGGCTGAGTGCTCAAGCCTAGTGAATGAGAACCTCCAGCAGAGAGAATCAGATGATTCTCATGTGCTCTGAAAACCCATCTTCACGTGGTGTCAACATCGTGCGTGTGCAGGTGCAGGTGCGTGTGAGCGCATCCCTCCACAATACATTATGTGGTTGTGCCTGATGTTGACCTTTGTACCAATGAAATCCTGCTTAATGTATTCTCTTGCCATTTGGTACTGTTCTATTATGTTTTTTGTCATTCATCCATATTCATTTGTATTCATGAGGCCATTCATTTTACAACTATTTGGCATTCATTGTTGAATATATCACAACTTATTTATTTATACATTTTGGAGCCAATAGACATTTGGATTTTTCCTAATGTCGTGCTATTTTGAGCATTGCTCCCGTGAACAGTCTGATGATTTAATGGATGCACCTGTGCAAAAGAGCATCTCTCAGGAAGTGCTCGCAGCTTTTCTCATGCCATCATGAACACAGAGAAGTATAATATTTGTAAACACGCATCAGTTGGCTTCTGGGGGTGTAGCATGGATTTTGGCATGTGGTCCTCTGGACTCCTATGTAACCATCCTTGTATTATAAAAGGTTGGAAATTTTTTTTTAATCTCAGACTAACTTAGTCCTAGGTTTCTGGAGGGAAACGAGGTTGTGCCAATTAGATTCACAAACAGAACTTGGGAAAGCCAAGGAGGCCAACCCTGTCCTCCCTGGGACTCCCAGATGCTGCAGCTGACAAGCTCCCTGTAGGCTGCTTCGCCAAGCAATATGCATGCCTAGAGTTTTTCTTTCTTTCTTTTTGGTGGATATCCTTCATGCAGGTAAGAAATTCTTTTCCATTGCCACTTTGCTAAGGGCTATTCCAGCAGCAACACTACCACCTCCATCATCATTCATGGTAACTGCATATTATGGGATGCCGTTTGGATTCTTATTGAGATGGCCATGTGTCTTCCCTTTGTGACTGTGGTGATCTGGGTTGTGTTATCTGAGCTTCCTTGGGTGCTCTGGAAAGGCAAATGTACAGAGAGAAGGTGAGACAGAGAGAAAGATCTTCCATCTGCTGGCTCATTCCCCAAGTGGTCACAATAGATGGAGCTGAGCTGATCCAAAGCCAGGAGCTCCCAGGTGAGTACAGGGTCCCAAGACTTTGGACCATCCTCTACTGTTTCCACAGGCCACAAGCAAGGAGCTGGATGGGAAGTGGAGCAGCTGGGATACAAACCTGTGTCCATAAGGAAACCTAGTGGTTGAAAGGCAAGGATTTAGCCACTGAGCTATCGTGCTAGGCCCCAACTTTCCTCTCTTTGTAAGGGCCCTATTACAATAATGATCCAATCTAATTTGATAATCTGCCAGAAATCCTTGCCCAGGGAAGCTCATACTCCTGACCACTGATGGATAGACACTAGCAGCTTGCAAGAAGACACAGCCAACCCTACCACATATTAGCTATTTCCTAATGTTGAATTAACGTGGGCTTCTTCTGTCTGTTGCATGTCTTTTCCCATTTAATGGATTTATTTTCTTTAATGTTTTATTCCACTTAATTGGGGACTTCAGTCGGTATGTTCATCAGTGAGATGGGACTGTAAATTCTCTCGTTGAAATGTCTGTGGCTGGTTTTGGCACCCCAGTTTTATATAGCAGCTTCAGAATGCCCTTCTTTTTCCATATATTTTAAGCTTTTTGATTATAAGTTATTCAAATACACAAAAGTAGAGAAAATCGTATAAAGAATCTACAAAATTAGCCACATAGGGACACTGTAATTCAGTTGTTACACATTCAACCCTGGGTCGTTTTACAATAAATCTCATTCATCATTTCATACATATGCCAGTATAGATCTCTAAAGAGTTGGTGTTAATCGTTAAGGAACAAACACAATGACATTGAAAGTACCTGGATTCTTTTCCAAGGGGGTACAAAGTTAGAAAGAGCAGCATAATGGATTTCCACGTGTTTGTTTCTCAGTTTTGAAAATTAGTAACTCATGCCCAGTCTTGCTTCATTTCAACCCATATTCACAACACCTTCCATATTATTTTTAAAGACTTATTTATTTGAAAGGGATAGTGTCAAAAAGAAATGAAGAGAGAGGAAGAAAGGAGAGAGAGAGACATCTTCCATCTACTGGTTCATTCCCCAGCTATCAGGTCTGGAACAGGCCACGCCTGGAACTTAGAACTCATACCTATCTCCTAGGGACATCTGTCGCCTTCCCAGCTGCATCCACAGGTAAGTGGGCGGAAATGAAGTAGCTGGGCCTTGAACCAGCTCTCACATAGGAGATATATGCATCCCAAGTGGCAGTTCAACAATTCACCCTTCTCCAAATCACAAATATCTTCCACATGTACGTTCACACACTGAAAGAAGCCAGGACATTTTAGAACTGAAAGCGAGTCCTGATCCCTCCAGTCTCAGGCTCCTTAGGCAGCTGCCCCTGATCTAGACTGGCCCATCAGATTCGTGGAAGGCGTTTTGTGAAATTAAGGGTACAAGGGGATTCTTGTGTCTAAAAGCTGAGGATTCTTTTCATTCATGACATAGCACCCTCATTCAGCAATGGTTCTTTCCTCTGTGCCAATAGCTACTTGTTCTTCCAGTTTCCCATAATGTACAGTCAAGCGAATTGTTGATGTATGGGAACACAAAACAAAGTTTACGCAAAGTTGCCAAATCCATACATTACATTTACAATCAGCTGCTCTACTTCTCTTCTTGTTTTTACTTATTTTTGAGTACTTAGGGAAGAACCTGGGTGATTCGCTCTACAAATGCCCGACATTCTGCATATTGCTTGGCCCACATGTGTAGTCACTTAATGTCTTTTCTCCACCCTATTCTCTGTAAACTGGTGATCACTGAACTCAGGGAACATATCAGATGCTTCTTTCCCTCCCTCTTTGGCAAGCCCATTTCAAAGTCTTACCGGTGCTGCACGGTGTCAGGAGGTGGATAATATGTGCTTTGGAAAATAGTGACCCTTCTTACAGGTTGTGAAAGAGGCCTTCCAATCTATATTTATCATGGGCTTGAGGGGTTTCAAAGGATGTCATTTTTGGCACATTATAAATGTTGATAGGAAATTGCCACATTACTTCTTTAAATACTAGTGACACCTAACTGCCTGGCAGAGCAGAGCAGACCTACTGAGAGAGGAAGGGGGAGCTATATGCCAAATTAAATACCCCCAGTCTCTGATCCAAAATCTACCAGTCACGGCATCGAGGTGGCGGGGTCGGGGAGGTTAGGGACTCCCAAGTTCTTTAAGGATAAACGTGAGATTTCAGGAATTCCTCACCTTTGGTCTCTTAAGCTCTCTCTTTTGGAGTTTCTCATCTAGACATTCTTGGATGTGCCTCAGCAGCTGCTAGGCAGGAGCCTCTTACTAGTTCAGGACAGTCAGGGATCTGGAATATTCTAGAAAACCACAGCTTATGCAGGTGGCATGTTGGTCCAGAACAACAGCTCTGAGCCATGAACAAATCCTCTTCTGCACTAAAACAAGATGATTTGGTTCCCCTCTGAGACCTGATTGAGGACTAAACAGTACATTCATCCCCTTAACAGGTATTTACAGTGTCTGCCCTGGGCAAGGCTGGTGTGGGCAAGCTCAAGAACGTAGAAGGTTGCCTCTGGTGACAGAGATATTCCTTAAACCAGGAGCACAGAGAGTGTTGGGTAAGGGTCACGGGGCAAGGCAGGGACTCCTCTGGAAGGTGGCGGGTGGAGCTAAGCAACCCTGTTCCTTCTTGCTGAAGGCAAAGAGCTTATAAATCTATGAAGGGGGTCATTGTTTGCATTGAATTCTGTCCCTTGTATTCAGATGTCATAGTCCTAACGCCCAGTGTTATGACATATCATGAGTTGAGATGATATGGACATGGGATGGGCACCATCCTGACAAAATTGATGTCCTTATAAAAAAGGAAGAATATGGACAGACACTCAGGGAGAGAAGTCAGGCAGAGGTCATGGGGCACTTCCACAACCAGGGAGCACTGAAGCCAGCCAGCAACCCGGGAGAGGCCAGGCCAATGGCTGCAACAGGTTTACTCTCACAGCCCATAGAAGGTACCACCCTCCCCACACCATGATCTTAGACATGGAGAATGGCAGGATAATACAGTTGTTAAAGCCACAGCTCACCTGGATCTTCTCCTGGGGATGCGACAACCTAAACCTGCCAGGCGCTTTTACAGGTGTACGGTAGCTCCATCTCACTTAGAGCCCGGATAACTCCTGTTCTACAGAGGGCAAAATTGAGGTTAAGCAGCCTTGCTAAGGCTGGATTCAAACCCAGCACATCTAGAGTCTGTCAATCCTGAAATGTCCTGTATGATCCCACTTTTGCTTGGAGCATTGAGTGTTGATCCAAAGGCCCGCAAAGCCAATGCCGCTGAATATTTCTGTTGCAATGGCTGATTGTGATAAGGGTCTCATCTTTGTCTTGGTTTCATCCATTTCCTCAACCACCAAAGAACCACTTCAATTGGGTTTACCAAATATGTTTGCCTCTAAGTTTGCAAATCCTCTGACCCTGTTTCTTTTCCATTGACTTTGAAGGGTATAGTCAACTAAGGTATACAGCACACATACGCATACATGCAAGTACACAGAACGCACACAACGCACATACATTCCCACATGCACGAAATGTAATATATACATGCACACATATGCATGCATAATTATATATCCATCCATGCACACTCACACTTCCTCTCATTTACATACACATACATACCCATATATGTACATATTCAAATATGTACATACTTGCATGCACACATACACAAAAGATGAAGGGTTGATTGACATTGAGCACAGCCAAACTTGAACTCACATAACAGCTTCCCAACCTAGCTCACTGCCCTAGCTCTGAGTCTGATCTCATGGGTTTCCTGAAATAGTGCGCATGGAGGGTGTGGCTGGCAACTGGCACCTGACCTATGCCATCTCTTCTTCCTGAGCTTCCCTTGATTTTCTCCCATGCCAGTGACATTCAAAGTATGTTCTGTGGTGCTAGATCATCTTGATTCAAGCAACCTTTATGTAATGCCTTCCCTGAGCTAAGCACGGAGCTTAGCACTGGAGATGAAATAAGTGGGATCCAGTTACCTCGGCATGTGGCTCACTGCAGTCCCAGTGTTTCCCCTGGGCACTCACAGGGGCCTGCACAGGGAGAAGAGTTCCTGTGAGTTTCCATTGTGCCTGTGCCTGGCATTGGGCTGGTTCCTGGGACATGGGCATCTGGGCAAAGACCTGACCAAACCAAGGAATGTGGTCATGCTGTCTCCAGTCCCCACCCTCCACACATACACCCAAGTTAGGTAGTGCCCTCAGATCAATTTAATTCTGCTTTTTTCTGTTACCTAGGCTAAAGTTCCAAGGAAGACTGCATGATGTAAAATCTGTTTGTTATTTTATGTAATGCCTTCTCTTCCTTGTTTTGTTCTAGGACAGACATTTTACTAACACTATGCACCAGAAGCCATTCAACAGCTGGACAGAAAACAGACAATTGCTAGTGATTTCTGCAGTGCAGTCCTTGGTATATGCATGAGGCTCCCATAAAACAGAATCTTAGAAATCTCCCCAGTCATTGCCCTTCCAGGCCGCGATGTACTGGGCTAGGAGGTCCCCCTTGTCTTTCCCACAGGCTTGAATGAGTCAGGAAAGCTTATTCAGAATACCGAAGCCATCTGCCATTTGGGCCTCATGTGTCTCAGTGTAGGCAAGTGTCTTGCTCTGCAAGGCTGTTGCCATGGAACTCTGTTATGCTGGGAACTCAGGCCACAAACCTCATTAAAGGGTGCTCTGGGTTCCCCAAGACTGCAGACATAAAGCTCCCTCAGCTAAAGCATCCTTGCTTGCTTGGTGTCTTCGTCTCCAGGAAACAGAAACGGGGTGCTGCTGCTGCTGGGAGCAAGTTCACCACCTGAGTCAGGCCAGCTTGCTGTGGCCTCATGTCTTCCATCCTCTTCCCAGCCTATCCCCATCAGGTTGCTCTCCAGACATTTGCAGGAATTCCAACTGCTGGTGAGGTGGACTTGATGCTGGCAGCTGCCTTGGGGAATGCCCTTTGGGGAAGAATTTATACCGGAAGGTAATGGATGCTCATGTCAGAGGGCCGCCCTGGGGAAAGGAGGGGGAGAGATCACCTTGCACAAAGTTCAGTGCTGTTTCTGTAATTTCCCTGTGGAATTCTCATCTGCCCTTTGCAGGGATGGAGGTCAGACAGGCGAGTTTATTATTCTGTGGGGGTGACTAACAGCAAAGAAAGGTTCACAGAGCCAAGAAGGATTTTGGGAGCAAACCATAATTAGCGAACACGACCCAGGACTTAGTGACACTTTTTTTTTCTCACAGAATAGTAATTGGGCTCCAGATTTTTCAGACAAAACATTTCCCCAAAGTCTGAATTTTCCCTTCCGGATTTGCAGACTTTATCGAGGCATTTTGTCAAGTCCCTGGGTTTTAGATTATTTTTTTTGAAGCTGAACTCTCACTTAGTACAGCAGAATGGTGCCTTTAATCCTAACAGGAAATACCCCACTGTCTGAAACAGAACATTGGTAACAGGTACAACTGACATTGGGAGAACAACTCCACCCAGTTGGATACTGGGCAAGGGGTCTGAGTGGGCATAAATCTGATGAAAGCATATCAGACATCAGGGGTCAATTAATATGCAGAAAGATGCTTCACATAAGAACCCATATGGGAATGCTAATCAATAGCATGGTAAGATATACCACTTAAAGTCCTCTAGGATGGCTGTCGTAAGAAACTCAGAGAACAGCAAATGCTGTCAAGTGATGTTGAGAAATGGAAACCTTCCTCCACTCTGCTGGTGGGATTGTAAGATGATGCCATCACTGTGGAAAAATTGGGTGGGGCTGGTTTTGGCATTCGGCAGGTAGCCCTCCTCCCTGCAATGCTACCATCCCGTATTGGAATGCTGGTTTGAATCCTGGTTGCTTTTTGTTGGATCCAGCTCCTTGATGATTGCACTGGGAAAGCAGCAGATGAGAGTCCAATTCCTTGGGCTCCTGCCACCCACATAGCAGATCTGAATAGACTTCTAGACTCCAGGTTTTTGTCTTTCCCAGTTCTGGTCATTTTTTGGAGAGTGGACCAATAGACAAAGGATATTTCTCTGTCACTCTGCCTGTCAAATAAATAAACAGGTAAATATTCTTAAAAAGGATAAAGCCTTTTATCAGGAAATTCCTCCACAGATTAAACATAGAACAAACACATAGTCCAGAAGTAGCATGCCTAGGCACTTGTGGCAGAGAAATGAAAGCATATGTGCCCATAAAAACTTATGTGTAAATATTCACAGCAATATAACACATAACAGCATTCCAGTGGAAACAACCCAGATGCCTAAGCAATGATGAACAGACAAGTTAAATGTGGCATGTCCTAGAAGGGATGATTATTTGGCAATGCTCAAATGTGCACTGGATCAGTGAATCAGCTATGGCTTGCAATGCTGGCATCCCCTGTGAGTGCCAGTCTGAGTCACAGCTGTCCTGCTTTCTGTCTAGCTCCCTGTTGATGTGCACAGCAAAGCAGTGGCAGATGGCCCTGCCACTTCACTTATGTGGGAGACCTGGAAGGACTCGTGTGTGTGTGTGTGTGTGTGTGTGCGTGCTTGTGTGTGTGGTCTCCCTCTATCTCTGTAACTGGCTTTCAAATAAATAAGCAAACATTTTAAAATAATAAAGCAAAATAAAGTGGGATGAGGACAAACGCATAGTATAGGCATGCATTTCAGATACATGACGCTTGGTCAGAGAAACCAAGTGCCAATCCGTGTTGGTGACTGTAACCAAACACCCAAGAAAAGCTGCTTGGGAAGGAAAGGCGCTTGTTTGAACTCACAGTTCCAGAGGGTCAAGGACCAGAGGTCAGGCAGAGCCCATTGGTTTTGGGTACCGGTAAAGGTGTATGGGACAGTGGTGGACTACGAGGAGGGACAAACACCACAGGAGGCACAACGCAGAGAAAGAACAGCGGGGCCAAAGTCAAGCTCTGACAACAAACCCTCTGCAAGAAGCACCCATCAATGAGCCCACTGACCTACAGGCATTCCCCTGGTCCACCTGCTGAGCACTCCAACTGGATCACAGCTCTGCCCTCTTAGGATCATTAACTTCTGGCTTAACCAACAGCCGCATCCTGTTCATGCCACACATCACGTGGATGCTTCCCCTTATAGAAAGTGACCAAATCCTTAGATGCAGGAAACAGATCAGTGATTGTCTCAGGCAGGGATGGGTGGGGGAGGATCAGAAGGATGGGAAATGGGGAGTGATTTTTAAGGGGAATGTTCTGAAAATGATGATTATGTCACTCTGAATAGACTCCTAAATATCCTATGTGTGAGTTGATTGCTGGATACTTTAATTCTATCTCAACATAGTCATTATTGGAAAGGAGCGTGAAACAGAGGAAGGGATGCTTGAACTGATTGCATCCATCTCAGTGACAGACAGGAAGGCAGAGGAAGAAGAGCAGTGCCCAGAACCTGTGGTAGGAGAGAGGCAAGGACTCCAGGACTTTGAGAGGACGCCAGCGGGGCTAAAACCCAGACAAGGGTGTGCTACTGCAGGCCAAGAGGAGGATGCGTGCATGGTTACAGTTATCAACTTTATCGGATACATCAAGAAATGAAAGCTAGGGGACTTCCTGTAAGGCCATTGGCAAGTCAATAAGAGGTGGTGCTGCACCCTTAGAGCTCTCCCCTCCTCCACTTCTGACCTCTCCACCATAGATATCCTCTTTGAATTGGCAGGGCAGGGGTATCTGTTCCCCAAATCCACAAAAAGCAAGTGGCTTTCCTGCTTTCATCATGGAATTGGTAAACACGTAATCAGGCCAGTCCACTGAGCACACCTTCTGGAGACACAGTCTGACGTGATCGCAGCTCCACCACCAGTTACCACTGACCCAGGCTCAAACTCTCTGTGCCTTAGGTTCCTGATCAGCAAACGGTTGATTGGCACAGTACCTAGTTCTGCAGACGGTTAAACTGAGTCAAGCCACTCCTGAGGATACTGGTGAATGAGAACAGAGCCTGGCATGTGCTAAGCACCCAAGAGATGTTTGCTGTTGTTATCTTTTGCATAAACAGCTACTTTGAACAGAAAGCAGCCCTATCCTTCACACCCCAGCATCTGGTGGCTTCTACAGTTGAGCCAAATTATCTTCTTGATTCTCCTGTGCAGCAACCAATGGCACAACATCTGGCCCTGGAACTTGATAAAGGCTCTGAGCCATCCTCCACTGCTTTCCCAGGCCACATATAGGGAGCTGGATGGGAAATGGAGCAGCTGGGACACGAATCGGTGCCCATTTGTGATGCCAGTGCATGTAAGGCAAGAATTTAGCTACAAAGCCATCGCACCAGGCCCTATACCCCTGTTCTCTCTCTCTCTCTCTCTCTCTCTCTCTCTCTCTCTCTGTCTCTGTCTCTGTCTCTCTCTTTCTCTCTGTTTAATATCTCAGCATCTCTTTCAGCCAAGAACAAGGTCCATATGGATATCAGTTTGCTGGAGCTGGCATTAAGACACCCCACATACTGCATGGCTTATACAACATAGGCTTATGGTCTCATTTTTTAAAGATTTATTTATTTTTTATTGGAAAGTCAGATATACAGAGAGGAGGAGAGACAGAAAGGAAGATCTTCTGTTTGATGATTCACTCCCCAAGTGACTGCAATGCGTGGAGCTGAGTCGATCTGAAGCCAAGAGCCAGGGGCTTCCTCCAGGTCTCCCATGCAGGTGCAGGGGCTGCTGGGATTAGAACCGGCACCCGTATGGGATCCCGGTGTGTATGCAAGGGAGGACTTTAGCCTCTAGGCTACCATGCTGGGCTGTCTCATTTTCTTTTTAGAAGATTTATTTATTTACTGTAAAGTCAGTGTTACAGGAGTTGAGAGAAAGAGAGAGAAATCAGTCTTCCATCTGCTGCGTTAAGCCTTGACAGACAGCACTGGAGCAGGCCAGGGATAAGAGCCAGGAGCTTTGCCAGGGTCTCCTAAGACTTGGGCCATCTTCTGCTTCTTTTCCAAGGCAATCAGCAGGAAACCAGATCTGAAGTGGAGCAGCCAGAACTCAAACCAGCAGCCCATATGGGATGTAGACTTCCCAGACGGTAGCTTTAGCTAGTGTGCCACAATGCTGGCCCCATGGTTTCATTTTCTGACAGTGAGAAGTTCAACATCAAGATGTTAGCAGGTGCTCTGATTTCAAAGTGATTTGATTCCTGAACTCACTCAAGGCTTTAAACTCACTCAAGTTAATGGTACAAAGAGCATGGCAACTTAATCCAAGTGTGGTGTTTAGTGGAATATACTTAGGGAGCAGGGAGTTCTTTGGTTACTGGGATGCATCCTGGGGAGGCACTCGATTGGTTTGGGTAGAAAAACTGAGCTTTGCCCAATCACTACCCACTTTTAGGCTCATCCTGTGGTCCCCCACAGTGCCCTGCTATCACCACCCACTGCTGCCACCTAATGCCCAATCACGGAGGACACCTGACCTTGGGCTCCAACTTCCCAATCTTTTCTCTACAAGTGTGTAGTCCCTAGCACTTCACTGTAGTAACACAACAGCTAGTGGATACACCAGGTCTGCTTTGCTGCCTCCTCCCTAGGCCTCCATTTCTGGCTTGTGCACAGCTATCTCCTCCCTGAGTTTGCACCCTTTCTCTGTGTGCATCCCATGGGCACCATCACGCTGGAGTGTGGCTTCTTACAATGACTGCCTTGCATCGAAGACTGTCTCCAAAGACTCACAAGTGCTGGGGTAAGGGCTCGCATGTGAGTGGTGTTTAAAAGCATGGCTGCCAACAGAGCAGGCTGTGCAATGCCAGTTCTCACTTTTCACAGCTGCAAAATGGAGGCTTTCTGGAACTGCCATAATGATTTTGAATAAGAACACTTTGTCCAGCTTCCAGGACAATGACTGATGCTTTGTGAGTGGGCTTGGGTCACCCAGGAGGGCATTGCTTTAGGATCAGCCCAACCTCCCAGGTAGGCAGTTTAGGACAGTACCACTCACTGCGTGATCTTCTTTATGCTAGTCTGATTTTTCCACCTGCAGCTTCGTGGACCTTGATTGTTTTCATAGTCTTGGCTGTGCACAAGTTTGTAAACTGTGCTAATGGATTTTTAACGACTTTGTGGTGAGAGGGGAATCAGAGAGGAAGGGGGCTGGGGTCTCTCAAAGCAGCCCTGGATGAACTGGGGAACTTTCATCAAACGACAGTGATGGGAATATAATTGAGTTTTGTGCAAACTCTACTTTATTCTTTAATTTTAGTTATCTCATTTTATTCAAAAAGCTAATTATCTAATGAGAGAGGGGGAGGAGCTTTCTATCTGCTGGATCCCTCCTCAAATGTCAGGACTGGGCCAAACCACAATCAGGATATGAGCCTGGAAGTCCGTCCGAGTCTCCCACCTGGGTGGCACTGCCCCTAAGTGCTGGAACCATCATCTGCTGCCTCCCAGCGTGCACATTGGTAAGAAGCCGAATCTGAAGGGGAGGAGCCCAGACTTGAGCTCCAACATGGTATGCCGGCACCATGTCAAACACCAACACCCAGGCTCATGCTGTAAATAATTCGTTACTTATTTGAGAGGCAGAGACTGAGGGAGTTCCTTCACTGAATCACTCCCCAAATGCCTGCAGTAGAACTCAGACAGGCTCTAGAAGCTGGACACTCCCTTCAGGTCTCCCACAAGATGGCAGGAACACCTGCTACTTCCCAGGCTTTGCATCAGCAGGGAACTGGAGGCAGGAACTGAAGCGGGGAATCAAATCCAAGCACTCTGAATGGGACAAATACCCACTCCACATGCAACCGGTTTTATTGGAGTTTGCAAACCCGACTTGTGAGTCTGAAAGTGCGTGAGATTCATTTTCTCCAGGGCAGCCTTGCTAATAGTCTTTGTGAAAACAGAGACCCCTAGATCTTGCAAATTCTATCCTTGGACAGAGGTTTACGGCAGACATCGCAGGCTGTCACCATGCTTGCTGTCCCCCTTTTTTCTCCACGCTCACTCTCCATGCTCCATTGTGATGAGATGGAGACATGTGCACTCTTCTTATCCATAGGGCATGAGCACAAAACTTCTTGGGATGCTAGCCATAGTGATGTCTTCTGAATGGAAAGGATCAGACATTCTGGGATCACCAGGCTCCTCATTTCACTTTCGTCTCTTAAGCCAGAATGCAGATATCATGCCTGGAGCTGCAGTAGTCATCTTAGAGCCGCAAGGCACAGGCTGAAGTGTTAACCATGCTGGCATGACAAGACAGAATGGATGGAGTCGTGGAGCAGCTGAGACAAAGAGTAACCAATGTTTAGCTCTGGACGCCTTGGCATATGAGAAGCACAGACATGATGGACTGGAGCCAACACTGGCCATTTCTGATGGACTGGAGCCAACACTGGCCGATTTTCCAATAGTCACATTTTTTTCTTAATAGACGTGTGGTTCTGGGGACATCCTTGATAGCTCAAGGAGTACTTTCGAGAGAAGTCTGCAAAAATAATCCAGGAAACCCTTGAGTTAGAATTTGGATAGCCTCGAGGGGAATGGTTTGGGCAGGAAATAAAAGTGAACCCACCCCCAAAAGATATGCGCAGTTTGTCACGGGATAGCAGATAAGGGCAAATCGAGAAGCCCGGTCTCCACATGTGTGTGAGTTGAAGGCAGGTGTGGTTGTGTCTGCTGTCTTTGTCCTGGACTGCCACCTCCCAGGGGCAGGGAAAATAAGACATGGTGCATCTCACCGTGCAACTTGCACTTCTGTATCTTCTGCTGGGTCCCGCTGTCGAGCACTCCATGGCGTGCAGGGTGCAGAGGACCTGGTGAGGAGCTGGGTAGGCAGTGATGATGCAGGGTCCTCAAGTTGGTGGTGGTGGTGGTGGCAAGGGAGTCTTGAAAAGTTGCCCTCCGCTTCCCCGAGGCTTCTCTCTGCATGGATGCCCTCCCAGTAATCATGCATGCTGCGAGGATGTGGGGACACAATGAGCTAGTAGGGGAGGCGGAGTCCTCAGGGCTGGCAGGTAATGATGGCTGTCTGGTAAGAGAAGACAGAAGCAGAGCTGGTGTGCAGCCTCGCCGTGGGCATCAGCCTTGCCTGCAGCTGCCCACAGCCAGGCTGCCCTCACCTCCCCTGGTGGCAGGCACTGGGTGATGAATGGGCTTCTGCCTCCCACTCCTTCTCTGTCCTCCGGGTGTCTGTGCGCAGAAGTGTCATTGTTCACGCCGGCTGCAGGTTCGTGATGATGGATGAGCAGGGAGCTGCCGCCTCCTGCATGCACCCATCTCCTCCAGTCCACTGTGGCTTCTGGCCTCCCTCCCAATGGATATGAAGACACTCGTGGCACTGGAAGCAGCTTAGCCAGGCAGAGGACACACGGGGGTGTGAAGTGGAACACCCTGAAGCGGATTTAGCCAATGACTGAGACAACTGCAGAAGTCGGTGTGGGGAGGTGAAAGCTAAAATTGAGGCAGGCAATTATTAATTTTATTATTGCAATGATATTAAATTTCTTATTTCTTTTTAAGAGCACAGAAATGGGGCGATTCCTCCCAATCTCTGTTTCGTCCCCCACCCAAGTGCTTGCAGCAGCCAGGGCTGAGTCAAGCCAAAGCCAGGGAGATCAGAGCTCCATCTGGGTCTTCCACACCCCTGGCAAGGGCCCAGGTACTGGAGACATTGACTGTGGCCTCACAGGGCATGCATTAGCAGGAAGCTGGAAGAGGGAGCAGAGCCATTTCAGGTCTATTGAGAAGACATGAGCACCCAGGCAGCGACCTCACCAACCCACCAAACACCTATCCAGGCTGTCTCTGCAAGCCTCACTCGGCCCATTCTGTAGCCAAGGAAACTGAGTCGCAACACTGATCATATCATTCACCTGCCCGCCCATGGCTCCTGGGTGGAACAAGCACAGTTTGATCTCATGTTTCTTCAGCAGCAAAGAAGACCAAGAGACAGGTTTAATGCCCATGAAATTCCCCTTCAGCTTCAAGACTATGTGCTCTGGGGCCACCAGGCCTGACATGGTCCAGCACAGACAGCACCCTCCCGTGGTGCCAACAACTCTGGCTGTAACTCCTTCACTTTCTTCTCTTCCTTGTTCTTCCTGCCAGTATTCATCATCTTCTTCTAAGGCAGAAAGAAATTCTGCTTATTCTGTTATTTAGTTAATACTTGAGTCCCACCCCTGGCATTGCTGTCTACACAAGACAACACGGGAATTGTCCCTTTCCCTGTTCTTTTTCAGGTCACCCCAGAGACCCTGGTCCTAGTCCCCACCCCCACCCCTGTTGTTGTGTCTTGGCTGAGATCAGACAACCAATCTGAGAAGGACCCGAAATTTATACTAACCTGACTCCATCTGAGAGCTGCGAAAGGTTCTTGCCAGGAAAATGGCCCAGGCCCTGGGGATGTATTCCTGGAGTATCAGTGGACATACCATGCTTGGAACCCAGATACCTATTCCAAAGTCACTGGGTTGTACCTGGAGTCATGAGGAACCCTTTGAAATGCTAGCTCCTTGACCAATCTTGGTCAGACCTTCTACCAGCAGCCCTAAACACAGAGCTCCCCCTCAAGTGGCTGTGGCCACTCTTGGTCCTGGCAGAATGAGATGAGCTTTAGAGGCAGATGTGTGCTTGCTGTCAGGCTCAGCGACTTTTGGCTGCTTGTCCTACGGCAAGCACCGTCACCTCTCTGAGTCTTGGTGCCCTTCCTTTCACATGGGGCTGGTGATACCCAGTTCACAGGGTGTTTGCAGAGTATAGAGACTATGGGGTGCTTCTCCTTCCTTGAGGCTGCTCCACTTTCCTTTCCTCCACGGTGGTGACACACCAGAACTCAGTCTCATGCAATAACCCAAAGGGGCAGCTGTCTCTTCTTCAGCCTCCTCTTTCTGTGTGCTGCCAGCTTCTTCCCTGTACACACACACATCATACAGAGATGCACAGAGCAGGGAGACCCAGTCACAGACAGACACATGCACAGTGTGCACACAGCCATGTTACATGCCTAAGCCCTACAGCTTCTTGAGATCTCAACTGTCTTTCTCCAGGTTTCTCAGCTAACCCTACACTTCTCTACCCTGGGCTCGCTTGGCCTGTTTGACACGTTGCCTGCCTCTTCTCCAGCTTGACCACTGTCCAGGGGAAAGTGTCCCAATCTGCTCACCCCTGCATCTGAAGGGATCACTCAGCTTGGGAGCCTGACCTAGGGCAGGCTCACCGCCATGGGCCTCAGTTTCCTCATGGGTAGGTAATAGAAAATAATATCTGGGCTGACATAGTGATTGCACTTAAAATAGTTCTGAGTGTACACAAACTAGCTTGTCAGTGTCAGCTGTTTTTAGCTGATGGATGAGTGACTGACAGCTGTTACTATGAATATCACCACTGTCACTGCTGGGGGGTGGGGAGGTCAGCCTCTCAGGGTCATGCTGTGGCGGCACGTGGGCTCTTCCACTTGCTTCCATGGTTGAGAGATTTCAGGTTATATTAGCTTTGTGGTGGAAAGGTGTTGGCATGCCATGGGTGAGACCTCGAGCTTCAGCACCAGCTTGTCTGGGTGGAAACCCCTCATTCACACATCCTCGTTATGTGGTGAGGGAGTAAATCCATGCAAACCTCAGCCCATTTCCCATAGGCCTGTGCCAAGATTACCTGCTGTGATCAGCCCTGCCCCTGTCCAGTGTCTAATTGATGCGCAACATGCAAAGAATATGAACTCCCAAAGACTTTCATGACCTTGGACTGTTAACTCTTAATTTGACTATGCATCCCCAGTTTGCACTGTTTGGAATTAAGCAGGGCTGAGTTTCTGGATTTTCATTTATAGAAAATGACTGGGGTATGATGCATGAAGAAGAGCACAGGTGTGGGGTGTGTGTGTGTGTAGCCATCCTGCATCCTGTGTTGGGATCTACTGGAGCAATCGTTCCTACTGCAGAACCATGTATCAGTCAGCGATGCCATCAGCTTCCCGAATTAGAACACCTGACCACCTGGGCACACCTATGAGGCTTCCTTTCTGTGCCCCCACAGGAAGGCAGCAGGTAGGCAGCTGCCCTGGGCCGAGTGGTACGTGCGTCCTGATGTTGGCATCCTTCTGTCATTCTCCATCTTACTCCCAGTTGTTGTTGTGCCATTTCCACGAAGTCAGGCCAGAGGCCAACAGGGAGCAGGGGAGAGTCCATCCTGGCAAACCCATTTTCCAGAGTGTTGCTTTGGTCCAAACATGGTCACTTGGCTACACCCTGGCTCTAAGTGAGGTTTCCCTTTTCCAGGCTTTATGTTAGAGATGAGGAACAGGTCATAAAGGGTTGGGAGCCAGCTGTGGTGCTGCCTGCATGATGCTGCCTCTCCCCAGCCCCTGCCATGGCCCTTGACACCTCCTACCCAACCCCTCCCCTTCTCCCCGCAGACATGCCCTAGGTGACCCAACACCACCCACCCTAGGGAACATCCCTGTCTCCAGTTACCTACAGCTCCACCTCCCCTCTCACTCTTCCTTTTCAGAAAGCAAAGAGAAATGGCCTTGAGTTCACTTACATTACAATGATGCTTGAGACCTCCTGGGGAGGAACAAATTCCTTGAGCCATTTGGGTGATTAGTGACACCAGGATCAGAAACTGCCACCCTAGGCACCTGTAAATGTCCACAGGTGCTAGGAACTAAGGCAGGGTGGGCTCCGCTGGCTGTGTCTCAGAGGGACCTTTTAAATCAGCTTCTCCATGAATTGTCCCCAAATCAGCCCAAGCACTGCAGTGCCCTCACCTCCCATGAACTTGTCTCTGATTCTCGTCGTCTTCCCCTCGATGCAATGCAAGGTGGCCTGTGTTAAAAAAAAAGACTCATTAGACCACTCTGACGATAAAAAACACTCATTGGATTTATGTGTAGGATAATGCAGTTCTGAACCTCTGAGTTTAGATTTATGAAGTGTATCTATTCCCTCCCCAACACACACACACACACACACACACACACATTTTAATGGCCTTTTGATATGTATCTCTTCATGTTATCCATTTCTCTTACCATTCATTTAATTACTCTATGGATGATTTTTAGCTTGCAGAATAAAAATTTGGAAAAAAATCAAAGTACACCTGGCACAAGAAGCCAGTGGCTTCAGCTTGCTGTTGCTTCTCTGTTAGCACATGTCCAGATCTTTGGAAGTGGACTCAGGCAGAATCCAAACCCCCTGACCCCGAGTCTGACCTCCTAGCTTGAGTAACCATGTACAAGGATTCTCTGTCATGACAGGCAGGGGCTGTGCACACATGGTTAATACAAAAAGGAACTTAAGTCGTTTCCTTTTCCTGCCTTTATTTATTTATTTAGTAGAGGCACAGAGAGGGAGGGAAAAGAGGAAGGGAGAGATCTTCCATCTACTAGTTTACTTTCCAAATGGCTACAACTGCCAGAGCTAAGCCAGGCCAAAGTCAGAAGCCAGAGCTTCATCCAGGTCTCCCACAAGGGTAGCAGAGGTCCGAGGAGTTCAGTCATCTTCCACTATTTTCCAAGGCCATTAGCAGGGAGCTGGATCAGAAGAGAAGCAGCTGGGACAAGAATCAGCACCCGTATGGCATCTGGCATCACAGGCAGCAGTTTTACCCACTATGCCATAATGCCAGCCCCTACTTGTTCTTTCTAATAAATTGGGTCAGAGCCAAAATTTCCTCTATAGTCACTAGTTTTGGCCACTGGCACTCCATCTTGATTTCTCTAGAGGGAGGATAGGGTAGTGTTCTGGTCTGCAGGTAGGACTTGGGACTAGAACTAAGACTCAACTTACTTGTGCCATTAGGAAGTCCACGGGCTGTTCTTGACACCACGTGAGGGAGAGGGTAGTTATAAAGGATCCATCCAATCCAGTGGTTCATTGAGCTGCTGTTGTGTGCCCAGGTGTGGGCCACAACAAGGAGGGCATAAGCAGATGTTGCCCTTGCAGAGTTCACAATCTAGTGGGGGAAACTGGTGAGAAAGGAGCTGAGTGACACATGGCATGCTGTATCATCAGTCACTGCCGCTCATGCCAGCAGGCACTTATGTCTCACTCATGGGTGCCTGGGCATCAGAGGTTCTGCTGGGCTCAGCCATACTTGGCCTTGGACTACAGGCCCTGCCCATTCTGCACTGCCTGTCTTACATGCTCCTTGTCCCCATGGTACCTGGAGCATGTTATTCCCTGGAGGACCCACTCAGCCCTCTAAACCTATCTAAATCATCTCCTTAGATCACATTTGTTTAAGTTAAATAGTCAAAGCATGCCCTGTGGTGGGGGGGAGAGCCGAGATTGGCAGGGTGGGGAGAGGAGCTCAGGCACTTGGTGGCCATCATGGACCCTGGGCAAGTACCCAGAAGGCAATCAGTGTGGGGGAGAGTGAGGAGACTGCTTTACATAGTAAGGCTAGGGGCAACCTTCTATTGGTGGCAGTGGGGTGGAATTGAGGGAAGGATATTGGGGAAGAGAGGAGCAGTGAGGTTGGCAGAGGGCCCTATCAATGACAAGGTGCTGGGATGGAAGAGCACTGGGTGTAGCTCTGAAATTTTCCCAAGAATGCTCAGAGTGCAGGGAGGAAATAGGCTGGAGGTGAGGTAGGGGTCTAGAACCTAGCTCTGGTCTGAAGGAGTCACCCCGAAGCTCATGAGCTGCATCATCATATGTGGATGGTATGGGGAGAGGGGCCTTTGAGAGGTGATCAGGTTTGGATGGCGTCTTGAATGGGGGGTTGCCAGGATGGCATTAGTAGATTTATAGGAAGAGGAAGAGAGCCAAGCTGGTGCACCTGCTCTATAACACCACATGATGCCCTGCTGCCTGATATAATGCCAGGAAGACTTCCCAGCCACCAGAGCTGTGTGCCAAGTAGACTAGTCTGTATGAATTATCCAGTCTCTAGGATGTTGTTATAGCAACAGGAAATGGACTAACACAGAGAGAATCCTGCAGAATCTTCCAGATCTTAGTAAGATGTAGGGTTTTGTCTAAGTTTTGTGGACAGCCGCGGAAGGATTGTGGACAGAAGGGTGAACATGAATCAGACAGGTGCAAAAATGGAGACAGAGACAAGTCAGGAAGGATAGTGCTAAGGGGGAGCCTAAATATGGTGTTTTTGACTAAGATGCCGGCCATGTTCAAGGGAAGAGCTGGCAGGCTAACCTCCAAGGTGGGAGTTTATCATCAGATCTGACAACAGTTTTTCCTGAAAAGTTTAGCAGTTGTTATTATTATGTTTTACTCACACGAGTTTGGCCTTTTGTAAAAGTCTGAGTGAATACGTGGAGTATGATCATGTGTAAGTACTATCCATCCTGTGAATCGGGGGAGGGGAGTAGACTTTTTGTGTAGGTCCACATGGAGGCAGAGTCCCTGCTTAAAATCTGCCCTGCATTCTGTAAGCTTGTGCTTCTCAGAGGCTTGGGAAAGAAGCCATATTAACATCATCACAGGGACGGTTGGTAAAATTTACACATTGGAACCATGACTCCTTTGGAATAGCTTGTATGGGAATGTTGGCCTCATGTCCACGAGAAGCTGGGAACACGCATGCCCAGATCCCAGGTTCTTTCACAAAGCTGAATTGGCCATTCTGCCTACGAGGCTGACCAAAGACAAGAGCATACTCCTTAGAATTCACAGGTCATCTTGAGTTTTCTGGACCCTTTGGGAAGAGAAGCAGCAGAAGTGGAACTACCGATCCAGGTTCCATAGAGAATTTGATCCTGAGTGTCCTGTGACCTGGAGGCCATGTGCACCTGTGGCTCTGTTTTCTTTCAACCTGTTGACTTTTTGCTCCTGAGCCCAAACCCATCAGTTCTGGAGAATCGTCTTTCAGCTTCATCTTGGGGTTTGTTGAGTGCAGATATACCCACACCTACGAAAATGTATCCTTGCCTCATCCTGCAAGGATGTCCCCATTCCCTGGGCTTGGCTCAGCTGTGAGCCCCCACCTTAGTCTTTGACAAGGCTGTTCTGCCTGTCAGGAAACTTGGCTCAACTCGGCACAGGCCTGTCAGCAGATGAAGAGAGACATATGCTGCCACGGGAAGTCTGCATTAAACACAGAAGTCTCTTTTGATCACAGCTGCACCGGCCTGTTCTGCATAGAAGACACTTGGCAAGCCTTTGTGGGAGCTGACACCCAGCCTTAGAGGCTGAGTCAGGGACGAGACAGTCTTTTCTTTTCACGGCTAACTTCACATCTGACCCAAAGGTCACCACCTCCAAGAGGACTTCCTTGAGGGAATCAAGATGGTGGAATAGGGTAAGGACACATTTAAATGGAGAGAGAAACATTTAATCAGGATGAAGCAGAGAGGGCACATTCCAGGAAACAGGAGAGGATGGAACAATAGCAGAGGGGCACCTGGAGACTGACAGACACAGGAAAGCAGCAGACACAACGGTGTGGTGTTGTAGTGACTGATACTCCAGCGGCATTCAGCTAATGGCGATCTGAACTCTACCAGCAGCCGGAACTCCATCAGCAACCAGGTATGAAGGAACTTTCACTGGGAGCTTGGGAGGTGAGCCCAGACAAAGAACTGTCCATCCTGCTGGCCCGTTTGATTTGACCAGAGGCAGAAACACAGCAGCACATCCCAAACAGACTGTGCCAGAACAGGGTAGAATTCACAGTCCAGTCAGCCCCCAGAGCCAAATTGGGCACCATTTTGCATAAGGAGGCAAAGGCAAGGGAAAGACTGAGCATACGCTGAGCTGGGAGTGAACTAATTTCTGACTCAGTGAACTGCAACAACATGGCATCCTACAGGTTCCACCCAAGACAGGTATGGGTAGTCCTCAGACCTGATGGCCAGCAGATCAAGAACTCTAGTAGTGGCATATAAGGTACCATTTCGTACAGTGTGGCAAAGAATTTAAGATTGCAGGGACAACAGTGAGCTGCACATGTGCTGAACTCGCAAGAACTCCCTGAGCTCAGTGCATTGCACTGGTCCCACATGGAAAATAATATGGACTTTGGCATTGTATGGGTTAACATAGTCCCGTGTGGCCCTCAGATCTGCTGGCCAGCAGGTTCCAGCAAGAGCAGCATCAACAACAACCTACCTATATAGGACTCCTGGTGTCTCCCTAATCCTGGGACCTGCTCCAACCAGAAGTGGGAGAAAGGTTGCAGAGACAATGGTGCAGCCTCAGCACGGTATCATAGGATGTGGAGAGTGGTGAACCAGGAGTTGGGGCTATGGAGTTCTTGGTGGAAATCTAACATAAGAACCCAAACCTGGAACTCGCTGGAGGGAGTGGCACAATTGTTTGCAAGCAAAGAGTTGTGTACCAACTGCAATAAGTAAAATCAAACTGCAGACCTGTGGGTGACAGAGCTTAGAAACCTGCCCCAAGGAGAAGACTCTGCTAACCAGAAGTACAATGATCAAGAGCAAAAGAAGAGACAAAAGCACAATGAATATTACTGAAAACTGCCCTGCAAAGGAGCAAAACCCTATGCCAACCTCAGAGTTAACTGAGGAAGACATCGAGAAAATGGGGCACACAGAATTCGGAAAACTCATTTTAAAGCTTGTAATCAGCAATGAGAAGCACATACAAGAGTTCAAAGAATTTAAGGAATATTTTACACAAGCAATAGCAGCAATAAAGCAAATGAAGGCTGATATATCAGAAATTAAGAACACAGTACAGCAAATTAGAAGAACAGTGGAGAGTCTCCAAAATAGAATGAAGGAGGCAGAAGAAAGAATCTCAGAATTGGAAGGTATTTCCTGTCATCAGGGGGAAGCAAACAAAAAGCTGGAAGCAGAGCTGGATCAGGCCAAAAAAAGTATTCAAGAATTGAAAGACAACACTATTAAGAGCCCTAAGATAATAGTTATGGGAATCCCAGAAGGTGTAGAAAGAGAAACTGGTTTTACAAATCTATTTAATGAAATAATAAAGGAAAATTTCCCTAATCTAGAGAAAGAATTGGGAAACAACATCCAGGAGGGGCACAGAACTTCTGACAGGCCTGATCAAAAGCAATCTTCATCAAGACCCATGATCATCAAGCTCTCTTCAATTGAACTTAAGGAAAAGATCCTGAAATGTGCATGTGAAAAAAATCAATTGACATATAAAGGAATGCCAATTAAACTCACAGGAGATCTCTCACAGGAAACTCTACAGGCAAGAAGAGAATGGAGTGACATATTCCAGATTCTAAGAGCAAAAAAAATTGTCAGCCTAGGATAACATATCCAGCAAAGTTTTCTTTTGTCTTTGAAAATGAAATAAAATTCTTCCACAGTAAAGAAATGTTAAAAGAATATGCTTCTTCCAAACCTGCCCTACAAACGATACTTCAAGAAGTTCTCTTGACAGAAAAGAGGAATAGCACCCAACGGAACCAAAGGCAAATGGGAACAACATCCCAGTAAAATGACAACAGAAGACTAAACCAATGAACAACCCATTCCTAAAATGACAGGACCAAACAACCATCCATACATATTAATCTGAATGTAAATGGCTTAAGCTCAATCAAACGTCATAGATTAATAGCCTGGATTAAAAAACAAAACCCACCTATTTCTTGTCTAGAAGAGACACATTTCACCAACAAAAATCAGTGGAAACTATATCGCATGGGTTTTGTTGCTTTCTGTTAGTTTCATCTCTTCAAAACACTTTCTTCTGATTAAATTCTTCAATGACTCATAGATCATGCAGTAGCATCATTTTCTTCAAGAAGGTTCTTGATTTTCATTTCTTCAGCTACACGTTAGTCATTTAATAGCATGTTATTTAACTTCATGGTGGTGTTAATTTCTTTTTTCTTCCTGATGATGATTTTGTTTTGTGGTTTTTCATTTAAGGGGATGTATAGTAGCTGTGTAATGGAGACTGTCATATCTAGTAACATATTATTTAACTTCATGGCATTGTAAATTTCTACTTTTCTTTCTATTGTTGATTTTGTATTATGACTTTTCACTGGAGGGGAGGTACAGTAGCTGTGAAATGGAGACTAACATATCTAGATGTGAGGATACAATATAGTATGCATTTCTACTTCCAGAGAAAGATGGACTTACAATGAAGCTGTTTACTATATCTTGACAGTAGAATTCTGGACTCTCTGCCATTGTCCATGCTCACAATGATGGACATATGACTGTACAGGAAGAGTATACTTTAGTAATGAGATAAAGGAACTACGTGGAGGGGGGGTAATTGGGTGGGGATAAGGGAAATACCAGGAGCCTATGGAACTGTATCATAAAATGATAATAATAAAAAGATAAATAAATATAAAAAAGAGGACTTCCTTGAACACTCCACTCAAGTCAGGACATTTGAGTTGCTTCCTTCTGATTGTACCACAAGAATGCAACCGCCTCACATATCTAGATGCTTATTTAGTATCTGCCTCTTCCAATTGGATGAGGACTGACACCTCCCTCATCACTGCATCCTGCTGCCCAGCACAGGATCTGACAATGGGTGTGCACACACATGACTGAGAAACAGAGTGCACAGGAAAAGCATAGGATCACTCCTTATTGACGATGTCATTCCCCATTTCAAACCTGACAGGCATTCCCTGAAACCTTTTCAATTAAATGCCATGGTCATCATGAATGACAAATTTGGGAGCTGACATCCCTGGAGTCACAGCAAGGAGTTGGAGGCAACAGACAGGTCTATAATGAAGTTGCCACTTATTCTCAAATCAATTCAGACCATGACATAAAAGCAAGTATGGCATCTCCCTCCCATGTTGCAGAGGGTGGGCCTGAAGAAAATGACCCAAGATGAACATTAAGTATGCCACTTAAGTGGAGATTTGTAAACAGTTCCTCAAAAGTCAATAACCAAGGAATCCCAAAGCAGAGTTAAGAGGCATAATGATAACACTGAGACAGCTATATTCTGCTCACACATTGAGTGGGTAAAACACTTACATTGAAGAAATCAGAAATGAATCAGACTCCCGAGTCAAACAAGAAGATGCTAGCTGATCATTCCTGATGGTCTCTAAAATTACAGGCAAGAAAATGTGCAGCAACATTTACGTTCAGCTATCATGCAGAAGGGGTTACTGGCTTCACCATTTCCTCAAGGAAGCCTGGAGACAGAACCAAGGATACTCAGCATAGCTCTGGAGCTCAGGAGATCTACGTAGGTGTGGGAATGTCTGCACTTAGGGAGGGGAAATGAAAGTGGAAATGTATCTTACCTCTTGGTCGCCAAGAGGCACTTCCCTTCTGGCCTTGCCTTGCCTTGCCTTGCTCGTGGGGAGCAGTCAGAGTTGGAAGATTGGTTTGATGGAGCTCAATGCTGGCTTTGAAACAGCTAAGGTCACACAGTTGGCAGCTGTGATATAGTCAAGGAAAAAGAGAATATGATGTTAGCACCAGCATTTTTGCCTATGTCCTTTACCTGTGTGCCATGGCCATTCACATCCCATCCTGTCCCACATCTTCAAGGTCTAATCTTCAAGCACATGTTTTGTAAAGCCTTGCTTGGTGCTTTCTGTGATTAAACAAAGAAGACAAAAGAGTCAGAGTTTCATGAAGCATGTCCCATGGACTAGCCGTATTAGAATCCCCTGTGTGACTTGTGGGAACTACAAAAATCTCTGACTACAGGCCCATGGAGTCAGAATCCATGGGGTCAGCTGCAGGAATCCACACTGCTTAGAGGGTCCCCTGGTCAGCAATTTGACCCCACCAGAATTTGAGCCTTGGTTCTAGTAGCTGCTTGGGTGTTCAAGGTGGCTCCAGCATGAACTGAACCTGTCATTGTGTAAGTTCTGCCACTTAGTATTTGTGTCTGCCCAAACTCTGGGCATCCTTCAAATTGACCTTGTCTCCTATGGCAACCAAGTTGCACCTTCCCCAGCTTTCACTGACTCTCTCTCCATGAATTCAACCCCTAGCAGTCTTGCCTCATTCTCTATCCCACATGAATGACCTTGGTCTCCCTCAATTCAGTTATAAACAATAAACCCTACAGAGGCACTTCTGCTTTCTCTCCAGTGTCTTGTAGATCTTTAGGGGCAGGAAGATTCAGCATGCAACCTTCCTCCATGGTGCACCTCCCTTTCTGGCTGGTTGGTTTGGGATTTTACCCAGCAAGGACCAGATGGCTCTTACCAAGCAGCCTCCTTTGGCTTGTTTCTTTCTCACGTGGGCATTGGGTAAGAAGCAGTCCAAAAGAGTACAGACAACCTTCTTCAAGAGCTCAAGCCGGTAGCTGGCTGCCCACAGCAGCTTGCTAAGAGCTCAAAGTGTTTCACCTCCTAGGGTTCGCTTTGATCCAACACCTCAGTGGGTCACTTTTCTTTGAAATCCCAAGGCTTCAAGAAAACTGATTTCAGCTCAGCATGTCCCCTCAAGTACCCGTTCAGTACTTTGAGAGAACTGACCACAGCTTGGGCCAAAAAGTTCAGGGGCTGGCTGTGTATCCGTATGCTATCCAGCTTCCTCTTCCATCCCATGAGGCCCACATTGCTCTGAGATGCTTTAATGAGCATCTGGAGTTCTGGAAGCTTGCTAAACTTGCATTCCACTCTGAGAAAGCTTGGTCCACTTTCTCAGCTTTATGGCAAACCTCTCCATGTTCCACGCAGAGGTCGTCTACCAGGAATCAAGTGATGGATTCATTTCAATGGCATTCTAACAACCCAGCAGGCTTCTGAAGCTACACAGCTTCAACTGCATTCCCTAGGGTACATCTCCATTTTATAAAATTACTCTTTGCTAGTACATGTGGTACTACCATACTGCAGTCTTCATGCATGGCATCGTTCTGCCTGCATTTCCCCTTGGTACTCACATCCTTCACCTGAGCTCCTGGAACTCCTAACAGAGATGTCAGCAGTGGAAACTGTTGTAGCCTTACAAATGCCTGGTCTCTCATCAGAACATTCTTCTCAAAAGTGCAACTGCTCTGCCTGCAGTCAAAGCCTATTTTTTTTCCAACTATAAAGATGGATCCATAGACCTTTGCAAAAAAGAGCTTCATTTTGAAAAATTAATCACACATACACACCCAGCTCCTCTCCTCTTCTGTAGGCTTGCACATCTCTTAATTTTAGCAAGGATGTGAGCCTGCTGCATCCTCATTAGCTGGTGACAGCTGAGTCTTGCAAGGTGCAGGGAAGGGAACACCTCAAGCTGATAGAGGAAACTAGCTCAGTCAGCTCTCTTACGGAGCAAAGCCCAGCAGAACCCACGGTGGAAGCAGAATCTGCCTCTACAATTTAGGGAACAAAATGCGAGCCTGGATGTTAGCCTCGAGAGGATGCGGATGTGTTGGAGTTTAGGGAATATTTCTAGAGGACCTGCAACCTCTTTGACATTGGCTGCAGGCAACTAAATGCAAACTTTCATTCTTAGAGGGAGAGAGGGGAGGTCTTCAGTTGTCACCAGGTCTCCAGATGGCTCTGTGACTCCAGAGAAGGTAGAAAAAGACCAACAAAGGCAATGCTACACTCATGATCGAATGTCACTGAGTGTTAACTGCAAATGCTAGGTGTAATATGTGCTAAAAGCTGCAGGGCAATGAAAAAAGTTGCCAGAAGTCAAGGATACTCCACTCCGTGTAGGGTAAAGGATTGCCTGAGTCCTGGGGAATGGCATAAGGAACTGGACTCTGATTTTCTTTTTTTTTAAATCATGGAACACTGACTATTTGAGTGGGAGAGTCACTGTAGACTAGAATTACAAAGCTGAGCAGACCTCAGGCCTGTCTTTGATGAGCTTACAATCAATAGTTAGAAGAAAAACATCTCCCCCCTCACACACACTTATAAAATTATGGCTCACACATCTCAGGACAATCCCTCAGAGTTACCTCGGGGTTGGCAACTGCAGGCTCCCATGTTCTGGGGTGAGTCGGAGAAGCTTCTGCAGCTTGCAGAGACCCTGTGAGAGGTCAGGCTATCTGAGACATTGCCCATCAGCTGCAGAGCACAGAAACCTTACCTGCCTGGCCATTCTGCCTTCTTACATCAAGGAAGGAACATGCTATGCTGACTTCTGTTTTGTGATATAGAATTGTTGGGCCATCACTGTTCTCAATTGGACAAGGCAGACATCGTTTGTAGACTATGCCGATTTGGGCTGCTTCGAAATGTCATTCACTGGAAAACATTAATACAGCATAGACAGATGTACTTGGCGGGGAAATTAAATCCATCTTTTTCTGCAACTGTCCCTTTAGTGCTGTCTTTCAGACAGCGCTCTGATGAAAGCTGAGGGCTCAGGCTAGACCTGAAGCCATGCCAGAGCTCAGTCGCAATGGGTCAAGGCTCTGGCTTGGGGTCAGAGACCTGCAGCTTCTCCAATGGACAGCTTAGAAGTAGTTGGACCTTGTGGGGAGTGGTCTGTGGTCTCCTTCTTTGTCCCTCCCTGAACCTACTTTGACTCCTGCTATGGAAACTGCTTGGGTCTGGATATGGAGGTCAGTGGTTCCGAGTCACTTTTTGAAAGGGAAGGACCTTCTCCTGTCGCTCCATGTGAAGCAGTTCCAATCCCTGCCATTGGAATGGACAAAGTGACACAGGGAAGCCAATCAGTGACCAAAAGATGATGGGTGAGTAATTGGGATAGCCTTTCCCAGAGAGACCTAGACGGACCCAAACTTACCTCCGAACCAGCAGGATCTAGGCTGCAGGCCCCAGGCTCCAGTCTACAAAGACCCAATCAAAGTTCATTTTGTGAGGAATTAGAGAAGCTTCACTCTCCAGAATGTGACTTCCAAGGAAGACTAAAGAGTGACAAGGGCTGCTGCCATGTTGTAGTGAGTTAAGCCTGGGGAGGGCCTGCCGTATCAGTGCCGCTTCATGTACTAGATTCTCCACTTCCAATCCAGCCCCCTGCTTGTGGCCTGGAAAAACAGCAGAAGATAATTTAAGTCCTTGGTTCTGTACCCATGTGGGAGACCCGGAGGAGGCTTCTGGCTCCTGGCTTAGGATTGGCCCAGGTTTGGCCTTGTGGTCATTTGGGGAGTGAACCAGCAGAGAGAAGATCTGACTCTGCTTCTCTCTGTAACTCTGCCTTTAAAATAAAAATCATTTTTAAAGTTTTTTTTTCTTTTTTAAAGAATGAAGTGAGTATAACTTGAGCTCTATGTCCCGGATTCTTCATACTCTATTCGACATCATGAACACATTCAGGCAGTGGTCTCAATGATGTGTTCTCCAGGATCTGCTGAGTTGAACCTTAAAGCGCCCAGAAGAACACGGAGGAAAACATTGTTGCTAGCTTCCTTTAAAGATGGAAGCAGACCCAATGAGGTTCAGGAATTTCTACACGATTATTAGCTATACTAGGGTCAGGGTTTGAATTTCAGTCTATTTGCTGTGCTGTAGATCCCATGAGGCACTGCCTGTCCTCAGCAGAACCTCTAGTTCCAAAGCAAACCCAGACTTTGGAGGCAGCCATCTGCAGGGGTTTGCCAGCACATGGTAAACATAGATGATCATTTATGATAAAAAAGGTTGTACACTCAGTCATCTCCCCACAAGACACTGACTTCTATCCCACCAAGGGATAGAAACTATATTTGAAAAAAAAAAAAACTAGGAGGTAGAAACTTAACTCAGTGATCAAAGCCAAGAACATCAATATTGAGATGAAAAAACATCGCGTAGACCCTAGAGTATTGCACTGACAAGGACACACTATTCTGGTCTTCCTGACCCTGACAGTGACGAAATGCTGAGGAGTTGCTACAAAACGTTGGCCTGTGTTCTTCAAAAAATACCGAGGAGGAAACACAAAGAAAATGGACACTTTCAGATCAAAGACAACTTAAACATAGTGTGTGCTCATGGACTGGATATTAAAGCAAGGGGAAAAAACAGCTGTAGAACTATATTGGGACAGCTGATGGCATTTGAATATAGACTATGAATTAGATAAAACTGCTGCATGAATGTTAAATTTTAACTGTACCGTGATGGTCTAGAGAGAATTTTCAGGAAATGCTCACTGTGCTTATATAGATATTTATATGGTTATATGGAAACCATGTTTCCAACTCACTCAAGTCATTTAGAAAAATCAATATGCACATATGTGCCAAATATAGAGAAAGAATAAAGCAAGTGGGGCAAAATGCAACCAATAGATGCACCCAGGTAAAAGATAGGAATTGCACAAAAAGTTCTTACAGTACTTCTAAAATCTCAATGTTACTTTTAAATTAAAAGTTGCAAAGTGTTTTGAGTAGTAGTTGTGTTATGGATCTATGTACGTCAACTTTTATTCCAAGCTCTTGCCCCACAGAGATAAGAATCCAAAGTAGAGGTATAAAGACAGTGCACGAGTCAGGGTAGGATTTGTTTAAAAGTGAGAGAATAAATGAAAGCATATATACAGGCTAGAGCGCGGCGATGCCACACAGAGAGGCACCTGTCACGGGGACAGAGGATGGGACAAAATGGCAGAGACCAGAGAAGAACCATAAGCGAGATCCGGAAGCAGGAAATCCAAAGGGCCACTTTCACATGTGTCAGTCTCTTTTATGAGGTATGATGTGGAATTTTAGTTGAATGTACAAACCAGTGGCCTGAGTTGTGATGTGGCAGGTAGAGCTGATGCCTGTCACAACAGCATCTAATTTGCATAGAATTCATGTCCCAGTTGCTCTACTTTCAATCCAGCTCCCTGCTAATGGTCTGGCAAAGGAGCAAAATGTGGCCCAAGTTTGGTTCCTTGTCATCTACGTGGAAGACCAAGATGAAGCTCCTGGCTCCTGGCTTCAGCCTGGCCCATCCCTAGCCTTTGGAGCCATGTGGGGAGTGAACCAGATGGAAGATCTCTCTCTCCGTCTCTCTCTCTCTCTCTCTCTCTCTCTCTCTCCCTCTCCAGGTCTCTGTGTGTTCCCTCTCTCTCTCTCTTTTTCCAAATAAATTTTTTAAGGAAAGAATATTTGAGCAGAGTGGAGCTTTGGTGGAATTTAGTATTGTGAGGTTTTCTGGGAGTCTCGTGGTGCTTGTATGTGGAGCTCAACTTCCATATGTCCTTAATGGCATGTCCTCCCTTCTGCCGATCACAGATGAAACCCAGACACTTCCTGGGAAAAGCGCACACACCGATTGACTGGTAAGGGGTGGAGTTCCAATGCCAAGCTAGAGGCAGGAGGAGTGAGAAAAATTTAGCTGAAGTTCCTCCCTCATCTTCCTCCTGAGTTCCCCCCTATCAGTTGCAGGTGTGGGTGCTGGAGTTAGGCTGGCTGCTCTTGCATCTGCCGCATACTGGCTCTATAACTTTGGGCAAATACCCAGTTTCTCTGTGTCTTAGCTTTGTTGCCTGGAAACAAAACGAACAAAACTGGAGTGAATGGAGTACCTGCCTCTTGGAACTTGCTGAAAGCCAAATGAACTAATACATGTTGACTGGAATCTGGTGCCTTGTAAGTTAGCTAACATTTCTAGTGAGTGTAAGGGCCAATGATACTGGTTTGTCAGGGCTGTTTTCCTGTGATTTATGCTTTCCTGAGTTGTCTGTTAGAGTGTGCTTGTGAAGTACACAATTGCTCTTCCATTTGGAGTTCATTTCATCAAACACATGCTGTCCTTGAAGGACATGAATGCATTTAATAAGAGTCAACAAGAAATTATGAAAAATTGGCAGCTTGATATTTTTGGCCCAGTTGAAAATGTGTGGAGTCCTGTTGCTACTGAAGCATCTGCATCCCCACCCTCTCCCAGCCCCGGCAATGCCACCGGTAGATTTGCATGATTATTGGTGTGGTTTTTTTTCCAAATAGAGACAGACTGACAGGCTCGGGAACCTGGCACCTGGACACTGTAACTAGAATTTAGACTAACAGAAGAAACTGAGTCACCCCAAAAATGCAACAGGGTGTGCCTTACAAAATAAGTGTTTATATGTTTTGTGCTATGCTACCCATTTGGCTAAAACTCCAGTTTTAAGTGAGGGAAGTATCAGTTCAGCTAGAAATGATGGATTTATACCCACCAGGTATAATGCACTGACAGTGTTGGAGGCAAATAAATAAATCAGATATGTCCTACATCAGAGGACCTTGGTGACCAGAGGCAGGTGACCAGAGCAAGTGGCATGGAATGAGGTCAGAGCACTGGATAGGCACAGATGACAGGAGCCTTAGGAAAGAATCCAGGTTTGATTCCAAAGTGACAAGACAATCTCACAAAGCTATTCAGGGAGATGGCAAGGAAGTGGTAATCCTTACTTTACATTTTGAAAATAAAAATGTGTTCTGGTAGGAATGTGGACCTAGTCCAGCATGGAAGGCCAGAATGGAAGGTGAGAATTCATGATTTTAGGTGATGGCCAGAGCAGTAGATACAGAATATGATTTTGGGGGCAGAGCCAGAGGAACCTGCCAATGAGATGAGATTGGATGGGGGTGAAGGATGTGCAAGGGGAATACAGGAGGCAAGGGGGATTCCTAGGGGTTGGATTTGAGCCCGTGGCAGCACAGGTACTAAAGCGTGAGCAAAAACTTGAGTGGAAACGTTGGGGCCTGTGTCCAGTGACACAGAAGAAGCTAGAACCTGTCTGGGAAACGAAGTATGAGAAAATGTGTGGAAGATATGCTTGAACCCAAAAGGGAGACCGCCAGAGCCACGGTTAACACATTTCTTTCCACAGGCGATATGGAGCCACGGTGGGTTTGGAAGAGACTGCAAAGCTCCCAGCAGGTCCCTGATGATTAGAACGCATCTGCCATCTCCCTAATGACCCATTCACATACCTGATAACTTAAAGAGTGTTTTGCATCTAACATAAATCTGTATTAGGTCCATGGAAAACACCCTCCCCCCACACACAAATTGTCTACTCCATGGATTTTAAAAAACAGCTTCAATTCCCTTTTAAGGCTGCTGGTGGTCCGATGTATTTACCAGACTATTGGCAATCTCACACATTCGAATTACAATCTCCAACTTGTGCAAATAAAAGATCTTTATTTTCCCCAGTCGTGAAGTTTACTTGCAATTTCTATGCAGAGCGTTTCGTCTGTGCTTGCATTTGGAGCCTCCACAAACACATCTGCTCACTGCCACATTTTAGAATTCCCAATAAAATGAGAGTTTTGTTGTAAGAGCCCGGATGCCTCATATCTTTCCAAAGCATGCCTCGCAAACACCGTGCTGTCACGACAGAGGCACAGTCCTGACGCTGTGCTCAGCACCTAGAAAACTCCAATGTAGAGTTCTTTTCCTCACAAGGACCAAGGTGTTAAGTGCTTGCTATAAAGTCCCCCTGGTTCTTTTTTTTTTTTTCTCCATGAGATGGTATGTATGATGCTGCAGTGGGTCCTTCTCTCATCCAGTAGATGTTTCAGGTAGCAACTGTGACATTTTTGTAAACATGGAGTGTGGTGGGAGGTTAGATGCTGTTTTTGTGCTGTTCAGTTACACAGCCAACCCTCTCTACTAGACCATGAGGGGAAAAAAGGAGTCTACCCGGATCCTGGTAGAAAGGCTTTACTCTAACGTAGGTAGCTGTATGATACTGAATTTGGCCTCTCTAAGTCATTGTGTCCTTATCTATACAGCATTATAATAAATTTTTTTTTCTGGAATTCTTGAGATTGATCAATCAGTGATTAATACATGAGGCTTTACAAATTCCCACGTCTACAAAAATATTGGGGACACTAAGTGTTCAAGACAGCTTATGAGATTGTAGAAGCACAAGAAGGGTCAGGGGACAGTGTGAAGGCTCAATGGCTAAATCCTCGCCGTGTGAGCAATGGGCACCAGTTCATGTCCCGGCAGCTCCACTTCCCATCCAGCTCCCTGCTTGTGACCTGGGAAAGTAGTCAAGGATGGCCCAAAGCCTTGGGACCCTGCACCCACCTGGGAGACCCAAAAGAAGCTCTGGTTTCTGGCTTCATTATCGGCTCAGCTCTGGCCATTGTGGCCGTTTGGGGAGTGAACAGGCAGATGGAAGATCTTTTTCCCTGTCTTTCCTTCTCTCTATAAGGCTAACTTTTCAATAAAAATAATGAATCTCCACAAAAAAAGACTTATCAGTGAGGTAGAATAATAAGGGATGTGTGAAAAAACAAAAACAAAAACAAAACAAAAAACCCAATAAAACAAAACGGAGCCACAAGAAGCCTGCCAACGTGGCTTCATCCTTCTCTCCTATAGAATTTAACAAATCAAGCCTTTGCGGGCATTGTTTCTTTCCCTAAGACACAATTCTAGGAAGTAAGTCACCTTCATCCAACAACTAGAGAAACTCAAGTTTCAGGCAGTTTAAGGACCTGCACAATCCCTCTCAGCTGGTAGGAGAGACAAGATTTAAAGCCAGGTTAGCTTGATGCCTAAGACTGCATTTATTGTTGTTGTTATTATTTTGATTGCAGTCTTTATTGAAGTGGCGTATGTATGGTTGCCAGGCTTCTTAAATGGCTCCAACGATCCCCCCACCCTTGTGTCCTTCTTTCTGAATTTGGGCTGAACCCAATAGATTGCTTCTAAGCAGTAGAGTATGACAGCAGATGAAATGTCATTCCCCCAGTTAACTTCCAGAGGCTGTAGGCTTTCATCTTGGTGGCCTGCTTCCCCATCTCTCTCTCTCTCTCTCTCTCTTACACACACACACACACACACACACACACACACACACACACCCCTTCTTGACTTACATGCTTTGGTGGAGAGAGTTGTCACCTTAGAGATACCCGCATGGCAGGCAACTGAGGGTAGCTTCTGACCAACGACCAGCAAGCAAATGACGTTTTCAGTCCAACAGCCTGGGAGAACTTGCATTCTTCCCCCAAACCTAGGAGTGAGCGTGGAAATGGCTTCTTCCCCCAAGCCTTGAGATTGCAACCCTGGTTCACTCTATGCTGGAGAGACCCCAGGAGAGGCAGGGGACCCCAGGAGAGGCAGGCTTAATTCCCCTTCCTACAGAAACGTGCTTGGGGTCATTTGTTACATAGCACTACCAGAGAGCTACTACAATGTACACTTAAGAAAGTATGCAGACAACTTTTGGATGCAGTACGCACAGCAGTGTGACCGTCAGTCTACCCACCCCAAGTCAGAAGGACCAAGACACTGAGCCCTTCCAGAACCCTAGATGCTATACTGTGCATGCACCTTCTTGTCCCCACACCTCTCCATCCCAGAGAAGATTCTCTCTCTCTCTCTCTCTCTCTCTCTCTGTCTCCATGTGACACCATAGACTGGTTTTGTCCCATTTTGTGTTTCTGTGGATGGAATCATGTGGTCAGCATGCTTTTAAGTCTGACTTCTCTCTTGGAGGCTGCCCTCTTCATCACTTGGTAAATGTGTTCATCAGTGGAATGAATGAATTCCATCATGAATCTCATCTCATGATCATTTTCAGCCTTCCCTTATAACCAGTTTGCAGATTGGCACGATTTGCGTTTTCTGTCTCTTTATAAGCTGTTTAAAAGATATTGAACCACTTCAAAGGGTTCCTTTATTCTTGTCCTTTGCTTCCCTAAATTTGCCGGGAGACTCTCGGGACGTTACTTTTTGACCGTGGTCTCCCCACATGTTAAATGAGGTGGTTGGACCAAACTCTGAAATTCCAGCTGAGAAGTCCGGAACATAAAGGGGAACTCCTGGTCGACCTCTTCCTCGATCCAGGGTGTCATCTTTTACTCGGGCATGCTGACAGATGCAAGTAATTTTTCAGAATTCAGTTTAACTCATCCCAAAGGCACATAAAATTGACCACTTGGGGTAGAGAGATGTTATGAAATGAAATAAATAATAAATAGCATATGAGTTTCAAAGGGATTGGGAATTACAGGCCTAGAAAGAAAAATGACAGCTTGGCAATTTCAAGTAGAAAATGAGGCCAATAAAGACAAATTGCAATGATAATTGCCGAGTGCTAATCAATGGCAAATTATGGGTAAGTGGGTAACTGGGAAGTTGGTCCCAGAAAAAGCCATTTGCTCTGCCATATTAGACACAGATATGAAAATGTAATCCTGAACCCAAACAATGTCACTCTCATGGGCTATTTCTTCCCACATTTACACATGGCAAATGCTCTCTTTGGCTTATCCAATGGATTTCTGCACGCTAAGACTGAGACAAAATATTTGCTTGCACAAGATGGAGTGCTCCCCAAAGCTCCATCCCCTGGTGCCTCTCCCCATTGTTGTCCGTCTCTGAGCTTGCGTTCCTGTTTGCATCTCATCATTCCTCTTGTCTGCTTTCTTGAAAGTGAGATTTTTTTATTAAGATATAATTCACAGGCCATAAAAGAAGCTATCAGAGAGTGCAAGTCTGCAGTTTGTAGAATGTCCACAAGATTGCAAAATCATCATCATCACTCTAGTTCCAGAACATTTTCATCACCCAAAAGTCAGCCAGTCCGATTGGTGGAAATGCCTCCCTGTCTCTTCCCACAAGCCCCTGGGGGACCGTGCGTATTTTTTCCGTATCTGCGGATCTGTCAACTCTGGCCTTTTGATGTAAATGGAGCCGTGAAGCATGCGGCCTTCCGTAGCTAGCTGCTTTCAGTCAGCTTAATGTTTTCCAGGCCCAGCAGTGTTATAGTACCAGAATGCTGATCCTTTCTGTGGCTGGACGAGTGTTTTGCTCATTTACTTCATGCATTCATTCACGAAGGCCTTGTTGTTATTGTTGTTGCTAATCCACATTTAGCTGTTAGATATAATACTGCTTTGAATATTCATGTTCACACTTTTGTGTTACTTTTTCTTTTTCCTTTAATCCACTTGTTCTTTATCTCGCTCTGCAACCAAGATGAAATATCACAGAGGACAAATTCCTCCTTTGTCATATCCTTCTCTGTTTCCCCAAAGCTGTGGTACAGTGCCTGGCAAAGCAACACCTGACAAATGAATAAAGGACAAAATAGTGGAGCGGATAGTGTTACAGGACATATTTTAAAATCAATTTTATTGTTATAGCAAGTAACAGTTGCTTGTAAAACATGTAATATTTACAGAAAGCAAAGCACTTTAAGTGTGCAACCTAATGATTTTGCTAACCAGGATATATGATATGATTATATATAATATGCAAGCAACATGTAATGAATCATTTGTTCTTTGCTGCTGAACTAACATCCCCAAGAGGAGCTTCTTGGGAACGGAAATGTCTATTTTAACTTATAGACTGGAGCTTATAGATCATGACTGAGTGGCTTCCTGGTCCAGTGTCCAGGGAGACTGATCATGGTGGGAGTGGGTGACCACCAAATAAGCCAGGAGGAGAGAGCCGTGAAGGCAAGGTAAGTCTCAGAGAGTGACTCCTTGCAGAAGAACTACCTTCTGAGAGCATACTACCAGCGACCTAAAGACCTCCCAGCAGCCCACAGTTAATTCCAAGTTCCATCCTTAGCCCATCAATTGTTGAAACTACACTATCAGAGTTTAAGCATCTGCATGAGTGTTGAGACTAGAAGTCCTACTCAACCCATCATGTTATTATCACCTTAAAGTATTCTCTCGTGCTCTTCCAGGCCATATCGATTCCCAGGTAAATATTGATCTGCTTTCTGTCATCATAGACCCAATTTTTCTTTGCAAGAATTTCGTATCAATAGAATAATATAGTAGAGAAGAGTTTGGGGCTAGAGTCTTGCACAATGATATGTTTTTAAGACTTCTCCCTATCGCTGCATAGTTGAGCAGTATGTTCCCTTTTCACTACCAAGTAGTATTCCACTGTTGTTTTAAATCAGTTTGCTGACTAGTCTCCTGGTGATAACCATTAACATTGTTTTGTGGCTTTTATAAGTCAAGTTGCTGAGAACATCATCTCTGATGCTTTCTGCAGGCTTATCTTTCCCTACTTGGGGCACAGATAAGGATGCTTTAAGGAGTTCATGAAATGTCCATGCCCACAATAACGGACATATGACTGTGTATGAAGAACTATACTTTAGTAATGATATAGAGGAACTCAGTGAGGGGGGGAGGGAAGCGAAGAGGGGATACAGGAAATCCCAGGGCCTATGGAACTGCATCATAAAATGATAATAATAATAATGATGATGAAGTAAAATTCAACAGAAAACAGCAAAAAAGTTCTTGAAAAACAAAATTTAAAAATAAGTTTATCTTGGTAAAAAAAGATTACTGAAATTCATGTATAGTTTTTCTTTCATAATTCCCATTTTCCGTGAACTTTTTGAAGGCTCCTTGTCTTTGTAAAGTTCCAAAACACCTTTTTCCTCCCCTAAAACTTTATCATTCTGTTTCCTTTTTCATGAACTTTTTGAAGTATCCTCACACACTGCAGCTGGAACTTCAGCTACAAAAGCTCCTCGGCTTGCCGGAAGCCGCTTCCCTCTGCCTGACTCGTGGTATTGCTCCGCGTTCTCACCTGCAGATCCACGTTCTACCCTTTGTTGTCAGGCTCCACTTTTTAGCTACCTGGGTGGAGCTTTCAGATCTTTCTGTGGGGGGTGACTGACAATACAGGACACCTGCTTCTGTGATTGCTGAACATGCGGCTACCTCCTCTGCCGAGTTGTCTACTCCATTCCCTTGCCCAAGTTTCCTTTTGGTTGCGTTTGCTTTGCCCACGCGTGTCTATTTCAGTTAAATTGCTGAAGGCATTAACAAGAAGATTCCTTAAAATCCCTAAGTATCTGTACCATCTCCAGTGATATACCCTAACATTTTTTTTACTTCTCTTTTTATATTTTCAACAGTTTAGCTAATGGGTTTGAGTTTCGTTGATTTTTGAAAAAAAAAGTATGCTATAAGGATTTTCTCTATTATTTATTCAATTATTTTCTACTTCATTGATTCTGCTATAATAGTTATTTATATGCACTTGGGATTTAATTTTTTTAATTTAGATTCTTTTGCAATGTTTGTTGATCTGTTTTCATCTACTTGAAAGGGAGAGAGAGAGATAGCTTCCATCCACTGGCTCTTTCATCAAATGTCTGGGTCTTCAAGGATTGTGCCAGGCCAAAGCAAGGAGGCCAGGACTCCTTCTGGTTTTTTTTTTTTCTGTGTGATAGGACCTCAAGCACTTGAGTTGGTATCTATGCCCTCCTAGGTTGTGTTAGCAGAGAGTTTGTTAGAGTTTATCTAGATTCCTAACAACATTTAAGCAGCTGAGTTTAAGCTTTTTCTTTTTCTTTTCTTTTCCTAACATTTAAATATGGTAATTTCTATTCTTTTTCTGCATTGTTTTTATATTCCTATCATCCAAAATAGTTGATGAATTCCCATACGACATACATTTCACCCCATGGATTATTGGGAAGTATGCTGTTTAATTTATGATCATCATAGAACTTTTCAGATACTTCCGAGCTGTTGGTGTCTAATGAAATGTCATAGTGTTCATAAAAACAAACAAACAAAAAAAAAAAACCACACAGTCTGCATTACTCCAAACATTTTCAGGTTGTTGCAAGTCTTGTTCTGCGACCCAGCATAGAGTTGTTCCAGTAACTAGTCTATGTGTACTTGAAATTCAGGCATTTCCTCTTGGTATTTGTTGATGTTGTCTGTAACAGTCACTCACATCAGATTGACTCAGGGCGTCGTTCATGCTTTCTATACACTTACCGATTTTCTGTCTACTCTTTCTATTGATTATTGAGAGAAGTGTGCAGGAATTCTCCACGATTTATGGCTGCGTGACTCCGTCTCTTCAGCGCTGGCAGTTTTTGTTTCAAAAAGATGGATTTTGAAGCACCATTATGTAAGACCGCTGTGGTTTCTTGAGGAATTGATCCCTGTTGATACCACTATGTAATACTCTTGTTAGTTGTCCCTGTGAACAGCCCTTGCTTAGAAGTTTTGTTTTGTTGATGTCAGTGTAGCCACGACAGCTTTGTTAGGACTGATGGCTTACAGTCTGTGCCTTCTTCCTACTTTTGGCTTGCAATCTGTTTCTGTCTTCATATTTAAAGTAGGCCCCTTATACATAGTATAGATTGTTTTTCTATCAGCCTGTTAGCCTGTGCCATTTAACCTTTACATCTCAATGACATGGATTTGATGTGCTAGAATGAGGGATTCTCAAAAGGTTCATGGGAAATGAATATTAGGAAAATACTCTTCATGCATTTCAAAACAGTGTTTACATCAGAATGAGATTTTGTTTGTTTTGTTTTTGTACCAAGATTCGTTTATTTGCTTATCTGAATGGCTGGTATTGTTCCCATGCACATCGCCTCATTCTCAAAGGCCGATGGCGGCAGTAGGTGCCTCGGCCCGAGCACTTGAGGCATCGTGACTTCTTCCTAGGGTCTGCGGAAATGGGAGGCTGAAGAGAGATGCTGGAACCAAACACTCAAGTTCTTCGCTCTGGCTGGTTCCACCAGCATCTTAACCATGAGGCTAAATGCCAGACTCTATAGTTACCTTTTAGTCCCACCTTTTGGGCCACAATGGTCTTAAATTTTATTGTAACATTTGCTGTAACCTTGGTAGCTTGTTACTGTTGTCACATTTGACAGAAGATGATCTTTTAAAGAAATGGAATGTGAAAATGAATCTCCTCCCATTACCTGTCCTTCGCTTTTGGCGTTCTTTATTGATTGGTGCAGACTCTTCGCTCACCGCCTCTCTCGGCGTGCGCGTCACTCAGTGAGAGATTCTCACGTTTCCACATCTGGGAAAGTCTTAGCCTTCGTGTATTTAAATGATACTTCTGCTGCTGCCAATGTGTCTCATTAACTTCCCTTCCCACTCTAAGAACAGCACCTCTCTTTCTTCTGTACTGCATAGTTTTTGATAAATATATTCCTGCTTTTTTTTTCCTTATTGCTCTGAATTTAATGCGGTTCTTTTCCTTCTTCTACTTTTTAGATTTTTCTCTTTGGTATTGATGGTCGATAATTTCATTTCATTCTTATTATCTATTCCATTGAGGATGAAGTTTCCTGAACAGTGATTTATAGTTTTCATCAAGTTAAGACACTTTTTAGTTCAGTTTCTTCAATTATGTCTCCTCTTCTGTTTTTTTTTTTAATTCTCATAGCATGAACTAGATTTTGTCCTCAATGTAAAAGAGATTTTGCTTATTTTTCCTTTTCTATTCGATTTTGTTAGTTTCTATAGCTAGATCTTCAGGTTGACTAATTTTTTTTCCTTAGTACGTAGTTTTCTAGCTTTATATCCAATGATATTTTTAAAATTCTTTTATTTATTTATTTTTAATTTTTATTACAAAGTCAGATATACGGAGAGGAGGAGAGACAGAGAGGAAGATCTTCCATCCGATGATTCACTCCCCAAGTGAGCGCAACAGCCGGTGCTGCGCCGATCCAAAGCCGGGAACCAGGAACCTCTTCTGGGTCTCCCACACGGGTGCAGTGTCCCAAAGCTTTGGGCCGTCCTCGACTGCTTTCCCAGGCCACAAGCAGGGAGCTGGACGGGAAGTGGAGCTGCTGGGATTAGAACCGGTGCCCATATGGGATCCTGGTGCATTCAAGGCGAGGACTTTAACCACTAGGCCACGCTGCCGGGCCCGATATTTTTTAAATTCTAATTATTTATGTTAAATGCAGAGAGAGATAAGAGGGAAGAAGGAGGTGACAGTGAAAGAGAAAGGAGAAGGGGGTAGCTCCCTTCCTTCGGTTCACTCCCCCAATGCCAACAGCTGAAGCCAGGAACCTGGAACGCAACCTGCTTCTCTCTGGACTGCTTGAGCCACCACCTACTGCCTCCCAGAGGGCATTAGTAGGAAACTAGAATTGAGAAGGAACTACAGCTCAAACATAGGCCTCCAATATGGGATGCTGATATCTCACACAGCATTTTATTTTGTTATGATGTAGTTCCACAGGCTTTTGGACTTCCCTTACCTTCTCCCCAAATCCCCTCCCCCACCACTGATTTCCCCATTTTATTACAGTAGTGTAGTCCTACATAAGCAGTCACAAGCCCATCATTCTGCTATTTAAGAGTATCCTGACACTGCCGATGCAGACAATGGCAGACATTCCAGCATCCTATTGTCAAGATATGTAGAACAGTTTCATTGGGAGTCCATCTTTGATTTGAAGTGGAGATGCATACTGCATTGTGTCTTCACATCTGGATATGATAATCGCTATTATACAGTTACTATATATCTACTTAAAAGAAAAGCCATAAAACAAAATCAACAACAGAAGGTTTAAAAATTTAGCATGCCATGAAGTTAAATAACATGCTACTGAATGGCCAATGTATCATTGAAAAAGTGAAAAAGAAAATCAAAAACTTTCTTGGAGAAAATGATGTTACTGTATGATCTATGAGTCAGGGAAGAATTTAATAAGGGAAAAGAAACTATGTTGAAGAAAGGAAAAATAAAAAACAACTCCATGAGGAAATGGGGTAAGGAAATGAACAGACATTTTTCAAAAGAACAAATTCAAATAGCCAATAGACATACGAAAAACTGTTCAGGCTCCCTTGCTGTCAGGGAGATAGAAATGAAAACCACATTGAGGTTCTTCCTAACTCCAGTGAGGTTGGCCTCCGTTCTCAACTCTGCTAACACCGCCTGCTGGCATGGATGTGGGAGAAAGGTACCCTCCTTCTCTGTTGGTGGCAGTGTAGGTTATACAACCACATGGAAATCAGTATGGAGTGCTAAGAGGGCTGAAAATTAACCTGCTCTACAACCCAGTTATCCCACTGGTGGGATCATATCCAAAGGAGATGTGATCCGCACGTGAGAAGGGGATCTGTAATCCCATATTTATAGCAGCACAATGTACAATAGCAAAGACATGGAAACAGTCCAGATGTGCGTCCAAAGAACAGTGGTTTAAGAGACTGTGTTACACTTACTCTATAGAATCGTACTCAGATACTGAAAAGAATGATATTCAACCATTTGTAGCCAAATGATCTCAACTAGAGACCATTATGTTCAGTGAAATAAGTCAATTCCAAAAGGACAAATATCATATGTTCTCTCTGCTATAAGGCAACCTTCATGCAAAATGAAAGATTCACAGCCGGTTCAATACTGTTTTTGCTGCATCTCTTGGCTTAGATATTATTGTTTTCCTTTTCATTTCCTCACACGGCATCTTCTCCACTAAACACCTGCCATCAGTGAATTCTTTTTTATTTTTATTGTAAAGTCAGATATAAAGAGAGGAGAAGAGACAGAGAGGAAGATCTTCTGTGTGTTGATTCACTCCCCAGGGAGCAACAGTGGCCAGAGCTGAGCCAATCTAGAGCCAGGAGCCTCTTCTGGGTCTCCCGCGCAGGTGCAGGGTCCCAAGTCTTTGGGCCATCTTCAACTGTTCTCCCAGGCCACAGGCAGGGAGCTGGATGAGAAGTGATGATGCCAGGATTAGAACTGGTGCATTCAAGGTAAGGACTTTAGCCGCTACCACGCCCGGCCCTGTTTTTAAGTTTTTAGAGATGCGGCCTGTCCACATTTTGCTAAAGGCCTTGCGTGGTTATAGGATCACCAGTGACGACCCTGGATGGAATCAAACAGTTCCCAAGCATGTAGCTTCCAGGACATGCATGGGAACCGCTTGGTGCTCACAGGTGGTGTTGGCTTGGATCGTGGAAATCTACCCTACACGCACGTGTCTTCAGCAGAGTGCAGGGCCCTTGGTACATTTCGAGAGTTCACTTCCTGCCAAGCCCCACATTCTCTGGAACTCTGCCCTCAGATCCTCTTTATGCCCATTTCTGTCTCCACAGTCTGCAAAGTCAGGGCCATCATATGGCTTCCAGATTTGTTTCCTTCCGCTCAGGGCTCACAGATCTGATTTGTCTGTTGCTCAGTGTCTGAAAACTGTTGTTTTTACACATTGTGGCCAATTGTCTATCTTTTGGAGACAGAAGGGTAAGTCTGCTCCCTGTTTTTCTGTTTTTTTACTGGATGCAGAAGTCCTTCATGGAACACATTCACAAATAGACTCGATTCTTTTCTCCCCAATTCTGACCTGTGAGTAATCTATTTCAAAGTGTGATCTAGGTGCAGATCTGGCCAAATATTGCCGTGGTTATTATTGTTGTAATGGTCATTAAAAAAACAGCAATCAATGACACTAATATTTTTGCAGAATTGTTAATATCTATCTCTTAAAGCTGAGGAAATCGAAATTACAGGATAAAAAGGATAGAGTCAGCATTCAAAATCCAATTATCTTCTGTAACCTACCTCCCATATAGACTAAACTTCTCAAATCCTTGGTAAAGGGTAATATATGGTTACAGTAACATTTCCCAAATTGAAGTAGCATGAAGAAAATGTAGTGTCTTATGTTCTTCTTAAAAAATAATTTGTGTTTATTTGTCTTAGAAAGGCAGAGAGATCTAGAGACATGCGCTCTTCCATCTGTTGCCTCGTTTCCCCGAATGCCTACAATAGCTAGGGCTTGGTCGAAAAGTGTCTCCCATGAGCAGCAGAGACCCAAGTACCTGAGTCACTGCTGCTGTGCGATAGCACTGAGAGCTACATGTCACAGGCCCTGCGTAATTTATCCTCCTACTTGTCGGTCACACACCCCTTTTGTGGGGATGCACTGTCTTCATTCAGGACCTAAAGGGGGACACCATGAAGATGTGGATATTGAGCTCTACGTGGAACTTGGCGGAGGCACCTTATCACTCTCAGGTGACTGTACGTCTGGTGGTATCATCAAGAACTTTGTAAAAGAGACCAGCATCAGGGAGGAACTCTCTCGCTCTCTCTCTTCCCCATGGCTCAGACTCTGGCTGGAGGGGCTGCTAGATGCTCTCTCTGCCTCTCCCCATCCCAACACTTTTCCTTTCTAGCAAATCTTCTAGTTGTCCCTGCCCATTCATGATGGGGGTACTCCTCTGTGTGGAGCAGCCCATGGACCCACGTTCATATGTGTGCATGTGTGAGCATGTGTGTTCATATGTGTATGTGTGAACATGCATGTCCATGTGTGTTTGTATGAGTGCATGTGTGTGAGCATTTTATTCATGTGAGTATGAACATGCACATCCATGTGTGTGCATGTGTTCATGTGTGAGCATGCATGTTCACATGAACATGGCTGGGTATGTTCATGTACGCAAGTATGTTTCACATGTATGAGCACATGTGTTAATGTGTGGGCATGTATGTTAATCACTGTGTCGATGTGTGACCATGTATGTGAGCGTACATGTTCATGTTGTGTTCGCATGTGCATGTATGTTATTGTGTGAGAGCATGTGTGCTCACGTGTGTGTTGCACACATGTTCACTTTCCCACTGTTAAATGTTTGCTGGCACTTTGTGCATCCTATACCTGTCAGCATTTAGCATGTTTGTGTTTGCACATGGTAGGAGCCTGGAGTAAAAATTTAAAATATATATATATAGACACATGCACAATCACCTTCCATCACCTGCTACCTACCAGAAGTTGAATCAGGCCTGGAGCCAGGACTCAATCCCAGGGCTCTAGCACGGGATGCAGCCGTCCCGCATGCTGCTCCCGGCACCTTCCCCTCACTTCCTGGGTGCCAGGCATTGTTTCTCAGGTGCATCTGCAGTCTGCACTTGTGCGTTCTCCCGGGTTCCCAATACACATCACTCTGACTCAGCCGAGGATTGAAGGCCTTCCCTCATAGTTTCTGACGTCCAGTTCCTTCCCGTGGGTCACATGAAAAGTTTTGCAAGACCTTATCCAACTGTTTTCCCCTCACTCCAATTTCAGAATTGCCCATTTGAATGCTGAGGCCTCTAGCAGCCCCCAGTAAAGGGAAATCTCTGTTCTAAAACCTGCTGCATGCTGAACAGCCTAAAGTAGCCATGGCTGAAGGTCGCCCAGCAGTTACCTGCACCTAGCCTCTGTCGTTTGCATTTAAATGTAATGACTTTTTGTTAGAAAAACCCCTATAGTCAGCAGACTTTCCATTAGCCTCAGATACAACCAGCCTTGACTCATAAAGCTTTCAAGTACAAAGTCATGCTGACATCAAAACGCAACGTTTTAAACTTTGGGTTGAGTCGCTCTTCTCTGTACACCTCAGTCCCCAGGACTTCACTCTATCCTTGGATGGTCTGAATAAAGAGCTTTTCAGTTTCAAAATTCTGCTCTTAAAATTCTGCTGTTTAAATGATGTCCTGTAGAATACACGCTTGCTCCATTCTCAAATGTGCAGTAGCATTTCCTGGCATCCCTGCATGGCAGAAATGCACCCCCCCCACACACACCCCCATCTGATATGTTCCTTCAGGCTCTTTGAAGGGTGCCTCATGGCTGACAACATGTGTTTGTCAAGGTAAAAAATGATTATTGATCTTGATCCAGGGACAGGCAAACAATCAAAGGAAATGCTGAGTGTTTGTCGTTTTTCTTTTAAACCCATTTCAAAGTCAAAACCAACCAGAACGTTTTCTGTGCTGAGAATGGCCACGCACAGAAAATGCAGAGAGAGATCTTCATCTATACTAAGTGATTTTTGCGTAGTCTCCTTTTCATTTAAGTGGGAGTCTTGGGATTCTAAACTACTCTTAATTGTTGAGTAGCTCTCACTTGAAGTGTGTCACAGAGGGCATTTAATTACAGAGAGATCTGTGACATGTTTAAGACTAAAAGTTGATTTTGATTATCAAGTAACTGAAAGACAGTAGCAGAACTTGGAGTTTCTCATTTTGTTCCCGGCTCATACTGTCACCCAGGCCAGCTGAATAGTCAACATTATTTGCATATCAGAAAATGGTCACCGTATGATATAAAAACATCATTGATTTGCTTATACAGTTAATCTCCAGAGATGTCTACTCAGACCTTGCCAGGAATTCCAAATGGCAGGGGGTGGGGCTATGATTTTTGATGATTAATCAGGCTGATAGATTACAAATCACTAAAGAGAACAGATTCCCTATTAATGAATGCCTAATGCCAAAATTCACTACTCAGAAGTTACAGTCCTAAAAGTAGTGTGGACACAGAACTCTGTAACATCCTTACTCAGGGACTGCTCTTGATAATAAGCTCCAAGATGAATCTCCTTCAATATCCCTTTCCTATTCCACTCCTTAGAATATCTTGATAGACAGGCAAAGGAGTAGGTGAGGTTCAGGATTTGATTTTTTAAGCTTGCTCATCACTAAGACACTTTCTAGAGGCTTTCTGAGAACAAGGTGTAGAATGAGGACAGGACATTCTCTGATCAGTTGGTCCATGGGAAAAGGTCTGGTATCCACATGCTTAAAGATTACATTCCAATTTTTCCCATTCCCATAACTTTAGTCTCCTTACCCTTCTTTGTTCTTCTAACAGCTTTCGAATAGTCTAACCCTAAATCTAACTGTAACCCTAACCCTATTCCATTTTGCCCCCTTGTAGTCCATGCTATACACAGCCTCTAAATGGGAAGTGTTATAGGCACCACCTGAAATTGGATGTTTTCCAATCTTTTATCCAAAGAAAGGATTCTAACAGGGGAATAAAGGGACTAGGCCCTGCTGTGATCACAACAGTCCCCAAATACAGAGATCTCGACACCAAGGGTCTTCCTCATCCCCACCATGTCTCTGCTTGGAGTCATGGGCGAGTACGAGTGGGTGCAGTGATGTCCTCCTACCTTCTTGCTTGGGAATCAGGAGAAAAGGAGGTTTTGCCCTCTGGAGTGGCAACGGATGATCAGGGCAGGGACAGGAGTGTAAGAATAGCAAATTCCATGGCTCCAAGAAGCACTTGCGTTTGCATGTACCACAGCCAAGTCAAGCCATGCGGACATACCTGCTGGCTGTTCACCTGAAGCACTAGAAGAAGACCTGGAAATGTTGATGAACATCATTCAAACCTGCAATCTTATTCTGCTCATCAACTCTACCTCAGGTCCGAATCTGGAACTATCAAGTAGAGCGAGCCGTTACTCAGACACACAAGTGTAAAAGTTGTATGGGAACAAGATGAGCATTACCAACACTGCTTTCAGAAAGGGCTGTTGAGGCCAGGCTTGCCTCTAACTGGGCAGGCCTGATGAGGCCTCCATCCCTCAAGGTGGGCATATTCCCTGATATGACCACAACTCCCTCCTCTGGGAGCATCTTCCATGTCTGTCTGTCGTCTCTGAGGTTCCATTTCTCCAAGATCCTGGGCCACCTCTGGTCTGGGCTCTCAGCCCTCCTGGGGTAGAGAGCACCCATGTCAGTTCACACAGTGTGCAGGTGGCGTTGGCACCCCAGGGCTGGTTTTAAGTCCAGAACACTCACATCCTCTTTCTGTTTCAGCAGATGTTTCTTTTGCCACCCGCCCCCCCACCCCCGCTGCTCCCCCAAACACCCAAACAGTTCATTTCTCAGGTTTCTAATTCCAGCCAACAATTTGTGCCAATAGCCTCATTGAATCCTCCTCCTTGCTTGGTTTTTCTCACGGCCTTCCTCTTCCTTTATCAGTTTTATCCACAGCATCTTGAACCTATTGTGAGTTGCTGGGAGAATGACAGCCTTATTTTCTTTTCTCTGAGTTAGTCAGCCTAATGGATAGGATTTACAGGATAGTTGGAGAGTTGGATCTTCACTTGACACCCATTAATCCACTGAAAGGTTTTTAACAGTGAAGATGATGGCTATGCAGTACTTGTCCTTAGACCTTTGCCACGGGCTGAGTTTAAAGTGACCTTATCACTCTAAGACTTTACCGCCTCTACTCTCAAGTCTTGGACTTAAGGAAGAGTCGTCTCCTGCAACCTTACACTTGCTTGACTTCCCAGTTCCCCTCTGTTCGTTTTCTTTCTTGTGTGCAAACCAGCCAGGTTCTCTCCGAGTTCATCTTGTGTTGTTAACACCTTGCCTCACACAACCCTAACTACATTCTGCTTTCCAGTCTGTTCCATTCAGTGCATAAGTTTGTTAGGGTGAGATCTGCCTCCTGGTGGAAAGATGGGTGACAATTTTCCAACTGTTTCCACTCTGCAGCATGGATCACCATCTTCCAGCCTCTGGCGCAGGGTTCCTACTGTTCACCTCTGCTCACAGAGCCAATGCCATCTGTGCGAGGATTGTGTTTTCGCTTCAGGCCCTCCATGAGTGAGGCTGCACCTTGTGTGCTCCGGGAATGAGTGTCCCTCGCATCTCAGGGTCTCTCAACAAACCCTCATTGGCTGCACACACCACATGGTCTACAGGAGTCTAGATCCACGAGCCCCATGTTCATCCTACTTGCCTGTGAAGCCTCTGTGATCGGGCAGGATAGAGGGTAGGGGGTGGGGGAGAAAGCAGCAGGTGCTACACTGGCTCCTGAAGTCTCCACCCCAGCAATAGCATGTGTCCACCATGCTCTCACATGTGTCCCTAACCAAACCAAGACACACGACCTTACCTGACTCTGTGCACACATGTCATCTTCCCAAGTTTCTAGAATAAAAGGAAGGAACTGAGACATGACATCGTTCCTCTTCCTGGACCTCTTCTCACAGGCTCCATGTTAATCAAGGTTTTTGCCAGCTAAACCCATGTATTATGTCTCCGTTTCTCCATGTATAATAGTCTGTGATTTACAACTGCTAATGTAGAAGTTTGACGCCGATAACTCAAAGTGTAAAGCTATTGAAAATTAATGTACAGGCTGTATAGATTGGCAAAAAAGGCCCAGAAACTCTCATAATTCATCTTGTAACCCTAGAGGGAGGGAGGCATTATTTGGCCTTTAACAAAGAATTTATAAGCATGAATTTTGCAGGAAGAAAGTCACTCGAGAGGGAGGGAAAGAGGACTCGGAGGCAGAGTCGCAAGCTTTGTGATGCTGCCTGGTTGCCGTGTGCAGCTCCTAGCACTGCCCCAAGCTCACGCGGGCTGCTCTGCCCTTATGCAGCCTGTCTCCTTCCCCATGGACCTCAGACGTTGCTCCGTGAGGATAAAAGCAAAGGGACACTTTTTCTCTTCCCTGTAAAGCCATACAGACCCCACCGAATTAGAGTGGAGAGGCAGTCCTCTAAACAATTAAGCATTCAGTGCTGGTGTGAAAATGCTGCTGCGTGACCACAGAGTGCCTGCTGCTCCGCACGTCTAAATGAGCTTGATTAGAATTTACAACAATTCTGAAAAAAAAAAAAAAAAAACCACAAACGACCACTCAACATCTCTTTACTCCCACATGACCTTGGAGCATGATTTGACACACCTGATACCTCCCCCCCCCCGCCCCACTTTTTAAACATTTTGGTTTATTTATTTTGGTTTATCTATTTATTTTTGAAAGGCAAAGATATAGACAAAGAAGCAAGCAGAGGCCCTTCCGCTGCTGATTCACTCCCCAAATGACAGTAACACTGGGGACTGGCCCAGGTCAGAGCCAGAAGCCAGGCTCTCCCTCCCAGTGTTCACATGGGTGGAAGTCATCCATGTACCTGAGCTATTATCTGCCATCTCCCAGGGTCTGCGACAGCAGGAAGCTGAGGTTGGACGCAGAATCACAACTTAACCCTAAGCAATATGGGTCATGGGCATCCCAATCGGTGTCTTAGCACCCCCAAAATTCTCTCCTTTTTAAGTAAAGATCTATTTTATTTAATTGAAAGGGTGACAAAAGTGAGATATTCCAACCACTGGTTCACTTCACAAATGAATTCAACAGTCAGGACTGGACCAAGCGTAAGTCAGAGTCCTGAAACTCTACTGAAGTCTCCCACGCGAGTGCGGGAGCTCAAGCACTTGGATCATCCTTTATTGCTTTCCAAGGTGCATTAGCAGGGAGTTGGGTTGGAAACAGAGCCCTCAGGAGTGGTATCAGTGGTATGGATCAGGACTGGAATCAGCATGCCACTTTCATGTGATATGCTGGCATTGCAATGAGGGGCTTAACACACAGTGCCACAATGTCAGTCCCTCCTCCCAACATTTTGTAGTGCTTCCAGTGGATGATTTGAGACCTTCTTGCTTTTCCTCTGACCAACCCATCCACTCTTTCTGCATCTCCTTTGCTGATTTCTCCATAACTTCCTCACCTCTTTTGGTGGAACTCACTGGGTCCCAATCCAGGAGACCTTGGTCAATTTGTACCCACTCAACAAATGCATGCACCTATCTCTTGACTTTCAAAATCATCTCTATGAGAGGACTCCAACCTCTCAGTCTCAGCCCAGAACTCTGCAGTGAACTCCACAGACTTGGACTAAATTGTTGACGTCACATCTCCACCGACACGTTTCAAGCTGAACAAGACTGAAATTCTTGTTTCAGCTCTCAAGTCAACACCAAGTCACCACTACCATGACCAGCAACCCCCTCTTAGTCAAGGAGAATCCCACCCTCCTTGTAGCTCAGGCTGCATGCTGCGAAACACCCTTGCTGTGTCTTTTCTGTCCCATGGCATGTATGACCCAACTGAGAGTTTTAGTAGTCTTTCCTCTTCAAGGTAAATCCAAGCCACCGTCCAAGCTAGCTGCTCAAGCCACCATCTCGCAATGGGATGGTTGCATTACCCTCTTGATTGGTCTTCTTGCCCCCTCCAGTCTGTTGTCAGCACAACAGTCAGACTGACTCTTTGAAAGCAATTCAGATCAAGCCAAACTTTTGTGTCAAGTCCTCAAAGGGCCCCCAGCTCTCTCAAAATCAAGCCTCAATTGTGCCCCTGGCCAGCTTCTACCTGCTGCATCTCACCTCTTGGAACAGAGCCCCCTTTACTGCAAGTGAGCTGCACAGGCCCCAAGGGCTCCTTGGTCAGGCTAAGCAGCCTTCCCACTCAGAGCCTGGCACTCGCTGTTCTGTTTGCCTGCAAAGCTCGTTCCCACACTTCTAGGTCTCTGTCCTCGGGTCTCACCCCTTTCCAGAGTGACTTTCTAACCACACCCCCATACAGATGTAATCCTTTTTTGGCCCCTTCCTTGGCCCCTGCCTTGGTAGAACACCCATGCCACCTAGCTGTATGTGCACTTATTTCCTGGGATCTCCTCCCATGAACAGTGGCTCTAGGAGAGAACTGGAAGTGTGTCTGAGGAAGTGTTTATTTAAAAAGATATGCTCAGTGCTTTCAAATGCTGATCCTGTGTTTCCATAATTAGAGTGACATCAAGGTCATCCATCCTTGGCTCCAGAGACCTCGTGCCTATGTGCTGTTCCCTGGCATTCCCTGCCCCTGGCCTTCTTTGCTGAATTCTCTGCCTGGAACACCTGAGTCCCCTCATTCCGTTGCTTTTGTAAGCATCTCCTCTGTGTGTCCATAGTGAGAAAGAAGCTCTAAGATGGAAGCAACATGGGTGTGGAAGAGCTTGATCTCCAAACAGGAAGTTAGAAAAATAAAGGCTTCCAAGGGCTTGACCACAGTGACCTGAGGTCCTAGCATAAAAGATTGCACCTGTCCTGCCCTAGGGATCACACCTTCATATGAGGACTTTGGGACCACTCGATATCCAAGCCAGAGCCACCTTTCTTCCACTTCTGATCTCATCAAATGTGTGAGGTTTCCTTTCTTACCTCTACAGGCCCTTGATTTTTCCCTGTAACATCTGGAACAAAAGCGACTACTGACAGATTTGGTAAATGAAAGAACTTGCCAAAAAGTTTTGTACACTGACTCCCCACCTTTGCTGCTTAAAATCCTCTTGTGAGACGACAAACATAACCCCTTTGAGTGCCCCGAAGAGTTCAGGGTATCATCAACCCCAGGGAGTCATTGGTGCAAATGCTGACCAGTCACCCTCAGCATTCAAGCCACAGGTGGCCGAAGGAAAGGACCTCACCCTGGCGGACAAAGGGAAGTCACTATGCCCACATGAGATCATTTACAGAAGCAAAGGGGAAACTAAATTAGACCATCTTTCCACGCTATCTGGAAATGCATCTTTCATCCTAGAATTCCGTTAGCATCCATGATTCTAATGTCTAAGGCTTGAATCACCTGTTTATGCATTATGAATATGTTTCTGTGTTCAATGAACAGAAGTGGCTCTGACTTGTGAAATGGCAATGGCATTTGATGGTTTTTGTCAGCTGTGGACCAGGCAGAAAAAGAACCAATTTCTTCTGAAGGTGACAGCATCGGTCATTCAGCTCCTGTCTCCTCCCTCTGCTTCCTGTCTGTCCTGGCTCTAAATATTCCTTCTCCTACTGACCTTGGTTTCTGTCGAGGCAATAGATACATATATGCATGCAGTAAATAGATATATAGGTTAGATGGGTGTGAGGTTTTCGGAGCACTCGGATGGATGATATTTCTCTGATTTCTATTTTTCTCCAGCATTTCTTCTCTGCTCTCACTTTTCCTCCCCTCCCAAACTTCCCTTGTTTTGTTCAGGTTTCCCCTGTGGGGCCATACTATAGACATATTTCTAGTGTCAGAAGCTCTAAGGATATCTAAGACTTTTCTAATTCAATACACCAAACATTCCGTGCACACATGTAGAATAAAGGATTGGGACTCTAACAATCTCACACGTTGTGCCCCCTCCACATTACTTATGCCCAAATGTGTTGGGAGGGTGCTGCATTTATGGGAAACGTTGGTGAAATTATTACTGAAGGAAAAATTAAGTGGTGATGGGGATGGTAGAAGATACTCCATATCCGGAGGAGTATTGGCTACAGCAAAAATGACTCAAACTGCCTTGGTACTAAGATATGAATGATTCATATGGCCATATTACACATTAAGATTTACTTATTTATTTTGTCTTTCTTTTGTTTTTCTTAAGATTTACTTATTTATTTGAAGGACAAGAAACCGAGAGAGAGAAACAGAGAGAGAGGTTGATTTTCCATCTGCTGGTTCAGTCTTCAGATATTGCATTAACCACATATGTGAGCCAGACCACGGCCAAGAGCCAAGAACTCCTTCTGGGTTTCCCACATGGGTCAAGTACCTGGGCCGTCTTCTGCTCTCTTCAAATGTGTTAGCAACAACTAGATCAGAAGTGGAGCCCCTGAGATTCGAGCTAGCACTTAGATAAGGGATTCCAGTCATTGCAGGTGTCAGCCTAACCCCATGCCATGCTGCCAGTCCAGGCAAACATCAAGCATTACAGTTATCAGCTCAACCCACTGTGCAATATGCTGCCAGTCCAGGGCAAATGATGTCCATGTGGGACCAACTCCATGCCTGGTTGGATCCAGATACTGAGACAATGTGGTCAGAAATCTCCCTCATCCCTCAGCTCAGCTGTCCACTTGCTGGCATGAGGTGTCCTTCTGAGGACAGTGAGAAGGGCAGCAGCAGTACTAAGCCTGTCTGTCCACTGGTGGGAGGAGGTCGCTTCCTCAAAGCCCACGGAGATCCTGCGTTGGCCCAGCTGGAGGAATGGCCTCATCCCTGAACCAATCAGTGAGACCAGGGAAGGAGGCTGAGGTCCTCGCTGCTAGAATCATATGGACTTAGAGTGTAGCAGGGGATGGTTGACACCACAAGATGGAATGCTGTTATCAGACAGCAGTGACAAAGGTCTGTTATTCCGTTCTACATGAATACATGTGGAATCCATTGGAGAGAATTCAGTGTGGAACATGATTAGCAGATCAGGAACGTGGAAAAGAACTTACATCAGTCGGAGAGGCTCCTCTGCCCACTTCCAAGGAGATTCTTTAGGTTATTCTATATGTTACTAAGCCATGCAACCAGCCAGCAAACACAAGAAGGGAGCAGTAAACCAGACAGACTGCAGGTTGGAGCCCTGTCCTGCCCGGTCACTCAGCCAATTCACAACCCTCGTGGTGCCAGTTTCCCCATGAGTCAAAGGATCCTTGCATGGACTAGGACGTTTTGGTCCCAGTCAGCTCAGGGCAAAGCGCTGGAGTCAGTGCCCTGGAAGCCCTGCCCCCACCCAGAGCCTCCCCTCCCATCCGGGTTCCGCATGCTGTGTTTCAGCATTGGCTTTAGGATGAAAGGGTTTAAATGCAGAAACCTTGCAATTAAAGACTCACTGACACTTCATAATCACACGTGTTAACGAGGGCAGAGTATTACCAATTCTGAACACCTGGAAGCTGCTTGGGACACCCTCAGCTGGTGCCAGCTGTATGGGTTCTCTATGAACTCACTGGAATGGCCCCTTTGGAGGAGGCAAAGGAGGCTCCATGGCAGAAGCAAAACCTGGCATGTGAGCCCGGCCCTGAAATACAATAGGACATAGCTCGGGAGAGGACCTGGATTCTTTTTAAGTTCATCTTGCTGTAAAATTAATCACAGCCTACTGTGAAGGAAGAAGCTGGTCAGTTAGTGGACAATGAAGCTGTAGTGTGTTTTTCCTGATGTTCTCTCCCCTTTCCTCATCCCAGATCTCTCCACCCTGGGGGCAGGCATCTGACACAGTAGTCAAGGCACCATCAGGGTGCTCACATCCCATATCAGAATATCTGGTTCAAGTCCCAGCTCCTTGCTTTCCAACCCAGCTCATTGCTAAGCTCCTGGGAGGAGGCAGGTAACAACTCAAATAGTTGGGTTCCTGATAGCCACGAAGGAGACCTGGTTGGAGTTCCAGGCCTCTGGTTTCATTGTGACCCAAACCTGGCTATTAAACACACTTGGGAAGGGAGCTAGGAGATGGAGAATTTCTCTTCCATTTCTCTCTCTCTTTCTTTCTCTGTATGTGTGTCTACATCTGCCTATCTCTGTCTCTCTTTCTCTTTGTTACCCTGCCTTTCAAATGAGAAAGAAAAATTAAATGTAAAAATTAATGAGTAAATGAGAAAAAAATTTCAAAAGATTTTCCAGGATCACCATTGTGGTATAGCAGTTAAAGCTGTTGCCTGAGACACCAGCATTCCATACGGGTGCTGATTGGATCACGGCTGCTCCACTTCTAATCCTGCTCCCTGATAATGGCCTGGGATAGCAGGGGAGGTTGACCCAAATGCTTGAGTCCCTGTACCCATGTGAGAGACCTGGAAGAATTTTCCTGTCTCATGAGATTGGCTTGGCCCAGCCCTGGCTGCTGCGATCATTGGCCATTTGGGCAGTGAATTACTGGTTGGAAGATTCTCTTGCTCTCTCACTCTCTCTAACTCTACCTTTCATATAAACACTTTGAAAAAATAGTTGGCAAATGTCAAATGAGGCTCTGCCTCTCAATGCATACTCCCCTTGTTTGATAACTGCACGTGGGTCATGGCGGGGGGAATTTTCCCAAAATACTGTAATGTTCCTTCCACCAGATAAGCCCCTTTGAGATGTCATTGGATGCAACGAAAGCAAAAGCAGGACTGTTTACAATGGAGAGGGGCTTTGAAAACGTATATGGAAACGTAAAACCGTATACTCATGCAGGGTTTCTCTTTTTGCACCAAAATAAGCTTACTTTTTAATTTCATTTTTCACAAATGTTCTGAAGTTCCTTCATGCTGACTTGCTCTGATGCACAGTGAAGCCAACCCAGAACTAGCACTGAAAATGCCTTATCAGGGCCTGGGTTTCTCTAAAAGGCAGTGAGGCAAACGTGTGTGTGTGTGTGTGTGTGTGTGTGCGCACATGCCCTCATGTGCGTGCCCACCATGGTCCTTCCTGAGTGTTGACAAGCAGGGATTCACTTATCTAAACTATGCCACATATGCACACGTTGTGTCCTCATGAAAGAAGGTGAGAATTGTAGGATGCTCTGCCAAGGTCTCCAGGAGGCACTGCTCTCTGAAAAACTCAACTTGCTGAGCAAAGTTGCAGAAGACGGAAAATAGTTACATAATAATCATGCATGAATCTATGCTTGTACATGATGAAAAGGATTCTACACTTCTCTCAGGAACAACGGCATGACACAGCAGGTTAAGCCAATGGCTATGATGACAGCATTCCATGTGAGGATGGGTTTTGAGTCCCAGCTGCTCCGTTTCTGATCCAGCTCCCCGTGACTGCACCTGGGAAAGTGGCAGAAGATGACCTAATTGCTTGGGGACTCTGGCACCCACATGGGAGACTCAGCTGGAGCCCCAGCCTCCTGCCTTCAGCCTGGCTCAACCCTGGCTATTGTGACTATTTGGGGAGTAAACCAGCAAAAAGAAAGAGTGAAAGTGAGAAAGACCCTGGATTCTCTAATTTTAGAAGAGCCCCATGAGCTCCCATGAGAAAAAACTACATTTTCCAGATTCCCTTCCACTGAGACCTGTGCAGTGGGTGAACACAGTGAGATAGGCAACTTGTAAACATGTCTTCAAACAGAATGGAGATGTCCTCCACATGGCCTGTGTTGCCTGCATAATGCTGGACTTTGTTTTTGCTGTCTCAGAAAGAATCAACAACAAGACAGAAGGGGTTTGGATTCCCAGCTGAGAGCCAGCCATTGAACCCTTACGCTGTGAGAGGAGGGAGAAGTCAGCTCCTGTCTTACTTTCATACTTGTACTTCCGGGGTCTTGTGGTTCCTCATACAAGAGATTGTTCCCAGATACGGACTGTTGTGGCTTCTGAGCTGAAACATTAGGAATAGGGAGACAGTGATTCCTACTCCTGTTACTTCTTGACTTAATACTGTTCATCTTTAGATTTTGCAAAGACTATGTTTTAGCTGTTAATCTCTGGGCGCTCAGGTGCCAACATGCAGTTATCATAATCCTTAGCCCATGACACACTTTTATCATTGCTCCATGTAGGGCTCCCAATTATATAATTAACAGTTAATTAATTTGATTTTGTTTTAAACAATAAGTACTGTCAACCATCCTCCACAATCGAAGATAGGACCTGGGCTGTGACCTTCATCTTACGGTACACAGTCTCACCACCCCTAGCCCTGCTCCCCACCACTAAGGGAAACTGAGCATTCTCCTGAATCCCACCATCGCTTTGATCTTGCTGTGTATTGCATTGTATCTGTGTGAGCTTCTTAAATGGCTCTGCTTTAAAGCTGGTTTTGTGCTTAGCAAGGGGATACCACATTATATTTGAAAATGTGGGGCCTTGTTCACTTTCTATCATGTTTCTAAGACACATACTTGGTTTATTGGTAGGCTTTGGCTATTGGGTCCACTGGATTTTCAGTACCTCTTGTTATGCAGGTGCTAAAGATGCCTTGGGAAACCTTCCTAGGAGTGGCACTGCTGGGTTGTGGGAAAAGGGAGCATCTATCTTCAGGGATGTTACTGAGGAGCAACACATCCAAGGCAGCAGGTCTAAGCTTGCCTGCTGGATTCAAGATGGCTTCTCTGGCCATGTTCCACACTGTGCATGTTAGGTTTCCCTATAGTGACCCAGAACTTTTGTGGGCTTGCTCTATATTCCGTGCTTTCATTTCCCCATCTGGAACATAATTCCTTTCCAGGCGTGTTTCATGGAGCACCTTAATTGTGTCCTCCATGGATCAGCCAATGCCAAGATGAGTAGACAAAACTGGATGTAAACCTTTGGTACCCACCAGTGGCTAACTGTTTGGCCTTGGGCAAGGCACCTGCCTTTGTTGAGTTCTTATGTCTGTTAAGCATCAAGCATCCCGGTGTTCCTCCTCACTACAAGGTGGAAAGCCCAAGAATTCAGCAGGTACCTCACAGGAAGAAAGTGGGAAGGAAACAGAAGTAGCAGCTGGAGAAAGGATCGAGTCTCTAGGTACACAGGAAGGACCAAGGCTCATTAAGGCCTGATGTGGCCTCCATGCTACTCACTCCACTTTTCATCCACTCACAGGCTTTTCCTGAGTGCCCACAAGTTGTGACAGGATGTTCTAGGTACTTGGAATGCAACAGGGAGCAAAACAGAGATCCCTACCCTAGAGGGGCTGATAGTTCAAGCAGAAGAGAGAGGCAAAATCAATGAACATGATTAAATAAAGAAGAGGATCCATTGGAAAGTCCTGAGTGTGCTAGACAAAGGGCAATAAGATGGGTAAGGGTTGGGGTTCATGAGTGTGGGGTTGGAGGCAGCTGCACTTTTATAAGGTGGGGTGAGCCTCATAAGAAATAGGTTTTGAACAAACCTAGAAGAGGTGAGAGGAAAGAAGGATGTCCAGAGGTCGGGGAGGAGGTGTTCCAGCAAAGGATGAGCTGCCCAGAGACCTGGTATAATGAGGCAGCCCCTAGATGTCCACAGAGTGGCATGAGCCAGGGAGGATAAAGACAGCAGTCAGAGGAGCGACAGGAGCTATCTCAAGTGGGGTGCAATGATCACTGTCAGGACTTGCTTTTTATCTGCAAAAACATGGAGAGTCATGTGGGACAGTGGACACAGTAGCCTGGGATGAGGTTACAAGCAGCTGAAGGGTAGAACAGGGCTGCAGGAGCTGCTTTAAGTTCACTCACATGATGGGTGGCCAGCAGATTTCTGTTCTAACCACATCGACTGCTCCATAGGTTGGCCCATGACTTGCCATTTGGCATCTGCCAGAGTAAGGGATGAGGAGGTTGAAGGTGGAGGGGAGACAGAGTGAGACAGACAGGTAGACATAGATTCAGAGACTGGTAGACAAACTGACAGAGAAAAAGAGAAAAAAAAGGAGAGAGAATGACAAGTCATAGAGACAGAGACACAGAGGAAGATTCAGGAAGGGAGACAGAGAGAAAGGGTCAGGGGAGCAGAGCCTGTCTTTTGGCCCCAGTTTGTTAAGAATGAATTCCTAAATCTAATCCATGATTGCAAAAGTGGACCAATCACAGCGGAAAGGATCCCACCAGATGGGACTCATTGTCAACCATTTGGGATAAAGAGGACAAGAGAAGAAACAGAGAAGTGAGGTAGAAGGTGCCCATCGTGTACAGGAGAGAGAGGCTCATGTGTCTCTCATCAGTACAGGAAAAGGAGTGCCTGGGTTCCAGGTGTGCATTTTGACGATGGACAGCAGACGGTTTCCTGACTGCTCACGTGTGAGATGTGATGTTAGGCAGTGATGGAGAGTGGCTGTGAGATTGCTTATCTGAGAAACTGACACTAATCTGCTTCATCTCAATGGCTGTGCCCACTCTGAATATTTCAGACACACAAAATCATAAAGTCTGATAACTTTACATCTTTATACAATTAGTGTATTTGTAAGGCACATCCATGTTGTCGCACGTGTCAGTGTTTGTGGTTTAATAGTATTTCACCGCATGGACCACAGATCGTATCTGCATTCTTTAGATGACAGGCGTCAGGTTATTCTTCCTTTCTAGCTAGGACAATCTGCACTGCAATGGACATCTGTGCAGGACTTCTCAATGCTTCTGGATATGTAGCTGAAAGTCCAATTGCTGTGTCACATTCTATGGTTTGTGTTCTGAGGAGCCACCAACTGCTCTCCACATTTTGCAACATTCCTGCCAGCAATTGCAAAGCCTTCGTTGTTGATTCTTACTCTTGTCTATTTTTCAGTTTTGGTCATTCTGGTGACTATGAGCTGGTATCTCACGGTGGTTTTGAGTTAGATCTCATGGATGATGGCTGGTGCTCACTTGTATTTTGTTATCAGTCATTTGGACATCTTCATCCTTTGCCTGTTGTTCAACGCTCTTGATTGCCTCTTGTTGAATTCTCAGTCTTACATGTAACTTTGATTCTAGACCAAATGCATGAGTGGCAAGTGCTTTTTTTTCTCATTCTGTAGATTATCTTTCCTCTCTTGAGAGCACCCTTTGGTGTACAGAAGTGTTTCATTTTTGCCAAGTCAAATTGATTTTAATTTTCCTTTGTTGCTTGTCAGAACAGGGTAGACGCACTTGCCCAAATCTAAAACTTTGATGACTCTATCAGATGGAAGGAAGCATAAATTCCAAGTGGGAAAAATAACAAATATCCACCACAATTAGCAACTTCACAAGCTGTCAGGCAGTTTAAACAAGATGACGTATACCAAGCACTTAGCACAGGTTAAGTGCCCAATAAATCTTCACTCCTATTATTTGAGACCAACACAGTGCTTGATATGTGATTCTGAACAGACTAAGTACGGTGGGAGCAGATACTGCAATGTTCTCTCTTGGTCTTTTTCCAGAGTAACTCTTCACTCTGTAAAGGTGGGGAGAGAAGAGGGAAAGGATGGTGGTGGAAGTGCAAGTTATGAAAAAGAATGCCAACACTCCCAGTGTGTCTGCTCTCTATGCTATGGCAATAGGTCCAGAGCTGATCCTCTAGGGGGGAATGTGTGCTTAAGATCCTGTTTTACAAAGAGTATTTTTCCCTCAGTGAGTTTAACGCATGGTCAAGACACAGAAACTGAGTCCTCAGCAACATGCACAGTGTGACATTTCTAAAATTCCCCTTTCCACCCTGTTGCTCAGCATGTAGTTCTTTGTTCTTTCACAAGTTAGGAGGCTTGTGCTTTGTTTTTGCTCTTTTTTTTCAATGAGAGAGAGGAAGAGAAAGCATGCTCGTACCTGCCAAGTTACTCTCCACTCACAGTGACAGGATCTGACCCAAGCTGGAAGCTGGCAACGAGACAGGTCTCCCATACAGGTGGCAGAGACTCATCCATCTGAGCCCTCACTGCCAGCTGTCAGGGTCTGCATTAATAGGAATGACAAATCAGGGATCATCTCCAGTGTAGGCACCCCCATTAGGGACCCAGGCAGCCTAACAAGAAGCTTAATTATTGATCCGTACATTCACCTATTTTAAGTGAAGACAGGCCCCTTGTATCCAGGAATGTCCCCTTTGAATGGGCACCCTGTCTTCTTTGCTCATAGGTGGCCATGTTACCCATATTTCCCAGAATAACCGTATCCTTCTGGTGAACTCAGACCCCTTCCCAGCCTCCAAAGAGAAAGTCCCCATCTGCTTACAACAGCCACTCCTTCCATCTTGGTGGCTGCCTCGGGAATGGTACTGCCTTCCCCATTTTCTGGTGAATAATGTGAAAGCAAACCTGCCAAGCGACTCCTGGGAGATCCAGGCATCCCCAGGTAGAAAGAGGGTGACAAGAGGAGATGATGTTCTCTTCTGCTGTATCTCATTGTGACTGCAAGCCAACCTTCACACTGCTGGAGCCAAGAGACTTCTACCAGATTCAACATGGTGGCATAGGAAGAGCCTGGAGCTTCCGTCGGCGGCACGGTGCACGTTTGCAACCCTGGAGTTGTCTCATCCTCTGATTGGTGAGATGACAGATGCCTTTTATTTAATGCATTTTTAAACTAGGTTTTCTGTTACTTGCAGCTGGCAGCACCTTGCAGAATGCATAGCTACAGAAGGGACTGACAGAGGATTCCATTACACTGTGCAGGTTGTGAATCAATCCTTGGGGCTGATAGGGTGGGCATGTTACAGTTTGATTCCCCCAGAGACTCTGACATGAAACAGAAACTCAACAATAGTTTCATGTGTCTCTGCTGGGAATTCATCAGTGAAAAAAGATCGGAGGCAGAAATAAAGAGATTGCATTCTTTATAAAATGAGAAAAGAAACAATACAGACAGAAAAAAAACACATAAAAATAGGGGTTCAAAACTCTCCAATTCTATCAGCCTTTAAGAGCTGCTGGTGTTGTTATCTTTAAACGGGGAAGAGAAAAAAAGCCAAACATATAAACTTGTGAACCATGTTAGACACTGAGCAAGTGAATTATTTAGTTCAAAACCTGGGGATGGAATGTGTTGGGTGGCTAGTGCAGAATCCAAGTGGTCAGAGCAGAGAAGCAGAGCTCTCCAGAGAATTAGAAGGCAACAGAGCAGCTCCATGCACAGAAAGATTCATGATGTGAAGAAACTAGCTCACATGCCTTTGGGGTTGGCTGGTCTCCAGGCCTGCAACTGGCAAGCCACACACCCAGGCTACCCAATCCTTCAGTTCCCAAGGGTTCAGAAGATCCATGTCCCAGTTGAAGATGGCCAGGAGGCATTCTCTCTTATCTGGGAAAAAGTCAGTCTTTTGTGCTTCAGACCTATGCCTGACTGAATAAAGCCCACAATAGACAGTGTAAGTTGCCTTGTTAAGTCTACAAATCTGGACATACATTTCACCCAAGAACACCCTCACAGAGATACAGGATAACATTTGCTAAAAAACCTTGGCACCCCAGCCCCCCATCCAGTCAAGTTGATACATAAAATTAACCTTCATCATTTCCATGAACATAGTCTTTACGCCTTGCCATGAATTAATTACCTGTAAACCGCCCCTCGATTTCCTACCATGGCATCATTCAGTTAGAGGTTAATCAGCTCTCCCTCCACACCCTACTGTGAAGCTCCTTGGTTACAGTTTTCTTTGGACACACTTATATATCTAGATGTTTCACACTGTTTTTTCTTTTCTTTTTGTCTCAACAGATAGCGGGTAAAATCACAGACCCGGGTCATAGGGTGGAGGGTCTGGATTTGGAGCCTAGAACCATGCCTTCAGGGTGTTCTCAGTATCTACACCAGTGAAGGTTGCCTTTCACAGAACTCAGTTGCCAGCTCATGGAAAGCTATTTCTTACTGATCTCTGAGTCCCTTACGCCTTATTTCCATGCTTTGCACACTTTCGGGAAATACTTGCTGAATTGGATATTAAGCTACGTGCCTCTTTTGAGAAGATTACATAACCAAGGTTTACTGCTCCCTGGGTCTCTGAAACTATCATACCAGCTCTCCACTTTGCCTGATCACAGAAACGGTGAGAAACTGGGGGCATGGACCCGGTTGCTGAAACAACCCGAGCTAACCCTAGCTTTCACAGCTGCTAAGTAACCTCAGCCATGTTTCATAACATCTGTGTGACTCTGATTATTTTCTCCTGAGAGGATAGAGGTGTTTCAGCAGAAAACAGCACACCATCTCAGAAGCTCTTCTCTGGATTATCTGAGCCAGACTTCACACACACTGCTGATAACTGCAAGTCAGGCAAAATGCCTCTGATGGGTAGATGTGCAACTTCTTCCCTGTCCTGTCGCTTCGGCCCTTCAGCCCCCAGGCTTGCCGTGGAAGGAGCTGGGTCACTTCTATTTGCCATTCCTTTCAGCACTGCTAAAACAATTATAGTATTTACTTAGCTTCTGCCTTATATGTAATATTGAAATGTATCATAGGTCCCTGTATTATTTATCTGAGAGCCATGGCTTTCCTTTAAAAAAAAAAAACAAAAACGGCTTTACGACACAATCTGCAAAATGAGGAGTTAATACGGATGATCTCAAAAGGCTGTTTTAATGAATGAATGTGATACCCACTAACACTCGACCTTTTTGCTGTGTTCTTCAAAAGGTACACTGGACAGGTGCTACAGCAACTAAGACACACTTGGGACCCAACATTCCAGATCAGCGTGTCTGGTTTCACATCTAGGTTGTGCTCCCAGTGTCAGTGTCCACTCAAGGAGACAGTGGAGTGACTCAAAGTGTTGGGTCATTCCCACTCATGTGGGAGATCGGGTTGAATCCCAGGTGCACCGTCCTTCATAACTAGTTGTTGAAAGATGAACGCAGCGGTGAATCAATGAAATAAGTTCTCTTCTTAAAGATGTATTTATTTTTACTGGAAAAGCAGGCTTAGGAAAGAGACAAAAAGATCTTCTTCTTGATGGTTCACTCCCCAAGTGGCAACAACGGCTAGAGCTGAGCCAGTGAGCAGCCAGGAGTTTCTCCAAATGCAGGTGCAGGGTCCCAAAGTTTTGAGCTATCCTCTACAACTTTCCAAGACCACAAGCAGGGAGCTGGATGGGAAGTGGAGCAGCCAGTACACAAACCTGCACCTGAATGGGATCCTGGAATTTGCAGGGGGAGGATTAATCAATAGAGCCATTGTACCAAGCCCAAAACTTTTATTCCAGAGGTTGGAATGTCTACAGTAAGGAGAGTGAGGTGTTGGAGCATGCCCCATTGGCATCCATGGAAGAATCAGCATTCAGGTGGATACAGCCAGGAAGAAACGCTCTGATTCCGAACCTCGCTGCTCGCAAGGCCAAGAGCAGCTGCGTCACAGGCGACCGGATGTTCCTGTCAGGAAACGCGGCCACAGGGATGAAGGCGCAGAACTTTAAACAACAAAATGGCGCCCCCATAGCGGTGATGGGTTTTTAATTGGATGAGTTCACCGAAGGAGACAAAAGGCTGCCTGCCAGTGTTAAGTGCCTCAAGATGGGTCTGAAGATCAGTTAAAGCTAAAAGCAATTAGCAGAGGAATTAATTGAAGGGGAGATTTAAAACAAACAAAAGATCTGTTCATTTTCAAGCTATTTGGGGAGTCTATTTCAGTTTGTGGTTCTAACCTGAGTGAATAAGAACCCAGCGTGGCTGCCCCGGACAGCAAGGAGGCTGTGCTCTGGGGACCTTTTGCTCATGGCCTGGGAGCTTCCAAGCATTGCATGTGAACACAGTGCAGGGCTGCGAGGATACTGGATGCCCTGGAGTCAGCCTGGCTCGGAGGTTATCACCAAGATCCCCGAGTTGCTGCGTGGCTGCCCTTCCTATCCGGAGCTCTTCACCAAGGAAGAATTCTCTTTCAGTCCTACCATCAAGCTTTTTAGGGGAAAGTCGTCTTGTGCATTTGTGCCAATTTTCCTCAATTGCTTGAGTGCGGTAGAAAATGCACAAAGTGGACTCTAACAGCCTTTCTGTTCTATTCTCCTGAGTGCGCTTCACCCAGCCGCAGAGTATCACCAATCAGCAGTTCTGGCTTCCAGCAGAGGGCAGCCCTGGGTGGGACGTCGGGTGTCCCGCCCAGGGCCACGGTGAGGGTGGAATAGGCCTGAGTGGATGAAGCTTCCCTCCTGCCCAGGACAGCTGCAGGTCTCCGGCTGTCCCCTCTGGTGGCCTTCAGCCCCGAGCACTTTCGGACTGGGTTCCTGACTTGCTCCTCTTCTCTTTCGTGGCAATCCCTCACCTGACCTTTTATCATTCCTAACGTCGGTCACTTTGCGCATGCACAGCAAGGATTCTCTCTTGGTGGTCATTTGAGGATCTACTATGCATATGTCATTGTTGTAGGCGCTTGAGGACCTAGAACGGAACAAGAGAGACAAACCCCTCATAGAGCTTCCGTTCTAGCCAGGAAACAGTAAAACAAGAACACTCCTAAAGCTTGCTGCATTCATACAATAGAAAGAAATGTTAAGGAGAGGGTCTTACAGCGTAGTGGGATACACTGCTGCTTGGGACACCTGTGTCTCATGTCAGAACGCTGGTTTGAATCCTCGCTGCTCCACTTCAGATCCAGTTTCCTGCTAATGCACCTGGGAGGCAACGGAGGACGACTCAGCGTGTGGGAGCCTGCTGCAGACATAACAGACCTGGGTGGAGTTCCCAGCTCTTGGATTTGGTCTGGCACAGGTCTGGCTATCACTGGCATTTGAGGAATGGAACAGTACGTCAAAGATCTCTCCTCTCATTCTCACTCTCTTTCTTACTCTGACCCCGCCTTTCAAGTAGTTAAAATAAATAAGTGCGCATTACACAATGGTACGTTTATTTAGGGGTAAACATTTATAATATTTAAATATTTCTAAAATTTAATTATTTGAATATTTATAATATTTATAAATAAACATTTGTAATATTTCCAGAGGAAGTATTTTTAAGAATAGTACTTTCCAGGAACTTGTAGAAGAAAAATTTATGAATCTGTGCCATGTGGCAGCTGGCAGGAAGTGCAAGGGCTGAGCAGGGTGGAGCAGGCTGAGAGCTAGGAACTGTCACTTTGGGAAAGGAACAGGTGCATTGAACTCCAGGAGGGCCCTGCCAGGAAGGTGGCTTTAGCTTCAAGACATGGAGGACATCAGGGCTGAAGGTAGAAAAATCCAAGCCGGGCAGAGCAAAGTCTTTTCATGGGGTCATCCAAAGACCTGTGTTACTAGGAGGGAGTGAGGGCAGAGCGGGCAGGGCAGGGCAGGAGGACTGCAGCGCCACATAAGTGTGCGAGGACTTCTGAGTCGGGAGTCCTACAGCCTGTGAGCTGAGAGCAGCAGCATCGCACTCAGCAGTCAACGGGTTTGTTCTGCCTTGGTTTACTCCTTTAAAAAAGCTTTTTTAGCATTATACAGATACAGACACAGATGGAGATGGAGATAATGGAGATGTAGATTTAGAGATGGAGCTGGTGAAGCTAGAGGGGATAGAGCTGGCACTGGAGATGGCACAGAGATGGAAATCAGACAAATAGGAGTAGGGATGGAGACAGAGAGAGAAAGAGGGAGGGAGAGAGAGAGTGGGGAGGGGGAGAGATGTATCTGTGGTTTCTCTTCCAAATATTGACAATAGCTATGACTGAAATAGACAAAACCCAGGAGCCTGGAACTCATCCAGCCATTTGGAGAGTAAACCAAAAGATGGCCAGTCTCTCTCTCTCTCTCTCTCTCTGTCTTTCAAATAAAATGAAACTAAATGAATAATTTTTAAAAAATCAGCAGGTAGAGGATCCTGGATGCCATGTAAAATGTAGAGCCCATAGCATAAGAAAGAGGTTGTGTTGAGGAAGGTGGGGTCCAGCGTGAGTGGTGTGAGAGCTGCTCCTGTCTGCTGCAGGCCTTGTCCTGCTCCCTGGCTTTTAAAACTCAGTGTGTTATTTGGATCAAAATCAAAGGTGACATTGCAGAAGGAACAGAGCTGAAGAGAGCAAACCCTTCCTGGGCCCAGAGGACTTTGCTGTGCACACAGAGCACCACTGCTCTTCCAGTGGATCTCAGCAGGCCTTGTGTGTGGCTCATCACTGCCCAGGGAGGTGCACCACTCTTTCTTCCCACTGTCAAGCTCATTTTCTATCCAAGGACATGTGGGAGAAGTGCCTCAGCTCTGAAACGCACTGCAAGAACACAACACGGTCACCATGTGACAGACAGGGGCTCTCGGCAGGTGCCTGGCAGGATGGTGACTCATAGCTCAGATCCTCAGCAGACTCTTCCAGACTGGTCTTGGAGTGGGAGGGATGGGGTTTAATTTTGACCTAGTCCTTGCCTTCTTCCTTAGAGAAACATCCTACATACAGGCACATCCATAGTGCATAGAAAGGTCAAGTTTATTTAAAAGGCACACAGGTACAAGTGGGCACAGTTGAGAAGTGCAGTGGGCCAGAGGATCTTTGTCCTCTTGCCCTGATCTCTAATGAAGGAAGTAGACACCCCTCCCAGTTGCCAGTCTCTTTTATGCAGCCTCAAGGGGAGTGGCTGCAAGACCTCTAATCCCAAGTGAAATGCCAGGGTAGGGAGCTGCTTAACTGACTGATGGAAGAACAGAGTTACACAGGGTGGGAAGGAGGGGTACGGATTCCATTTGCAATCTAGCTACCTGCCTTACCCTTTAGCAGCCTGAGCCCTCTTTGCCCTGGGCTGTTCTTTCACTGTTACCAGGTGGCAGACACCCTGGGAAGGTTAGGAGGGAGGAGACCCTAACCCAGAGAAGGGAAGATGGAGAGGGTGTTTGCAGTGGTTTGATTTTCTGGACTTTGCCTCCCCATCAGGAAGGTGTGACCTGTAGAGCTCAGATCACAACAGGGGTCCTGAGGTACTGGGATGACTCAGTCTCTCTGGACTAAGGTGGTGTCCAGGACGTGGCACCTGCAGAAAGTCCCGGACAAATCGGGCGTACTGGTCACATGTTTTGATACCTTCCTGAGTAAGAACTAATATTTATCCATGTGGTATGCCTCTCTTTTAGCTGTAATATGATACCTGCTTAACCACCGGAGCACACGTTAATTCAAGAAACATTACTAGGTGCTTTCTCTGCACTCAGGACATCCCAAGTGGGGAGGAAGGAGTAGCAAATGAGGCAGAGGAAACTATGTCCACGTGGACTAAATAACTTGCACAGTGTAGCCATGCTTGGAGTATTATATCCATTCAACCTAAAAACAACCAATCCTACCTTGGAGAGTTACAGGATGTCAAGGAGGCCCATGAAATCCTAAGTTCATAGAACTAGAGTCAGGAGTCATCTTGTTTTCACCTGCCCAACAGGGCTTCCCCCTTCAATTACAATTTGGGAATTTCCCCGACTCTCCTCCTGATCACTTGGGATGGGGCCTGCCATTCAGGATGGGCACTGCACAGTCTTTGCTTACTGTGAACAGCTCCATGGCTATGCAGTGCACACCAGCATCCAGGTGTGCAACCCAACTAGGCCAGTTAGACCTACTCCAGAAATTCCCATCTTGCGTGGAATGCTGGTAAATGACCACAACTGAAGCTTTCCAGTGGAAACCCCTGAAGAGTCTGACCTGCTTGCTGTCTGGATTCCAACATTCACCCCACTTCCCGGCATTCCCAAAGGCCTCATGATTCAAACTTGTGTCTGAATCTTTAGGCCACTTCAGTATCTTGTTAACAGAACTTCTTGTGTTACACCAGCCAGAGTTAGTGTCTATTACTTATAACCACAGAAATCTGTTTGAGAAGTTGCCAAAAAAGTGTTATGAAAGCATTTTATTTGTGTATAGCTGTGTGCGCAAATACATATATGAGATCTATATGATATAGGTGAGTATAGCCATGAGAAATACGCTACTATGTTAGTTGGTTGTTGTGTGAACCATACAGAGGAAACTTGCACATAAACTTAGACACAGATTCACTGTCAGCCTCATCTTGTGTGACCACTGTAGTGTGTGCAGCTGGCATTAACCAAAACATCATCATGTAGCAAGTGACTGCATCATACATTGCATGTTCACATGACACACATATGTTGCAGGTCCTACGTTATGTCTCTGTGTATGTGAAAGAGAGTCTAACCAAAATGAATAACTTCATAGATAAGTTGTACGTCGTTATTTTCTCTTGGATTACCCGTGTCTTCTAATAGTTTTGAAAAGAGCATGTACTACTTCTGAATCAGAATATAATTTAAAATGCAAGTATGCACACAGCTCATAGCTGAGATCACAGGGCTTTGGGTCAAAGCTCTGCTGTGTAGTCCCGTTTGCCTTGGCCTGGAAGAGGCTCCGCAAGGTGGACTCTCCACAGGGCTGCTGATCACTGCTTGGGAATCCAAGGCTTGGGCTGTTGGCCACCGTGTGCACCACTGTGTGATAGCAAGAGTGGCTTTGCACATCTTTTAAGTCTGTCACTTCTGTTAGAAAGGAAGCTGATTTGGGGGGTGTAGTCTATGTTTTCCTGTTTCCAGTTTTGGAACCTGGAAGCAGTTGTAGGAAGGCGTGTGTGTACAGGACCCAGGCTAAGCAAATCAGAGTGCATTGTCTTGTACAGTCTCCTCCAAGTATTTGAAGCTTTGGGCCTAGAGGTAAAGGCAGCCATGGAGACACTAGATCACGAGTTTTAGGTTTGCTCAAAGTTCTATCTGGAGCATACGGATCTGTCATGCTTGTGAAAGCTGCAAAGGGCTAACAAAGGGGCAGCAGGCTTCCCTCAGACCAGAGATGGCTTGCTTTCAATGGAGCAGATATTTACCGAGCACAGTGTGTGTGTGTGTGTGTGTGTGTAGCTTTATGTTCCCAGAAGCCTAAGTTCCATTCCCCTCCCTTGGACCCTTGGGATGATCATTGTGCATGGGGAGACAAGACGAAAGGACATATGTAATAAAGACCAATCAAGCCCTGGACAGGATCAAAGGCTAAGGTGTGTGGTCCCCGCGATAAGGATGACAGAGATGAGTGAAAGATGACCCAGGAAGGATGCCTGAGTCCAGGCTGAGAGGAAATGAAGGATTTAGGTCAGCACAGAGAAGTCTGAAGGGACCCTTCGGCCAGGAGAATCAAACCGCAGCCCTGATCCAGCCCACGGGTGGTTCATTATTGAATCCCCTTCTCAGAATTTTTAAAAAATTGATAAGCTACTTACATTCCAAGTTTAAGGTTTACTCAGAAAAAAAATGAAACACCCAGCCACAGAAGGCCACACACTTGCACATAACAAGGTGGAGAAGCAGCTGGGGTCCTTCCAAGGGAGGCTAGTGCCCGCTCATTTGCCACCATCCCTACCATAGCTGAAGTGTCTGAGAGGGAGATTACATTCAAGGCTCCAAGGGAAAGATGAGGTTGAGATCTATTAGTGGAAGAGCAAAAGCCATCAGAGTCAGGGAAGAAGAAGCAGACCTCAGGGCAGACCTGAGCTGGGTACCAGGGAAGGGGAGCCGGTGTGAGCTGGAGGATACAGAGTCGATGCAGTGGACACACAGGAGCGCTCCCGCTTGGTTTAAGCATGACAAGCATGGGCCCTAGAGGAGAATCCTCCAGGATACGATGAGGGTTCTGCTGCCCTTCTGGGTCTGTCTGACCCCAGCACTTGCCTGGGAGTCCAACTGCAGCCACTGACCAACCATAATCTTGAGAAAGGTGATTAAGTATTTTAAGTACTCTCCAAAATTCAAAAAAACAATGGTGGGAGTGTACTTACCAATATTATCCTGAGAATAAGCAAAACAAGGTGTGCTCACTGCTACTTGCCAGGAAGCCTGGCCTTTGCTTTTGTCCTCACCATTATTACTGACCCATCCGGGTCCAGGATAGTGGTTACCATGGAGATGAACTTGTGGCCCCAGCACACTTAGCAGTGTCTGAAGATATCTTTGGGAGGAGGGAGCAGAGCAACAGGGATGCTGCTGGCATTGAAGGTGGATGTCACAAATGTCCCTAAATACCCCTACAATGAGCTGGACAGCCCCCCAGCAAAGCATGATCCCGTCCCCAATGTCTGCAGTGTGCAGGTAGGGGAGACCTGGCCTTGCACTGTGGTGTCGACAGACAAACGTTTCTGAGCTTGTGACAATAGTGTCCATTAGGAATACAGAGTCCTGGGATCCTAATTCCACCCACCTGGGAGCTAACCAGAAATCCACCTTCCTCCAAGGTTCCTCCCAGTCACTGTCCTCAGACAGGCCTGGCATCCACCTGGCGGCACCAAGGGGAGTTGATCCCTGTGTGTCAGTGCTCCTTGGTGGTGGATGTCTTATATGCTGATGTGTCCCTTGTGTAAGGGAGGTTGGGGTGCATTGGTCGGAGGTGGGGCTAGCTAGGGACAGCCTGGTTTGATGGAACCCATCAACCAACAAGGGCGTGGCCCAGTCCCTCACCCTCCCTCTGTCCAAGGTCTTCCCGGCAGCCATCTTCCTGTTCTTGCCCAATCTCTCTGGTGCATCAACCCCAGTGCTTGTATCATTTTATCAGCAGCAGCCCGTAGGCACCGGGAACATGCAAATACGCTTTTCTTTCCTTGGAAATGTATCATTTTTACATCTATAATAATAATTAGAACCGAAGGTCTGATCATTAGAAACAAAAGGCAGGAGATACCTCATCCCCAGCAGGGAACACACCCTAAGAAGCAAAGAATACACCTTTTGAAGCCCTTTCTTGGTGGGCTCACAGGAAACCCCAGAGTGTCTAAGCCTCACCCAAACACAGAGCAGCACCTGCACCCTGCGGTACATACAAAAACTGTGCATTGGACAACTTTGGCAAGGACTTGGATAATTCTTGATGCTTGTGAAATTACCTGGCTACTACAAGCTTTCAATTTCAGGTTGGTTCTCATCTCTCAGAGGATAATACATAGCCAGGACTTCTTCCAAATGGGGAAAAAAGCTAAACATATAAATTATTTTCAAGTGTAGTAACAATCCTGAAGACTCAGGTTCACAACTGGGGAGATTGGGGTCACAGATCATTCGGAGGTACTTGGGTATTTACTTCCCCTCTGCAGTTGGCTGTTTTTGTGTTGGAGTGACAAGCTGTTTTCAGGGATGTTTTGGCATCCCTGAATGTCTCATGGGTTCTCAGGCTCACGCTGGTGACAGCCCAGGCATGGGGGAGGGGTTGGTATGCACCTATGAATGTACAAGTTAGGTGCAGTCAGACACAGAATCAGACCCGTAGCAATTTTCTGGATGGGAAAGGAGAGCAAATATTAAAGCTGTGAGCTTTTCTTGGACTGGCCGAGCGTTCCGCCTGTCTTCCACTAAGGGAGACACCCTCCTTCACTCCAGCGGGCAAGGTCTTCTAAGCTGACCATATTGTCTGGGCTTCTGTGCGCCAGTGTTCAGCTAATCCTTTGGCCACTGATAAGCCCATGTGTGGGTTGGCTTTGTGCTTCATGCCTGGAGAGCACTTTCCTTTACTGTGCCCATACATAATGTGTCCGTCCACTTGTCATTCAGTAGTTTTCCCAGCACTCCGGGATTACATTCTTAGCCACTTAAGAAAAGTGATTTGAACTGTAAAAGAATGATTCCTGATCCTCATGAGGCTCACAAAAAATGTTTTTTGTTTGTATGCTTAATATTTATTTTTATTGCAAAGTCAGACATATAGACAGAGGAGGAGAGACAGAGAGGAAGATCTTCTGACCAGTAATTCACTCCCCAAGTGACTGAAATGGCCAGAGCTGTGCCAATCCCAAGCCAGGAGCCTGGAGCTCTTCCAGGTCTCCCACATGGGTGCAGGGTCCCACGGCTTTGGGCCTCCCTCAACTGCAGGAAGCTGGATGGGAAGCAGGACTGCTGGGATTAGAATCGGCACCCGTTGGGATCCTGGTGCATTCAAGGTGAGGACTTTAGCCACCAGGTCACTGTGCCGGGCCCTCACAAAAATGCTTTAATCAGATAATCAGACAATTCAATGGCAGCTTAGGAAGATTTCAAACTAATATGTTTAAAAGGAAATTCATCATGAGAGTCACCCTAGGAGTGAAAGGTTTATATAGCAAATAATAGTCAGTGAGAGTAACAGAGAAAAGGAAAAATATGCAGTCACTTTACTACACAGAGAAAACACATTTGATGGAAATAAACACCACGTATGCTTTTAAAAACTCATTAACCTATGAATAGAAAGACGTGTTCTCCACCTGCTGACCAGCACCTATGGAGATCTAGTGGCTTACAACAAATCTGTTGCTAAAATACAAGAGCATTTCAAGGATCTCATGGAAAAATGAAATTAGAGGATTAGTTTAGGGTCCAAAAATTATGCCTCGTCTCTTTGCTATTTCCGTGCACTTCTTAAAGCCTCCTTATACTGATCCCTCGCCCAGGAAGCTGCGGGCAGCATGAGGCCTGTGTGCTTATTTCCTGAGGTCCTGGCCAGGGAACAGCACAGGACATGAATGCGGAGCAATTGGGAAAGAAGAAGGCAAGCTATCCCAACAGGTGATGTGAATTTATATGTAAAAAATTGCAAGAATTGTCCTAAAAATCTCCAAGATCCAGCAAGTGCATTTACCAATGTCACATGCTATAAAGTCAACATGTAAAACAGCCCAGTGTGTTTAAGGGAGCAATGATCCAGTGAAAATGAAAACAAAATTAAAATACCATTTAAATAACATCTACACCCCCAAAGCAGCATTTAGAGATATGCTCTTAAAAGATACCCAAATGAGAGTTCTTCCCTTTGGCCACCTCTGCCTCAGCCCTGACTGAGCTCAGCTCTGGAAGAGGCTCTGCCTCCAGTGTCCCCACGGTGGCCACAGGAGGTCAGTTTGGACTCTAATGAAACCAATGAGATTGCCAATGCCATCTGGGAGTGGATCACGGATGGGCTGATTGTCACAAGGCTGTGGGTGTCAGGTCTCAGCCTCAATGTCAGGAACAATGCCTTGGCCCTACAGGAAGGCAAGTGTAGGGGCCCAGGTGAGTGGAAGATTCCACTAGTGTGTGACAGCCAGAGAGGGTGACCTGGGGGAGCAGGGTATGGGTTTATGTCGGTTGCTGGGAGGTATCATGAAGCTCCCAGGACTAGCCACTACGTATGCCAGTCTATGTGGAGGTGAAGGGAAGCAGCTCAAAAGGGGCAGATTCTCACAGAATGCATCCCTAGGCCAACAAGGTCTGCAAGCATCCCTGGCTGCGAGGCTGAGGCTGGCAGGGCTGAGACCCAGGAAGCAGCCAGCCCTTGAGGATACTTTCAGGCCAAGAAGGAGAACACCCTGGGGACTCTGTCCGAGGAGAAGAAGGAGGAGGAGGAGGAGGAGATGATTAGAAATTAACTCCCCCCTCTTTGGACACAATGGCCTTGGTGATTACAGTGCATTGGTCATCAAAAGAAAATAAGCCTTTATCTGCTTGCCAAAAAATTAATAAAAATTAAACCAGCACCGTGACACATTGGGTTAGGTTCTATTGATGTGACAGGCATGGAATTCTGATTCCTCACCCAGTTTCTTGCTATCGTACCTGGGAAGGAAGTGGGAGATGGCCCCAATACGTGGGTCCCTGCCAGCCACATGGGAACATGGGAAACCTGTCTTCAACTTGGCACAGTTATGGATGTCACAGCCACTCAGGGAGTAGACCAGCAAGTGGAGTTGTCTCTCTCTCTCTCTCTCTCTTTCTCTCTCTGTCTCTCTCTGACACTCTGCCTTTCAAATAAATAAATACACAACTTTTTCAAAGAGATATCAAAATCTTTAAAAACTATTAATGACAACAATAAAAGAACTAACTATAAAGACATACAGTGTTCTAGTCAGGAAGTATTAACATATCAATCCTACAGAAATTGATCTGTGAATCTAGCCATGCTAATTAAAATACTAGCTGATTCTTCATCAGGAAATAAACATGTTGGTTCCAAAATCCGTGTCAAATACAAATGATACAACATTGCTAAAACCATATTTAATAAGACAAGGGCAGAGGACTTAATGTCTCTGAGTTAAAATTTTCTGTGAAGTTATAATAATAAGAAAACAAATTAAATAAATTTATAATAATAGTCGCAATAGTGTGGCAGCAAGGAAAAACTAGGGGATCCAGAGAGAGATGTCCATGTGCGAGGTTGATAAGAATGCCAAAATGATTCAACCAGGAGCAGAAGGTCCTTCAACAGGTGATGCTAGAACAACTGGATATAACTAGGAAAGGACAGCGTGGAAACAGAGCCTAGTCCTTACCTCGTACTATGCACAAACATCCCTCTGAGGTGCTTTAAAGACTCAATATAAAAGCTACCAACTTAGGCTGGCATTGTTGCATAGCAGGACACTGGTTCATGTCCTGGCTGCTCAACTCCAATCCAGCTCCCTGTCTAATGGCCTAGGAAAGTCAGTGAGAGATGGCCCCCAACCCCAATGTGGGACATTTGGAAGGAGTTCCTGTCCATTGGCTCTGACCTGGCTCAGCCCAGCCATTGAAGTCATCTGAGCAGCAGGTAGAGGCTAAGTGTGTGTGTGTGTGTGTGTGTGTGTGTGTGTTTGCATGTCTCTCTATCTGTGTAGCTCTTTCAGATAAATATGTCAGTCAAACAAAGAATCAGCTGAACAATAAGTACAAACTACTTTAGAAGAAAACATAGGGAAATACCTTTATAACATTAGATGGAGATTCCTTCATTTAGGGCCCAGGAAGCGTGAAAAACATAAAGAAAAACCGTAAACCAAACTTACATTTAAAAATCTTTTGTTCACTGAAACCTATCATGAAGAAAATAAGAAGATGAGCTGTAAGTTAAGATAAAATGTGCTTAGTGTCAGTATTCAGCAAAGGGTCTGTACTCAGGATGACTGAAGCAGTCCCACAGTCCAGTAATAAAATAATGGAATGGAAATGAGAAATTACTCGTGTAGTTACTAGCCCATGAAAGACGGTACATATATACATGATAACAAGATCAAGATAATGTGCTCCGTATCGTCAACAGGAAGGTTGCAAATTAACACCTAGAAGAGTGAAAATCAAGAAAAGAGGCAACACCAAGAGCTGTCCAAGGTCTGTGTGTTAGAGAACATCCATGTGTTCTCTGTGGGGATACCACATGATAGCACTGTTTTTAAAACTGGCATTTTCATAAAATGCTAAATTCGTGCATTCTACTACCCAACAATTCCTAAGTATTTACCAAGAAGAAATGAAAATGTGTGTTTGGAAAATTATTGCACAAGAATATTTACAAAAGTTTTTTCTTGAAAATTATCTCAAATAATTAAAAACCCAGATTGCTATAACTGGAGCATGAATAAACTCAGATATATTCATAAAATGAAAGACTATTTAGCAGTGAGGGAGAAAAAAAAGAGAGAAAGAAAAGATGAAGGGAGGAAGGAAGGACCTGATGCATGTAGTGTGGATGAATGTTTTCTCTTTTAAAAAAATATTTTTATTTTATTTAAAACAGAAAGGTAAGGGGAGACAGAGAGATAAAGAAAGATCTTCCAGCCACTCATTCACTCCCCAAATGGTTGTAGTGGTTGGATCAGGGCCAGCCCAAAGCTAGAAGCCTAGACCTTCCTTCAGATCTTGCACATGAGTGCAGGAGCTCAAGGACTTGGGCAAGCTTCTGCTGCTTCAGCAGGCACATTAGTGGGAAGTTGGAAGCGGAGCCGTCGAGACTCAAATACGAACCCAAACAGGATGCAGGTGGGCTCCAAGGATAACTCCTGAAAACATGCTGATGAAAGTAGAGACACAAAACAGCACACCCCATGTGATTCCACCTACGTGGCATTTCAACATCAACACAATTCAACCAGAGTGTTCGAAATCAAAGCAAGTTGTTCAGGATCAGGAAAGACTTCTGTGGAAACTCTATGCCTGTTGTCTATAAGCCACCCCCGTAAATACAGATTTCCCACAAGTTACAACAGTGATAGCTGCTGGAATGGGAAGATCCAGTGATCTAGGAGCCCCTGAGGATATGAAGAAAGTCATCCTTGAGCAAGACACCCTAGGGGAGAGAAGGGAGAAGTGGCAGCAGGTGTTACAGTTTGCCTATGACATCAGTGTGTCCATCAAGGCCTCGTAGTCTGGGCGCTTGGTCCTCAGTGTCTCTGTGTATCTCCTTAGAGAGACAGAGCTTAAAGGAGCTCGTCGGTGGTGCTGCACTCAGAGGGGATGAATATAGTTCTTATGGGACCCTGAGTTGGCTCTCGTGAGAGGGTTGTCATAACAGAACAAGTTGGCTCTTCCCAGCCGCTTCCTGTTTCGCTGTGATCTCCCCATCCTGCACATGCTACTGCCTTGGTAATATTATCAACCCAAAATTATCCCCTTGACTCTCCAAAGCTCTGAACTAAGTAGACCACATTTCCTTATAAAGTATCCAGACTTAGGGATTCTGTTAGAGCAACAGAAACGCACCACTACGCAAGGCAAAGGAGGGTAGCAAGCAGGGACCAGAGGGTCAGAGGGTCAGTGACTGGCACACCCCAAAATGACTGTATTAGTCAGCGACTGCTACCAGACTTAGAGGTTTCCAACAGTTCTCATTGATTGCCTCACTGGCTGGGCAGCAGGCGGATCCAGGCACAGCCCAGCTGTGTCCTCTGCAAGGTTACATTCAAGATGTCAGCCAGGGTTGGGGTCTTATCCGAAGGCTTGGCTGGGAAAGGATCCACTCCCAGTTTCGTGGGGTTGGTGCTGGGCTCAACTCCTTCTGTGTGCCTGCCCCGAGGGCCTCTGCTGGCCGCTGGGGGACTTGCCTGGCAAAAGGGATGTTTTCATCACCTTTGCTGTTCATCAGAAGCAGGCCACAGATTCCAGGCACACTCCAGGTAATGAGAGGGCACCGGAGGGTAAATCGCCAGGCCCCTTGACAGTCTGTCTGCCACAGCCAGCATGGCTACAGGTCACGACTACACTCCACGCGTGATTAGTTTAATACCATCCCCCTTGACCTCAACTTCAAGATTGCCGTTTTAATTGACCATACTAACGATATGTATTTATGGGGCCCTGTGTGATGATTCAATGCATGTGTGCATCATAGAATGATCAAATCAAGGTCATTGGCGAATCTGTCCCCTATTATGCTTGTTGCTTCTTTGAGTGTTGGAATTTGCTTGCCGGATTCTCATGAATGTTCAGTGTGTCCTTGAGAACCATGGTCACCCTCCTGTGCAACAGAACTTTCGCTCTCATTCCTCCCTAGCTCTCATACTCCCCCTGTGGGGAGAGGGACAAGCCAGGACCCCAGCCCATGTCCCATCTCACCCTATATCTCTGAAGAAGCAACTGCTGCTAAGCACACCCCTGCAGACACCGTCTGTCTGGCTCCAGTAGGCTGCAGGATTTTGCTACGGGGAGCCTTTCTTGCACTTTAAGGGAAATTCAATTTGGTGCCATGAAAGTCTTCATTCTCTAGCTCAGGGTGGCAGTGAGGGGCTCCCACAGAGCCAAAGCCACTATAAACGTCTCCTGGCGGGCATCCACCTGAGCCTGGCAGACAGAGAATCAGCTGTATGATGTCGAGATGATGTCTAAACATCGACGTCTCCCACCTCGCAGTCAGCAGCGAGTTCCCAGGGCCTGAGCCGGTGCAGCCGGCCCAGACAGTCCTGGGCTCACACCCATCCACTCGCCGGCTGTGCTTCATTTTCCCTCTCGCCAAGGAAACACAACCCAAAACAAGGTTCCACTCAGCCTTCTTTATTTTCCCATGTGTTGCAGGGAAGTACACTGGAGTAATGAACGCCAATTTGGGTTTGTGAAACTGTTTCTCAGTACTGTCTCAACGAAAAACAAAGCGTGGCACACTGGTCTCCCTCTCTCTGGAGGACTCAGCAAGCTTGGGCCTCTGGGCCACATGCAGCCAGCAGCTGTGTTTTTATGAGTCTTGGACTAAGAAAGGCTCTCTCTACATCTTCAGAGGTTGTAAACAGAGAAGCAAAGGGTAGGGGACAGAGACCATATGTGACTTGCAAGGCCTCAAACATTTCCTTATCCTCTACACGAAGAGTTTGCTGCCTGTTCTAGGTCGTAACAGTGTCCTACAAACCAAGTTTCTATGGCCACATAATTTGGGGGAACCCCTGAATTAAGCATAGCAAGTAAAATTCTGTGGGGCTGGGTGGGAGGAAAGGTTCACCTTATCAGAGTCTTGACGGACAGCAGTTTTAGAAACCAAAGAGGCAGATGCAACAGGTTTTGTTGCCCACTCTTTACTTTGCCTCGAAGCTTTCCTCCTGAGGGATGTGGTACCCTTTTTTGTTAGCAATGCTTTCCCAGCAGGGCCAAGGATTCTGACTAGACAAGGTCAAGCCATCATCATTGCCTAGGGTGTAGCCTTGGGGGTGCTTTGGTTTCTGCTACGTCTGAGCCAGAAGGTATCATGGAGGGCAAGGCATCTCAGCAGGACTCTCTGGGTCCAAGATCCCCTCCACGCTGCTGGGAGTCCGGGATAGACACACCTGCCTAGTGCCTGTGCAGTGGGAGCGATTCCAATAGCCACCTCCAAGGACCCGGAAATAATCAAGGAAAAATAATCTTAAAAGGAGATTTGTGTATTTATTTGGAAGGGAGTGTTTGAGAGGGAGAGAGAGAGATTGATGTTGTACCATCTGGTTCACTATTCCACACGACCACAACTGGTACAGATCCATGCCAGGAGCCTGGACTTGAGCCATCCTCCACAGGCTTCCCAGGTGTACTAGCAGGAGGCTGGATGAGAAACAGGGTAGCCAGGACTCAAGCTGATACCTCAGTATGAGATGCTGTTGTCACAAGTGAGAACGGACCCACCACACCCCAGCATCAAGCCCACAAGAGAGCACTTTGCAAGCAAACAGCGTGCTTGGGACAAATGCCGGCTCTTGTACTTGCCTGCCTGACAGAGTAACGTGGTCTTGTGGTCTGTGAGAGAGGCAGTCGTGAAGAGGAAGCAGTGGATTTCCCAACAAAATTATGACCCTCAGTCCAAGGGGAAGAGCAGAGAAAATTTCACTCATTGAAAGGAAACAAATACATTTCCTAGGGTTGCTTCAACCACATGTCGCCAACAAGCGCCGGCATTGTGGTGCACCAGGCATGTTATAGGACCAGCAGTTAGAGTTCTGGCTGCTCCGCTTCCAGTCCCACCCCCTGCTAAATGCACCTGCTGAGGCAGTGGAAATAAGCCCAAATATTCAGACCTCTGTCACCCATGGGGAAGATCTGGATGGAGTTCCAAGCTCCTGACTTCAACTCTGGCAGTTGTGACAATTTGGGGAGTGAACCAAGGGATAGAAGATTCTCTTTCTCTCTTTCTCTCTCTGCTCATTCTGCCTCTACTAACCAAATTTTCAATACCAATCACAAACAAGGTGACTCACAATAGAGACTTCTTCTTTCCTAGTTCTGCAGCTCCAGGAAACCTGGGACTATTATAGCCTCCCTCAAGCCCATTGCCCCATCATCACATGGCCTTGCTCTGTGAATCTGTCTTCACATGGTCTGCCCTCTTCTTAGGACACCTGTTTTTCCAGACTAAGGGCCCACCCACCCTAATCCAAAGGGGCCTCCACTTAACTCATTAACCTGTAAGGATTCTATTTCGCTGTCTTTTTAAGATTTTTCTTTTTTGAAAGTCAGAGAAAGTTCAATCTTCCATCCATTGCTTTACTCCCCAAATGCCTACAGTGGCTGGGGGCTAGGTCAGGCAGAAACCATGAGTCTGGACTCCACTGGGTCTTCCATGTGGATGGCTGGGACCATTTTCTGCTGCCCTCCAGGCACGTTGGCAGGGAACTAGATCAGAACAGTTGTTCTAATATGGGATGCTGGCACTGTGAGTTGCAGCTTAATCTGATATGTCAGCCCCCACTGGTTGTATTTTTCAAGTAAGGTCATATTCAGAGGTAATGGGGGGTTAAGATTTCCACACATGTGTTGGAGCCCACAGTTCAGCTCATCATAGCAGCTTTTGCAGCCTGTGCACTGTTGAATCCTCAATGCTAGAGGCTGCTCTAGACACGGTCGGTACTTGGTGGCTTGCCTAGACTCTTCTCCCTGGATGCCAGTAACACCTCTCCCTCCATCCTATCAAAAATATCTCCAGACATTGCCTAATTCACCCTGAGGGGCAGGAATGCCCTGAGTTGAGAACCTCCAGGTTGCAAAACTACACTTTGTAGACCAACTCAAAACAAAGACTCCACCAACAGGGCCACAGGAGTGGCTGGCACAGCAGCCAGAATGTAAAGGGTAGAAGGCAGACAATCCCCCTGGTAGATTACTAATAATAATGACTAAAAAATCTGCACCGCCCAGCAGATCTTTTTATGCAGATAAATTTCCCTACCTGCAGCCCAGGGCTATTATTGTTATAGTTCAAAAGCGAGTTGCAGCTTAAAATGTAAAATGCATGGAAATAAACCAAATTTGGTGACATAATAATAAAAAAGGAAATGGATTTCTCCAGAAATACACATCTGTTCATTAAAGCCGTCTGCTAGCCCATTGCAGCTGTTCCCATTTAAAACAGAAAGATCTAAACATAATCTGGCACCGTGGAACGTTAGTAGAGAGCATATTCATAAAAGTCTGGATATAGTTTGGCAATTAAGTGTGGTTTATTTTGTGGCGGGCTCTCTTGGAGCTCTGTGGACGTTCACCGATGGAGTCAGCTCCACTGAGACTCTTGGCCACAGGGGGGCCAGCTCAGGGGTGATGAGTTCCTGGGCAATCACACGGTCCATCCCTTCCCCATTTGGAGGAAACCTTCAGGAAAGTCAGTGTGATGACGGCATTGGAGGTATTCCAGCTGATAGGTCACCTGAGTTACTCTGAACTCCAGAGCTCCAGAGCCTAGGCAGAACCAATTACAAGCTCAATGTCACTCCCACTGCTATTCTCAGCTTCCAAGCAACCAATCAAAAGCTGGGTCCTGCACCAGCAGAGTGCTGACACAGGCATCCAGCTGTGTTGTAATTTGGGGGCCTGGGAGGTTTCCAGGACCTCTCCTGTGCCCTGAATGTGCCTAAATTCACCTAGGTTTAAAGCACTTCCATTTTCAACATAGCCCCTAACTGCGCCTTGCTCTCAGGTCGTGGACACCTCAGTTTGACCCTATGAAGTTGAATGGCCCAGGCCACATGAAAGAAGAAGCATCCACTATGAACCATAGAAGGGTAGTAAGTGTGTGAGGTCCATGATGGGATCCCGTGTGTGTTCCTGAGCTCCAGGCCCTCACGCAAAAGTGGGATCAAAGCCCTGCAGGATCCCGTGAAGTCCTGTGTGGCAGGGTCTGCTCAGTGAAAGAAGACAGGGGCACACTCAAGGGTGCTCCAGATGTGCTGTCTGTATCTAGAGAAACGGCTACTACATGAGCGGGGCCAGCCCCAAGTGGCTGCTCAGCTCTTGTGCATTCAGGACTCTGGATTGAGGTTGAGTTCTCCCTTCTCTCCCTGTAACCCTTGCGCCATGGACAACCAAGAGGACAGTCCAGGAAGGGAAGGGGGCACTTGGTCTTCTGGTACAGGCTGTGTCGAGGAAGCCTTGTTCCTGACCAATGTGGGTGTGTACAGGATCACTTCAGTCTTCCCTCTGAGATGTGGGTCCCTTGTTTTTCATACGTATATCCTCCTCTTTATTACCCTGAAAAGCCAGAGGCTGCAGATCTTGGATCCCTGAAGTTTTTTCCAGGAGCCATGAAATTGACTCATAAGTTCTCTAAGTTGTGACAGAAAGGCCATTCTAGACTATGGAGTTGGGGATGAGCTCAGGACTCAAGAAAGAGCCCGAGTTCTTGAACTTGAACCTACGCCAGAATCACTTGCAATTCTAGACTGAGAGGTTCTAGGGCCTCATAAGGCACTGATGGCTGAGCCCCACCCCAGCAGTCAGCACGTCTGATCCAGAGGGCGTAGGATGGGAGCTAGATAATTAGCTAACACCTAATGTCAGGGGTTCGTACCTTGAGAACCATTATTTTGCAAACCAAGCAGAAACCTGTCTTAATCTTTGAGTCCTTCCTGTGACTTGAAGTTCATTCACACAGGTTAGTCCCATCTTACAAAAGCATTTCACATCACAGAAAGCGTACCTACTGGGGACGAGGAAGAGACCGCTTGCCCATAGCTGAGAGTCTGATTTAGTCCCAGGAATGTTTGGCAGGAGATTGACAAGGGCTGCATTGAAGAAGAGTGCTCTTGGGCATCCCTGAAGTACCCCGATACCTGAGAGAGACCAAGTGCTTAAAGGAGAGTTTCTTTTTTTTTTTTTTTTAAAGATTTATTTTATTTTTATTACAAAGTCAGATATACTGAGAGGAGGAGAGATAGAGAGGAAGTGGAGCTGCCGGGATTAGAACCAGCGGCCATATGGCAAGGCGAGGACCTTAGCCACTAGGCCACGCTGCCGAGCCCAAAGGAGAGTTTCTTGATGTCCACTAGGCAGCTGTTGGCACAAATGTCCCCACACTACAGTACCCCGATCATTCTGTAGATCTCATCAGTGTTGATGAATATTTGTTGACTCCTGGATGCTTTGGGGTGCTAAGGAGAAGAACCACGTATCCTTGGCCTCCAGAGAGACCACACTCTAGGGGAGAAATGTGGAGTCAGGGGATATCCTTGGGGCAGCAAGGCAGGGATGTTTGTCATCAAAAATGTGCTTAGCGCTTCCCTACGGCTGCAGGCCTGAGATGTGCCCATAAATTAATGTTTTTGTAAACCAGCTACGATAGTAAATGCACAAGAAGATCCAACTGTTTAAAGGAAACTGGCAGAGAGTTCCCTCTGAATAAAGAAGAATCACTTAGTAATGAGAACCATCGCCATCCTGTTTATCGACCTCATTAGTTTCGATTTTTCATCTTGGTTGATTGGAGCAGTCTGAAATGCAAGTGAGGGAAATTTTTCTGTATTCTGACTATGGGAAAAGCAAATGATGAGCTTGTCTCTGAGACTGTTAAATGTTTACAGCACATCTCTTCAGGTCAACTCCGGTCCCAGTGTCACAGTGGGCTGTGCCATCTACCCGGGGGGCAACAGAAAATGCTTGCATAATTGCCAAAGAATGATGACTGTGCTAAACTTATTTTCTCAAACTTTACATCTTTGGAAGTTGAACATTAAGAAATGGAACATATGATTGCTCTCAGACAGCACCTATCAACTATGGTGCTATTAATAATTACAGCCAGATAATTTTTTTATAAAAGCACTTGACTGAATTATTTGAAAGGCAGAGTGAAAGAGAGAGAGAGAGAGAGAGAGAGAGAGAGAGAGAGGAGAGACTTTCCTCCTTCTGCTGGCTCATTCCCCAGATGGCTGCTATGACCAGGGAAGCATCAGGTTAAAATCAGGAGCCAGGAGCATCATCCAGGTCTGCCCCATGGATGCAGGTGCCCAAAAACTTGGCACATTCTCTGCTACTTTCTCAGACACATTAGCATGGAGCTGGATCAGGGCATCAGGAGTAGAGCATCCAGGGCTCAAATTGGTGCCTATATGGGATGCTGGCTTCTCTGGTGGCAGCTTAAAAGGCTATGCTACAACACTGGCACCGAAAAGCCTGATGATTGTTTGTTGAGGAATCCATCCTGCACTTGGTAGGTTACTGAGCAACATCCCTGACAACTACCTGCTCAACACACCTCTCAATGTGATCACTGAGCATACGCACCTGTTTTCCTATATCCCCGGGGAGGAGGGTGGTAAAGCAGCTTCCAATCAAGGAACCTTGCTCTCAGACCACAGGGATGTTCATGTTTCAGGATATTCTTTATTGAGTTTACTCAAATGAGGGTACCTTTGTTGGTGAGTAAAGTCTCACCATGCAGGTTCACTACTGCTTATGATGTAAGTGGCAGAGAAATAATATGGGATAATTCATTTAGTAATCCACATATATATGCCAAGTGTATACCCTGAGCCAAGCACTGGGAGGGCGAACAAGATGACAGCTTTTGCTCTCAGAAGATTCCAGTCCAGCAGGAGTGTTGAGGAATCATTAAATCGACCAGTGACTGAGTGATTGTAAAATGAAAACTTGAACAACAGAAATAGGGACAGAGTTGTAGGTTAACACAGAAATAGCCTGGGTAGGTCAGGTCAGTTAAAGATGCTGCTCTAAGAAGGTGGCTTTTAGGCTACAGTCCTGTGAATATTTGGGGAGACTGCAACTAGTGCTGAAGGGGGGTTGAGGCAGAGGAAGTCACGGCTGAAATGGTTGTCTGGGAGTGGGATATGCCTAAGTGCCTCTGTATTAGGACCCAAACAGACAGGCAGACACAGGATGTATATAGGATACACAGATACACATAGAACATATACACATACAGCATAGGATATATACAGGACTATTGGGCACATACACACATACGTTGGACACACACACATACACAGGATGTTGAACCCATATGCATATATGCGTTTGTATGTGGTTTAGTAGAAGGACTGGCTCATGAGATTATGAATTAAGGAGTTCTGTGATTTTTGTCTGCAATCTGGAGATCTCAAAACTTTTTTATAAAATTATTTATTTCATTTACTTGAAAGGCAGCCACACCCACTCCCGTCCCCATCCCTGGCTGCTCGCACACCCTCCTCGGGCATGTTCCCAGGGAGAATACCCAGGTTTCCCTTGCCTTGTCACCCTGTGTATGTGCTGGCAAAGTGCATGGGTCCCACCACACTCAGGAGGGAGAGAGAGAGAGAGATCTTCAAAGCACGGGTCATTTGCCAAATGACCGCAGTGGAGGGGTTGATCCAGGCGGAAGCGGGCAGCTTCTTCGGGTCTCCTGTTTGGATTCAGGGTCTCTTCCACCGCTTTCCCAGATGCATTAGCAGGGAGCCAGACTGGAAACAAACTGTGGGGTTCAAGTCAGCACTGGGAAGGTTAGTCTGCTTTGCCACAATGTTGGTCACCGGCAATAGCATGGTTAAGGGCATCTGGAGCCCTGGGGCCCAGTCATTGACCTGAAGTTGACAAGGGTTTCCTCTAGGACAGGCATGCGTTTGTCTTCATCCTTTGAGAAAATGGATGCCTCATGCACATCTCTCCAGCCTGGAGAGCCTGGCCTCTCTAATCGCTAGTCAGGGTGCCCAGTGGAAAAGCACTTCAGACTTTGTAGGGAATCATGGACTATTTCAACAAGGAAAGTTTTTCCTCTTCCCCAAATAAGATGTAATTTTCTAGAGACTTGATGCTCAGGGTTGCACCTTAGTGAATCTTACAGAGAAGCAGTAGAATAATCTCTCTTATCAAGTTGGCAAATTTAATCACACATGCCTATTACATGCCTTAATGTAGCCATTGACAGTCCTTGGGGGTTTGAGAGGGTAGAAAATTAGCTACTTCCTGCCACCTTGCTGCCAGGTTACTATACAAGCAGGGCTTTTCACCCTCCAACCCTGAGTCCCACACTGACCTCTATGAGCAAGTAGACCACAGACTGTGCAACTTGTGAGGTCAAGAAAATCCAAACCTCAGTTGTTGCAGGTCCTCAGACCACATCTTGCAGGGAACTTCAACCCTGCATAGACAAGACAGGTGAGAGGCAGGGGCAAGCTCATCGCAGTGGGCATGAGACGACTCCAGTCCTCCAAGCCATCAGCAGGGCTAGGGCATTGGGCACCTCAGTCCCCGTAGGAGAAGGAGGAATGTGTGCAAGGTCTGTGTACCCTCTGCAGGCCACGGGAGAGAGTGTGGGAGAAATGCCTTGCAGCTACCCTGGTGAGAACTCACCTCTCATATCCATGAAACTAAAGAGCGAGCGCCATTGCCTCCCATGGAAACCTCTTCGGTGCCTTGCCTGAGCTTGTTAGCAAATTCTCTGGTGTAGATCAGAGTTCAGAGGACAGAGCAATGAAGAAGCCATTGTGGGAACCACCCTTGGAGTGAGGTCCTCCTGACAATGCTGGAATCCACCCCAGTGAAGATTCCTCATCAGGGCAGCTGGCTGCCCCACAGGGTGCAGCTTAACCACTTATATGTAGGTGACCCGGTGGGCTCTGTGCGGCCAGAAATGGCAGGCGCCCAAGCAAAACAGCACAGGTTGAATCTGTCTTGGGGATGATTGTGAGAAAGGAGACTGCTCAAGTCAATACTCTGATTATTAATCTCATATTTAGTAATAGTAAATATTATTTCTATTAAATCATATCAATGATAACAAAAACATTTCTAATATAAATATATAATATGGATATTATAAATATATGTGCTATGTATGCAGTATAAGTATCATGTATTACACATAGTAATATAAATATATTGAATAATATTATTATAAATATATTAAATAATATGATTAAGCATTAAATGGTTGTGATCAAATAATTGTAAATAATCATATAATACTAATTTAAATGCAATAATTAGATGAAGAGCTGTCACATTAGTCTTACTGGGATCTCCACTTTTCAAAGCCCGATTGACTATACTTCTACTCAGAAAGCCGACCAACTGTCCATTGGCCTTGGGAATGTGTGTGGATACACACTCCTGGTGGGTGGTTTCCAGCATTTTCTGTGACAATGACCTCTAATTTCAATGACCTCTTCTAGCAGGTAGCAGTTGGGAAAATAGATCACAAAAGAGATGTTGTTATGAACACACCAACACTCTCAATTTGCCTTTCCCGGTCATGATAGCATCACACAGACCTGAAGAAGAACATAAGAGATCAGAGTCAAAGTTCTAACAAGCAGAAAGAACTCACAGGACTTTTCCTGGCATTTCTTTCTCTTTTAATGGCAGGAAAAGTAGAAAGTGGCTAGAATTATGATGGATCCCCTCTAACTTTTTCATTCTTCGAGTTTAGATTCCCTTTTATTTATTTGTTTATTTTAAAGAAACGACAACTGGGTATTCTGAGCCTAATCAGCTTCAAAGTTTATTAAAAAGAAAAAAACAGTATGGAATAGTTACAAGTAAGTCGGGATGACTAGGTACCTCCTTGTTACTCCAGAAATACCACACTGAGTATATGCCCTCAATACTGCACTTCACTTTCGTAGTTGTCTAACCTTTCTCATGCCCTCTAATTTTAAAAGTTTTGTATGTTGATTAACTGCTGTGGCCTTTTATAAATTGTATATAATGTAGAATAAGATAATAAAATATTTAACAGCTTAGAAAAAGCATTCCCCAGACCTGAAGAAGAGCATAGGAGATTAGATTCAAAGTCAGGAGGGAGTAGAGTACAATCCACCTACACATCAACTTGGTCCAAGTCAGTTTCCCCCAGTGTTAGCTCAGGCAGCTCTTTCATCAGCCAAACCCTACACAGAGCAGGTGAAGGGCATTTGGACCTGTGGTTTAGGCACCTGTGTCCTGCCTCAGCATCCCTGGGTCCAAGCCTGGGCTCCAGCTCCTGATTCCATTTTCCTTCTGACACAGAACAGGGGAGTTAGTACGTGGTTCACACACGTATGTCCACCTGGGAGACCTAAATTGAGCTACTGGCTCCCAACATCAGTGTGGCTCAGTTCCAATGGTTATAGGCATTTAACAAATGAGCCAGCACTCTCTCTCACTCTCTCTCTGTGTACCTCTCAAATAAACAAGCAAATTAAGAAAAATAGATGGCTTGGATTTAGGGCTCTTTGTGTTGTAACCACATACTTCTTGTGAGGCAAAGCTTCAGCTGAGGGGCCCTGAGAACCAAAACCCACGAGAACCGGGCAGATGTGTCTTCCCCATCACAAACGCACGGGAGGCATAGGGTTGCTGCATGCAATGGCTTGCAGAGGTAAAAAAGGAGGTGACCAACTTTGTACAAAGGTTGTTCTTGGAGCTTACACAGAAGCAAGGCACCAATGGCCTTGGTCACATGTGTCTCTAGACTGTTCGTTAGCCATACGGATGGTAAAGAGACATGCTCAGGATCCCAGTGCCTTCATAGAGTGAGGGTAGTGGTTCTCTGGGTCTTGCAGAAATTTTACCACCTTGATTATCATCATTATTTTCCAGTTGAATGGGCATTGCCCCATTCAGGCATTTAGGCCCTAAAAAGACACAAAGGTAGCATCAGAACTCCCTGGATGTAAGTTTGTATCACTCAGTGCCACATCCCAGTATATTACCTTGTCCAAACCCCACGACTGCTCTGAGCCACCTAACTTCTCTGAGTTACGCTTCAATGAGACCATTCAGACAAACTATAGCAAGGGCTCAACACAGGCAGGTGGACATGGGAGTCATTTGATTCTGGGTGCTGAGTCACTGCTACCAAGCAGCACCCACAGGCCCCAACTCAGGATGCCCAGGGAGATTGTTGAGGCTATGCAACTGTTCATGCACTGGTGTGATTCATTCATCCTCTGGTGTGATGTTAGTTTGCTGGTGCTCAGAATCCAATGTGATTTGTTTCGCATCAGGATTTGGTTTAGCAATGCAGTTGTTTAACATTAGAATGTGTGTGTTGTTTATGCTGAAAAGGAATTCTCTTCTGGCACCCTTGAAGGAAGGTAGATGCACAGCCATTCTCTCTTGTTGTTTCTAAAGTGACAGCTAATGAGATGTGAATGTTTTTGTTAAGGTGCTTTCAATGGGAGACATCAGGAGTTGTGGAGCTACTCTTTACAGTGCAGACACTTCTTAACTAGCACGGACATAGAACCAACCCATCTTGGAGGTCCTTATCCCCTAGTCACTGGTTTTCCAGCCACGAGCCAATATCGCTAAACTTCCTCTCCACCTCAGAGGGAACAAATGTGAAGAAGCAGCCTTGTTGACCCAGGTGATACAGGTGCAAGGGGCCCCTGCATTCTTAGAAATACCATGCATGGACGGAGTGCTCAGTCATATTGGCTTGTAGCTCTCCATGGCAGCACTAGTGGTTGGAAAAGGCTAGAAAGTCCTTCGAGAAGCCCACCGCCTCTGCCCACCATGGCATCTGCTGTCCCAATGCCTCATACCCCATGTCTTATGCTGTGCCAGCCAGTAGCTCATGTGCTGTTGAGTGTCCCAGTGAGTTGCAGTCAAGCTGGGTGGCTTGAGCAGCAGAGCCAAAGTGTTCAGCGAACACGAGAAGCTGTCCCCATCAGGAGAGCCCGGGCGAGTTCTCAGGACATGGGAAGGACAGCCAGCTTGGTCCAAGCCAGTATTTTCTGCCCCAGTGCCTCAGTCTGGGCCGTTCTTTAGGCAAGAGGTGGTCTAAGGTGCTACAGGATGCTCAGCGCTGTTCCTAATTTTTACCCTTTCAATAACAGTAGAATCCACCCCTCCAAACCAACAGTGTCTCCAGGCATTGCCAAACGTCCCCTGCAGTGTGAAATCACCCTTGACCGGGAGTCTCTGCTGTAACTAGGGATTCTAATAAACCAACATTTCAAGGGCCTGAACTATCAGATTCATTTCTTCATGCCTTAGTGGGTTATGTATGGATTCACCTTTAACAGATACTCAAAAAAATTTTCTGTTACATGCCAGGCCTTGCTTGACCTGTTGTGATTCAGCCTAGATCAGACTCCTGCTTTCATGCAGTGAATTTTCTCGAAGGGACATTGACACAATGTGTCAGCAGCTCTACAAAAGAGAGTTACAGAAGTTTCTCTCATCGAGAATTTTTAAATTTCACAGAGCCTAATTATAAACCTCAGTCATTTAATTCTTACTGTGAAAGTTCATTTGAAGCCAGCTACAATAAAAGATGTATTCTTTTTTTAAAAAAAAAAATGGGTAAAAATCCCTAAGCAAAATAAAGATGTGAGTATATTTTGCTGGTATTTTTTCTACTTGCCAAAACAAAATCTGCTCTACATGAATAAGGATATGTTAAGTTACAGCCAGCCTGGCTTTGGATTAATTCATGCATAGATGCCTACTGGGGGCTCAACATCAGTCTGGCTGTGGAGATGAAGCAGAGAGTGAAACTGGCAAAATTCCTGCCCGTCTGGAAAGTTGAGTGGGAAATGAATGAAAAGTAGAGTGTGATCTCCAGTGTAAATATCTAAAGGGAAACAAAAAACCCTCTTTGGAAGGGGATGAGCTTGAGAGGGATGGGAATGAAAATCCAGTCCAGGGAGACCCAGGGGAGCCTCACTGCGGGTGTCGCTAGAGAAGGGTCTTGGGAGGTCAGCTGTGCAGACATCAGCGGAGGAGCATTCCACCCAGAGGGAGCAGCAAATGGGAAGCTCCTGGGTGAGCCTGAGACCCATGCTGCTGGACTCAGGCAACTTCTCAGCTGCTAGGGTTGTCAGAGGTGGGTCTCTTTGTCCATCTGTGCTACTAATTCAGAATACCCGAGACTGGATAGTTCATCAAGAACGAAAACTTTGGGGTCAGCATGTGGCATAGCAGATAAAGCCATTGTTTATGATTCAGGAATCCCATCTGCACGCTTGTTCAAGTCCTGGCTGCTGCACTTCCTACATAGCTCCTGCTAATTCTCCTGGGCAAGCCACAGAAGATTGCCCTAATGTTTGGTCCCTTACTCACATGGGAGACCAGGAAGAAGCTCCAGGCTCCTGGTTTCAGTCTGGCCCAGTCCCAGCTGCTGCAACCATTTAGGTAGCAAACCAGTGGGTGGATGGAATCTCTTTCTCATCCTCACACTGGAACTCTGCCTTTCAAATAAATTAAATAAATCTTTCCCCACAAAAAGAACAAACACTTGCTGACTCACAGTTCTGAAGGCAGCTTTTGGGAAGAGCCCTTTCTACTGGTGGAAGGTGGAATGGCCAAGCAGCAGGAGCAGGCCAGGCTCACCCTTTTATAACTGCATCCACCCCATCCCATTGCTGCGGCTGCACCTGCACAGCCCACAACCTCTACTCCTGAAGAACTGCCACAGTAGCAACCACAACTCAAGGGACAAACATTCAGACCTTAATGGATAGCCAAGGGCGGGTCACAGTTGAAATGTTGGCTTTGACCTGGGGTAGCACGGGGTTCTAGGTGGAGGGACAGGATCCGATTTGCATGTTAGAGCACAGCCACTGTGAATGTGCAGAGCTGGACTGAGGCAGCAGACGTGAGCAGGAGCCAAGCAGGAAGAAGGCTTCTGGACTCTCAGGCAGCTGGCAGTGAAGAGTGACCAGGCCAGGCTGTTGGCTATGCCCTTACCCTCTGCTAACTCTTAGTCATTCCTAAGGGATCCTTCGCCAGCTCTGACTCCCAGCGTGGGCACCCCAGGCTCCATCCTCAACCTCTGCTCTCTGCAGTAACACGTACTCCTTGGTGATGTCATTTCATCATCTTGTTTCCCATCAGACATTGACAGCCCCCTGCTGAACCTTACCACGTGGTGTCTTACCCTCAGGTCACTGCAGGTGACCTAACTCTGGGCACTCCACCTGCCTCCATCAGCCACTCCCAATCTCAGCCAGCAGATGGTCCGCTCTCGCAGCTTCTCTTCCTCCTTTCATGCCTGTCTCCAGGCTGTCAGTTAATCCTCTTGGTACCAACTTCAACACTTAACCAAAACAATCAATGAGAAGGGAAAGGTTCCCAGAAATCCCACCCCCTCCATTAATGGCTGGTGTAAACTGACCCTGTATCGTAACTGTAACGTCTGTAACATCGCTGATGGCAATGAGCTCAGGGGACCCATGCAGGGCCTACCTTCTCAGAATGTCCTGTACTTTGGGTATTTTCTCTTTGTGCTGAGATACAGTGTCCCCAAGAGTGGCTGTTCCCCTTTTGCACCCACCACAGTTGCAGCCCTGGACATTCAGGGGCAGATGAGGAGTACCTGCACTCACACACACACATCTCTGCCTTGTTTCTCTAAGTCCCTATTGGAGCCCAGTCCTATAGGCTGGCTGTGAACTCTGGCTTCCATGGACATGACCTTGTCCTGGGGAGCAGTTCATGATGCTGATAGCAGCACTTTGGTGTGAGATGAGCACTCCCTCTCCTAAAGCCTGAGGTTGCTGCAGATGTGGGGTCTTAGGGAGGTGATTAGACCACAGGAGTCTCTCTCTCAGATATGGATTCAGGCCCTTATGCAAATGGCCTCCTGGGGCATGCGTCTGATGCGTTGGTCAACCTGCCATATGGAACAGCATATTCAGTATCAGCATGTGTGGTTCAAGAGCTCTGCTCTCCATTTCAGTGCCTTTCCACACATGCCCTGGAAGGCAACAGGTGATGACTCAAGGGGCTGGGCCCCTGCCCTCTGAAAGGGAACACCTGGGTTGAGTTCTGGGGCCTTGGCTTCAGCCTGGCCAGACTTGACTGTCACAGGCATCTGGGGAGGGAACCAGTGAGATGTGGGCTGACTGTGTGATGGCGAGATAGAGCAGGATCTTGCTTTTGTGGGCTTTTAGAGGCAAGAAAATTCAAGCCAGCCCTGCTCCGTGAGCTGGAGACCTAACACCCGACCAGGCCAGGCAGGCTTCTCTGCCCATAGGGAGCTTGCTTCCAGTCCCAGGTTTCTCGGCCATGCTCCCATTGACTGGACTTCTGGGATCACGTAGTTCTTGGCTGTGGGGCCAATCTGTGCACTGTAGTCTGTCTTCCTGCATCCTTGCCCTTCACCTCCCAGATCCTAGTGGCATGCCCCTGTTGTCTCCAGATACAGTTAAGCATCAGGCTCTTACAAGTGCTGGGTGAACCCAGAGTTCTTGCTGGAATCTTCAGGGTGGGCTCTCATGGGCACAGACAAGGCATCACTGCTCCCCAACAAAATCAGGGCATGGCGTTTGTGACCATTGTCCACCCTGGACTTGCCCTAGGAACTTCTCTGTGTGCCACACATACATGGTCTCATGCTGCCTCTTGGGGTTTCTGTTGGCAGGAAGCTGGGCTCAAGAGCCAGAGCTGGGATTCTAACCTTGGTACTCAGGATTTGGGGATCTTAACCAGAGTCTTAACTGCTAGGCCAAGGAACCCTTCCATTGGACATCTCCTAACATCTTTCCAAGGGCCTGGGGTGACATCCACAAGGGCACAGCTGGCTGATGTATTACTGCTTCGCCCTGATAGCCATCATGCAATGAGAATAAATGCATATAGACAAAAAGCAGCCAGGTCATGAGCTATTGCAGACACTGTTCTGTTAGACAGAATCCACACACTGCCAAAGACCCTGCCTGGGCCTCTGAGCTGTGACAACCCACAGGTCCGCCGGGGAACGCCTTTGCAGGAGCGACGAGTAGCACCTCCCCCGTCTATGGTGATCAGTAGCTGAGTCCTGGCACTGATGGGCGTTCTCCCAGAAAGCCCTAGGACTGCATGGCTGTCATTTGGCATGTCAGGGGCAGAGGTGTATTGTCGGTGAGAAAAAGTGAAGAAACGTGTCCCTGCCAACTCCCTGGGATGGAGGAGAGACTGAAAACAGAAACCAGCAGCTGGGAAGTCCTTTAAACGGGTCGCCGTGGTACCCGGAGGATTAGAGCTTGGCTGGGAGGAAGTGATGATCAAAGACTGATGGTGTGCAGCTGCTCCGGGTGCTTTGATGTCCTCTTGCTGACAGATGGACAGGTCCTCCCCACACGTGTGGCCCCGGCACAGGACTGTACTTCCCCACCTGCCACAGGTGCCCACAAGATTCAGAGCCAGCAGGCGCATTATGATGGGAACACGCTCTGCTCTCTGAGGGAACGGCCATTACCTGGGACTCTGGGACCCTCTCGCCGTCCTTGCCTTCTCTGCGGACAAATTGATTTCCTATAGTCTCCTGACCAGGCTACTTTGAGATCCCCGATAAATAAATAATGTAGGGGGAGGGGCAGAAGGGGGTCACCCGTCAAGTAGCTGAAGGACACCAGGGAGGAGCTCCTGGAAGAGCACAATGATGCTATTGTGATGGGGGCTACGATTAGGTGGCTCCTTTGGGTGTTCTGGAATCTGAAACTCTGTACGTTATCATGCATCCCCATCCTGAGCCCCCAAGGAAAAAGTGCACATGGGGCTGCAGCTTTTCCCCGTGTCCGAGCAGAGGTAAAGGGGCTGGCTACGGCCTGAGCATTCTGTATCCTGACTGATGACGTCACTATGCCTGCTGCTGATAGCCCTCTCACGGAGCCTATGCAACGTGCTTCCATCTCAGAGGGCAGAGCTCTGTAAAGGCGGCGGGAAGGGCCCCCCTTTGCAGACATGGGGGGTTCTTACCTTCAACCCCAGGCACCCAGCTAGTGGGTGATGGAACAGAAAATGACCCCGCTATCCTGGTCCATGGACACAGAAACCTCTACATGTCTACTTGGTGCTTCCGCCACAGGGCAAGTCCTGGGCTAGGCGCTCTAGATGACCAAGCCAGTTCAACTCACCTCTGTCCCCACAGTGCTCTGCACGGAGTTCTGCATAGAGCAAAACCTGCTGAGGGCTGAAGGGCAGGGAGGGGAGAGGGTAGGGAGAGAGAAGAGGAAGGGAGGGAAGAGCGTAGCAGCAGGAAGCTGTGATCAGCAATGGAGCTGGGACTGGAACACGAGCACTTTGATAGGGGACAATGGCTGCTACACTGAACCCTTCTCCCCTGTTCACTGCTTTAATGTCGAAACATTTATCTCCTCAAGGAAGACCTGTATGCTGATGTGGTTACTAGGCACTATGGCCTCCTTAGCATTTGAGCACCTCAGCACCACCACCACTACTTGGCACTGTACAGAATCATCAGGGCCCTGGCAAGAATGAGGTGAAACTGCCATGAAGTCTGCTGATAAGGATGTGGGTGGGTTTCCAGGAGACCAGGAGGAGCTGGCAGCAACACACTAGGCCAACGGTAGGAAGGCTCTTTCCATGTCTAGGCCTGAAGGCAGGAAGGAGAGGAGCACCTGAGATCAGAGAAGAAGCTGTGACTTGCCTGATGGGAGCTGCCACTCTGGCGCCTGATGGTAGAGGAAGCTGGCCATGCCCAGCTGTTGCACAAGGCAGCCAGCCTGGGCACTAGCTGACCCCAACACTTCCCCTCCTCATCCTTCGTTCCCCTGCTTGTGCGCCCTTGCTGGCCACAGCCAAACAGAACTGGAAGGCAGGGGCATCCTTGTTACAGAAACATCAGCTTCCCCAGGGGGAGATGGAGAGAGGATTTGGAAGTTTAGCTACAGTCTCCTGCAGCCGGCTTGGGTTATTGAAAAACCTGAGCAGCAGGGGGCACCAGACAGAAGCGGGTGCCACCCACCAAAGCAGGGCCAGCCCTGGTAGTCCCACTGGGAGGTATGTCCAACACCCACATGCAGGGCAGGAGGAGGGGACCCTCCCAGGCTCCAGCAGAAGCTCACCCGAATGTGCACACAACTCCTCTGCCTCAGCCATGTACCCTGCAGGCCACAGAGCAGGTCCTTGTGGCTTAGACATATGGGAGCCCAAGGAGGCTGGGGAGAGATACCCTTTACCCAAGGCCAGTGTCTAGCACCTTCTCTAACTTGTGAAACTTTCCAGAGGGTTGGCGAGGTCCTCCCAGCCGACTCATTCCTCTAACACGTGAGAATTTTCCAAACTATTTTGACACATGAAATTGCACATAATTAGCTCTGCTCTGCCAACTTGGAATCACTGGGGGATGATTTCTGGAGCTGTGTACTTGAATTTTCAGAGGATCATGTCAAATTGAGGAACAGGCCAGCGCTGCCCTCAGCTTACCCCTGCAATGCCACGTCACGGGTGCAGAGGACAGCTTGGGGCGAGTCATACACTTCTGTGAGAGATTTTGGGCAGTATGCCGGCCAGGAAAACTGCACCGGCTGGATCTCTTCAAAGCAGGAAGACTGAAACAGGGCTGTCACCTAGCTGTCCTTTCACTAACATCAACCATCGTTTTAGACAGATTCCAATTTCTGTGTCCTCCGAGTTCTTTTTCGCTGACAACAAGACTGATGTCTGAGAAATAAAACAAGATCTATGCAGAGTGGTGTCTGTCTCCACAGCTCCGTGCTCGCCTGTTAGTGCTGTGTGACACCAAGGTCTCGAGGCACGCTTCTTGCTTTTCCTGGCACCTGCGTGGATGCCACAAGGGAGTGAGCCAGGGGCACTCACCCCCGCTTCTTGGTGGGACCTGAAAGTTGCTCCCAGCAAGGTGCAGTGTATTTTTCCTCCCCCTCTGTCTTTTTTTTTAAGATTTATTTTATTTGTATTGGAAAGTCAGATATATGGAGAGGAGGAAAGACAGAGAGGAAGATCTTCCGTCCAGTGATTCACTCCCCAAGCAGCTGCAACAGCCGGAGCTGTGCGGATCCAATGCCAAGAGTCCGGAGCCTCTTCTAGCTTTCCCACATGGGTGCAGGGTCCCAAGGCTTTGGGCCATCCTCCACTTCTTTCCCAGGCCACAAGCAGGGAGCTGGATGGGAAGTGGGGCTGCTGGGATTAGAACCAGAGCCCATATGGGATCCTAGCAATTTCAACACAAGGACTTTAGCCACTAGGCTACCACATCAGCCCCCCTTCTATCTTCATTAGCTCAGGCAGCCATGACCAAAGCACCATGAGACTTAAACAGCCACACACTTCTGGAGGGCAGAAATTTGAGATCAGGAGCCAGTGTGGTTGGTTTCTGACTAAGGCCTTCTTTTAAGAAAAATTGAAAAGCAGAATTAGAGGAAGACAGAGAAAGAAGAGAGGTCTTTTGTCCGCTGATTCATTCCCCAAAAGGCCAAAACAGCTGAGGTTGGGTCAGGCTAAAGCTAGTAGCCTGGAACCTCACCCAGATCTCCCACATGGCTGGCAGAGACTCAAATGCTTGGGCCATCTTCCACTTCTTTCCCAGGCGCATTAGCAAGGAGCTGGACTGGAAGTGGAGCAGCTGGGACCTGAGCCGGCACTCACATGGGATGCCAACATCTCAGGTGGTGTCTAACCTGCTGGATCACAGTGGTGCCCAGTTATCTTCTTCATTAGCCAGTGGCCTCCTTCTCCCAGTGTCCCTGAGAAGGACATTGGTGCCATCATAGGGGTGTTCCTCATAAAGTCATCTAAGCTGAACTAACTCCCAGGACCACCCACCTCCAAATGCCACTGTGCAGGAGGGCAGGGCACCAGTGTATAACTCCTGGGGGAGTGCAAGCTTCACATGTCTCTCCCACAGCCCCGAGGTGCAGGCGTTGGTCCTGGTGTGCAAGCTCCACACTCATGCCTCAGCAGCCCACTCGCCTGCACAGCAGAAGGCAAACAAGAAAGCATGGCGCCAAAGTGTCCCAGGGGCGGCAGCCTCGAGTGAAGTTCTCAATTGCCCTTCAAGTGCATGAATGAGTCCAGCTGAAACCCACTAGGCTAACCAGTCAGCCAACTCCTGGCCTAGCTCCCAGGAGGTGTGCCTATCAGTATAATAAATGACAGTTTTGTGCTGCTGGGTTGTGGGGTGAATAGTTACAGAGCAAAGCTAACGGCTACAGTGTAGCCGCTGAGTGTCGTTACTACTTGTGTTACTACTTGTCCTCTTTTCCTATGAAGGACATTAAATGTAGTGAGTTTTAAGCTGAATCTAGTACTTCACTATTTTCTGTGGTTTAGGGCCTCAACTTCCTCACCTGGAAAGCAGGTGTGATAACAGTACTAAATACAGACAATACAGGTGAGAAATGGGTCAGTGCATATAAAACCAATTAAAGACATGCCTGGGGTGGGGCGTGCATGGCCAAAGTGTTAGTGTTGAACTCTTTGATAGGCCTGGAGACTGGGCGGGAGCAGACAGAGGAGTGGCAGCTGGGGGCCCAGGTAGCATCAGCTGCACTGCTAAATAAAAGGCTTTGAGCCCACGTCTTTGCATGAGCCAAGCCCACTGTTTTCCAAAATAGGAAACGTAATCAAGTTGCTTGTCGAATTCTCTGGGATGTCTATTTTTTAGCTTCTCCGAGATGCAGGCATCCACACATGGGAGACATTATTTCTTCTCCCCACGCAGCAGGGACGGGAGAGAGGAGCTAGCTGCAGGGTGACCCCAGACAATGGACAGCCGGCCTCTATTCTCGCCTGCTGCTCTCGGGACCCAGGGCCTCAATGCCCCCAGTAGCCTTAGCTCCCAACTGACCCAGGGACTGCACCTTCCTGGAAGTCATGGGGCTGCCACCAGCACCAATGACCTGAACCTCCCTAGGCCTCTTCCTTCAAAGGGACATTGCCACCCTGGACAAAGTCTCCCTAGAGCAGCTGATTTCCTTATCAGCTCCCCCTCCTCCGTAACTTATTTCCTCTTACTGGATGCATTCCTTAAATAGCTATTTATCAAGGAAATGTAGATTCAGCAGTCCATTAAGGTTATAGGTAAAGACAATTGAAGGTCAAAACATACTTACGATCACCTCTGTAACAAGCAGGTGTCCACTCTACAGTAACAACCCCAGGCACAGAGATGGACTCATGGAGTCCTTTGGGACACGTTGGAGTGAATCCCAAGGCTACCCCAGAGCCTTCTGTCCTGGTGACAACTGAGGCATTGATACTGCCGATGGATGGTGACCTATGCACACTCATGTTCCTAGCTGGGGACCCTGCGCAACAAACAAGGCCCCTGGGCTTCCAAGCTGCCCTGCTCACTGCCATCTCTCTCCAGAGGGCTTCTTGGAGGAGACACTGGTCAGCACCTTCTGCCTCATGTGCCCTCTTCTCCTGTCCCTGACTGGCCTGGGAGCTCCTGGAAGATAGTGGCCAAATCAGATTAAATCCCACATGATTTGGGTGGGTGACTTTCACAAATCAAACTCCCTTGATAAATAGATGATGATTTTGTAAAGGGGAAAAAAAAAGGAATGATTTCATAGTTATTTCATCCATTCAGGGGATTATTACAAATATGTAATCCAAAACTCAGGCCTTTGATCAGCCCTGGGAGACCCTTGACATACTGAACCACATCTACCACCGTCCTTGGGGTACCTGAGTCAAGGACAGTGTTTAAACATCTCCGGTCACTCACATTGATTTCTTTGATCCAGCAGCGTCAGTTCCAGAAGAATCACAAAGGAAATAAAAAAGTGTATGTCAGCATCTTTAAGAGTAGATGATATATAAAAAAAAAATCTTGGCCAGGAGAACTCTCATTGTCTGGGAACAGAAAGCTCATCATGCCAGACTTTGGATACAATTCTTCCATTCCGTGCACTCATCAATCAAAAGGGCCAGACTGACACTTGGTAGTCATCTCGTCCCACCCACCCATTCACAGATGCGTGCTTTGGAATGCGGTTTTCTCTCGCAGCACAACCCTCTGCAGATGAATTGCCAAGGTCACAGAGCCAGCAGCAGCACTACCAGCATTCAGCTCCTACCACCCCACCCCACCTGTGCTACAATTATTGTGACTGAGGAAGGAACCTCTGTAATAAGAGTGTAAGGTGGAAGCTTTACTCGGCCCATTAAGCCTCGGCCAACATTTCTACCTTGCTGTGCTTTCACAGGCCAAGCCCTGCTGCACGGTCCAGCCTTTAAGAGCCTCAACAATTGCAAAACCCTTAGATTGCCAGAAATTGATTAAAAGATCAGAGTGGTTGTTCTAGGATATTCCTGTCTTCCTGAGGTGTGTGTGGATATTTAGGATATGATGGGCAACAGCCATGATGTTATATAAACATCTGGTGGACCAATGTGCACCACTCATCTCCCAAGAGAAAGACCTGACAAGGCACTCTGAGTTGGCTGGCGCTGCATCCCAAAGAGAGAGCATGAGAGCCCAGTGCGATGGCTCAGCGGCTAAATCCTCACCTTGCAAGCGCCAGGATCCCATATGGGCGCCTGTTCATGTCCCAGCTGCTGCATTTCTCATCTGACTCCCTGCTTGTGGCCTGGAAAAGCAGTAGAGGATAGCCTAAAGCCTTGGGACCCTGCACCTGCATGGGAGATCCAGAAGACGATCCTGGCTCCTGGCTTCGGACTGGCTCAACTCCAGCCATTGCAGCTGCTTGAGGAGTGAACCAGCTGACAGAACAACTTTCTCTCTGTCTCGCCTTCTCTCTGTAAATCTACCTTTCCAATAAAAATAAATAAATTTGAGAGAGAGAGTCTGAATTCTGTAACCTGTTTGCAGAACACACAAGTCTGAGGCTGCAGCAGGGAGTGAGCATAATGGGTTTCCCCAAAGGCTAGGGGCATGTGAGGAAGAGGAGTCACATGGGACTTCCTGGAGTCACATCTGACCGAGACCCAGAAACCTGCTTTGTTCTTTACCTCAAAGAATGAGAAAAGTAGAGGAGACAGCTCAAGCTCGGATCATATCAGAGGTGAGTTTTTGCACAGTTCAAAAAGGCAGGTAATATTTTTCATATAAGAATTATTCCAAAATCAATGAAAAAAGGGAAGAAGAGCAATTTTGGGACATATTGGGGATCAGAGTTGATCAGTACAGGCCATTATTGAATGTAAATAAAAAAAATTCCCATGTAAGATATCAGAGAACTGAATCCAGAAGGATGTTAAAATGAATAGATTGAGATTCAGAGAGTCTTGCCCTTGGGATTCAATGATGGTGAAGCTTTGCAACCTCTCATTGCAACTTAATACCTGAACTGATTACAAGGAAAATGGCAGTATGATGAATTCTGTAGCTACAGAATAAGTGATTCACAAGCTTCAAAACTTATTCAAGATTTTTTAAAAAAAAAGCTCTTTCCAAACTGGAAATATATAAAAATAGCTACCAAAACCTGCAAAGGAACACCACAGTTGGTGTCTGCATAGAGAAGTATTCTCAAGGAAGCTTGAAATAAGGCAAGATAGTTGCTTGCACATCTATTACTCAACATTCTGTTGGAATGGATCCATACTTGAAACAGGAAAAAGAAAACCACAAAGTTGAAATGGTAGACACAGTCCTTTGAGAATTTGCAAGACCAGTGACCATCTCTATAAAAATAAATAAATAAAGACAGATAGACAGACAGTCCTACATGGGCTGGAAGGTGGAAATCAACAATTACATTCCAGTTACGTACTCAAAGCCAGTTCCCTCTTGCATTCCCAGGCAATCAGTCACCAAGATGCTCATTTCATTCTGAGAAATACAAAAACCTTGAGGCAATCTAAATGCCTGTCAGCAGGAGAAGCCATAGATGATCTCCGTCTGTATGGTGCATTCTTCCACACCAATGAGGGAGTGAACACTGAAAAATTCAAAAACGTGATAATGAGTGGTAACAGCAAAAAGCAGTTGTGAAGTGAGATGCAGAACCTGAATGAGAAGCACGCCTTGTCTGGGACATGTATGTTTCTCAAAGCAAGAGGCAAGTGGACCTGAAGGACACCACTAGGTCACTGCAGAAGCAGCCAAGGCTCCTTGCACTTGCTGGACCTGATACATTGCTACGGTTTTGTAAAGATGAGCATGGAGGGAGGAGCAAGCGCTCAGCTCGCTGCTGGGAGAGCGTCTCCTGGAATTAGATGCTTTTGTGCATTCTTTATGTTGTCTGTGTGGCAGAAAGGCAGCTAGGAAACGTCTCGTCTTTGTATGCGGTGTTGGAGGAGGATGGTAGTGTGTGTGGGGGGGGGGGGAGGGGGGGAATAAACCAGCCTCCTGAATACATATCGTACAAAATGCTTTCAACTCAGAACTTTGCATACTACTGCTCAGAACAGATCCAGGCTGTGTTGTCATAACAACAAACACAATGATTTGAAATTCAGATTCTTCCTCTTTCACGCCAACGGAATCCGGTAAAGAATGCAGAATACTCTGTGTGGAGCATGAGCCTGTTACAAGTTCAAATGTGAGTTCAGAAATCGGCTATATGCCCAGCAGGAGAGAAAATATATGACTTGTGGAACATCTACACCAATCACATAGGGTTCCAGGAAAGCCTGTCCGCTGAGATGATAAAGTTTTGACTCTTATAATTCTCTTTGAATCTGGGCAGTCCTGTAAGAGTAGCTTCCTGTGGTGTTGGTGGCAGGGGGTAGCAGCAATGGGATAACAATTTTGGCTGCTGAGTTCAACATTGTTGCAGCACCACTTCCCAGTTGTGTGTTGGGTCAAGTTATTTAATTTATCATACTGGCCAGGAGTGTGTGTGTGTGTGTGTGTTTGTACTGTGTGTAATTGGCAGATAAATGGATGGATGAGGATGGGTACAAGATGATGATGATGGATGAGAGAGAGAGAGGAGAGGAAGAGGTTTTTTTTTTTTTTTTATTGTCAGGCTTAGATTCCAGGATTCTGAAGGTTTACAATTCCCAAGATCTTCAGGTTGAATTGTTCAGCTGGAGTTTGAGGAGAGCCAAGGGCACTGACCCAGTCCACAGGCCTGACCAGCTCAAGACTCAGAAAAGCCAATGTGTCAAAGCAGCCGGATGAGAGGAATCCTCTCTTACTTGGGGAAGGGTCAGCCGGTTTGGACTAAGGAAAGCTCCAACTGAATGGCAGAAGCCCACACAAAGCAGAGCAACCTGCTTCAATCTTCCTGTTTAACCGAGTCTCTTCTAAAAGCACCACCGTCAGACACAGCCAGAAAAAGACTGGGCTAACTCTCCGGATTCCCTATGGTCACAGACACAGAAAATTAACTGTCAAATTCACCTTCTCTGAGTTACAAACTCACCTTGCTTAAATCTTGATTTCCTCATTTGCAAAAGGCACCTGATAATAGAAAGTAGTTCAGAGAGCTGAAATAAAAAGGTGAAGTAATTCTCTATCGGGTAAGCAGGGTGGCTGGCACTCAATAATTGTTAATCGAATGGATGTCCAGTTCTGCTGACCATGTGTGAGTGTCTGAACAACAGAATGCTTAGATTGGCTCCTTTTTAAAAAGATTTATTTAATTTTTACTGGGAAGTCAAATCTACAGAGAGAAGTAGAGACATAGAGAAGGAGAGACAGAGAGAGAATGATCTTCCATCTGCTGGTTCACTCCCCGAGTGACTGCAATAGCCGGGGCTGAGCTGATCCTAAGCCAGGAGCCTCTTCCAGCGTCCCATGTGGATTAGGTACCCAAGGCCTTGAGCCATCCTCAACTGTCTTTCCCAAGCAGCAGGGAACTTAATGGGAAGTAAAGCAGCCAGGAAACAAATTAGAACCAATATGGGATACTGGTACAAGCCAGTGGAGGATTAGCCAGTTCAGCCATTATACCAGTCATGGTTTGTTTTTATTCTTTATAAAAATGACAGTCTCAGAAACTTCCCTAGGTCATTCAACATTATATTAGAAACGTGTGTGTGTGTCGCTATGTGCAGTTGTACATATTCAGCTAACACTGAGACTATCCATGCTGTGGGTGGATATTTGGGGTATTCTTAGTTTTTCCACATTGAACAACGGTCCTGGGGATGCTTTCATCTCTGGCAGCTGGTGCCTACCTCAGGATTTCTTCTCACCCATGTGCTTGGGTGAGGAATTGCTAGGTCATTGGTATGGAAGTATTCAACCTTCCCAGGTCAGGTTAAATTATTTCCCAGAGTGGTCAGATTATTCTTGCTAACTGAGGAAGTAGTGATCGGATTTCCTTCTGTTGGTCATTAAAAGATTATCCAATAGCAGACAGAAAAGCTTGTGATAAGAGGGGAAAAAAAGAGAAGAGGAAGGGTTAAGTGTGATCACAGCTCCATAGAAAGGAGTGTGGGTCACAGCAAGCCAACATCAGTGTTACAAAGTCTTCTATGGGGCATGCGGGCGGACAGACCAGGAGTCAAGTCTTTGGTTGCCCACTCCCTGCATGAGAGCCTTGAACAAGATTCATGAACCCGTTTCACACCTAATTGGCAGTGTTATCTAAACTGAGATGGCACCTCTCATAAGTGCCCAATAAATGATGGCCAAACCAATCAAAACCACTTGCTTTTATTGGACAAATATGCAGTACAATGGTTATTTGCAATGGCAAGCCATGAATTACATGGTTCCCCCTCTATTTTTAGAACTCCTGGAAAATGATTTTCTTGCTTTCCAAATTGGAAAACTAATTTGTTTTGTGCGAATTCCGTTATTTGCTACTTTATGTGGGATCCTTGGGCTGTTCTTCTTTATTCATACATTTCTCAGTTCGATTCAGCATCTCAATGGGGAAAGGTATTCTATTCCTCAGGGACTCGCTTCTCAGGCCAGTGTTTGCCCCAGGTGAGACTCATCCCCATTAAGGATACAGAAGGTGAGCAATCAAATAACTTGATCATAATTTTTAAAACCCTCTGAGCAAACTCTTACATGTTCCCACTGTTGCTGGAGCGTGGGTGTTCTGAAGGTTAGGGTTAGTGCTTGGAATGAGGAGAGGGTTTTTAAGCCATGGGCCGTGGAGATGTCTCCTCCTCAGCTCTTCAGGACATCACAGGGTTGCTGCAAGCGTGTTCTGGGGCCAAGGGGAGGCTTTTTGGGAGTGGCCAGTGCATCTCTATCCATCTGGTAGACCTTGGCAGTGCTGCGCTGTCAGGCACATGGGATATATGGAGGAGAACATGGTGGATGAATTACGCTGCTGTGATGAACTCCAGAACTCCAAAGGCTTCACCAGCACATGTTTGTTGTTTCCAGGTCTAAAGTCAGGGTGCTCACATGCTCAGGTTCTAGTGAGGTTCTACCTCAACACGGAGTTCCTGCCTGGTGGAGAGAGAACAACGCTCTGATATCTCTCCTCCCAAGGGCACCAGTCGGATTACTCAGGGTCCCACCCTCACAGCCTCACTGGACCTTAATTACTTCCTTAGAGGCCCGATCTCCAAAGCTAGACATGTTCAATTTGGGGGACATGATTCAGGTGTACTGTCACATAAATTCCTGGCATCATGCCTTCTAGGAGATATGGCAGTCCATGAACAAGTACACAGGCGAACAAACATGACTGCCCTATGTCAGGATCAGATCCCTGAGTGGAGAGGAGCAGGTGTGGTGGAGAGCAACACGGGGGGAGGGCTCACTCTATGGATGTCAGGAGAGGTCTTGCAGAAGGGATGAGGCCTGAAGCGAAGACCCGAAGGCTAAGGAAGAGCTGACCCTGGAGAAACACTTCGGAGGAGGGGGATTGTTGAAATGCCAAGTCCTCTCTCAGGAGAGAAGAGTTGAAAGAGTCATAGAGAGAAAGGGAGAGGCAGAGAGAGAGAATCATCCATACACTGCAGATGGCCACAATGGCCAGTATTGGGCTGAACAGAAGCCAGGAGCCAGGCACGTCATCTTAGTCTCCATGGGTGGCAGGGCCCAACACTTGGACCTTCTGATCTTTGCCCAGGCCATTAGCAGGGAGCTGGATTGGAAGTGGAACAGCGGGGACACAAATTGCTATTCACATGGGCCTGGCAGGAAGCAGTATCACCACCAGCTCCATCTCCCAAGCAAATTTTTAAAATAAGCTTTTAAGGGGGAAAAAAATCATGTGCAATCTAGGAACTCTTAGAAACCCCAGTGTGACTGATCATATTGATTCCTTCCCACACAAACACTTGGAAATGTTCAACCAAATTTCACAAAGCATTGTTATTTTTAATGTATAAATGAGTGCCTCAGAACATAAAAAAATGTTTCTGGAAGCCAAACACCAAGCAGGAAGTGAAGCGTCCTTGGCAATGCTGCCAATTGTGTTTTTAGTGCTTGGAAAGGTAAGGACTGAGGCCTCAACGTGGTTGGTGAGAAATGAAAATCCCCTCACGGAGCTTGATGCCTGGCAGGGTAAATAAACGCTCGCAATTGCACAGAAGGGCAGATGGCAGGAAAGTATGTGGAATGTATCCTGTACTTGTAGAGAACAGGAAATTCTGCATCCTTCAGTCGGGGAGCCAATAGGATGCAGTGGGCAAAGCTGCTTCCTGTACTGCTCGCATCCCATAGTGGGCACTGTCCTGCCTGTTCCAATCCAGCTCCTGTTGCTGTGCCTCGGGAGGTAGCCAGACAGGCCTCAAGTCCTTGGGCACAGGCACCCATGTAAGAGACCCAGAAGAAACCCTCGACTCCTGCTTTAGACGTGACCCTGCCCAGGGCATTGTAGCCACTGAGGGAGTAAAACAGCAGATGGAAAATCTTTCTTCCAATGAAACTGTGAAAAATATCTTGACAATAGAATGCTGAACTCTCTGCCATTGTCCATGCCTACAATGTCAGGATACACTTAGATAGTAGAATTATGGACTTATGACAGAATATAAAGGACTAGACTAGCATAATAGTATAGGGGAAATCAGTAGGAGAGGTGGGAATTTGAGGAGTAGGGGAAAAGGAAACGCAAAGCCTATGGAACTATATCATAAAGCAAAAATAAATGTAATATAAAAAAGAAAATATCTCTCCTTAACTTTGACTTTCAAATAAACAGATACATTTATTTTAAAAAATGATAATCCTCAGAAAACCATTGCTGAGAAATGGCTCTCACATACATTTGAGGCTCAAGGTTATACTTCCCCAGCCCACAATCTGAAGGGACACACACCCCCCTCAGCCCAGGTCACTCAGAATTTCTACAGATGAAGCCTCATGGAGAACGAGTGAGCATCCGAGCTCCCGTCACAAAGGCATGAGGGGAAGTGTCACCATATGTAGGAGTCAGAAATTACAGCAAACTAAAAGACTAGACAGCCCATCCCAGGAGCTCCAGATAAAAGACGTCCGAAAGACAGCTTATAGAACAGTTACGCTTTGATGGATGTAATTAGGGTCATAAAATGGGTCCTCAAAAATAATAGGACAGAGATGCTAAGGACAGATTCTACAAATAACAGAATACCTTGCTAACATGAATTCAAAATGCTCGGATGAGAGCTCCATAGCACATTAATAACAGGGAGGGAACAGCTGGAAGATACATGTGAGGAAGGCAGGCAGAATTAAACTGAATGATCTGATGTGCTTTAAAAAAATTATTTTATTTTTACTGGAAAGTTAGATACACAGAGAGGAGGAGAGACAGAAAGGAAGATCTTCCATCTATTGATTTACTCCCCAAGCAGCCACAATGGCCAAAGCTGTGTTGATCTCAAGCCAGGAGCCAGGAGCTTCTTCCAGGTCTCCAAAGTGGGTGCAGGGTCCCAAGGCTTTGGGCCATCCTCCACTTCTTTCCCAGGCCACAAGCAGGGAGCTGGATGGGAAGCAGGGTCGCTGGGATTCGAACCGGCGCCTATATGGGATCCTGGCACATTCAAGGCAAGGACTTTAGCTGCTAGGCTACCACGCCAGGTCCAGTCTGATATACTTTTAACGGGAGTCACAGAAGTAGAGAATAAAGAGAATGAGGACAGGGCTATGAATGGTGGGAACTTCCTGAATGTACATGACAGACACACATAGGAGGATGAATGATGTTTACCCAAAGATACCGAGTTACAATCAAAGATACTTTGTGGGTGATGCAGTTATGCCTTATGAGATGGGAGAGTATCCTGGGTCATCCTGGCAGGCCCTGAACATCCAACATTCATACAAAAATGGAATTAGAAGTTTATTTGGGTATAACGAAAGTGAAAGTCATGTATATGAGGGGCGCCTTGAAAACGTTCCTGGCAAATGTGCATTATAAAAATGCAGTGCTCAGATCTGGAAATGTGTTGTGCCAAAGTAAACTTCTTTTTAATTCATAGTGCCCACAAATCTGGAGGAAACACACATGTTCTTAGGAGAGGAAAGCAGGAGGCAGTTTCATAGGGGCACCTAGGAAAGTGCAAGCTGAAGAGACTTAGGGATGCTGGCTTTAAACGTAACGGTGATGTGGCCACCAGCAGAGAGACGCCAGCAACCTACCGTTACTTTGTTTTTAAAAAAAGGTCATGACAGACACTCCAAAGGAAGGTAAGGGAGTAGATTCTAAATATATACATATAACATTACATTATTGTATTGTTATTTATAATGTATATATTATAACCCTGGAAGACATGTCGTTAAACAGAAAGAAACATTAAGTAAACAAAACAACTCTAACAAAGTTATAACTTAGAGGTCATGATAAAGAAGGTAGGAGTATTTGAATTAAAAAAAAAATTGTGTTCAGGAACAGACAGACTGATGAATTTTGGATGTTATCGAGGCCAATGGGCACGTCAGGAAGATGTGGCCAAGACAGAGGTGCAAGACCAGAGAAACAAACGGACGCAAGGACAAACAGCAAAGTTCGAAACAAGATTGGAAAATCCAGTCTCATTGTAGCAGCACACAGATTATCAAGAGTCACAGAAGAATTCCAGGATATAATTGACAGACTCTTTGAGGAATAAGCAAGAATTATTTATCATATGTGGGAAAAAAGAAGATCTAAAATAAAAGTTCTCAAGGATTGAAAGTGGTGGGGGGGGCACCAAAACTGCTTCAAGACAATGTTATGTCCAAAGAAAACTCAGGCAGACGACCTACAAACTAATAAAACTAAATCAAGCATTTAGCAATTTGCTGGAAACAAGCTGAAAGACATGAGAATCGATCGCATACAGCAGCCAAAACAATTAAAGCATGTAGTTTTAAAAATATAACATACACACCAGCAATAAAAAGAGAAATGTACCTAGACATAAACCTTTATGGAGGAATTTGTGAAACTTTATTGAAAGACATAAAAGACGAGAAAAAGACCCAGAGGAACGGAGGGCTGGGTGATGGATCCTATTCATTAGTGAGAAGAATCAATATTATAAAATGAAATTTTTTTCTTGAATCAATCTATAAAGTTAATGTAATTCTAACCAAGATCCTAACAGAAGTTTCCATGGAAATTTTATAGGCGAAAGCAAAGAGGCAAAAAAAAAAATTTAATAGCACTAATGAGGATAGATGTTTGCTTCCCAGACACCAAGGCGTAAAATTATAATCATTGAAATGGTGGGAAATTGACCCATAAATAGACAAACAGATGAATGGATGGAAACAATAAAGTTCTCAGATTAGTCTCATAAATCATTAAGAAAAATAGCAGACTGACAATAAATAGTTCTGGGATTGCTATGTTTCCATATGGACAAAAAAAATCAGTTGCACTCTTACTTCGCTATACAAAGATGAACCCCAGGTGAATAAAATCTAAGGAAAAAAAAAAAGCAAAGTTAAGGCTGGTATTTGGTGTAGTGGTGGAGACTCTGGATAAAAACACCTGTATGACATAGCAGAATGTCTGGGTTTGCAGCTCAGCTCCTCTCCTGAGATCCAGTTACACAGAACCTGGCAGTCTGCAGGTGAACGCTCGGATAGCTGGATCCCCGCCAACCGCAGCAGGAGGACCTGGACTGAGTTTCTGGTTGGATCTCAGCTTGGATGGCTCTACTCTGGCTGTAGCCAGGATCTGCAGTGTGAACCAACAGATGGATGGGCTGGCTGGCTGTGCTTGCCTCGTGTGTGTGTGTGTGTGTGTGTGTGTGGTGTGTAAATATAAAGGCAAACTTACCATAATTAGAGGAAAAAGTAAGAGAATAGCTTTATGATATTTTGGTAGGAAAATTCCTTAGGAAATACTTCGTGCCTTCACTAATCTGTGGAGTGTGAAGCATTTGAGCTCACAGAAGCAGAGAGCGGACAAATGGATTTGAGAGACCAAAGAAAGGAGATGTGAGGGGTGAAGTCCCAGCTGGGTAGAAGCAGGAAGTTCTGGCGTTCTCGTTTGCAACGGTGTGATTGGAAAACATCATATCCTGGAATTCCAGATTGCTAGGAGAGGTTTCTAAAAGTGCTCTTCATGAAGAAATGATAAATGTGTGAGATGAGGTTGTCACCTTAGGATCAAAAGCTGTTCACAAAGCAGTGCACACACTGAGGTACCCCACAACAATGTGCAGAAGTTGTTAGCAAGAAAGAAAACACAGACAAAAATATGGTAAATCTGGCATTACAGTTAAGCTCAATCCAGAAAGCGGAACTCACTGCAAATAAAATCAAAGTGTATGTCACAGAGGGAGAGGCACAAAAATCCACAAAAAAACAACGGTGTCCTGCACTTTGAATGATATCTACAGCTCACTGCAAACAAGCAGGTCTAAAGAATCCATGGAAAACCCACACAAGGCAAGGCCTGAATGGTCTCTGTGCATATAAAAAATGGAACCTCATTAGTAATCAGGGACTTGCAGGCTCAAACAAAGCCCTTTTCATCCCAGCCAGCTCTGCCAGGGCCTGCTGCCCAGAGTCTAGAGGAGGGGCAGGAAGCCAGGCTGAGAGAGATGGCCCAGGCTCCTGACACGGCTTGGACTAGACCACAAAAATTAATGGTGACAGCATCAGGAGTTGGTGAAGATGTGAAAGAAGCAGGAATTCTCCGGCCCCACGTGTAGAAGAGCAAACGAGCTCGACATCAAGAGGAATTTGGCAGGATGGGTAAGCGTTTGTGTTTTCAGCACTTCCACGTCTAAGAATGTACCAGAAGAGGCTACCCCGTGTTCATAAAAGAACTGGACAAGCTAGCACGATGTGTAAGGAAACAGAACCTTCGCATGGTGTCGAAAGCCAGGACAGAGCCTAGACCCGCCAAACTGGAGAACGCACAGTACACTCACAGAAGCTGCCCACACTCCTCAGCAGTTCAGAGACCTGAGCCCGTGGTGCAGGCTCATCCAGACACGGCTGCAGAAATGTGGTGCCGAACCAAACAAAACAACCCGCAGTTGCAGAATGCCTTATAAGCTGGAAAAAATAGTCTCCCATACCTTTGTGCAAGTGTGTGTGTGTGCCCGTGTAGCCTACGTGCACATGTTGCCCATACCAGAAAAGCCTGCATGAGGATGATAAATATCAATCCTTCGCAAGAGTTGGAGGGAAATGAGATTATGAAGGGACACAGAGGGAGCTTCAATTCTATCTATAAAACTTTAATGCTATTAAGTAAGTAAGTAAAGCAATTAGCCGACGTGTGGAGATGTGGGGAAGTTCATGATGGATGCAGTGTTTACTGCACTCCTCTCCGTATCTGCCCTTGCGTGCATGGGCTCTCACCTTAGAACACAACCCTTAGAAATTAGTTCAAGTGGGAAACTCAGTACAGTGGCGATGGCATTAATGCAGACAAGTGGATCACACAAGCTAGGACTAGGAAGAGGTTGAAAAGAAGAAACCAAGGATCTGGGGTGGGAGGGAACGGGGATTTTCTGTCTCCAGTACAGCAAACAGAGCAGACGTACCTACTGCCCTGGCCATATTCCTGGGTGCTTCCGGAACGCTCCAGCAGAGGTTCAACTGCCAATGTCTCCATCACTATGCTGAGGGTCCTGTCCTCACTGGCCCCAACCCTGGTGCTGAAGGATGTGCTGCTCCCCACCATGGTAGACCAGATGTCCTATGGGATGCAGCCATAGCCATGAGCTCTCTGGAATTGTTGTATGATTATCCCAGCTCCCTCATTTCCCTCCTGGGATCATTCTGGGCCATGCACTTTGCTCTAGTTCCCAGAGCTCAGTTTCAGTTGCCCTCCCCAGTGGCAGGTGTATAAGCAGACCTCTTCCCTCATATCCCTTTTCATGTCCCCAGGGAACCACTTCCCCTTGTGACCTTGTCTTGGTTCAGCTTCTGGGAAGGCCTACATGAAGCCAGCAGAAGGTCTTCCAGAGCATGCACACCTGCCAGCAAATGCATCCATGAGCAAAGGGAGCAGGGGAAAAGGTAGATTTCCAAGGCTGCAGGTAGGTGAATGAAGAGATGCCAGTAGATGCCGCAGGCAGGGGGAGGAAGGCACAGCTGAAGCGCAGCGGAGACAGGAGACCGCTCTGCGTTCTGCGGTGGAACGTTCCTCTCTTCCACCATCACAGGGACAAATGGAGTCCAGACTACACCAGCCAGCAAGGGGGATTGCCCAGCCCTAGGCTGGGCTGGCCTGATTTAGGATTCCCTTGACAGAATTAGGAGCTCTGCATTAGCAGATGATGTGCCAGCCTGTGTGGAATCCCATCACAATGGCGATGTATTTACATCCTCATTCTAGACATATCTGCAGAGTGGGATTCGGGCTGATGGCTCCTGCTTTGATAGAAGATGTTATTGGATGTCACTGGAGAGTGACTGCTTGATACAGCATCAAATAACAGTTCAGCTTTCCCCCAAGTGAGATTTTAGCAGTGAGCTAGAAAACATTCGCCTTCACAATAATACAAAAAAAAAAATATGATTGCTTAGCATTTTTATCTCATTGTAGGTCGACAGACAAAAAAAGTCAACCAGTTCCAGGTAGCCTCCACAGGTGGGAAGCAGCCTCCAAAAGTCCATGGAAAATATGTGCTAAGGAAAAACTATGTGTGCATTTCAGAGTCATTTTGCATCCAAATAAATTCCTCTTTTCATTGCATTTTATTTTCCTGGCACTCTTTGAAGGACTCTCATTGTACAGATGAAATAATGCTTCCCCTTTAAGCAGAGCTATTTTTTTCCAACTGTAATTTACCAGCACCTGGCCACTGAGTCGACCTGACTGTTATCAATGGCAAAATCATTGCAGTGAGCTTCCTGGCATGTCACAGCTGCTGACTTGGAAGGCAAATGCTTCACTGAACTCCACTGCTCCTAAAGGTGCGCCAAGAAGTCTCCAAGGACACCGGTGTTGGCTTCTCCTCTGCAGTGTGTTGATCCAGGGCGGTGGAGTCAAAGCAACCCTCCAGTTCAAAGGATCAGCAGAGGCATGAGACTAAGACGTCGCTCCTGGCCTGCTGGCTCGAGTAAAAATCCGAGAGTCAGGTTGGCTACTCCAGGCACAGGCTGTGTGAAGAGACCTAGAGAGAGAAGCAGCGCTGATCTCCAAGGCTTTTGGACAACGTTGTCTTCTGAATTGGAACCACCTAAAGCTATATAGAAGACTCGGGGCCTCTAGCTATGCCCGTCCCAGGAAATGGCCTACAGTGAGTTACTGTGGGGACAGGGTAGGCATCCCAAAAATCCATGTGTCCAGTTGAGATGCCTGCATAGTGCCTGGGAAAACATCATAAAATGGTCCAAGTGCTTGGGTCCCTGCACCCACAAGAGAGACCTGGAAGAAGCTCCAGGCTCCTGACTTCAGGCTGGCCCAGCCCAGGCCATTACATCCATTTAGGAAGTGAACCAACAGATGGAAGATAGATCTCTCTCTCTCTCTCTCTCTCTATATATATATATATACACATATATATATACATATATATACACATATCTATATATCTATATATCTCTATACCTATATATAGATATATATGTGTATACATATCATCCTCTCTGTAACTTTTCCAAATAAGTAAAAATAAATCCTTCAACCCATATCTATTGATTTTTATTTGAAAGGCAGAGTTACAGACACACAGAGAGACATGCCAGAGAGATTTCCCATCCTCTGGTTCACTGCCCAGATGGCTGAAGTCGGGGGTCAGGAGAGCTTCATCCAAGGCGCTCATGTGGGGTGTAGGGACACAAACATTCGAGTTATCTTCTGCTTCTTTTCCCAGGCCGTTAGCAGGGAGCAGGATCGAAAGTGGAACAGCCAGGACTAGAGCCAGTGCCGATATAGGCTGCTGGCATCTCCGGCAGTGGCTGTGCCCGCCATACCACATCACTGGCCAGGCTAGTCACTGGGCTCAGAGACTCAGTTTCCTCACTAGCAAAGGCTAGAGCGAGGCCGACTTGTAAGGATTGAAGGAGATGATGTAGATGAAACATTTGGCAGCGAGCCTGGCACATAGCAAGCACTCCTACTGAAGGCTGCTACCTTTATTGCTCCTTTTGGAACATACCCACGAAGCTCAAGCTAGCTCTGTAAGATAGGTGAGCTCAATAAAATGTTCATGGAAAGTAGAATTAAAAGATAGGTTTATTTAGGGGGAAGATGTTTCAAATCCGTGCATAGATGTCTTATAAATTTTCTGGTGGAAAGTGATTTTGTTCTCCACGCAAGGAAAAGGATGTTAGAGGTGAGGAATTTGTCAGACTTTATCAGCATCAAACCCAGAAAATGACTTTGCCCTTTGAAGCAAGGCTGGTTTTGTAGACAATTAATCAGACTTTCCTGACTAGAGGGAGAGTGTTTTGAGAGACCGGCTTCTATTTTTTTAATTGTATACTCTCTAAGCAATGTCTTGCCCGTCATCTAATCTAAGAAGATCAGGCCAGGCGACTGTCCCCAGCTCTGAGTCCAGGCTTTGGTCCCACTAGACGTCACTAAGGTAGCTTCTGGATCACCCTCCAACTCCTTTGGGTCAGTCACCAAGGCATCTCTGTGTGTGCAAATGAAAATTAGGCTTCTACATCTGTAGGAAGGATGGTTGGGAGGGGCGCGGGGAAGTGCTCACAATGGCCGCTTCCCACCTGGGAATTCAGTGGTGTGAAGCGCCATCCGAGACCCTGCCGCCTGCCGGGCAGCAGCAGTTCTCAGTAACGAGCGCACAGCAAGCATGCACCAAGGACGGCTGCTGCTGCCTTCACATCCCGTGTAAGCTTTATGGAGCATTCTCTATGAAGAAGTCTGTCTCATGGGAGCTTACCATCTTTATACAGTGACAACCATGCCAGCACATGCCAGGCACCATAATAAACAGACCTTGACAGTCTTTGCAGTGACCCTGTGGGTTTTTTGTTTGTTTCGTTTCTCACTTTAAACATCCGTAAACTGAGACCAGGGAGGACCAATGACTTTCCCAAAACTACAAAGTAGGACAGTGAGAAAGGTGGGGTCCGCACTCTGCTCTATCTGAAGGCCATGTTCTTTGTCCTGTGTTTGACTCCCATGCCATCTTATTGCTGGTGAGGCCAGCGTCTCTTCCAGACCCTCGCTTGGAGCAGGATGTGAGCGCCCAGATCCTGCGCTCTGTCCGAGGCACCCTGGGAAGCCTTCTCGACTGTCTTTTTCTTCTCTGATAGACAGAACATGTTCTTGTATTTCACTTGGCCTCAGGCAGCATGTCTTGGGTTATAGCTAAAGCCACTGCATCGAGAAAGGAGATGCAAAAGCTCTGTAATCAACTTACATCAATTATAAAATAGGAGTCATCAGAGTGATGGTTCTCGTGTGGCAGCGGCACTGTCCACACCCCATGATTTGGTATCAGCTTACGACTTTCCTTGTTAGGGTGTCTGTTGGGGTGCAATGGTCTCTTTAGCTGTGGCTTTGGGATCACTCTTCTAAAGGAACACAGGAGAACCATATTGGGAAAAGACTGGCTCCCTGTCTAGGACTTCAAACCTATACTTTCCCATGAAGATCCTACCCAGCCCAACTGATTCTATTAGAAAAGTGACAAGCTCATTCTGAGACATCATAGGTTAAATGAACCATGCTTCTCAAACCAGCTTTTGGGACATAAGCAGTTCTACCAACAAGCCGTGACAATTCTGAATTACACAATAATGAACAGCATCTTCATCCAACACTTACTTCACACATTTATTTTGCCAGTGGCCACATGACCCTCCAAGAAGGTCCTTCCATATGTTCCGAACCACAAAATCTTTGAGTCTCTCAAATTTGGCAAACTACTTACTTCTCGAAATTCTGACATGAGTGTTAGACACCAGTCCACATGCCTCATATGTGGCATGGAGTCTAGGTGAAACCATTTGCTTATGTCTAAATTGGCTAATAAGTTCACACACAGACACACACACACACACACACACAAATATACACACTTATAAAAGAGTGCTTCAAAAAGTCCATGGCAAGGGGAGTTTAAAGATAAGCTTATTTTGGTGCAAAGAAATTTGAAGTAAAGCATAGTCTTTCACAGAATGTGTTTTTCCTGAATTTTCTGAAAACCCCTTATACACATGGGTTTAAAAATTAGGGGAACATAAAATAAGTTTAAATTTACTTCCATTTTCTACAAATCTTGTAAATACATGCCTATATCATGTATTGAACGAACTGTCAAGGCTGACCCTCCAAAACCCTTTGTCAACCCTGGTGGCTAGGAAGTGGAACATCTGTGCTAGGCACCCTCAATGCACATGGCATAGTCAAGATTCCTAGAAATTGCAGATACCAAGGAGCCTGGTCCCGACTGGTGGACCCAGAAGAAAGCTGGCTGATCAGTATTCCGCCTTCACTATTTTAAGCTTACACTTGTGACTTTCCCGTCTGGGTTCTAATGATCAGATCTGAACATGCTGTAGAGAACAAGCCTGCACCTCCACACACACCTCACTAACTACTCTGGGAGCACCTGCTCAGCCAACGAGAGAGCACACATCAAACCATGACAGCCTTGCTGTTGTACAGCTTCCCTCTCCCTTCCTCAACATCAAGTGCTACACAGTGTCCAAGACCCTTCTGGGATCCTACATCACCCTTCTGGTGGCATGCACTAAGCTACGACTTATGTTTCTCTTACTCTTTCCTTGTACGTATCAGGACTGGAACCCCAAGCAGAAGCCTCATTGAGGGGTGTCTTTGGTCCAGATGTCACATAATGGGCTGGAAGTGGAGAAGGCTTTGTCCTTGAATTCAGTTCGATCATCTCTCTGCACAGCCCTTGCACACTTGAAGGATGGAACTCAGAAAACCTCACTGTTCATGAACTTTCCATCGTGTGGTCCAAGAGGGAGTGATTGTCCAGGAGGTTCCAGTGACCTCCCAGTGGCCGATGTGGCATCCTTTGAGCATTGTCTGTGTCTTTATTTCTCGTCTTCTGGATTTTCTCTATGATTTTAGAAGACGAAATATTTCCCTTCATTGCTCGTTTATGACTCTATCTCACTTTTGATTATGAAACTCAAGTGGTGACATCTGTGCCTATCTAAGCAATCATGCAAAGTTAGTTTATTGTGTGTGTTCTTTTTTTTAAGATTTATTTTCCTCTATATTTGAAAGGATGGTTTACAGAGAGGAAATGCATAGAGATCTTCTACCTGCTTGTTCATTCTCCGAAAAGCCACAATGGTTGGGATTGTGCCAAGTTGAAGTCTGGAACCAGGAACTTCTTCTGAGTCTCTCATATGGGCACAGGGGCCCAAGGACTTGCCCCATCTTCACCTGCTTTCCCAGGCCATAAGCAGGGAGCTGGATTGAAAGTGCAGCAGCCAAGACCGTAACCTATATGGGAGGATGGCATCACAGGCAGGGGATTAACCTACTCTGCCACTGTATCAGCCCCCCCCCCCACCCGCCCCAGTTCATTGTTTTAATAACCAGATAAAGAGGGATCTGGTTTCACAGATATTTGTTTGACGATCTTAAGGTCCTGTGGACCTTCCATAAGGCGTTTCTTTGAAACTAACTTTTCATGGAAGAGAAGTGGAGAAACACTGTTGATCAAGTGTGGGTTTTGTTCTAGCTTGACCACAAACCCAGGCTGATGTTGGTTAGGATTTGTAAGCCTTCAGTACCTCTATCTTCCGCTCTGTAAGATTGGTTAAAACAAGCTGCACTCTTTCTTTAATTTTTATTTTTGATGATGCTTACATAGTTGAACAGGATGGGAAGGATTGAAGGATAGGGTAAAGTAGGTAAGACCATGCTTCCAAATTTTCTTGTTCTTCTTCATGAATCTGGGGGAACGGGAGAAGCCATAACCAGTCTTCCAATTGCCATAGTACCCAGGGATGGAGAATAGCCACCCACATCAACCCCGGGTCCCCAATGTGGAGCACGTTCCAAGGGTTCTGCTTATGTGGTTTCAGTACTTCTGAAATGCTGTCAGTCTCGCTGGTCCAAGGATGAGAAAACCATTCCAATGCGCATTGGCTGACATTGTCCACCTTAGAGTCTCAATCTACCCAGATATTTGCTGTCATAACTTTGCTGTGCCCTACTTCCTCTGCTATGGTATTAGATGTCCTCTGCAGGCCCCAGTGGGCTGACATATCCTCCATGTGCATCTGGGCTTGCCATCCACCTCTCTGTCTTTCTACTGAGGAGGGCACCCTGGGCAGCCTGATCCAGAGTCCCACTGGACCCCCACGTCCAGGGCTCATGGACACGGCACCCATTGTGCAAGTAGGCCAAAGGATCCATGCCAAGCAACCAGGCACCCTCAGATTCCCCACCCCTAGGGCTCACAGACCCAGCACCCACTGCATAGGTAGTCCTAAGGACCCAGGCTAGGTGACCCATGACCTGCTCCAACGGTTCACGGGCCCACCCCTATCCCAGATATCTTTAGAAAAACAGTAGAATAGACTAGTTGACTGACTATGTTGGCACACGGATATGCTTAACACAGATCTGGCAGTAACCAGGGCCAGGATGCCCGCCAGCCATTAGCTGCTTTTCACACAGTGGCATAGCACTTGCCTAGATAGAATGCAACGTAAGCCATTGCCCACACTGGGGTTGTATCCTTTCTTAGAAGTCATTATGAAGTACTAGACACTCCAAGTAACATGGTGACTGTATGATTTTCAATGCATTTTCACACCTATTAATGTGCTTTCTTGTCCATGTGATTCAAATGGAATGGTCCATAATGGCCTGCCACTAGGGGCAGACTCACAACCCGGGCCTGACAAAGATCTCTCATGGCACTTAAAAAAACATCATTCATCCATTTATCTGAGAGCAGAGAGATAGAGCTCTCGTCTACTGGTTCATTCCCTGAATGCCCACACGGCCAGCAGTGGGCTAGGGTCAAATCTGAGAGCTATCACCATGTGGGTGACAGAAACCCAACTACTTGAACCATTTCTGCTGCCACCAATGCTTGCGTTAGTAGAACCCTGGAATCAGGAGTCAGAGCCAGATTATCAAACCTGGCACCCTGATAAGGGACACACGTGATTCATTGTGTGTCTCACCTGCTAGGCTAAATATCCAGCCCTCCTCCGGGAACTTTAGCTGGGAAGTATGGAAAATAGGCACATTCTCTTTCAAAGACAGCAAAACACAGAAGCTGCACAAGCCCAAAGGCATCCATGCCTACCGAGGGAGAGACTCTGAAAAGAATCCAACAGTAGAGGGCAAAAAAAAGCCAAACACGTATGTGAAAACAGAATGTTCACTCATAACCTGAGCCCCTGGATACAGATGTACCTGAAGTCCAGACGCCTCTATTGTGCACCTAGTTGCTTGACCTAGTTCCAGTTGAGTTTTTGATACAATTGAAGGAGTGACCATAATAATCAAAGAACGTACCAACCTTGGGCAAGTTGTGCAACCTGTCTAGGCCTGAGCTTTCTTTCCTAGAGAACAAGAGCAACAGGAGCACCTACACACCTCACAGGAGATGACACCAAGATCACGCTCCATGAACACAACTCATGGCCATTACATCTCACACACGTTACTTCATTGGCACTCTCCCATAGCCATGCTCAATTATCTTCACATCAGGTCATGACATCCATGGTGGACGTAAGTCTACAACAAGTTGTGGGCCTGAGGTTTAAGCCCGGATCCAATGCCATGGTCCAAGAGTTGCTCACTGAGGCATAGCACACCCCAGAAAGTGATTCCTCTTATTGCAAGGCTGGGTCCATCTCCATGTGCTCAGAGCCCCTATGCACAGTTGCATGGGTTGCCCGTGGCAAAGCTCCATCCAAAGTCTGGATGTTGGCATGGAGCCTGAAGCAGAACTTACCTTACCAAGGAGCCATAGAAACAGAAGACCTTGTGAGGAAGCTCCCAGGGGGAGCTATTCAGGAGGCTTACACTGCCAAGAACCCATCTGCACATCAACTTTCTTACGTCTTTGCCCAATATTCTTATCTTGACCCCAAGCCTGCAGCCAGTCTTACAAAAGTCTCCTAAATTGTATTACCAGAGGAGAGCAGGATCAGAGAGATTCCCAGGCCACCACTGCTTGCTGAGATATTGCCAGACCAATTTCAGGCCTGACAAATATGCTCTGGTTTAAGAAAAGTATACCAAGATCACAGACAAATCATCCGCTATTTCATCAGAGAAAAGGGGTATGTAAAAGCACATGACGAAAAGCTATAATCACTTTCTCAAAACAGAACTTGTTCCTGCTTGTCCAGCTGGGCTTCTGGGGCTTTCTAAAGGGGTGACAGGGCTAAAGCAAACACAAGTTGGTAGGGATGAGGAAGTGGCTTCAGGGCCCTCACTGAGTTCCACCTGAACCAAGTGCTCCCTCTGTTCCCTTGAAGCACTCAGCTGTAGGCTTGAGTCACAGGAAAGGCTGCCTGAGCCAGCCAACTACCAAGCTTCTATTTTACCTGGAACACTGGTGGGTCTTATCACCCAAGGCAGAGCTAGCTGGAGAGAACTTACGTCAGCTGCTTCACTCCCTAAATGCCTGCAGTGGTAGACGAGGCCAGGATGAAGTCTGGAGCTGAAAATTCAATCCAGATCCCCCACGTGGATGGCAGAAACTCAACCCTCTGAGCCATCACCTTGTGCCACTTGGGGCAGGAAGCTAGAACCAGAAGCAGAGTTGGAAGTCAAACCCAGGAGCTCTGATATGGTACACAGGAATCTTGGCTGATGGCTTAACAGCTGTATGAAAATGCTAAGCCCATCACTTAATTCAATTTCTTACAAGTCTTCTAAAGTCCTCTCTGTGTAAGGCATGTGTGTGTACGTGTATTTGTTAGCACAGCAACTGTGAGTGCGATCTAGAGTGTGGTTGAATGTGGACTTGCTGCCCATCAGGAAAGCCACACTCATTCCAAGGCAGAATTTGCAGATGCTTTGTGCTGTGTTGCACTGCAGCTTGTGCGGTATTGGTAACAAATTGTAGCTGAAATGCACGATGCACTGCCTCTATGTGAACTTTAGGCCCTGCTCTTCCTAATGCTTCCTGCACTGTAAGACCTTGAGGATGGATTTCTTTGAGCTGACTTTTGACAATCAGCGTACTCAAAAAACGATTCTATAGCAGTTTGTCTGGATTCCCGGAGCTGGGATCTATCAGGTTTGAATGAGGGTCCCGGCCAGGGTGCAGCCATACGCCATTGTAGTCCCACACTCTGATTTATGTCAAGTCCCCACATGCCATCTATGATAGCGCCTCTTAATTAAAGGCTGCCAGGAAGAATGAATTCATTTGGAGAGACCGATTTAGCACACTCTCTACTCCTAATTCCTGAACATTCCGTGACTCTAAGGTGCTAACTCAGGATTTTAAGTTAATAAATGAGCTCAGCAAGGCCCATGCTTTCAATCAAGGGAGAGCATCTGGCAGCTGGGATGTTTAGAGACATTCTGCAGGGTGCACCGCCAAATTAAAATGTCTCTTCTAACCAGAAACCTCCATTCTTTGTAGCAGGCCCTTGCAATTTCTTGACATAAAACAGGTACAGAAGGGACATGAAAAGAAATAGACATATTCAACTGGATCAAACAGGAATGCAGGACACATAATTCCTGATTTTGAGCTCCAACCGAACTCCATAAAGATCTTTTCTAAATTTTGCAAAGCCCTAAATCTTATACATTCACATACATGAACACACACACAGCTCATGGAAGAGGTACATTGCCCTTTTATTCCAACTTCCGTAGAGTGTGTGTGTGTGTGTGTGTGTGTGTGTGTGTGTGTGTCTAGGTCCAGTGTGGTGGACCAAGATAATTTCAGTTCAAGGTATAAAGCCTGAGAATTCGGGGGTGGAAGGGTGCACAGCCAGGGTAAGCCATGGAGTCCAAGACCAGTTACTCTGATGTTGAAAGCTTGCAGGGGAAGAACTTTTTCCTCCACTCCAAGAAGTACACAGGCTCATTCTTCTCTCTGATTTTGCTCCCTCTGGGCCCCCAGCTGGGTGGGTGGTGCCCCCACAATGAGGGCAGATCTTTCCCTAGTCCCCCCAGATTCCCACACCCAGCACCTCTGGAAGTGCTCACACACTCCCTGTGAGGTTTCTAGGTGTGTCGTAATCCACTGGGTTGATATCTGAACTTACCCTTAGATGTGTCACTGGCACTAGAGTGTGTGTGTGTATCTGGGCATGTGTGCTTGGGTGTGTGTGTGTGTGTGTGTGTGTGTGTACAGCTGTATATATCTATAGAGATGGATATCTATGCACACAGACTCCTCACTGCATGTCTTATAACACCTCTGCTAAAGCTGCACTTGTTTATTTACTTTTTAAAAGATTTAATTTGAAAGTCAAAGTTACAAAGGAAGGAGAGAGAGAAGGAGAATTTTCCATGTGCTGGTTCACTCCTCAGATGGACACAGAGGCAGGTGCTGGGCCAGTCCAAAACCAGGAGCTACAAGCTTCTTCTGGCTCCCCCCACATGGATGCAGAGAGCTGGGTCAGGAGTGGAGCAGCTGGGTCTCGAAAAGGTGCCCAGATGGGATGCTGGCATCACAGAAAGCCGCCTAAGCCACTATGCCACCGTGCTGGTCCCTGTGTGTATGTTTTTGATGCCTGTAATTACAAGTAGTTTTATACCATGTCAATAATATTTTCACACAAGTACACCTGAGCCACCCCCCTTACGCCCTTTCCAAGACTCTGTCTGACCTCCACATAGCCACCTGCTCTTTGATTCCCATCACCAAAGCTGAGTTTTGCATCCTCTAAAAATCCATTTAGAATAAGTACACAGCATGCACTCTTTCCTGTCCACTTCCTTTTATTTAATGTAGTATTTTTTAAATTTCATCATGTTTTCTATATTCACCCTGATGGACTGAATGTGTCACTCCCAAGTTTGAATGTCTGAGTCTAACCCTCAATGTGGTGGTGTTTAGAGGTGAGGCCTTTGGGAGATCGTTAAGTTCAGGCGAGGGTGGGGCCTGGTGATGGAATTAGTGCCCTTATAATGTAACAATAGTAGGCTCTGTGTCTGAACCCCCACGGTGTCCAGGCACTAAGGGAAAGGTTGTGTGTGCCACCCAGAACCAGGCACTGCTGGCCCCAATCCCAAGCTCCACTCGTCTTGTCTGAGCCCTTCCCTCTACAGTATTTTGTCATGGCAGCCCTGACTGTGGCTCCTGGCTGCCTCCAGTTCATTCCACAGCAGGCTCTAATGCCTCCTGTGTGCCAATCCTCCTGTTGATGGGCATAGAGATTGTTACCAGTCTCCTATGTGCCAATCCTCCTGTTGATGCGCATAGACTGTTGCCAGTCTGCTGTGTGCCCGTCCTCCTATTGATGGGCATCCAGAATGTTGTCAGTCTGGGACTATCATAAAGACACCTACTAAGAACAGTCTTGTGAAACCTGCTGTTCTTTCCCTGCCCCTCCCACACTGTCACTTCGTTCAGTGGCTCAGAATTGGGGTACAGGCTTAGTGAGGATCCCCTGGTGTCTCAGCAAGGTACTGGGACTGGCAGGACATGGTCTCACCAAACCGCTATCCTATAGAGTATGGATCCCTGAGCGCCTTTTTCAGGCTGTCTTGTCTACATTTGCAGAAAGCAGGGAATAGAAAGTGCATGGTGAGAAAGCTGGCAGACAGGACCAGAAGTAAGTGCACTAACTCCTCCACTCCTGCCTGCCCAGTGAAGGGCAGGAGTCGGTCATCAGCAACTCCCTGGTATGTAATCCTTGACATGGCACTGCTGCCCTGATTCATTCCAGCTGCAGTTCACCTGCCACAGCAACCAAGGTCTCAGCTGTTGCTGTCCCTTCGCGGGGATGCCCTCTGTGCAGCTGGCTCTGACGGAGTCCCGTGGTTCTCAATTTCTAAGACAAGGGGAGGGTTGGGAGAAACAGAACAGGCGGACAGGAGCAGAGGCGTGGTGGGCTGGGATTTCAAAGGAGGGCAAGCTTTGGAGAGCTGTGTCCATCTATCAGAGCTGCTCAAGGGCAGCTGCACTCACACGCGGCTCTTTAAAGCAAAAATAAACTATGAATATAAAGCACCTGCCATTGTGTCCAAAAATTTTGAAATAATTGATTTGCAGGATTAAATTCAAGGATGCTCAGTCTCTCCGTTGCTGGCTATGACATTCTAGCTCTTGTCCGACGTGTCTTGCTCCTTGAACTGCACCAGGAGCCCCCCTCCCACCCAACTGATGTGGGAATTTCATCGTAACTATTATTTCTTTGTTTTTCATTGATTCGAGAGACAGATGGACAGGTAAACAGAGAGAAACAAGCTCCCAGCTGCTGGCTCACTTCCCCTCAATGCCCACAACATCTGCGGCTGGACACCAAGAATGCAAGCCAGGTCTCTCACATACATGGCAGGTGACTGCATGATACAGCATGCAGGTGTCTACCATGTCTAGCGCATGACAAGCTCCCAGGGCTTCCCAGGCTCCAGCCAGGACTCCGATAAGTTCTCAGGGATTTAAGAGGGTTGAGGGGCGATGACTTGTGACTCTTCTTGAAGTCCCATCTGCAGACTGCAGACCTTGGCTTATCTCCATGGGAACCGCAGGGAGGGAGTCCCCACAGAGGAAAGCCCCAGAGGGTTGGCCTCTGAGCAGCATCAGAGGCATGAAATAGGCTCCTCTGGGCCTCCTTGGCTCTGCAGCTGTGTGACAGATTCTCTCACAGGGAAGAAGAAAAGAGAGGAAGGGCGGGGGTGGTAGAGGGTGCAGCCTTTCCCCTGAGCATCCCATCTAGTGGCTGTTGCACCCTTCTGCAAGGCCAGACTTTGGCCCCACCAGCAGCTTCAGCGGATGCTGGCTGCATGGCCATGGAGATGCAACTGACTGCTAACAGCAGAACTCTGAGGGCAGAAGTGAGGACCTCTTTGGGGAACTGAGAGGAGATTTAGCTTCAGTGACAGAAATGTGGAGGGTGCTCCTCCCTCCATCAGACCTTCCCGCCCCAGCCGTGTGCCCTGGTTTATCTGTATGCTCCATGCCTGCAGAGTCAGAATCATGAGTGGCCCCGCTCTGAGGCCCAGATTACCCTCAGGAACCAACGTCTTTAGGTTTCGACCCCTGCTTCTCAGGACAGTCAGAGCTCTGCATTGTGGTGTACTCAATGGATGGTTCCAGAATGGTCTCCTATCACAACAACTGCCCTCATGATCCCACACCGAGGTGCACAGTGCACCACATGCCCTGATCATGCCATCCACAATGACCTCCTTGAATGACTGTTCCTCCCATCACTGCCTGCTGACCAAGTTTGTCCCATAGTGGGTGGTTGAGACAGAGTTTCTTGCCATCATGACTCTTGTGCCTCCTCTGAGGTTCTGCCATGTCTTTCCTGCCTTGGCATACACAGCATGGATCGGGTGGTGAGTCCCAAGAAGCCTGCAGTCTCCTCCCTTGGAGTCTGCTTAATGAATTTCCATCCCATCCCCACAGGCTGGGGTCCCCCTAAGCTCTGCTCTCTGGTGTTCATTTCCCCCTTTCTCTGCCTGTGTCTGAATCACAATCTGTGTCCAGGCCAGTTGGGCTGCCCCCATTTCAGATCAGTTAAACTCTATAACCTTGACCTTCCAAGAGCTACTGCTGGCTGCTGTCCTCTCAGCCCTCCTATTCTAGAATCTGCCAATAACACCAAATGGCACACCCAAGGCCTCACACATAGGGCAGGAAGAAGTGACCGGGATTACTGCTCTACAGAGCCACCTGCAGCCAAACCGCTAAGGCAAGCCTACTCTACACTATAGCTGCCTCCACATGAAGGGCACACAACACCAAGGTGAGGCCAAACCGTCCCATCATTTCCCAGGGACCTGTGGTGATGTTCTGTGATTCATAAGTCCTGTGTTGGCTGCTTCCTCATGGGGCCTGTGTTGAGGCACCGTGAACTAAGCTGCCACTTGTGACACCAACGTTCCAAATCAGATACCAGTTGGAGTCTCTGCACTTCCCATCCAACTCCCTGCTAATGAGCCTGAGAAGGCAGCAGCTGGTGGTGCAAGCGTTTAGGGCCCTGTGCCCACATGGGAGACACGGAGGGTATTTCTGGCTCCTGGCTTTGGTTTGGCTCAACCCGAGCCGTTGTGACCATTTGGGGAATGAAAGCTCTCTCTCCCTCTGTCTCTCTCTGACACTCCGCCATTCAAATAGACAAGTGCTTTTCAAAGGAAAAGGTGTATTGGCTTCCTTCCTTCCCCATCTCCCTTCCCTGCACTTCTACTGCCTCCTCTTCCCAGCACCCACCGACACCCACCTCCCGGTCTACAGGGCTGTTTCTGGAACACGCAGCCAAAGGCAGAGGCTAAGAGCCCTGCTGGAGTCTGGGACCCTCAGTGAGTTGTTTAACCTCAGCTGGCACACTGGAGGACAGACATGGGGTGGGGCCCCTCATGAACACCAGAGAGCAGAGTTTAGGGGGACCCCAGCCTGTGGGATGGGATGGAAATTCATTCAGCACTGAGTCGGAATGAGCCAGTGCTGCCTACAGCCAGAGTCACCTGCCCAGCATGGATTCTCTAGTTTCATCGAAGTTGAAAACTGTTGTGGTCTGTGTCTACAGGTAATAAAACACACACACACACACACACACACACCATGCATGCGTACATGTGTGGCCTATCTACTGCTCCCAGGTAGCAGGTAGTAGAGTTGGGGCCACATCAACTACCAAGGAGAAGCAGATAGTGGTAGTCAGCCAGGGGTTAGTGAAGAATTTCTTACATTTGCTGAGATTCTAAACTACTTCCAAGAGGCAAGCTCTATTGTACCAGTTCTCCAAAGAGGTAAACTGAAACCCTAAGATGTTAGGTCACTGGCTTGAGTCCTTTAGTCCGCCAGGGGCATGTGGTGTACATTGTGCCCTCCTCTGCCAAGATGCTTCTGAGGACAGCCATGATCCGAGTGCAAGCCTTGGTGAGTCAGAAAGCCACGTCTCCTACAGGTCAAACCGCATCCCAGCTGAGATCTGAGAATTCTCCCCAGCCCCCTCCGCTCCTGGACCCCTCCTCACTGGGCCCCGTGGCTCAGCTGATGGCTAGAGCCAGTGGCTGGTCCATTCTGACTCCTTAACTCATCAGATCTGAGCATATTTCTAGTTCTGGGGGGTGGGGGTGATTTCAAGAATAAAGCTAGAGAAAGGGGCGTGTGGCGGGGCCTCCCTTCCCTTTAAAGTTGGTGAGCAATTTGAAGCAATCTTGAGAAATGGTGCTTTCTGCTGGACAAAGGGGAGCCAGACAGCCTGCTTCTGTCTCCCCACTCGTCTGCACCTCGCTCATGGCCAGGCAGAAACAATGCATTGTGAAAATAATCGTCCAATTTCCCCCAATAGGATCAATGTGCTGTCATTTTCCTAAAAGAAAGAGAAGGTGGAAGCATTATCCAACAGCAGTGTCCTAGCTCCCCTCCCTGCCTCTGTCCCTCTCCCGCCCCTGAAGCTGTGCCCGTGCCAGGAGTCACAGTCCCCATTGCCTGGGGTCACACAGAAGAAGCTGGGAGTGGGAGTGGTGCTGAGCTACATGCGCAGGCGGCCCATGGCCATGACGGCTTCAAAGCCAAATGCAATACCCTTCCTACTTTGTTTCGACCCTGGCTATTTAGAGCAAGTCAAAAAAGGGCAGCATTTGAAGTGACAACAAAAAAGAAAATGAGGAGGGACGAGGAGGAGGGGGAACTGCCTTCATCTCGAAGCAGGAATGACCTACACCCTCTGCTCTGCCCTCCAAAAGCTGCTCACAACACTGCAGTTCTTCTGCAAGCCCCGGGTCAGCTCTCCGCTGGGCTGGGCTGCCTCTTTCACTCCCCCTCCTTACCTCCCAGGTAAACTCCAAGAGGAAATATCCATGTGGGCTTGAGGCTGGGAGTTTTCCAGCCAAGACCTGGGCTTTTGCTTTTTTCTGTTTATCCCTGGTGGCTGCTGCTGCTGCTGCTCTCCAGTCCTAGGGTGAAAGGCTTAGCCTGGTTGGTTCAGCACAAACATTTACCAAGTGTCTGCCATGTGCCACCACTGTTTGGGATGCTGGGGAGAGCTCGAAATCTGCCTTTCCAACATGGGGTGACTGTCCATGCATTATGAAGTGGGACATGTCCTGTGTCACATGGAACATAACAGAGCCAGGGAGTGCAGGATGGCCAGGGAAGAGGTCTGAAGAGAGGAGGGATCAGGTGAGTCACAAAGTGTACAGGAAAAGAATGTTCTAGACAGAGAGGCCAGCCTGTGCCAAGCGCCTGGGGCAGAGAGTTTGCTGGAGCATCTGAGGAACTGCAAGGAGTCAGTTGCTTGCGGTACCATGAGCCAAGGGGGAGAACAAGAAGGGGTTGAGATGGGAGAAGTAGGAGTGTTGTGGGACCGTCTGTGCATGGCCTTGCCTGCTGAGGCACATGGTAGAAGCAACCCAACTTTGTGTTTTTGTAGGAACTCAGCTTATCCCAAGGACAGCCACTTAGCCTTTTCTGCAGTGGTAGGAATGTTCTAGTTCTGTTATGCTCAATGTGGTAGCCCCTGGCCACATGTGGCTATTGAACACTCAAAATGCGGCTCATGCAAATGAGGGACCTTGGAGATTTTAGTACAGCTGAATCCACCTGAAGGGAAACAATCATGGCTGGGGGGAGGCGTTGGCATGGCTGTCCTATTGGACAGCTCAGGCCTTCAGAGCCCAGCATCAGCTGGCCCTTCATTACCATCTGAGATGTGCTAACCATGGGAGACAGGTCCTGGGTCCGACAGGACCTGACCGGCTGAGAGCTGTGCACAGGGTCTTTTCTTCCATCACTGATTCTCACTGCAATCTCCTCCTTCCTGAACTCCCAGAATACTCCTTACCTTCAGCATTTCTATAACTGCAATGTCTATTCTTCTACGTGAGATAGATCTTCAGAAGAAGTCCTCAAAGCGTAGGTGTTGGTGGAGCACCTGGGGAGCAGGTGTGAGCAGTACACATGCTGACGGGGTGAATGGGGTCTTTGGGAGGGTGTGAGTGGGGCTCCTTGGAACAGGCATGGGGTAGAGAGGAGTGAAGTGTAGAATAAGTGTGGGTGAACACCAGGACAGATATGAAGGAAGTACCTGGGGCCATGCGATTGGAACTTCTGGAACAGCTGTGAGTGATGTCTTCCTGGTGACAGTTAGGTGGCGTGGATCCACTCTCTGTCTGCCACTCCCCGAGTGCCCCTGGACTGTTTTCAGCCTTGGGAGTTCCTAACATGATTTTCCCTGACACACTATTTGTGCACTGTTACTATTTACAAGTCCTGTGTCCTCCAAGAGACCCAGCACCTCTCTGGTAAGGCAGGATAGATTGTGACTCCAGCATCCCCTCAAGGGACCCCACCCAGAACCGAGTGTGTTGGGAACTCAGTGTGAAGAGGTGGGTTATGCAGTCTGTGGCCCCAGTGATCCGCCACCCCATTTCTGTGAAAGCTCCCGAAAGCTTCATAAATGTCCAGGTCCACATGTTTGAGAACCACCTAGAAGCAAACACAAATAATGAAAAAAGCCAATTCCAGAGTGGATGGGGGGTTCAGAGATCTAGCCATAGCCTGGAATAGCCTGGCTCTGGGCCCCAGTTCATATCTGATGCATGCATGGCTAGATGGTGTTTTGTCTTTCAAGAGTCTCCGTTTTCCTGTAAAAATAAAATATGTCACCATGTCAGGACCGCCGGCTTATTTAAGGAGCTGCTGGAGAGCTGAAGGTGACGTGAGAGTGATAGCCTGCGTGTGACGGGGCCACCCCGTTCCCTGCTGCATGAGTTACCTGGGAGAAGGCTGTGGGCTTCCACGGGGAGTGACAGGTGATGCAGAGCTTTCTGCTAACAGCTCAGAGGATGAGAAAGACTGGGCATCATCGGTGCTGTCCCATGTGTGCATCTGTGCTCTGCAGCCTGTTCCTCACAGGAGCCTCGTCCGGCAGTGCCAGATCCAGTGTATGGCCCACAGGGGATCCTCTAAAGGATGTTTGGGGCGGGCTGATGAAGGCGCCATCAGAACAGGGCCCATGGGTCAGATCTTGGTATGAATTTCAGGAAAGCCATAGCAGAATGGTCAACTAGGCCCAGAGCTTCCTGCGTGGGGTGGCAGGGTGTGCCAAGTTCCCCAGTTGCCAAGGACATCCGGCAAAGTCCCAGGGCACCCTAAACCTATGATTTCCTGCCCCCAAAGTCACTACCTTCAAGGCACATGATTGGCTCAGGCTGTGTAGGCTGCCATCCAGCTTCTGCTTCCGGCTGTCAGCTCACTTGGCTCCTCACCAGGACAGAGTGGACAGCCCACTGGGTGGGCACTGATCTGTTCTGTACCCGCTGATGGACAGAGCCCTGCAAGGATCAGGCTGTTGAGTCCTTCGGGTCCTGAGCAGCCTCTGGAACGTTCTCGGCACTTAATGAATGTATGTTCAAATGACAGCAGGGTAAACAGTTTCAACTCTTTTGGCTTCCTGTAGCTCCTGTGAGGCTTTTTGAAGTCTAGCTTTTGAATTCACTTCCATGCAAATCCTAATGAATACACTGACATTCATGAACCGGGGCAGGCATGTGGCTTAAGGGTTAAGACACTACAATCCTCATCAGAGCGTCTGTGCTCAAAGCTCAGGCCCTGGGAGGCAGCAGTGATGGCCTGAGTTGCATTTCTGGCCCTTGGTTTCAGTCTGCCCAAGTCCCAACCAGGCCATTCCAGGCACTTGGAGAGTAGGCTGTTGAATAGGAATTCACTCTCCCTCTTTCTTTGTCTCTCTGCTTCCCAAAGGAATACTTGATTAAATAACAAACAGAAACTAAAGCCATGTTGAATTCCTATTGGCATCTTCTAGGACCCTCCATAACTCCTGATGTGTGGTCCCTGAAATAGCAGCAGCTGTGTCACGTGGGAGCTGGACAGTGCAGATCCCCGTGGCTGTGCTGTCCAAGGAGGTGGCCGACACACAGGCTCTTGTCTGCACACAAGAAAGAATTCCAACGTGAGACAGAGAGGAGCGGGATGCAAGGAGCAAGGTTCCGTGGGGCGGGGCGTCCATCAGAACAGACGGACCCCTCTGCAGACAAGATCAGAGAAAGACAGGAAGCCTGGTTTACGTTTTGAATGGATCACGTGAAGCAGGTAAAATCCCTGCCAACATTCATTATGCCATGTTTTCAGGTCAGGTGCCCCACTTGGCAAAGGAGATTCTCTCAGGGTGCCGCTCTACCTGGGGTGGAAGGCAGGGAGGGCTGGGACCACTTATAAAGCTCTCCTGGGCTCTGGGCAGGACTTTGTGCTGCCTCCCAGGTGAGCTGCTGAGGCTGAGGGAGGCTGCCACATCCCTCTCACGGAGGCTTTGTTTTCCTCCACCGCCTCTCACAGTTCCAGAGCCACTAAATGGGGCAGGGCCCAGCAAGCTGTGTCTCAATAACCCTCCAGAAAGCTGGGACCCTCCCCCATCCAAGGGGATTGGGGTTCCAAGGAAGAGTTGACGAGGCACCGACAAGCAGCATTCTCATCCAGATAGGTTTACACTTCCACACAGATTAATTGTTCACAGCTGCAGCATGGGCATCTCAAAGAATTAAATGTCAGGGAATTTGACATCATGAGTCAAATCTTTTAATTCTGTTTTCCCAAAGTGGACGTTCACTTGACTCAGCACAGAGGATGTGCGGGATGCCAAGGAGAGAAGAAAGGGGGCTGTTCCTGTTCAGTGTCACCGTTCTTAACAAACAGGAATGCTATGTATGTGGACAGACAGCTAGAAGGCACGTTAGCAAGGAGAGCTGTGTGTCGTGGGGCTCACTGGACCAGCAGTTAGAAGAGCTGTTTGTTTAAGGGAAGGAGGAATAAGGAGAAGAGAAGCAGAGAGGTCTTGAAGTGATCCATCTACTAACCTAATCCCCAAATGCCCACACAACCAGACTGGGCCGGGCTAAGGCCAGGAGTCGGAACCCCAGCCCAGTCTCACTTGTGGGTAGCAGGGACGCAAGTACATGAGCCATCGCCTGCGTCTGTCAGAGTGCGCACCAGCAGGAAGCTGGATCAGAGGCAGGGTAGGCGGGGCTGGAACTGAGCATTTCTCCAAGACACGGGCATTCTAGGCAGCTATGTCACCACCGGGCCAAACGCCTGCCCTACTAGCTAGGTTACCTACGAGAAAAACAATGCTGCACAAGTCCTCTAACCTGTTAAGCCCTGATTTCTTCACCATAAAAAAAATTTGGAGGTGACACCCAGGGCTGCGAGGTGAGGCTGGGCAGGCTGTGGCCTGTCTGGAGCATGCCAGCTGAAGAAGAATGCCAGCTGAGTCAGACTTTGTCCCACCCCCCAGAAGAAGGGGCTGTTTTGTCTGACTTGCTGAGACTCTGACCTGCCTTGTCCATCCCTGTCAAGGTGCTGTGAGGATCAAAAGAAAGCATGGGGCATGATCTCGACCTTTGCTGCCTTCATGTGCTCACATCTTGGTCTTTCCCAGCGGTCGGCCTGCCCAGAGACTGCATCTGTTGATGGAGCATTAACTGCTACACATCCACCAACATTCATGCTGTGTGAGACTTGAGGGCCAAGGCAACAGGCAGCCTGCAGAGGAGCTGGAGCAGGGGCTGTGGGGATGGGATACTACACCCTTGGGGCTCTGACGCCTCTACAAAGGACCCATTGCAGCCCTGGTGGTCTCTGACACGTCACAGCTAAACTGCCTCTGGCAGCAGGTGTTGGGGGGGCTCAGCAGCAGCCCCTGGGTCCCTGCTCACTGTGGCTAAGCTAACCTAGTAGAATGAGGCATGCATGAGAAAGGGCAGAGGTGCCCGAGAACCTGGGAGTGAGCATGTGGCATGTGGGAGCAAGCAGGGCTGGGCTTGTTTATGTTGTGCTTCAGAGGAAAGAAAGCTTTGACGGATATTTGTTATAGGGTTCAAACTTCCTGGTTAGGACAGGTCATAAATCCCTGTGGACCTGACTGCATAAGCATCCCTAAAATGGAGCACTTTTGACACCTGCAGAAGCAAATCTCACTTGGTACTGACTCATGGCAGCTTGGCACTGTGACAATCACTCAGGTGAGCTGGCACCTGCTCTCTGGGGCTGTGGAAGAGCTGTGTATTCCCCTCTGTGGCTGTGCAGCCTTTATTTCCTTTCCACCAGTCCCATGCAGCCTTCATCCATTTCAGTATGCCATTGGTGGCAGTGGTGGTGGTACTGATACTAGGGGAGGGAATTGGCCAAGCTTTGCTGGTTCCCCGCCTCTTTCCACCCCAGCCCAACCCCTCCTTGAAATCTGCAATCTTCAGAAGCCTTTGCAACCCTGACTGCAAAGGTCTTCCAAAGATGATCTGAGCATCCCAGGTCATATCTGAAATTAAAGGTGTTATTTTGTATTGTTTCATTCTGTGAATTACACACAAATTTCAAGTCACTCCCAACTGGGTCCTGGTGCTCTGCAGGAAGAGCTCCCAAGGGATTTCTGAGCCCAGAGATAAAGTAGGCAGCTGCCACAAGGCCCACGGATCTTCAAACGCTGCCTAATTACGCTCCAGCTAGCAGCCTCCCCTGTGGGCTGCGGGGTGGGGAGGCTGTTGGAAGATAAGACACAAGACACATCCAGAGATGAGGGGAGTGCTCTGCGCTCATGATGAACCATACCAGGAGCAGCCGTCCCATCCACGAATGGCAATCAGGACCCCTGCAATTGTTGGAAATAGCAAACAAGGGCCGCTCACACTCAGCTAGAGGCCGCTGACCTTTGTGTGCCCATGGATGGTGCATGGTGATGGTGTGACCCACAGGGCACGGCTTGCATGGTGCATGTTGAAGGTGTGCCCAAGGGGGCACGGCCTGGACGGTGCATGGTGAAGGTGTGCCCACAGGGCATGGCCTGGATGGTGCATGGTGAAGGTATGAATGGGGAGGGGCAGGAGTGGGGCAAGGTGTCTCCCCTGAGAAAGCGTGTTCTCTCACTTCCAGAAGCAAATCCCAGTGACTCACTGGTCCCAAGCCTCCCTGGGAATGTGAAGGCACAAAGAGATGTTGGTTGTTCACACGACCCATGCATTTTGCTGCCTTCGTTAGGATTCTCATTACATTTGTGATCCTTCTGGCACCAGAATGGCATGTTTCCCTGGAGATTCCATCACAGGTTGTTACCTGTTCTTGCACTTGGAATATAAAAGCTCCTAGGAGGGGTTGACTGTCCTTGGAGCTGTTTTTTTTCTTTGCTCTTAGGCACAGCCCCTAACTGACAAACCAGGTCCTGCTCCACAGAGAAGCAGGTTCATTGAAAGCTTTACAACGACAGGAATTCGGCCACCCTGACTCCTTTGTTCACTGCAGTCTCGTGCGTATTTTCTTCTTGAATCTATCAAGATCTTAATAGTAGGGTTGCTTGGCAGATGCCAGAGTGTATCTTTCACACTTGAACTACAAAGACTCCAGGTTTAAGCCTTTGTAGGATTCTCATCCTAAGGAAAAACATCCAAATCCATTGGAATGGGGCCGGTGCCGTGGTGCAGTAGCTTAAGCTGCCACCTGCTATTCCCAGCATCTGGGCTGATGTTCCAGTGGTAAGCTGTGGCATTTGTCAGCTCTGCCTCATCACATGGTGAGAGCTTGAGAAGTGAGACCCATTCCTGTTCTGCCCTCTGATCTCTTTGCCTGACTTGGAAGTTTTTTGGGGTGATGTTTGCTTACCCCTTAACATCTTTTTCATGTTCAGATCCAGCTGAGACGTAGGTGCAGTGATCAATAGCTCTGACTAGTGTCCACGCAGGCTCTGGACAGAGGAGACAGGAGGACACCATCCTTAGGAATGTCCACAGTGAGTTTCTGGATCATTAAACTTAGAGGCAGAGCTGGAAGATAACAAAGCCAGGGGCAACTCCAGTAGCCTCAGAGTGAAAGAGAACATTCCAGAAGACAAACAAATCCGTACAAAATATTTCAAAAAGAAGGGACTGAGCCATCAGGGCTGACTTCTGTCCCATTGGGTGAGCAGAAAGGAGAAACAGAAGAGAAGCCGAGGAGTGAGCGGGTCACCTTCCCCAGACCCCATCTGAAACAAGATCCTTCCAATTTAAGCTGTAACTCATGGTCAATCAGGTCTGTGAGAACCTCAGTAGAGACTGTCTGCCAGGACAATCTCCCCCAAATACCAGCTCCTGCACCCAGTGATCTGCCCAGTAACACTGATGAGCAAATCAACATTTATTCCTGAGATTTCTCAAGTAGCAAAAGGAATACTGAATTCAATGGACTCCACACCCTTGCTATACTCTAGGAGGAGTCTACTTTCTGTTCTAGTTCCTATCCCAAAATGCACCTAGACACGTGTCCAAAGTAGGTCACCAGAGGTCATGCCATAAAATCATGGATGGCACAAAGGGAATCCCATGGAACAATGCCATCAGGGCTGCTTAAAATTTAAACATCACCCTTGTCCCATTGCAGAATTTTATTTTTATTTTACTTACTTACCTATTCTTTTGAGACACATACAGAGAGAGAAAGAGAATGTCTCATCCATGATTTCACTCTCCAAATGCCCACAGCTGGGGCAGGGCCAGGCTGAAGCCCCAAACTGGAAACTCAATTTGGGTTTCTCACATGAGTAAGAGGAACTCAAGTACTTGAGTCACCACTGCTCCACCTCAGGGTGCATATTAGCTGGAAGCTGGAGTTGGAAGTAGGTCTAAGAATAGATGCATCATTTTGTCCTGCTGGTCCTCCCTTGGTATTTGCTCCATTTCCAGTCCATGTTAATCTCTGTAAAGCTCAGGGTCACCTCCTCAGCCATGGGAGCAGCTCATGTGGGGACAGAACCTCCCAGAACAGTCTGATATGTGGTCACTAGATCCTGGGACACCATTGCCAGGTGGATCAGCACATGGGAACTCAAACAAACAAACAAAAAGCAGCTAAAAGAAGTTAAAGGACTTCAAGGTCATCTAGCTAGGAAGTAGATGAGGGGTGACCAGAGCTTATGTCCGCCATTAGCACATTTTACTCTAAGATCTAGAATGAGATGTGGCCCTATGTGGCTGTGTCACAGGAGGGATTAGGAGGCCTTTAAGCAGTTTGAGCCTCGTAGGCAAGCTGGGTCCCGCTCAGAAGCTGTGTCAGCCCAAAATGAGATAAGAGCATTCTTAGCAACCCTGGTGGCACTGATCTGATGGTAGCAGTTCACCAAGACTGCACTAAGCCATTTGCAAACTGTCCCCTTCGATCCTCAAAGAGGCTTTCATCTTACAGAGGAGGAAGGAGAGATCCAGTAAGTTAGGTCACTAGCTCAAGGTTATACTCCTGGTAAGTGACAGAGTGGTTCAGGTTCCTGCATGGTCCACAGCCCAGGATGTCAAGAGACCGTCCTGTGCCATCCCACTCCAGTGGGATAAGGAGGTGGCAGAGGCTAGGCAGAGAGGAGCCAGGCAGGATGTGCTTGGCACTTCCTACTCCTATGAACCAGGAGAGACCTGGAGGGCATCCTGCAAGGTAGTCATGGTCATTCCACCTGCACTCCTAGAGTCTTCGCTTTTGAAGACACAGGCAAAAAGAGATGAGGACAAGGACTCTGGATGCTTGGGCTTTGCAGATCTACCCAGCACACGTTCTCAAGTGGAGTGGCGGCCTGGGGTTTCTCAGTGACTCTTGATCTGATGCCAGGCAGAGAGAGGTAAGATGTCACAGGAGTAGGAGGGGCCTAGTGCAGAACAGCAGACAGAAGAGGTCAAGGGACCTAGTGTAGGGCTTGATGGAACACTGAGGCTGCCAGCTGACCCCCATCACACGCCTGACGCCCTCACCCCCTTGGCTCTGCAGCACGTGTTCTGTATTCACAGGGGATTGAGGAACAAGGTCACGCCCTGGCTTTGTCTCAGAGCTTGACTCGAGAGAACCTAGGATGTGCAATTGGTATCTTACCCACCCCTGATATGATGCAGAGGGACCAGAAGATGCAGGAAAGAAGCCTACTCAAGATGTTCTCCATGGCAGACCCGGTAGTGGGAGACCTTTTAGCGCCCAGACATGGTGCATGACAAAAATGGTGACCACACTGGGTGTAAACCCAACGCCAATGGGTTTATTCCAAAGATCAAGATATGACAGCACCAGAAAGGGCTAGGTTTGGGTCTCAAACCTTCACCCTCTCTTTTCTGGTGTCCTCAGAGCTGGCTTCGTTGGCTTTGCTATCTGGTAAGAGCCCCAGACTCATCTCTGCATCTAGCCTTCTCCAACTTTGCTTTGGTTTGCATAGCTTCCTGGAGGCAAAGTTTTGAAAGACCAGAGCACAGCTCCATAGGAACTCTTCCTGATGTTTTTGCACCAGCTGCTGGCTCAGAGGTTTGTCACTGTGCTGCAGATCGGCGTCCACACTTCCCATAGCTGCAGGAACAGGGCTATGGCCTTAGATGAAACTCTGCACAAACCTGTGTGCGCATGGACATCTGCACATCAGGGAAGTCAGTTATTCTAAAGCTTTTAACACCTCACGTTTTATGTTCCCCCAAAAAGTGGAACAATAACAGAGCTAGAAATTACTTTGAAAGTTATTCGGGAAATTTTCCCTGAGATCAGGGTTAAGCTCTAATTGCATGTTTTCAATTTTTAAAAATTCTGTGTTTCCAAATATCTGTAAGATTGGAGACCATCCCATCTGCCGGGTTTTGAGAAACTAGTTGCTACCAAGGAATTGCTTCGGTTACATGTGCAGAAATGTGTCACTAAGTTTGATGAGTTCCCTATGACTCTAACTTTGAGAAACATGACAGAAAACATTTCACAGGTTTGAGTGCAGTTGAAGAGAAAACAATTTTGTCCACTTTAATGTTTAACAGCCTCCTCAGGAGGCCTGGATCCATCTTAGGAGCCCCTATTGTTGCCTCCTGAACAAGTTCTGTCACACCAGATATACAGCAGCTGGGGCTGGGGTGCTGGGAGGAGAATCGCAGCCTCCTAGATCACCCCTGTAGACTCCCCCACTGGCCGTCCATCCAGACCTATTCTTTCCTCTATCCCTCTGGCTTCATGTTCCATTTCTGTTCTCTGGTTTCTGATTGAGGGCGAAGACGCAGCTTCACGATAAACACACACAGCACTGGCAGGGCGTCCATGTGGCAGTGGTGCTGGTGATGCCAAGGGCAAAGCCATCTGAACCACTGCTCTTCAGAATAATAGGACATCAGGGAACAGAAGGAAAAACTGGGATGCTGTTGGGATTTCCAAAGAGACTGGGAAGTGAGGAGTTGGCTGTGAAACACCCCAAGTATTGCCCAAATCATGGTGTAGGTTAGGAATTACAGTGGTACGTCTTGGGCCCGGTGTGATAACCTAACGGCTAAAGTCCTCACCTTGCATGTACTGGAATCCCATATGGGCACTAGTTCTAATCCCGGCTGCTCTGCTTCCCATCCAGCTCCCTGCTTGTAGCCTGGGAAAGCAGTGGAGGATGGCCCAAAGCCTTGGGACACTGCACCCACATAGGAGACCCAGAACAAGCTCCTGGTTCCTGGCTTCAAATCAGCTCAGCTCCGGCTGTTGTGGCCGCTTGCGGAATGAACCAGCGGATGGAAGATCTTAGTTTCTCCTTCTCTCTGTAAATCCACCTTTTCAAGTAAAAAAAAAAAAAAAAAAATCTTTCTCTCTGTATCTCCTTCAATTTTTTCCTTTTTTAAAAATAGATTTATTTATTTTATCAGCAAAGCAGATACCCGAAGGACAAAGTTCTCCCCTGTCAAACACTGACTCTTGGCAGATTAGAGGCTGCCCACCCACGCTGGGGCGGGTCACCTGCTTCACTCAGGGCACCTGTTCATAATGAGTCTCCTCCAGAAGTCCCCTCATAGTCACACCCAGGTGTCTAGAGACCTCACAGCCCAGCTGAATGAATATGCAAATTAACCCTCACATTAGAGAACCAGTATGGAACTCAGTAGGCACCCTGGTCACCATGATGATTGGGTAGCAAGAAGCCAGGCTCTGGACACGACAGGAAAACCGTATGGGTGTGTTTCCATGGCAACAGTAACTACCAGCTAAAGCCAGATTCTCAGAAGGGGGAAGCCAATTGGCTGAGCTTTGCCACTGGCTCACCCTGCCTGGTCTGGGGCACTGAGTATGTGTGTGGCAAGAGGGATACTGGGATCCTGCCTCATCCTTTTCTCTAATGCTGTGTCCAACGGGGAGTTGGCAACCTCCAGAGAAAAACTTAGAGGCTTCGGGAAGTGAGGATGTGCCCGAGAGGCCAACGTAGACATGCGCGTCTGTATCCCAACTGTGCCTATACTCACATGGACACATGCACCCAGCAGGTGCACACTAAAAGCAGGAACCCCTTCCATGCATGCAAGAAGCTGTAAGTCACAATATCCCGCAAAAGATGGTCAAAAAATAAAGCAGCATTGTGGATTACAGAATTTTTCCACCAGTGTTTACTTGTACAAAACAGACATTTCCTGAGTAGGTTCTTCTGCCTACACTGGAAGTGTTTGGAAAACAAAGATGTTGGAGTGGGTTGAGGTTTCCGGGAAATCTTACCAGAAAGCTGAATTGATCTAGATTTTTAAATGTTTTATATATTTGAAGGAGCATGAGAGACGAGAGAGAGAGAGAGAGAGAGAGAGAGAGAGAGAGAGAGACAGAGGCAAAGATCCTGCATCTACTGGTTCACTCTCTGACCACAACAGCGTGGGTGTCCCAGGCTGAAGCTAAGAGCCAAGAACTCCACCCGTGTCTCTCACTTGAGTGGCAGAGACCCAGGCACAAGAACCATCACTGGCTGACTCTCAGTTGCATCAGCAGGGAGCTGGATCAGGAGCAGAGCTGCTGGGGCTTGAACCATCACTCCATTACAGGGTGCCAGCCACTCAGGAAGCAGTCCAACCTACTCTACCCCTCTACCAGCCCATCATCTTCACTTTATCAGATGAACAGGAGACAGGATTAGAAAGTTCTGTTTAAGGGCAGAAAATAACCAGTATGGAGAAGCACACCAGCATTCACATCTTTTGTGAGAACAACGTTTATGGGATTCCTCCTACCCCTGTGGGACCAAGCCATCTGAACCCTTTAGGAGCTGATGTGATCTGAAGACAGGATAAGGTATGCGACATGCACAGTACAAGATTTGACCCACGGCATGCCCTGCGATACTTCAAAGAGCTCCACATAGTATAAGATGCATTTGTTTTGGTACAAATATTTTGGAAATTTATGCTTAGTGTTTTTCATAATACACATTTTCATGAACTTTTGTAACAACATTTCAGATGTGTGGATTTCAAATGCATTTGCAGCAAAACATACTTATCTTTTAATCCCATTCTCCATGAACTGTTTGAAGTACGCTTATATTTGGCAAATAGTTACTTCTCCCTTTTCTTCCTCTTGAATTCTCTCCTCTTTATTAAATTACAGAGGTTGATCAAGAGGACATCATTTAGAATATGAATTCAAGAGATTCAACCAGGCAACCAGCAAGTGGTCAGTGCTGCCCTGGGTCACCTGGCCCACTGGGTAACCTTGATAAAAACCAGTCCAGGAAGCACATTATTCTCTGCTCCATTTGTAGGACTTTCCTAGATTGCCAGTTAGCATGGGCATTGCACTACACGTCTCATTTCTCTTAGAGTTCATTTTTTTTCCCAGCAAAGTTGGCTTTTGCTTTGACCCAAAAGAATTCATTTATCAAAGCCTGGTGTACTAGGGCAGCAAGAAAAAACAAAGATGCAGAGTCCCAGGCTCCAGGTTGGGGTTCAGCATTACTCATCAAGGCTTCCAGGTATGGCTAGTGGACTTGGAATGGAAGACCCAGTGTAGTAGGTGGGGAAGGATCACAAGGCAAGTGCACAAACCTCACCAACAGCTCAGGAACACAGCCTCAGCTTTGGTCGGCTTCTCTTCACATGTGTATTCGCTCTGGCTAATTTCCCTGAGTTTTATGGGGGAATTCCTATGCTATAGTGAGACCTGAGCACCCAGAATTCCCAGGAGTCTTGAGAAATAACTTGCTTGGAGTCTGTTTCTGGGGCCAGACACTTCCAGACAAGGGACTGTAATGAGCAAGGCAGTCCAGAGACTTGTTTTTTCCCATTCCCATTCCTGAAATATGCACGGCTTCTAGTCTGCTTTTAATTTTCCCATTTTTAATAGAAACATGAGTAGAGAGAAAATGGTGATCAGAGAGATTTTAAAGTGCTCCTGAGCTACAGCATAATGGTAATAATTGAGAGTGCAGAGCTTCAATTATTGCTGAATTAAAAGCAACAACATCAACAGCAATCACACTGTGTGCATACATTTAGTCTAAGAATCTGGTTTACCACGAAGCAAGAGTTGCTCCACCATGTTCATAGCATGTTCAAGTCTGCCTATTGCAAGACCCAACCCAGAACATAACCAAAGTGGTGATAAACCCCGTGAAACTTCTGTGTAGCAACTTCCAGTGCTGTTTTCAATAAGACATAAAGGATGTTACCAGAAAATTTTACTGCATAGGGCCCGGCGCCATGGCCTAGGGGCTTGAACGCACCAGGATCCCATATGGACGCTGGTTCTAATCCCAGCAACTCCACTTCCCATCCAGCTCCCTGCTTGTGGCCTGGGAAAGCAGTCAATGATGGCCCAAAGCCTTCGGACTCTGCACCCATGTGGGAGACCTGGAGGAGGTTCCTGGTTCCTGGTTTCAGAACAGTGCAGCACCGGCTGTTGCGGTCACTTGGGGAATGAATCATCGGATGGAAGATCTTCCTCCCTGTCTCTCCTCCTGTCTGTATATCTGACTTTCCAATAAAAATAAATAAATCTTTTTAAGAAAAGGTCTTTTATTAAAAACATTTTACTTCATAAGTTTTTAGGACTGCATTACAGTGAGGTTCTGTAATATTTTTTAGATTTATTTTTGTTAGGCTGATTTACAGAGAGAAAGATCTTTAATCCACTGGTTCACTCCCCAAATGGACAATCTGAAGTCAGGATCCAGGAGTCCATCCCAGGTCTCCCATATGGTTGCAGGGTCCCAAGGCTTTGGGCCATCCTCTGCTGCTTTCCCAGGCCCCAAGCAGGGAGCCGGGAGGGAATCGGTACCGCCGGGACTTGAACTGGTGCCCATATGGGGTCCCAGCACTTACACAGGGAGGATTAGCCAGTTGAGCCATCATGCCAAGCCCAAGGTTCTGGAATATTTCATGTGCGATGGGTCCTTTCCTTCGACTGGGCAATGTGCTACAATTAGCCAGGAAAGTCATCCACTGAGCTTCCCAGGACTGAGAATCTGCGGATGGAGCATCTCTGCATGCAGCTGGGAACCAAGGGGAGGAGTGGAGCTTTTGCCAGGGGAAGGAAGGAGAAAGTATTTTGTTGTTTTTAGGGGACAGAACAAAGGTCTTTTTTTTTTTTCCAGTAAGTTGTTGAAATCCAGGGAACATCACAGAAAAAAAAAAAAAACTCCTTCAACTATTTTGTACTTATATAACTGTATCCCACTGAGGATGCCTTAGCAACCATGTTTCCGTTCCATTCCGACTATGTGAGGAGGGTACCATCTCTACTTCTGATTTAGATGTTTTTTCTCCTTAATTAGATTCATTTTGCAGGTGTTTTTAAAAAGATTTATTACTGGCTTATTTGGAAGCAGAGCAGAAGAAGAGACTCATCCACCCACCTGTTTACTCTCCAAATGGTTGCCACAGTCAGGATGGAGCTGAGCCAAAGTCAGGAGGCAGGAACTCCTCCTTAGCCCCTCCCGGGAGTGCAAGGGAGTTCCCTTGGAGGTGGAGATTAGGAAAGACCTCTAGTTTGAGTGAACCTGATGCGTGATCTAAAAGGAAACACAGTTCTGTAAGTTGAGTCGGTCTTTCTTGTCCCTGAAAAAGCGCTGGGGTGGTGGAACATCTCCTATGGTCCCCACTGCCATAAGGAACCTCCAGACATGAGCTGGTCACTTGAATGTGACAACTTGCTCTGACCAGAGGGACTCACCTGAACCCATGTCCTCAAGGGCACAGACGGTTCCACTCTGGTACTCCTGGGTTAGGGGAGGTTTGGCTGTGAATGACAATGGTCATTTCCTGTGACCCTTTGGAAAATAGATCTCGTTGCCCAAGAGGGGCCCAGTGGAGTAGGTACTCCATTAACCACTGCAGAAGGAGTTCAAGGCTACCAGCACAACAGTGTCCAGTCCCTGGGGCCACTTTGGTTCTGCAGGTGGTTCGTGGCCCCCAAGGGCAGAGTTCAATGGACGCTACCATAACTTCAGGATAAAGTTTGCAGTGTGAAGCACGTTCTGAAAGCACACACTGCACTGACCTTCAGTGTTCATGCTTCCCTTGGGGACCTTATCTGATTTTGTAAGTCAATTTCTCATGGTGACCTGGTCCTGGAATATAGACCTGGGACACTCTTACTGGAAGAGGTATGCCCGGTGCATGGCATGTTACACGGCTCTCAGCAGGAATTCAAGAAATATTTGTTGAAGAATGAATAAGGAAGTAATCCTAGAAACCTGTCTAACTTAAACTTGAACTCTGAGTTTAAAGGTCTTCAGTTAGCCAACTCTGGAAGAATCCAAACTTGAAGAACGGGGGAGCTATGGCAACCCTTGTTTCCTTTTTGTTTTCCTAACTGGGTGGCCCCGTTACTTGTTTCCTGCCTGGCAGCTTCAGTAATTAGACTTGCCCAAACTTGGCCTGTTTCCTCAGCTTAGATCCAAAGAGAAATAGACACCCATGTGCAAGCTAGTTCTTTCTCCCTACCAACGGGTCCCTTTACATAATTTTTCATTTCTCCCATTCTGTTATTCCAACTTCCTATAACCTTATGAAAACACACACACACTCACACACACACTCTCATACACACATGTGTGCAAGCAGTTTCTAAGCATCTTTTGCTCCTTTCTCTGCATCACTCCCCAGTGACCCAAAGCGCAAAGCTCTCTACTTGATTAACCTGAAGCAGACATTGTAGTAAAAAAAAAAAAGGCCATGCGGCTGGAGTGGGGGAGGAGCTAGGAGGATCGGGCGGAGGCCTGAGCGTCTCAAACCTCGGGCAGCCATGCTGCCCGGGGTGCTCAGGTGCCCTGCCACGAGTCCAGCCTAGCACAGCCAGGCTTACCACCACGTACATAAGCACATGGGGTGAGCCGCTCGCGGGTGGCCAGTGCGCCATTCGGCGCTAGGCTGCGCCTGCTTGCCGCCCGGCCAGGAAATTCTGGAATTTGATTCCTTTGATATGCTACAGGAGTCACTCCATGCTGAACCCACAGTTCTCTGAGAATGTGTATTAGTCCTTAAGAGTCTCAATGGCAGTAAATCTTCCTCTGAAGAACCTATAGTCACTTTATAGTGCAGATTACCAACACCAGTCCCTTCAAAAGCAAAATTTGGGCTTGTCCAGCAGGATACCCCATCACCTGATAGGAGGAGGGATCAGCAGTGTGGTCACAGAAGGCAAGACTATGACATTGTCTGGCATTTGAGAACCATACTCGGGGCTATAATGTGTCAGGTATGGGTGGACCAATCCCTGTGCAAACTCTGACCCCACTGGATGGTTTAGAAGGGCCGGAGGAGTCTATGCAGGAGGCATGACAGTCTATGGGGCGCGCTGGGCTGACCCAGAGCAACCTCTGGCATACTTAACACTGGCTGGGAACAGGCCTGGTTGGGGAGCTTGGGGGAGGCCTTGGCTGGGTGGAGGTTACCAGTAAGGGGCGCAGGAACTGGAAGGGGGCTGAGTTCTGGTCGGGTCACAGTTGTAATCCCTTGGCACAAACATGTATTCGGACTTGACGCACCATGCTGGGTTAGACCGCAACACAGTTTGGTGCTCTGGAGGACCAGGGTAGATGTGGGATGGACTCGGCTAGGTTTCAACACCAACTGAGCCATATATGAGCTATATGTGGGTATGGACGAGCCGTGGCTGGGCTGAAACTCTCAACAGCAGGAACCAGAATGGGTTGAAGAGAGGTGCTGGCCAAAGGACCTGCTGGTATGCGTGAAACCTGACACCAGGAAGGGGTCTGATGGAGGAATCTGAACAGTTCCTCTGACAGGACACTGACCCTACAAATAAACGCAGGAAGTATGGAGGTAAACAACCCAGAAGAGGCTTTGGAAAGTGACCCTCTGGCATACATTTGGCTCAGGTTGGGGGCAGACCAGGCTGAGTCGGTTCACGTCATCCACTGGCAAATCCGAGTGCTGGAACTGTGAGGGGGCCTGGCCAGGTTAGGTTGCGATAACAACAGTACAAAACACCAAATGCCAAGGTGAAATGGCCTGTGCCAATAGAGAATGCAGCACCCAACCAGCACACCTCCCACTGGTTTAGGTGAGGGACGAGTGTGTGATGGGCAGAGCCAGGAAGAGCTGCAATACTCATTGGATCCAATGGAGGTCGGGGCTCAGAATAGAACCAACGCAGGGATTACAACCACCAGCTGATCAGAGTGATGGACTGTGGCGGGCACTGTGCTTACAAGTAGTGTATTTAGGAGCCTGGACGGGGAACACCTCAAAGTTTCTTCGGGGATTCCCCTGAACAAAATGGAGGAATCAAAACATTAACCAAGAAAAGACAGAAGATGGAGTAGATCAATCAACCACCTCAGATACATGTTTGCAGCGAAAAACTGGACAAGGGGAAACTCTAAGATGGACTATGTCAATCAGTGGACTCTGCACCAGTCTCATTGTACCTGGATTGTTGCTGATGATATGTTGGAGCTTCTAATTGATCGAGGTGACGCTCTGCTGGCTCTGCCTTCAAACCTGAGAGGGCCTCCCTAAGAGGCCGTTGAACTTGACTGGACAAGTGGGATGCTGGACTCTGTGTGGTGTGAGGTTTTAATTAGGGAGTCTCGGTGAACTTGGGCTGTGGTTATGCATCAAGGTGGGGGGGGACTCACCATGGGGGAGGGGTTTGGGGTGAAGGGGGGAGAATCCCAGTACCTATGAAATTGTGTCATGTAATAAACTGTAATTAATGAATAAATGAATAGAAAAAAAAAGAAAAAAAAAAGCAATACAGCTCTGCCCTCTTTCTCTGATCAGATTAGCATAGGGTGGGGAAGACTTAAATTCAGGGTGACATATCATTTTAATCTCTGACACCAATTCCAGTCCATTGGTCTGGATTACTGTGTCATGAACAGTTGTGAGACTGGGTCCCAGGACACTGGGAGAGCATGCCACAGTCGATTAACAGTGTCTGCCATGGGCACAGGAAGACTGAGTACCAGTTCAAGAGCCATGTATCATGCAACCGCAGGAGATGCTAATCCAGCCCCCTCAGCGCAATGCAAGAACCAAAGCACGCTTGTTTCCAGGGACGAGCTAGGGTGCTCACCTACTGTAACCTGAGCACATGACTAACAGCATCTGTTTAGGGCATAACTGGGCAATGATTTGCATAAAGCAAAATACAAGGTTTCAGCTTCTGTCATAGAGTTTTCATTCCTAAGGAATTTTACTCTTTCTTGCTTGCATTCATATGATTCCACGGAAACCAGAGGCACATGTGTAATTAATAATCAGCAAGTGGCGTTACCGTTGGACAAGTGACACGTTGAGATCAGGATGGCAAACTGGGATTCTTCTTTTTCACTAGTGCCAGCCAGTTGGCGGGGGCTGCTTGAGCTCCTGAGGCTCTGGGCTATACTTTTGGACACAGGAGCCCTGGGGCCCTATTAGCTGGTACCATGTGCTATCTCCATTATGGCAAAGGTTAAAGGGCACCTATGACCAGAGACACCGTCCAACCCTGAATCCAGGGATACAATGTCCCTCTGCCTTTTTAAATTTATTATTATTATTATTATTATTATTATTATTATTATTAGCATTTTATGATACAGGTTCATAGGCCCTGGGATTTCTCTTACCCATTCCTCAATCCCCTCCCTCCACATTGAGTTCCCTTATATTATTACTATAGTATAGTTCTTCAGAAACAGTCATATGTCCATCATTGCGGGCATGGACAATGGCAGAGAGTCCAGCATCCTATTGTAAAGATACAGTAAACAGTTTCATTGGGAGTCCATTTTTGGTCTGGAAGTAAAAATGAATACTACATTGTATCCTCATACTTGGATATGTTAGTCTCCATTACACAGTTACTATACATCCCCTTAAGTGAAAAATCACAATATAAAATGAACAACAGGAAGAAAAAATTGAAATTTACAATGCTATGAGGTTAAATAACATGTTACTAGATATGACAATCTCCATTACACAGTTACTATACATCCCCTTAAATAAAAAGCTGCAAAACATAATCAACAATAGGAACGCAAAAAAGAAAGAAACACAACCATGAAGTTAAATAACATGCTACCGAGTGAGTGGTTCTTGTGTCTCAGAAGAAATGAAAAAGAAAATCAAGAACCTTCTTGAAGAAAATGATGCTATTGTATGATCTATGAGTCATTGAACATTTAATGAGAAAGTAAGTGTTTTGAAGAAATGAAACTACCGAAAAAATAAAAACCCATGATATGTAGTTTCTGCTGATCTGTGTTAATGAGATGTCTCCTACAGGCAAACAAATAGATGGGTTTTGAGTTTTTAATCCAGTCTACCAATCTATGATGTTTGAATGATGAGTTTAAGACATTTACATTCAGGATAAATATGAATGGGTGATAATTTGGTCCTGTCATTTCAGCAATGGGTTGCTCATTGATTTAGTCCTCTGTTGTCATTTTACTGGAATGTTCTTCACATTTGCCTTTGGTTTTGGTGGGTGCTATCCCTCTTCTCTGTCAAGAGAACTTCTTTAAGTATCATTTGTAGATCATGTTTGGAAGAGACATATTCTTTCAACTTTTCTTTACTGTGGAAGAACTTTATTTCATTTTCAAACACACAAAAGAAAGTTTTGCTGGGTACGTTATCCTGGGCCAACAATTTTTCGCTTTTAGAATCTGGACTATGTCACTACATTTTCTTCTTGCCTGTAGAGTTTCCTGTGAGAGATCTCCAGTGAGTTTAATTGGCATTCCTTTATATGTCAATTGATTTTTTTTCCACATGCACATTTAAGAATTTTTTGTTTATGTTGGATTGAAGAGAGCTTGATTATCATGTGTCATGGTGAAGATCACTTTTGGTCAACCCTGGTGGGAGTTCTGTGCCCCTCCTGGATGATGTTTACCAATTCCTTCTCTAGATTAAGGAAATTTTGCTGTATTATTTCATTAAATACATTTGTAAACCCAGCTTCTCTTTCTGCACCTTCTGGGACTCCAATAGCTCTTGTATTTGGCATTTCAATGGTGTCTTTCAATTCTTGAATACATTTTTTAGCTTGACCCAGCTCCGCTTCAAGCTTTTTGTTTGTTTCCCTCCGGTGACAGGAAATATCTTCTAATTCTGAGATTCTTTTTTCTGCCTCCTTCATTCTATTTTGGAGACTCCACTCTACTATTAATTTGCTCCACTGTATTCTTCATTTCTAACAGCTTTCATTTGATTCATTTCCAGTGTGACAAGTTCCTTAAGTTTCTTGAACTATATTATGTGCTTCTCAATGTTGATAAGAAGTTTTATAACAAGTGTTTTGAATTCTGTGTCCCCCATTTTCTCGATGTCTTCCTCAGTTAACTCTGAGCTTGGCAAAGGCTTTTGCTCCTTTGCAGGGAAGTCTTCAGTAATATCCATTGTGCCTTTGTCTCTTCTGTTGCTCTTGGTCATTGTACTTCTGGTTAGCAGAGTCTTCTCCTTGGGGCAGGTTTCTAAGCTCTGTCATCCACAGGTCTGCAGTTTGATTTTACTTATTGCAATTGGTACATAGCTCTTTGTTTGCAGTCACTTGTGCCACTCCCTCCAGTGAATTCCAGGTCTGAATTCTTATGTTAGATTTCAACGACGGTCTCCATAGCCCCTGCTCCTGGCTCACTCTCCACGTTCTGTGATACCGTGCTGAGGTTGCACTATTGTCTGTACAAACTTTCTCCTACTTGCGGTTGGAGCAGATCTCAGGATTAGGGAAACACCAGGAGTCCTATATAGGTAGGTTGTTGGTGGTGCTGATCTTGCTGGAGCCTGTTGGCTATTAGGTTTGAGGGCCACACGGACCTATTTTGACCCATACAATGCCACAGTCGGTATTATTTTCCTGTGCGACCAGTGCAATGCACTGAGCTCAGTGAGTTCTTGCGAGCTCAGCACATGTGCAGCTCACTGTTGTCCCTGCAATCTTAAATTCTTTGCTGCACTGTACAAAATGGTACCTTATGTGCCTGTGCCACTACTAGAGTTCTTGATCTGCTGGCCAGATCCGAGCAGCCCTCAGACCTGTCTTGGGTGGAACCTGTAGGATGCCATGTTGTTGCAGCTCATTGAGCCAGAAATTAGTTCACTCCCAGCTCAGTCTTTGCCTCCTTAAACAAAATGGCATCCAATTTGGCTCTAGGGGATGGACGGGGCTGTGAAATCCACCCTGTTCCCGCATTGCCTGTCTGGGATCTGCTGCTCTGTCTCTGCTCCTGGTCAAATCACACAAACCAGCACGATGGTCAGTTCTTTGTCTGGGTTCACTTCCTGAGCTTGCGGTGAATGTCCCTTCCCACCTGTTGCTGGTGGAGTTCAGATCATCACTCACTGAATGCCACTGGCGTATCAGTCACTGCAGCACCACACCTTTGTTTTTGCTGCTTTCCTGTGTCTGTCAGTCTCCAGGTACCCCTCTGCTGTTGTTCTGTCTTCTCCTGTTTCCTGGAATGTGCTCTCTCTGCTTCACACTGGCTAATGTTTCTCCATCTATCTAAATGTGCCCTTACCCTATTCCATCATCTTGATTCTCGCCCCTTCTGCCTTTGCTTACCACTCTGGTTCTGATTGCCTGGGCCTTTCTAGCTCCACAAAGCTGCCTGCTGACACCAGGCATTGCTGTAGCTGCATTCATATGGTCAAGTACATTCTGCCCAACTGGCAGCCCTACAGAGTCGAGCAAGGCAGTAAGGATCGAGTCCTAGGGATCAGGGTGGATGGGAGCCACTTGCTGTCTAAGGATTTGGCTTCTTTCTCTGGCTCTGCTCAGCGACCAAAGGCCATGGGCATCAAAGGTATCTTGTACTCTCACCAAAGTTCCCAGGCCTGTTCTTTGGGCCTGGCCCCTATTGACCAGGTGTCCATAAATACTTACCACAGACCTGGGGTGCCCTCCCCTCTTTTCAGTGGAGCTTGTCCCTAATTTCCCTTCTAGAACACTCCTCCATCCCTGTGTGCCAAGAAGTTCCACAGGTGACTGGAGGTAATGTGATTTTCCTCATCTGGGCCCTATGATCAGAAAAATCAGGAATAGAGCTTCCTTAGGGGACTGGAGACAATGCAGTGTATCCTTCTCTGAAATGCTTGGGACTGAAGTTTCTGGAAATCTTTAAATTTGGCCATATTAGCATAATAGGTGAGATATCTTGGGGATGAACCCCAATTCTGGACAAAAGTTTATTTATATGTATCCCGAAGATGATTTCATAAGCTATTTTTGGTATTTTTTTAAGATTTATTTATTTTTATTACAAAGTCAGATATACAGAGAGGAGGAGAGATAGAGAGGAAGATCTTCCGTCCGATGATTCGCTCCCCAAGTGAGCACAACGGCTGGTGCTGTGCCGATCTGGGAACCTCCTCCAGGTCTCCCACATGGGTGCAGGGTCCCAAGGCTTTGGGCCGTCCTCGACTGCTTTCCCAGGCCACCAGCAGGGAGCTGGATGGGAAGTGGAGCTGCTGGGATTAGAAGTGGCACCCATATGGGATCCCAGCGTGTTCAAGGCGAGGACTTTAGCCGCTAGACCACACTGCCGGGCCCTATTTTTAGTAATTTTGTGTATAAGATAAAACTTCAAGGGTTAGTTTTCTGCTCATGGCATCATGCCATCACTCAGTAAGTTTCAGATTTTAGATTTTCATGGAAGGTGCTCAGCAGTACCTCACTGCCGGAGTCCAGCTCCGGCCCAGGGCTCGGAACTCGCGAAGGGTGCGTGGATGAGGCGCAGAAAGAAAGAGACGGACCACTAGGATTCCAAGATTATTGTGGACTATGCAATAAAGCCGTCCGCTTTATTTATACAGAATCAGTTAAACTCTGTCTCAGACTTTCTACGTCATGGTCAAGTGGGTGTTGCTAAGGCCAATTCTGCTGTTTGTTTCACCTAAGGCAGGATGTTATCCATGCTGGCGCCTATCAATCAGTAATACATTCCTACTACAATCCTCATTCTACAACTAGTCTTGAATCAGCTAAGGGAGGAAATGTAACATAGGAGGCAGGACCCAAAGATCAAAGAAAGAGGGAAAGAATGGGTTTCCCCTATACCTGGAGACTAGCACCCTTGGTTAGCATAAGGTCAATGGAAGAGGATTCTAAACAAAGGTAACTGCTATGCCTTTGATTAGCATAGGATCAAAGGGGGCAGCTGTGGCAGCAATAGTGAGAAACCTTATTGCTAAAAGCAATATCAGCAACATCAGCTTCCAAGCTCGCACAGATACCATACGTTAACTGTTAACTCCGCAGAGGCAGACAATGCCTAAATAAATTACAGAAATCTCAGTGGGATAGTCCGGTGTCCATGCAGTGGGAAGCGGGCTGCATTCAGGTGGTCAAAACAACATTCCACCAGAGCCCTGCTGCACAGCGGGGAGCTCCCTGCGGCCCTGCCACAAGGAAGCAATGCTCTTCACATCTTCCTGTTTCCCACATCCGCCACACGGACCCCCGGCATCTCACTTTCTGTAAGGTGCTTTTACAGCTACCCTATAGCATCTTGGCAAGCCTGGTCTCATCCCTAAGTGAATCTCACTGTGGAACAAAACATCCTTGGATTTGGATAGGAGGGATGCCCACTTCACTCAGTAGTTGAGTCACTGGTAAAAGACCTAGCCCTAAGCCCATGCAACAAGTCAGATATGCACATCCCATTGGGCAGAATCCAGTCGTGTGTTTCCATTTCATTGCAAAGGATCTGGGAAATGCAATTCAGCTGTGCATCCAGGAGAATGCAAAACTGGATCCTCAAGGCTCAAAAACAGACCACCTGGACAATGCAGCATGGTAGTCTACCACAACAGGCTGTCTGGTCTAACTTTTTATCTGTGGCTTTGGTGGCTATAAAAAGGTTTCCTAGGACAGGTGTTTGTGTCCTGGAGAAGTTGACACCACTATCCAAAGCCACAGACATCCTATTTGCCTGTTGGCACCTGGAACCAAGCAATAGAGAGTCTGGTATTTGGGTTAAGTGTTACCTTTCTCTTGTCATCTCTTGTTATGGCTTCAAAACTCCAGGCAAGGATAAGACATTAAGATCATTACCATTTAACTGGCATTGGTTTATTGGAGGTGTTCGTCTGAACATGAGGAGCTGGACAAGCAAAGAAGGGAGCAAACTGGGGTGGAGCATCTGTTTTTTCACCTTGTCCTGTCAGTCGCCACCCAAGTGTAATCAGAAATGCTTGTGTACTGCAGGTAGCCAAGGAAGGGTTAAAATAAATCAGAAACTGGAAGCACTCCTGGGAGGCACCTGCCAGGTTCTGAGATCATCTGGGCTGGAATGCTCTGCCAGAGAAGGCCCATGAAGACAGCTTTGCACACTGTTCTCCCAGTCCAACCAAATGCCAAGTGGCTGCATTTTCGTAGCCGCAGGAAGACAAAATAAGTTGCTTGCTTTTTCTTGGATACTTTTCCTTCAAATTCCTGGCCACAGTCAACAAACAGGGGTGGGGGCAGGGAGCAGGCAATAAGATTGTTTGCAGTTTAGGAAAGGGGCCCTGGACAGACTCGGGTTCCAGAAGCTTCACTTTGCCCAGGGAACATGTCCTGCCTCTCACGTGTTTCACAGATACTGGAGGCCAGCATTTTTGTCAGCTCTGCTGAGATGAGGCTCACTCCATCTGAGCATTCCATCCCAGGACCTTCCAACTCACCATGATCTTAAACATCCTTCAAACCTGAGCCAGTAGTCCTCTTGGTGAGGAATCTCCTCTGCCAACCTTAGCTTTACACCATGGGAGAAGTCTAATAGCTTCTCTTGGTAAAATGTTTCCATCCCCCTTCCTGACATATAAGAAGTATTCAACAAATATCAGCAATTATTAGAAGAATTGTGGTTCTTGAAGTCCCCTTCTTAGTCATACTCTCTCAAGCTTTCCACATGTATTATGACAATTTGCAAATGATACACTTTAATTGATTGGTGCTGACTCAATGATAAGCAGGATGCAGCAGTCAGCCTACAGGTCTCCCCATGACAGGTGCAACCAGCAGCTGAGCTACCACTGAAATAGGCCAGAGAAGCCTGAAAATAGTGACGCTGACCCTTTGTCCCAGGTCAGGGTGCTTTCAGCACTCAGTCCAGCCGAAGCCAGCCCAGAATTCCCCTTATAGGAAAGCAGCCCCAGGGAGCAGATAATACAGGCCAGTTAGAATACATTTCCCTTCACCCCTTGCACTGAAATGGGTCATGTGACCAGCAACAGTCAATGGGATATGAGCTGACTTCTGTGCAAAGATGTCCAGTTGAACCTCTTTTAAAAGATACCCTCCAATGAATTCCTCCAAGTGTGAGCATGCAGCTGGAGGGAAGTACCCCACAGAGGCCCCAGAAGACAGACGCTGGAAGGACTCTTGACCCCTGAGTGAAATGTGGGGTTCTTGGTTGTGATTAAGGAAGTTGCCTACACTAATTAACGGATGCCTTCTGTTTCAGGAGGCTGGAGGGGCGGGTTTAAGCAAACGAGTTATTGAGTGTAGCACTCTATAGTTTCTAATGAACTAGAGCCTCAGATTGCATTGTTACTTCAAAAACTTGTAGGGGAAACAAACTCAAAATATACATCTGTTTTCATTCAAAAACTTTTGAAATTCATGGTTGGCATCATGCCAGATAGTTAAGCCACAGCTTGTAGCACCGGCACCCATAACCAAGTGCTAGCTCAAATTCTGGCTGTTCCACTTCCAATCTAGTTTCCTGGTAATGTTTCTAGCAGGAGAGCAGGTGATGGCCCAAGCACTTGGGCCCCTGCCAGCTGTGTGGACAATCAAGCAGGGAGTTCCTGGCTCCTGGCTTCAACCTAACCTAGACCTGACTGTTGCAGCCATTTGCAAAATGGATCTACAGGTGGAAGACTTTCTCTTTCTCTCTTTCTCTCTCTCTCTCACACACACATACACATCTCCCAGTCACTGTCTTTAAAATAAACATATAAACCTTTAAACTTCTTTTGAAACCCATGTATTTTCATTTCATAACATGCGTTTTTCCACATAGACCTCATCATATGCATGGATTTCAATTTATTTTGTAGCAAAATGGACTTATCTTTTAATTACATTGCCCACGAACTTTTGGAAACACCAACATTTACTTTCCACAAAAAACATGATTCTGGGTGGGTACAACAGCTCAACTGGCTAATCTGTTGCCAACAGGTGCCAGCATCTCATCCGGGTGCTTGTTTGTGTCCCAGCTGCTCTGCTTCCCATCCAGCTCCCTGTTTGTTGCCTGAGAAAGCAGTAAACGATCCAGCAATTTCTCTCTCACCCTATCTCATGGTGATCCAAGCATTCACTCCCAAGAATGTGTGAACTATGGTTCTGCTAATTCTAGAGAGTTCCATTCTGAGTAAGTCCCAAGGTCCTTAGGGAGTATCATTTTCTTTTTGTTCTCAGCTAAGAAGCTCTGGGAAGACCTCCTACCTAGGAATTCTGGCTTCTTGGGGACTATAACACAAAGGAGAACCCTGAGCAAGACACATGACCACCTTGGGCCACTTTTAGTCATTGATCATTGAGGAGACTGAACCAGGTCAGAGATCACAAACCAATCACTAGGGAGACAGTACATCCTGCAGGTGTGTGTTGCTCAGCTGGCTTACGAGATAGTGTTGTAATTTATATTAATTAGTTCCCAACAATTAAACCCAGGAATTTTGCATTCAAAGAATCTGACAGCCTTTGGATATTCTGACAACCGTGAACGTGTGCTCCCTGGGGGGGGGGGGGGGCAGTACACCTCTTCTCCAGATGTGACAGATGCTTCCAGTTTGCATAAACCTTCCCTTCCCTGGGAGCTCCCCCAGAGCCCTCTTCATCTGTATTGCTTTCCTGGATGGTCCTTACCAGCAATTGAGTGCAAGACCCTTGGTCTAAATGATGTCTAGTGGTCCCTTCAGCCTGGTGCAGATGAGCACACTCATGTCACCTAGTTACATGGTGAGCTGGTGCGTAACAGACTGTGTCCAATGCACAGTGATTTAAAGCAACCGGTGTGTCTTATGGATCAGAAACACCACTGGATTTAGATGGACATTTTTTCCTGTCACTTGCTACTGCTATTCACCTGATAGATGGGTTGATACGGAGGTTTGGGAAAACGTCACTCCCAGGTCCAACATTTGGCAAGTCTGAGCTCTGCTGGGTGTGTCCCCTGAGGCACCTGCATACGGCTTTCTAGCAAATCGGCATGGAACTGAGATAGGCGAGTTCATGGCGGCTCGGGAACCACACCGAGAGCATTCCAGGAGACCCATGCAGAAGCCTCTTGGGACCTAACCCGACATTCCAGAATGTCACATTCCACTGGTCAAGCAAACCATGAACAGCGTACTTTGGGGGGAGGGAAATACATTTGATAGGAAAGGAAGAAAATAATTTGTCATCTTTGACCTACAAGTTTATTATTCAATTCTGTCCCACTGAGTGAGAGGATATAAAATAAGCCAACTAAAAAGTGTCTGTAATTATCTTCCATACTTCACAAAAATACTGTCCATGACCCCAAAGAAAAGTAGACAGATTTTCATAAAAATAGCTCCCTATACACATGAACACCTCCCATTTTAGTTGTCCCAGTGGTGCAAAATTACACAGGACCCTTTGGGTTACAAAGAATTGGACTTAAAGCTTTTATAAGGAAAAAAGAAAAATCAGTGGTCTGTTCATACCACTAAAGATAATTGCATAGATGAATATGAAAGACGTTATAAATAAAATTTTATAACTATTCTACTTAAAAGACAACTACATAAAACAATGATGATAAAATTATGTCAATGCCTTATAGTGTATGCAAGCGTAATTTGGATGCAATGATAACACAAAACAAGGGGAGAGAATTAAAAATTATATGAAGCAAAGCATTTCTAAATACTATAAAAATTAAGTGGCCATCAATTTTTATCAGATTGTTGAAAGTGAAGAGGATACTGCAGTCCTCGTAACACCCATTAGAAAAGTAACTTAAAGGGGTTCTGTATGGGCAATGCTTCTAGTTCCAGCTGCTCCACTTCTAATCCAGCTCCCTGCTAACAGCCTGGGAAAGCAGCAGAGGATGGCCCGAGTGCTTGGGCTCCTGCAACCACATGGAAGACCCAGAAGAAGCTCCTGGCTCCCAGCTTCACACTGGTTCAGCTCTAGCCATTATAGCCACCTGGAGAATCAATCAGTGGCTGAAAGCTCTCCCTGTCCTCTTCAACTCCGACCTTCAAGTAACAATGCATAGTATCTCTTTCTATAAAAGCAAATTAAAACATAAAAGAAACAATAGGAGAAAGTAAAATGGTAAGTAGAAAATACCTCTTTATTGTAGGAGTCAAATCATGGAGAAAAACAGGCCAAAAAGATATAAGATACACAGAAAACAAATAACAAAATGGCATACGTAAACACACCCTTTATCGGCAATTGCATCGATGATAATAAGTGAATTAAATGGTCTAATCAAAAGTAGAAACACCAGCAAAGGGATTTTCAGGAATACAGGGTTTCAGGCTGGCGTTATGGAGTAGCTGACCAAGCTGCCACTGTGGCACCGGCACCCCTGTTAGAGCGCTGGTTCAAGCCCTGGCTGCTCCTCTTGTATCCAGCTCCCTACTGCTGCATATGGGAAGGTAGCAAATGATGGCCCAAGTTCTGGGCCCAGCCTTGCCTTCCAAGCACCAGGATCCCCTATGGGCACCAGTTCATGCCTCGGCTGCTCCCCTTCCCCTCCAGCTCCCTGAATGTGGCCTGGGAAAGCAGTCAAGGACGGCCCAAAGCCTTGGGATCCTGCACCCAAATGGGAGACCTAGAAGAAGCTCCTGGCTCCTGGCTTCAGATCAGCTCAGCTCCAGCCATTGCAGCCACTTGGGTAGTGACCCAATGAATGGAAGATCTCTCTGTATCTTCTTCTTTCTGTAAATCTGCCTTTCTGATAAAAATAAATAGACCGGGCCTGGCGCGATAGCGTAGTGGTTAAGGTCCTAGCCTTGAACATGCCAGGATCCCACATGGGCACCGGTTCTAATCCCAGCAGCCCCGCTTCCTATCTGGCTCCCTGCTGGTGGCCTGGGAAAGCAGTCAAGGACGGCCCAAAGCCTTGGGACTCTGCACCCATGTGGGAGACCCCCGGAAGAGGCTCCTGGCTTTGGATTGGTTTGGCTCCAGCCGTTGTGGCCGCTTGGGGAATGAATCATCGGATGGAAGATCTTCCTCTCTGTCTCTCCTCTCTGTATATCCGCCTTTCCAATAAAAACAAATAAATCTTAAAAAAATAAATAAATAAACAGATCTTTTTTTTAAAAAGGGATGGCCCAAGTTGTTAAGCCTTTGCCAACCACATAAGAGACCCAGAAGGATTTCAAGCTCCTGGCTTCAATCCGGCCTAGCTCTGGCTAGGGTGGGGAGTGAAGCAACGGATAGAAGAACTTTTTCTGTTTCTGTCTTTTCCTCTCTGCCACTCTGCCTTTCAAATAAATAAATCCTTAAAAAAAAAATCTTAAAAAATGATCTGATTGTGTGAGGTCTATAACTGACTCGCTTTAGATCCAAAAACACAGACTGAAAGCAAAAAGGTAGAGAAGGAATGTTTGGCTCAGGTTTTCAGGGAGTTCAAATGCAGATCTAGCATCAACCTGGGGGCGGGGGGGATCTAAGAGTTCATTGAGGCTGTCAGGACTCTGTTTTACCTGAGCTCCACTCTCACGGCATTCCGCCTCTCCTGCTGGCCCTGGAAATCTCAGGCACGGCAACTCAAAGGCACACTCGGCTTCTTGTTCTCAGTTCTATGAGCACAATGCCTGTTTGCATTTCTTTGGTCTACTTGGATCCAGTGTTCATAGCTGAGCCAGTTTCCCTGACCAGGTATGAATCGTGTGACTTTACCTGGCTAGAATAAGTGAAGGGTACTGCTACTGTGAAGTCCCGAAGGATTCTCACAAGAAGAAAGCAGAGTGAGTGCTTGCCTGGCTAACAAGCAAGGGCTTATTGTTCATGCATTGGGCTGAGTTAAGTTGAAGGACCTTCTCAGACTATGGAAAACCTTTATGTTCATATTTCAATTATCTAAACAAGCTTTTGCACTGATTTTAAAAACAGCCGTAGCTCTCTCGATATATAGAACCCACTTGAGTTCATCCTAAGAGATTGGAGAAAGGAAGATGGACTCTCACATCATGAAACATCTGCTCTGTGTCAGGCCTTGTACAGATTCAATACTGCTCAAGCTACAATAACTCAATCTTTAGACAAGAGACTAGGTTCAGCGAAGATCAATAATTGGACCAACACACCCATTGCTAGTGGTGGAGCCCAGAACCCACAATTCTTTTCCCTATGTTATACAACACATCCTGCTCTAGTTACAGGTCTTCCAACACATTCCACATGCTTAAAGGAGAACTGGCATAGCGCCACATACATGCCCACATCGGACTCTGACTTCCTTGCAAATCTGGATTTGAATGTTAGGATGAAAGTGAAATCAAAGGGGTTGGAGATGAAACACCATGAAATCTAAAGTCAGAATTCCTTGGCTTTCCATTTCCTGGAGCATCATTTTGCCTTTGCGTCTGGAAGATGGTGGTTTCTGTTGCTCAGACAAGCGTGTGTTGCTTTGCCTGGGCATCTCTGTGGCTAGGCATCAGCAAGGATCTCCAAGAGCGCCCCCTCCTGGTGGCAGCTCACAGCTCTTGGTTTGCCCCGCCTCCTGGTTCCAGCTATTACCACGCCACATTTCCCATGAAGCTATCAAGTGTCGCAATAAATATTTTCTATCAAAATTATTTAGCCAACAGTCCAAAAACAGCAATAGGCTGAAGTTAAAACATAACACTGCTATTTGAAAAACTAGTTTCCACCCATGACTAATAGAGACTGAAAATCAGGAACTTGGCTTTGGACAAGTCACAAAACCTCTCCTATTCACTTCCATTCCATCACATTTTTTTAAATGAAATGAAAGGTTATTTTGCTAGCAGAAAACTGTTATTGTTGCTGAATTTGCTAAGAAAATTGGGCAATTTATCAGTGAAGATGGCAACAGCAAATATTCAGGGTTGCCAGAGGCGTTATTTTGCCATCCTCAGCAGCATTAACAAGTTAAAAAAAATTCTAGGTTTCAGAATGCCAATAATGAATCTGGTCTCATATGCAGGAGGGTGGATGGATGGCAGACTTTTCTGGAAAGGAGACTATGTTGTCAGATTCTTATTAGCATTAGTGATGGGGTGCTCAGCAAAATCTCTGAACCCTAAGCTGCAAATATCCCTTGGAAATTTGAAACTTAGAGCCAGGACTTGGCGACTGTTGGTTCTGCTCTTGTTGGGTTAGGTCTTCGTCATCGGTATTCAGTGTCAGTTTGGGGCTTTGAATAATGTGTTGTTTTGCAAAGCACCAAGACACGGTGTCGTGATCAGGGACAAAATGAATGGTGTTGCATTGATACAGTGGAAACAATTTGGAGGGGAAAAGTGAATCTGGATGATGATAATACTGAACAGAAAAGCTATTGTTATTGATCATTATATGGGAACACACTCCTTTTTTAGGTAGCATGCTTGCATATTTCATAAACAACGTACTTGAGAAATGTCCAGCAAGGCACAACAAACAGAATAAGAATGAATGTTAAGTGAAGACAGATAGCCCAGCCTCCAAGTCCTATTATGAAGAACAGGAATTACCAATATGGACAGAATACCATGTCAAGCCAGCAGGCGAAACACCAGGCAGCCTCCTCAGGGATGTTTTCAGGGTCTCCTCTGTAGACACTCACTCAGCATCTAGAGCCAGCAGGTGGCCATGAGACTGGACCAAAGCCTGGGGATGAAGACAGCTACTGTGCAGATTGCAAAACAGACAGGATGAGGCAGCCACCTATGACAGCCCAGACCTCTCAAGGACAGCGGGCTGTTTTATTGGGAGAAAATGCTGCGTTGCATGTAGATTTGCTGATTTAGGTAAAAGGGCCATATTAACCAATGACTTGAAGCATGGGGATGGGGCCAGTTTTCTTCTTGGACAGCCCACCAAGTGAGCATCTTGTCCTGGTATCCAGAGTAAGGAGGTCGGAGGTGGAGTCAGCACATGTGACGGCACTCGTTTCAGGCGTTACCCATGAGCTTCCACAGGGCACCACCAGTCCGAAGAGTCTTGTCTCCAGGATGGTTCTCAGTGACTCCCACTGCTCACATCCTTGTGGATTCCGCTTCCACACTGCATGGAGATGACTTGAGTAACCAAAGAAGCATTGTGTAAAGTTATACACTTCTGAAATGGGAAGATAGTGTGGCTTCCCTCTTGTTTTCTTGGATCATTTGCCCTGGGGGAAGCCAACTGCCAGATTCTGAGAACACACAAGTGGCCTAAACAGAGGTCCACAGGGCAAGGCATTGAGGCCTCCTGCCAACCACCCATGTGAGCAAAGCTTTTGGGGGGTGGAGGGAGGGATCCTCTAAACCCAGTGTAGACTTCATAGCACTGCAACCTCATTCAGCACCATGACTGTCACCTTACAGCAGACCTGGAGCTGGCACCAGTCTGCAAAACCATTCCCAAGTGCCTGACCCACAGGAGTCAGGCTCTAAGCGGGTCAGTGTTAGGGTGTCTTGTCACGTAGCAATGGCTAACACACACGACGCTTCCAATTCTCATGAGAAGAGCAGAGCAAGTAATACAATATGATTCACGTAGAAAGAGGGTAAAAAGATAAACACCTTATTATTGACAATAGAAATCAGATGAAACAGCAGTCTGTGAGCACTTCCTCCTGAAAGCCCAGTGCTACATCCCAATCAGTGATATTGATAGAGCTTGGCCTTGGCTCCAAGGAGAAGGAAGCACCACGGGAGGATGTGGAATTGAGCACAGGACATATCTGACCGTTCAGAAGACAGTCTGTGTGCCAAGGCCACTATGTAAGCACGCATGCGGTGGGGAGATCTCTAGTGGCAGACATGAGTTCCCCACATCCCCGAGGTGTGTCCAGCTCACTCACACACCACCAGACTGAGTAAACGCTCCATCCTCCTTCCCCTGGGACTGTTGCTTGGGCTTAATTCTAGAAAAGGAAGATGGGACCTAGCAGAGAATCCAAGCATTCTATTTACACCCAAGGGTTCAGAGACCACAGGAAAGGGGACAGCATGGCAGAGCCATGGCAGCGCTGGGGCTAGGACTGCGTGTTAGTCATCTCTGGTTGCTGCAGCAAGGCACTGAGATGGACTGGTCTGTAACAACTGACACGTAACATTCATCAAGCAGGAGGCAGCCCCAGAGCGAGGTGCTGGCAGAGTTGGTGCCTGGAGAGGGCTGGCTTGCTGCTCCATGGATCTGCTTTCTTGCAGCATCTCTGCATGATGTGGGACAGGCTCTAGTACTACTACTAGTCCTATCCCTGGAAGCTCCATTCCCATCACTCCATCACTTCGCAGACGACCCCACCCCATTACGCCATCACACTGGGAGTTTGTTTGCAGCATGTGCATTTGGGGAACCGCAAACATTCCAACTGCAGCGGACCATAACAGTCAGTTACGACCTGCTAACAAGCAGTCCCCACAGCTCAGGGCTTCTGAGAAGAAGGGTTGCTTTTCTGTCCAGTGCAAGGTACAGGAGTGTCCATTCACAGGAACTATACTGGGGGCCCAGGCTAACAGAGGATCCACCTTCTGAAGACACCGTCTTCCCATCTGCTGCAGCAGGGGATACGGGGCAAGAATGAGATACCTTCCCGAAGAGGAACATATTGAGTTTGTGTTCACATTTTACTGGCTAAAATGAGTCACATGGCAACATCAGCTTCTGGGGTAGGGTGGACAGCATTAGTCTGTAATGGCTTAGAGGTAGCAACATCATGGAGGAGGATCAGCCAGGCTTCCAAGAGTAGATTGTTTTTCTTGGTTAGGTGGGGGAGGTTGTCTCAAAACAGGGCTGCTGAGTAAAACAGAGTTGCTCGTGGTAACAGTAAACAGCTGTCCCATGTAAGATGCCCAAGTGAGACAGGGCATATATATTTTTAAAAAGCATCTTATGTTTTCTAAAGACTTTATTTATATTATTTGAAAGGCAGAGAGTAACAGAGTGAGCGAGAGCTCATACACGCTAGTTCATGCCCCAAACGGCCGCAATGGCTGAGCTTGAGACAGACAAAAGCCAGAGTGCAGAACTCCGCCTTGGTCTCCCACATGAGTGGCAGGGATCCAAGCAATTGGGCCACCATCTTCTGCCTTCCCAGGCACATTAGTAGGAAACTGGATTAGAAGTGAAACAGCCAAGGACCCGGTGGCAAAATGGCTCAGTGGCTTAATCCTCACTTTGTACACACCAGGATTCGACAAGGATGATAGTTCATGTCCCAGCTGCTCTATTCCCCATCCAGCTCCCTGCCTGTGGCCTGGAAAGCAGTCGAGGACAGCCCAAAGCCTTGGAACCCTGCACTGCATGGGAGACCCAGAAGAAGCTCCTGGCTCCTGATTTCAAATTGGCTCAGCTCTGGCCACTGCAGCCACGCGAGGAGTGAACCAATAGATAGAAGATCTTTCTCTCTGTCTCTACCTCTCTCTGTGTGTAAATCTGCCTTTCCAACAAAAATAGATAAATCTTTTGAAAAAGTGAAGCAGCCAAGATATGACTCAGCACTGCATGTCAATAACACAGGTGGCAACTTTACCAACTATGCCACAGGTTGGCCCCATAATCCTGAATTTTTAAAGATTTTTTTAAAATGTATTTGAAAGGCAGAGTGACAGAGATGGAGAAAAAGAGTGGGAATAGGGGAGAGAGAGAGCAAAAATCTTCCCTTCACTTCCTACAGGGCCACAATGGCCATGGCTGGGCCAGACCAAAGCTAAGAACCTGGAGTTCCGTCTGGGTGGCAGGGTCCAAGGAATTGGACCCTCTGACTGCCATCCCAGGTGCTGCAAGTAGCAGCTGGATTAGAAGTGGGGGCACTGGGATTCAAACCAGTGTCTACATGGGATGCTAGCATCACATAGCAGCACCTTACCTGCTGTGCCACAATGCACATTACATTGTCCTCATTCTATCTCTCTGTTTCCTAGATCTGGTCACCCCCCTCTAAACTCATCATTATGGAAGCCATGACCACCTGCAATCCCTTTCTGAGCCAGTCCCCTTGCCAACACCACAGCCCTGAGTCACACCTGTCGTGCTGGTTTCTATCTCTTCACCACACGTTGTGTGTGACTCCTGCAAGACCTCTGCCTGAAACATGCTTGTGTCTCCTCTAGGGACAGTTTTCTTTGGCTTTCTCCTTCTCAGCGTGTCTGAGAGGCCCTCTCTGCATTACAATTGCTTCTGTTTCTCCTTTCCTGTCTGTCACACTCATACGGAGAAATCACACTCGTTGCAATTGGCCCTAGTTTTACTTGAGGTGTCTCTCACTTCACTCTCAGGAGAGCAAAGACTCTGTGTGTGTGACATCACTGTATCCCATCCATGACAGGAGAGCTTGGCATGAATAATAAGCACTGGGGTAATGAGTTGTGGCTTTAAGTTGCTCAAGTCCCCTGCCTTCTAGCATGTGGGGAGGAGAAGGGAAGAGAAGGGGTATGAGGAAAGGTGATAACCAATGATATGACTTACATTCTGGAGAAATGTGATGGAGAAAAGTGAGTGGATGGAAGAAAGACTAACTGGGGATGTTCAGCAGGGTGCATTCTGCTTTCCATGGAATGATCAAGGAAAGTATCCCAGACAAGATGCTGTAAAGTGACAGCCACACACCAAGAAAGAAGAAGCCATGGAAAGGATAAGTATTCAGGGTGCAGCAGCAATTATAAACTTCCTGAGGCAAGAACAACTTTGGCTGGTTTGAGAAATAGACAGTTGACCAGATGGCTGGAGTGGCATGAGTCAGAGGGGCAATCAACACAGGCTGGACCTTGTTTGGGTTTTACTTTGAATGCCATGATGAGGCATTGCAGAACGCTCCTTAAGAAGGTCACTCTGATGGATGTGATGAAAGTGGACAATATAAAAGAACACATGGAAGCAGAAATGCACCAGATGGGAGGCCACTTTGGTCATCCAGCCGGAAGAGACAGGCATGGGTTTAGCATTGGCAATGGAGAGAGGAGAGGACAGAGATAAAATGTAACTGGGCAGTATCATCAACAAAAAGTGATTACTGAAGGTAACTAAGAATGGAAGATTGCATTGTGCAGGGTGAAGGAAGAGATTCATCAGCAGATATTCAGTGGATGGATGGATGGATGGATGGATGGATAGATGTGATGATGAATGGGTGGAGAGATGGCTGGGTGGCTGGCTGACTGGCTGGCTAGCTGAATGGATGGATGACTAACTGCATGGCTGCACAGATGAATGGACAGAATGATGGACTGATGGTGGCAGGTAGATGGACAGACGGCAGGTGGATGGATGGATGGAGATAGATGGCCTGTGAACAGAGATACAGATGGATGGGTTGATGGATGGAATGACGGATGGATGGATGGATGGATGGCAGATCGATGAACGGGCCTATGGATGGATGGCAGATCATGAAGAAGGAGAACACACTAAAATCTGAAGCTCTGATTTCAGGCTAATGTCCTTTTGAACCAGATCCTCTTACTATCAAAGAAAATGTAAAGACATAGGCAACCTGAAAAGGCCTTATTTTATCATCTGAAAAAGAGAGTATAGCATGTGCATTATCAAAGTGATGTGAAGGGAGAAAGGATACTATCTACTGACTCACTGAAGCAGAGTGCAGGAGTCCCTGCTGACCCCTCCTAACCGGTGTATCCATGTGTATGCTTCCAATTGTCTTTTGTCACTCTTTTCACCAATTAGCCCCACGCTGTTCAGACTGTGCCAAAACCCAGCAAAACAAAACATTTTTCCCAAATGTTTAAAGATTCTCTCAATGCAAGGAAGAGAGAACGCAGTGTGGGAAGTGTCATAAACTGTTCAGTATTTCAGTTTTTTAATTCATAATCCTGAATTCCCTTTAATATTTTTTTAATATAGGGGTGGCTCTGGTGAGTATGTGTGAATAATTAAACTTTTTGAATTTGAACATAAGCTGGAAGAAGCTCATTTCACCGCCAATGACGAGGCAAACGAAAACCCGAAGGGCATCTTTTTTTTTCACTAAATAATTTTGTGGCACTTTTTAAAAATTCCTGGTAGAGAATGAAGGCTTCGGAAGATTCCTCACCAGGTCGTTCAATCTTACATTACTCTGATAAGCAGATTGCTGGAGAAAGAAATAAGATTGGGACAACAAGTTGATGTTCAACTTCTTTGAGCCCTTCCCGCACACATTCACTGTCCTGTGGGATGCCTAGCCACCCAGCGAATAGAAGACACTCCTCTTCCCAGAATGCAGAGACAACTGATGTTTCCCAGTCGACATGACCCGTGGAGCAGGGCTTTGCATTCAGTCCCAGCTGACTTTCTTCTGGGCTCTCCACCATGTCTCCAGGTTTGCTGCCCCGCAGGCTGAGTGGCCCTCAGCCACAGCCTGCCTTGCTCACTGTGTGTGTTTATGCTCCTGCTTCCTTGTTGGGTGACAGCTATCACTCTGGAAATGCTTGTGCCCTTGGTCTCGCCATAGTTTTGCAATTTCTTCCCCAATTTTCAAGTGGACTTTATTATCCTTCTGCTTGCGGAAGCTTATCTTTGTTCTTTGGGCAGGAATGGATGATTCAGTCAATGGCATGTCACACATCAGGAGAGACAAGAGGTGCAACCTTGATTAGATCAAATACATTTTTCTCCAGCCAGTGCTCCGTGCATTGTGCAATTATCAACAGACAGACAATGGGGAAGCAGCTGTAGGTAGCCAAGAATTTTCCAAACTTGTATTAGTAAGTATTTTTCTTGATATAGCAATAATTGCTGGCAACAATTTCCTATACATTAGAACAATGCAATCCAGATATTATGTGTTCCATCTGCTTAATAGCTCCTGAAGATGACTTGATACAGATGTTGGTGCTATGTCCGTCTTCCAAACCACACATCTACCTCACCCCCTCCACGGAGGATGGAAGACTGACAGGAATCTATAGATTTATGACAGTCCAATGGGGAATGGGCTTCCTGTGCTACAGGGTCTAGCTCTGGCTTGCTTCCTTCTATTCTCCGTTCACTTCTCCCTAGCCATGAAGACATTCTTTTTGCCTCTACCTATACCAAGCTTGTTTCCACCTCAGAGCCTTTGAACTTCCTCTTCCCTCTGCAGAGAAGGTTCTTTCTGAATACCTGTGCCTGGATATCCCTTTTCCATTATTTATGTCTCAAGGCAAATTTCACTATCCTGAAAGACCAAGCTCAGATGACTTTTTCATTCACCGAGACTCGTTCTCTCTCACTCACTCGCTCTCCTTTTTTGCTCTCTCAAAGATGCCTTTCACAACACCAGAATCTTTGTCTTGTTTCTTCTCTGCCTTGGAATTGCCTCTGATTTCCTTGAAGTGGCCAGCCAATTGGTCCACACAGCCTCCACCACGACCCACTAAGCCCACCCCAGCGTGGCTGATTTCTGCCTCCCATTGCATACCAGCCTATCACATGGCCGAGGCTGCTTCCACAGCCACAGGTGACAGAAACACCTTGATGAAGGGTATGGAATCTGGTTCTCTGGGCAATGACCAGAATGGCCATCCACCTACAGGACCGCATGTCCAGAGGAATGGACCCTGTGGAGTAAATTATAAGTGATGCACACCAGGAAAAGTGGGAGTTGGGAAACAAATCGCCTCTTCTGTCTGACTTCTCAGGGTAACTGGGAGGCTTGGCTTTTTCTCGCGTATCTTATGACGTACACAGTCTTCCAAGCAGGTGCACCTGTTGACCAACTAGCCCAGCCTCTCCATAGCTTGTCATTAAGTGAAAATCAGCCCAGAAACTGAGTGAGTGTTACTCACCTTGCCTCTCCTCCCTCATTACCCTGGCATGGCATTTTCCACTCATTTGAATCTTTGCTTTTAAAAAGCTTTCTAGGAAATCCAGCGTAAGACAACCCTTCCAATTTGCTTAAAACATTCAGGCAATATATGGGGGACAAGTGAAGGGATGACTTGAAAGATAGATGATGAGTAGGTGGATAGATTTGTGGAAGATGAACCTATGTCTTGTTTGAGTTCCCCTGCAACCAGAGTCCGAGGCCAGGGCTTGTGTGCAGGTGGTTCATTGGGAGATAATAAAAACACAAAACTAGAGTGGAGAAGCAGGGAAATCGATCTGGGGAGAAGGAAAAATGATGGCCATGGGGGCATATCACCAAAATTACTACTATGGGCGGAGGGACTTGGCACCCTGGGACCCCTTAGGAAGTGGGCACTGTGCCCCCAACAATGGTCCACTCAAAGAATGAAAAGCTGAACGGGCTATTGATCAGCTAGTGTCTGTCCTCAGTGGGCCCAGTGGCATTCACACTCTATATTTCAGCTTCTGGTGGGTTGCAGGCCACGTGTACCCCTGTGTTGCTAGAAATGGACTTGAGATAGGAAGTACGAAGAACAGGCAGTGCAGAGGTGAGTCTGAACAGCTGCAGTTGCAGACGTCCAAACTGGGCGCAGAGGACTGTGACCAGAGCAGCAGGGGCACCTGCTATGAGTGATCCTTGTAATGCGCCGTGCTCCCCAAGGATACCCGAGGACTGTGCTTCCCCATAGCTCCTCTGAGGCAGAGCTCATCAGATGGTCCACGATCTTCCCCAGTCTCTGCTGCCAGCACAGGTGGACATTCTTTGTCCCTCACACTCTCCACCCCACTCGTGACTCTGCTCTTGCTGTTTCTTCTACCTGCAGCACCCTCTCCCTGGGCTCTCCTTTGCTAGACTTTCAGGTCCTTTCCTGGAAATCCCCAGCAGCAGTAAATGAGCTGCCCATCTGTCTGCCCTCTCTCACTCGTTACCATTATCAGCACAACAGGCTCCCTCCTTCAACCCCCGTAAGCAGTGAGTCAGTGAGGGCAGAGGCAGGATCCTCTGCATTTCCAATTCCCAAATGCTCGGGCAGAAGCAGGGATGAAGAACATGTTGTTCAGGGGAGGGGCAGATGGGTGCTCAGATCTGTGCACTCCTGGGGCTTTTGATTTGGACTCCTGTGGTGGATAGCAAAGACAGCTGCATAGAGAGGGCTCTGGTTTCAAGGAGTGCAGAGCTCTCTTGGCTGAAGGAGACTCAAGTCACCAGCTCCCTGGGTCCTGATCCAAACTGTGACAGGACATCAGGACCGTTGGAGGACTGGCAAACCACCTACCCGAGTCTCCAGCATAGTTCTGCCCACAGGGATTAAGCAGCCAAAGAGCTGAATCACAGCTCTAGGCACAGGTACGAGAATGAGGAGGGAAGCATGACATGCCCTTGACATCTGTGTGATGGAGGCAGGTGGATCGAGATGAGCTGGCCTTCCTGTGTCGCAGCGCATGGCAGCCTCACGGCCTGCACCCACCTTCGGGACGAGGGCAGTGAGCCTTGCCCTTGTCCTCTTGGCAAAGAGACCATGCACTGCAAACAGACCGCTCCCCTGCTGTGCCCATCCCCTTCCTCACAGCTGTGGCCTCAGTTTGCTTAGACACTAGCAGTGAGGAAGGGCTCTAAACACTCAGGGGACAGGATGGCATCATGAGGGCCAGGACACAGTGCAGGCCATGGGCAGCATTTGTCCAGATGCACAAGGGGTAGTGGGAGCTCTGGAAGGCTCTTACAAGGGCAGAATATTCTAGAAAAGTACATTATATACATACTTACATATTTAAGATTTATAGATAGTATCCTGAGTTGCCCTCCCATCGAGCGTGTGCATATTCCCTTTCCTTCATTCCCTAAGCACAGCTCTTCTGCCTTTCCTTAACTCAATCATGCATCGTGTCTGTTGAGAGTGATTTTCCAGTCCGCACATCTATTAAATGGGAATGATAGAACAACCCATGTTGACACATGTTAGGGCATGAAGCAGCTTTCAAAGGAGCCCTCTCCCAAGGTCAGCTGCTATTAATAATAGTGCCAGCTTCCCAGAGTCCAGTCCCTGGTCTGTCCCCCTGGGTCTCAGAGGTGAATGGCAGTGGTCACGTGTGACCCCTGATGATCTGCTTTGAACCTGACCGCTCAGAAAGCAAATATGAGGACAAGCAAATTAACCTTCCTGGAGTCTCACACAGCAGGACACTTCATCCTTGAACTTAATAATTTACTGAACACTTACTGTAGCTCTGAGTTCCCAGCATGGATTAAAGTAGAAATACATGCCAGGATGAGTAGAAACTGAAGAATGTGAAGCTGTAGTGAACTTGGACTTGAAGGAGAGGGTGGAGTTCATAGGGGTGGGGTGCTGGAACATACTCAGAGGAGCTCTGGCCTGACTTTCCTGCAGAATGACGCAGAACTGCCACCCCCAGATACAGCCCTGACGCTGCACAGGCTGGTCAAAAGCCAGGCCGCCCCAGTGGTGCAGGAGCAGGTTACACAGCGTGTCCAGCAGATGAGCCAGAGACAATGAACACTTCCAAAAGCCACGCTGAGAGCCAGCAGGCAATGGCTGACAGCACAAGAACAGTGTGGCAGCGAGGGGCCTAGACAGATCGGAGGGCCCCTCTTGGACAAACGCCAGCTGTAGGAAATGGTCTCCTCCCCTCCTCCTCCAACCCAACCTGAAAGAAAAGTGGAGCATGCTACAATGCATGCCTGTGTCGAACAGTTCCCTGTGCAGTTCTAGATCAGTGAAAACCTCATCCAGAAGCAAAGCAAAGCGGGGTACTCCAGACTCACATGGGAATTCAATCAAGACAGGGATGGCGGAGCCCAAGGAAAACTGATTTAAAATAGAAATGTAGTTACATTTCTGGAAGACACCCAGAACCCATACAAAGACAGAAAACCTTGAGCTTGTGGTCTGGACTGCCCCAGACTCTGTGCTTCATTCTGCCTCTCATGAGCTAGCACCCATGACCTGGTACTTTCTCTTACATTCTTTGTTTATCTGTAAAACAGAGGTAATAAAGATATCAACTAGGAGGAGTAATGCGGTGAGACAAAGCATTATAGGGTCAGCATTGGACACTGTGGCTAAGGCATCCCGGGGCCCGTTTGCAGTCTGTAGCAGAGTGGCCAGCTAATGCACACCAGGAGAGGCAGCGGGTCCTTGTCATCCATGTGGGAGACCGGGATGGAGTTCTGAGCTCCTAGCTTTGGCCTGCCACGATTCTTGACACAACATGCTCTGTTTACCACCTCCATTCCCTCTGTCTATGCCTTTCAAATAAATTTTTTAAAAAATTCTTTTAAGCATATTTAGCCTTTAAAGGGCTTCCTTCTTGTGAAGCTAATGTCATTGTCAGGGCAAGAAAGGGCTAGGGAGGGCTCTCTGGACCAGGGTGGCTCAGTGGGGCTGCTCTTAGTCCCAGTGAATGTCCAGGAGGAAGCACACGTGCTGTGAGAAACTTGGTTGGTCTGCTGTGTGAGCCGAAGAGAGAAGCCACAGGCCCTGAGTCCACGGCACCCTTGGCCTCCTTCCATGCCATGAGGCCAATGCCATGGCCTTCAGCATCCAGCCACCTGGACTGAGGCTGCTAGTTAGGACAAGGGGCGGAATCTCTCTGGGCCTTGGTTTGTTCATCTGCAGTGGGATAAGATAGCCTCTATGTCATGGAGTTCCCTGAGTGAGCACAGGAGAACTTTGTCGAGTTTCCCTCCAGGGCAGGCTGAAGCCATTATAAACATTAGCTATTAGGATTCTGATTGTGCTGCTGTGCAAGTTTGCACTTCAGCTGCTAGAAACCCTCATGTTTTCAAATCTGATTTCTCTCCCAATAAAACAGGCTATTTTTCCAGCAAAGGGAAAAATCACATCAAAATGGGAATATGAAAGTTACCAAAATTCGACTGCAGGCAGAGTGAAGCCCTTCTCTTCTGTACACACCGGCCACAGCTGCTGCGCTTCAGAGAGGAGCACTCACGCCCCAGGTCAGGGGCTCCCAGCAACAGCAAATAGCCACTGACCAAAGGGGTCAACCAGTCAGAGAAGGAACTACAGGGAAGCCTACTCTGAGAGCGCTCTTGACCCCCTGGGTGTTTCAGCTAATAATTCCATACTAGAGGCATGGCTTGCAAATGATTCTCCCTCACTCTATAGCCAATCTCTTCACTCATTTCCTTCCCTGCTACAGACATTTTGGGGTTAATGCAATTTCATTTTTCCACTTTTCCTTGTGTTGCTTATGCTTTGGTAGTCACATCCAAAAAGCCTTGCCCAGACCAGTGTCACAGTGCCATCCCTCTGTTTTCTCGTAGTCGTTTTTCAGTTTCAGGTCCTACAGTCAAGACTTTAATTCATTTCAATCCATTCTGAGCTGATTTTTTTTATATGGTATTAATAGGGACTTCAGGGGCATCTGGAAAGGAAAAAAAAAAACAAATGGGAAAAAAAGCACACAGGATACAACTCTGCAGGAGCCCTGAGGAAGAGGGAGATGGAAGGTTGAAGAAACACGAATACAATGTAATCTTCAGACACTGTTGCTTGTAATTGAGTACTCTGCAAACTTCTGTGCAAAATAGGCTGCTCCAATGCCAATTCTCTGCTTGGTGCACATAGAACACCTCATCAGCATGCACCTTGGCCAATAGGGAGAACTTCCTCCTTTAGAAACACATAAAAACCCAAGCCAGGAAGTCTCGTGAGGCTGCTTCAGGCAGGCAGCCTCTTGTAAGGCAGGTAACCCCTTGTGGGATGCCTTCCTGGCTGCCAGAGTTTTCTCTGCTTCTTTCCATAAATGCCCTTTAATTTGCTCATTCCTTCCTTGTCTGCCTGCCTCATTCTTTGTGACCATGAGACAAAGAACACAGCATAAGTGAAGACAAATGTGTGAGATAATGCATTTATCAGTTAGTCCTCAACGTGTGTGTAACTCCAAGCATCAGGTTAGACACTATACATGTGTGTCAGTCTTATTTGTCAGTTGAATGAAATGCTATTCTGTGCCATGTTTACTCTTTGACACAAATAGAAGGGGGAAAGGATCTTACATCTCATATCAGTTTTCATGTTTCCAATGGCGCTGCCTGACAAGGAGCTTCAGAACCCCGTTGTCAAGCAGGTAACACTTGCTCTGGTTCAGAGATCTTAAAGTCAGCCTCCTAGCTCTATCGATACCCCTCATGGGTTTGTGGTCAGTGCAAGACAGCAAAACAGCTTGCAATAGTGACTGGACGCTGTCACGCGTCTAGGACCTCATCCACACAACTGGGTTGGCTCAGCTTGGCTCTGTTTGGCTTGCTTGAGCCTGCAGCAAAAGCAAAAGAGTGCGTGGAAATGCAGGAACGTGCTGTCAGGCTCCTACTCTGCTTGTTTCACATGGGCTGTGATGCCCTTGGCCAAGGCAGATCACATGACTAATCACATGACTGAGCACAGGGCCAAGAGATGACGCTGCCTGCTGTGTGGTGTAAATTCATATAGCATGGGTTTAGATCCGGACACGGGATGCAAGAATTGAGATCATCCATCAATGCATCTATTACACCAGCAAAAAGAAATTGCCAACTTTGACTGCAGGTAGAGAAAAATCATCAACAAGGATATTGAAAGGTCAGAATCACCCATGAAATCAGCAGCTTTAATAAATGGCGTCTCTGTTTTGTGAGCCTTTTTGCATTCGAAGAATTATTTTTTCCCACATCCTACTCTCTTCTGAGATCATCTTAAAATCCCTTCCAGCACTTCTGATCTCATCTGCCTTGAACGAGCCCAGTTCTGTCTGAGGCATTCAGTTCTCTCTCTCACCAGACCAACACCTTGACATGCCAGGAAGCACACAGCCAGCTGGAAACAAGAGAAAAGGAAGTTTAAAGAAATGGCAACTTCCCCCTGCTTTGGACACCCTGGCTCCAATTTTTGTACCAAAGCTTTCAAACTCACTCTGGACTGTTCCCATCCACTGATGTTCAATTAGGACCTCTCTGTAATTGTCCATGCCTTCAATGTCAGGATATACTTACATGGCAGAATGATGGACTTATGGCTGATGGTGAAAGCCTGTATTGCAATGATAAGTAGGGAGAATGGTGAGGTGGGGAGGGAGGAGGGAAAATCTCAGCGCCTATGGACCTGCATCATGGAATAATAAAAATAAGTAAAATTTCTTAAAAAGAGCCTTTAGGGAGGTCACAAACAACATCGTTCTTAATATGATCTGCTCTGTGGGATTCTAAGGCTCCCACACCCTGGCTGTGGTTAAATCCTAGCGCTTACTCCAAGTTCCAGAAAAACAAATGGAATACGGAAAATGGAACTCCATAATCAGAACTGAGGATTGTGGTTGATTGATACATTTCTCAGATCGAGGCTCTGCTAGAATCCTTTTTCCCTCCTCTCCATGTTTTGTTAGAGGAGTTGGCCACCGTGACAGCCTATGCACCTAAGATCCATCGAAGACCATGTGCAGTCAGGATGGTTAAGTCAGACAGACCTGGCAGACAGACGTTTAGATAGTCAGTGTGTAGCTCAGTGGTAAGTGCTGACACCATGCCACTAACACCTTGTGGGTTAGGAGGAAGATTCTGTCCATTGTCCTTTGTAGTCAACTTTATAGAAATGCCAGGCTGGATTCCAAAGCAGTGACCACTGTGGGGTACCAGGCACGATACGACATGGCAAACTGTTGGCTTGACCTTGGGCCTACATTCTTTGATAGCTCCCTCCGAATTATGGGCTCTGCCATGGTGTCTGAAGCAGTTCTTCACATCCAGTGTGGTTCTGCTTGTGGCCAAGTTAAACAGAGGACTCCAGGCGTTGCACACACATGCCCCTTGCATCAAGGACTGATTGGGGGAGGGGCTCTGATAATAGCTTAGATGATGAGATTCCATAAATCAATGCTAAAAGCTACCCAGTAAACTCTCTTCTGGCATTTCAAGCTACTGCAGCTAAGTCAGTTGAGTTACACGTTCTCTTCTATACTTTGCTGAAAACTCTTAATCCAACACTAATGTGAGGTTTAGTCGGCTCTCCTTACTTTCTAGTCGGACCTTGTTCTTTCAGATACCTTTGGGAAGGAGAAGGAAAATACCTTCCAAGGAAAGTTCTCCACGTAAACTCTCCAGGAGACTCCCACTGGGGTGGGGGTGGGGTTAGTCTCCATGTAAACTTACCAGGAGACTCCCAGTGGGGTGGGGGCGGGGTTAGTCTCCATGTAAACTTACCAGGAGACTCCCACTGGGGTGGGGGTGGGGTTAGGCCTTTGGCACATTGGTAAGATGCCACCTGGGGGGACCTGCCTGGCACCTGGGGACTCTGACACAGGTCAGAGTCCCCAGGTGCCAGTCCCAGCTTTCTGCTCATGTGTACCTGGTGAGTAGCAGGTAATGGTCCTACATGGGTCCTTCACCCGAGTGAAATTCCTGGCTACTGCTTCCAACCTGACCCAACCCCAGCTATTATGGGCATTTGGGGAGAAAGCTAGCAGATGGAAGATTTGTCTCTTTGTCTGTCCCTGTCTCTTTGTTCTTCAAATAAAAGAAAAAAATAAAAAATTTTTATTTTTTAATGTGACAGCCAATAGGTTGACAGTTTGTTCATTTTTATATATTTTCCTTGATAAGTAGTAGTTAATAGAACACAAAAAAGTATAAGAACAAAATGGTTCCTGGCTTTTTTGGCCTGGCCCAATCCTGACTATCATGACCATTTGGGACCTAAACCTGAGCCAGCAGATGAAAGTTTCTCTCTCTCTCTCCCAATCTCTCTCTCTCTCTCTCTCTCTCTCTCTCTCATTTCCTCTCCATGTAACCCTGCTTTTCAAATAAATTAATCTTCCAAAGACTCAGGCTCCAACTCCCAGCCCACACCTTCCTCTTGTACCGTCTGGAGATGGAAAGCAGGGGGTGTCTGCCTTTGAGGCTGGGAACACAGATTAGCTGAGGAGGAGAGCATGGTGGTATTCTCATTAACTTCTGAATTATTCTGAATAATTGTGAATCATTCCACTGCTTGCTCTTAATGCATTAACTTCATGAAACTGGAAAAGAATTTTTTCATAGAGTTTAAATTTTTTTCATCAATATAAAGACTGATTTCATGTATTTCATAGACATAATTCTAGGAAGATAGCCATACCTCCCCCCTCTTCCTTCAGCCCCCTTCTTCTTTTCCTCCTTTAATTTTTACAAAAACATAATTTTAATTTAATTTATAATCACAGGATTAATGCACCGCTAGCCATAATATTCAACAAGTAGAAAGCAGAAACATCGTATTTCCACAGGAACACAGACAATAACAACAAAGCATAGGATGTCTGTTTTTCCCTTATAACTTTTTGTATTCTATATTAACCATCACCCATCAAAGAAATTATGGAGTCGTTTTAAAAGGCTGGCTGTCACATAAAAATAAGAGTCTTTTGAAGTTTTTACTTTTGAGAGATCAAGAGACCGAGGGACAGACGGAAAGGCAGAGAGAGCTTCCTTCACTGTCCAGTTGAAGGAAGGGCCAAGGGCTCCCATCTACTGCATGACTCCTCAGCCACCTGCGACAGCCTGGGCTGCACTGAACCAAAACCAGGAAGAGGGCAGACCCAGGACCACCCCTGTGTCAGGGACTTGCTCACATGAACCATCACGGCCACCCCGCTGAGCTGCATTAGTGGGAAGCTGGAGCCAAGAGTCAAAGCTGAACACTCTAATACGGGATCCAGGCACCCCAACTGGCCTAAGCCCCATCAGCCCAATGCTTGCCTTCTGGCCCTTTTCTTGTTACGTTTCTTCCTGCGTATCTTGGGTTTGCTAAGGCCGTTTATCTCCTAGCTGTCTACCACTATCATACAGAAAGCTACTGTTTCCTGGAGTTTGCAATTTCATTCATCCACTTTGACAGCAATTAAGAGGTTTACAAGCTCTTTCTTGGCTAACACCAGCAACACATGGATTTCCCCTGGTTTTTGTGCGAATTCCTTCTTTGATGGCCGTTAAATACAATGGTAGCTGCTGGTTTAAACTAGATATTATTTATCCTACTGATTAACTGGATACACGCCTGACTTGCAAAGAGACTTTTCTTCCACTTTTAATTAGGGCAGCTCATTAAATGTTATCTAACACCTTGTCAGTACCTGGCTATTTATAAAATCCAAGTGATTGTACCTTTTATCAATAGAAATGTCCCTTTGTTCTATTTAATAATACTCCCCCACTCCTTTGAATTCTATTTTGTCTGAAACAGAACACACCCGTGATCATCTGCTGATTTTTTTCTCTGATTTTTTTAACTTTCCATGTCATTGATTTTTCAATGTCACGTGCATTTAGACGTCTAATAATTATTGGTTACTTGCTGCCACCAAATGCTGGACTAAGTCCCTTGGGTGCAAAGATGAGAAAGAGGATAGAATCCTCTAGAAAGAATGTTTCACATCCCAGTCTGAACTGGGCACCACTGTGGGCAGCTTTGGAGGCAGCAAGAGTACCGGGGAGGTAATGAGAAGGTAGAGAAGGTACACAGAGCTATTCAGAGGTGACACAAAGTTTGTCACAGATGTGTGACGAATAACCCTAGAAGAGTCCGTCAGCCAGGCCTCAGGGAAAGCGAGAGCTGGGATGCAACGGGTCCAGGCTGTTCTGGAACCTTGAACTATCCCTCGAGTTCAGGAGACCTCTTCTCAGCTCCTCTTTCACTCTCAGTCTCTTTCCATCTCATGGTTTTGAGACCTCAGCAGGGTGAAGACACAACAGACTCAGTGCTGTGACATTCCTACTCTGGGGAGATGCAGTCTCGCGGACAAGGTCATCTCCAGTGGTGTCCAGTGTGGTGACGTGTGCTCTGAGGACATCTAAGGATGCTCAAGGGTCATCCTGGCTCTGCCCACAGTCCTGAGGCTCTCACAGCTCCACACATGCACAATCAGCACACAGTCACGCATGTACACACACACACACATGCTCGGGCATGCGCACACACGTACCACCCGTCTTCCTCCATGAACCCCAGCTTCCTGGCCTCCATGTTCTCTGCACAGACCACGCTCTTTGCTTCCTCTGTGTCCTCTTCTTGGATCCTCTTCCCCAAGACCTCCTCATAGCCCAACCCACCCTCCTCAGCACTGTTGGATGTGGGCATTCTCTGGACATTTTCTCAATAAAATATGCCCTTCCCTCCCACCTGATCACTCTTTCTTTTTAGTTTGTAAACATGGCTTACTTGTTCATTCATTTCGTTTGAAAGGCAGAGATGGGCGGAGATCTGCTACCTGCTGCTTCACTCCCCAGATCCCCTCAGCAGCCAGGGATGGGCCAAGGCAAAACCAGGAACCAGAATTCAGTCCAGGGCTCCCATGTGGATCCCATCATCTGCTGCCTCTCAGGGTCTGCATTAACAGGAAGCTGGAATCTGGAGCAGAGCCAGGTACCAAACTGAGCACTCTGATGCAGGCAGGACTCAGGCACCTCAAGCAACATGAGCCTCCTCTCCAGGTGGAAACTTTTTCTGCCGGATCTCCAGCATGGAGAGCAGGGCTGGGCATGAAGTAGACACTTGGCATTTGAAAGGAATGGAGGGGGCAGCCATGCCCCGTGGGGAGGAAGATTGCCCTATGGAACGACCAGAGTGCGGAGGACACCCTCCGCAGCGAGGTCAATTCCAACAAGAAGAAGAAAGAAGGAGAGCTGGGCTGCTCAGACCCGTTCCTTTAGTTCAGTGGGGTGCGTGGGGTGTAGTCAGAAGGGTAGGGAAATTTTGTTTCAGATTTGTACTTGAATGCTTTTTGTCTGGTAATCTAGGATTTGCTGGAATGTGTCTAGAAATAGTCATCTTTTCCTTCGTTTTGCCTGCAATGTGTGTAGCAACTCCATCTGTTTCCTGACGTCTTCTCGGGTTCCATGAAGACGGGTTAGATGTTTTGTTCTTGAAACTTCTTGACAGATTCTAGGAGAGCTTCCCACGTTCAGATCCAAATGCAGTTCTGGTTCCATCCTCCTTCGCAAGAGTGGCTTGAATTCTGCTACTACCGTGTTAGTTTTTCTTCACTCTTTCCTTTCATCCCCAATCCAGTCTCCAGGGGGGATTTGCGTCTCAGACCCTCAAGCCTTTTCTCCCAGGACTGTCTCCTTCTTCCTCCTCAGACTGTCCTCTTGTGTTGCCTTCTAAACTTTTCCTCTGGTTCCTACAGTAAAACATCTCCCAAAGTGCACATTTCTTCTGCATATTATGAATGTTTCGTGCCTCTGTTCATCAAAGCGGTTTCATGATTGTCTGCCCAATGCTCAAGGAACCCAGTCCCAGGAGTCACCCAAGGCCAGCAATTCTGTGTCCCCACAGATGGTAGAGTTGAAGGAGGAAACCAATTACACAATTTTAGCTATGAGCAGCACAAACAGGATGCATGCAGGGTGATATCAAAGGTACAACAGAAACATGAAAGCTTGTCTCGGACCGAGATAAGAAGGGGCTAAGGATACTGTCTTCTCTTATTCTCACATATTTTTTTGATAGTCCACATCATTGAGTTTAGAGTTTACCCTCTAACTTTATAACACTTGATCCACCATGATTAGTGCAAGCTTCTTGTATAAGGATGAATGGAATAGCATGGCCCTTTCAAGTTCTTCTCATTGTCCATTTCACTATCATGCCAGTCCCTATCAGCTAAACCAGCAGATAACGGACTGACATGCACAGAGTCTGGCCAGCATGGAGAGTGAGGTCTTTTGGGGCATGTCTGTTGACCTCAGAGACACTTACTCCCTTCCAACGGTTTTGCCTCTAACATCCGGGACCAGTCAGTGTTCAGTATGCACAAAACCAAGGTCTCCAGCAGGGAGACTACTTCTAGAATTCTTTTGTAGTTAATAAATCCAGAGTGGAAAACTTGTTCCATGATGTGACCACTTCTAACAAAAGCCAAAATGCGTAAGAAATTTCACTGGGCATGATGCATTTCTACGCTCTCCAGTCCTGGTCAGAGGCAACTGGGTGACGTGAGAAGGCAGGCAAGTGGAAGAACTGTCCTCGATGCTCTATGAACGCCCATGAGTGTGACTCTAGGCAGGGAAAACAGAAATTCATTCCTCCCAGAGACTAGTGGGCAAGGCAAAACCAAGAAGGAACAGAGTCCACTTTCTGCTACTGTGTTAGTAGCAGAGTGCAGAGTGGGCAGTATATGAACAACAGAAGCATACTGAGCTCAGAGTTCTGGGCTCTGAGAGGTTCAGAAGCCAGCAGCAACATCTGGTAGAACTTTCACACTGTCTCATCATGTAGTGGTAGAGCAGTCAAGGCAACAGGACCCAGGGAGAGACAAGGGGCAGAACCCACTCCCTCCACACACAGTGGCCTTCATCCACACATGAGGATGGGGCCCCAGGACCTCCTCCTCATCTCTGGCAGGTTCCACCTCAACACTGTTTCAAAGGGAGTCACACTCCACAGAGAACTTGGTTTTGTGTGTGTGTGTGTGGAATGCAAATATCTGGGTTTTTTCCCTCAGAGAACTTGGGACAGGTTAGCCAAAGCCCAGCCAGGGGGTCTCGAGGCATTTAGATAAATATTTAAGCTCAGAAGGAGTTATGAGCCTCTCAGCAGGACATGCACCATTAATTCCCAAGAGTTGGGGTAGCAAGGAGCTGGTAGAGAGATGGTTTCTTGAATTATGTTTTTAATGGAGTTCCCAGGTTAAAGTAGATTTTGTTTGAGGTCAATCAATAGGCAATTTCATCCAGCCTTGGTGATTAAAAGAAAACCATAAAGAAGTCCCGGTGACAGTAATCACTTTGGCTCCTTCAGACCTTCCCTTCATCCTGGAAAGCATTGCACCGAGCCTCCAGCCACAGATGAGACCAGGGACTCCGCACCCTGCTTCCCCTCAGCTCCAGTCCCTGGACTCTAATTCCCTCCCTCCAGCCAAACAGCTGAGGGCACATCCCCCGGCCAAGAGTAGAGATTCCCACTCCTTTCTTTCCTGGTGGGTGAGGCATATTGGAATCCTTTTAATAGGGCAGCTCCAGCTTATTTCTGAATTCCCAATGATCGGTCACAGTGAATTAATGTGACTGAGAGGTTTCTTCTGACGGCAGTGATTATGTTGGGCTCCTCTGAGTCTCCGACTCTCTTGGCGCTCCTCTTTATTAGAAGTAGCCTTGGGAAATTAGGATAAAATGAGATACCCAGGACCAGGCACCTCAATGATCCACCCATTCATTGGCCTGGCTGGCAGAGTGGGGGAAGGGTGGGTAGCAGTGGATTCAGAAAAATTCCCTTCAGGTCCCATGGACTGAGGGCTTGCAAAATACATCCAGGAATGACAACCTGTGCAGGAGGCAACATGTTCCTTTCTCTTTCATGAGTCTTCAGGGAGTCAGAGAAATCAACATTCTTTCTCTGCATTACAGCTCCTTTGGAGTGAACTAATGCGTCTTTCCTCTCTTATCCCTTTTCCCTTAATAGTCCAGGACTTTTTGCTATAAGCATGTTTTCACCTGATCCAGCACTTTGAGTTTATTAGGCAGGACTTGCTGTTTATTTTCACAGTCTGCTGTTCCACCTCATCGAGAGAATGAAGAAAAAAAGGTCTTGGTTGCCAGGCAGTCATTTTTAATAAATTAGGCATTCCAGGGGCCGCAGGTTGCTGGTACACACACACACACACACACACACACACACACACACTGCTGCAGCTTCCATGTTTAAAAAAGAAAAAAAAAATCCTGCTGCGAATCTGACAAGAGAGAAGGCCCTAGATTGTTCCTCCTTGCTTATCAAGAATCAAAAGAGAAACAAGGAATGTTTGAAACAATGCAGGCATTGCACTAAGGAATGTGAAATTTCTGTGCAGGAGGAGGAGACGCCATCACGTGTTCGTGGGGGAGGGAGTACACACACATGACTGACAGTCACACACAGTCATGGTGGTGGTAGGAGACTACAGATGTAATCGAACTCCTGCTCACCGAAGCCAAGAAAAATAGCATTTCCTTGGGCGATCGGAAGAGTTACTTGAAAGACATCAAGGTATTATTGCTCTTGCAAACATTCGTGATTGCTTTTGGAAGCATCTGTTAGAATGACAAGCAGGAAGAATGGCAAAGAATGAAAGAGCCTACATTGCTATCCCTTCATAACTTTAACTGCAGAACAAGCAGTACAGGACTCTCTCTCTCTCAGGGCTGGGACCCGTTTTGCCACCAAGGGTCCTTTGTATATTTATGACATCATTGATGGGCCACACAGAACTATCAACTTAAGTATTAGCCAGCTATCCATTCATTATTGGAATTTGGGACTCCACCTGTGGTTATCTTGGCAGCGCCTGACCAAATTATTTATTTTCATGGGTCTTTTGTGGGTTCCCCTCCACCACCGCAATGATCATCCTGAGGCATCCCTTCACAATGGACACATGTAGGAAATAGCATGCGTGTGGCCAGCTGTAGGGCATGCAGTCCATGTACATATCTTTCCTGGTGGAGAATTGGCATCCAAAAGATTGAGTGAGAGGGCTGGACATCAAACCCAGAAACAAAGAAAAAGCTGCAGAACTCCCTACCTGTGTGGCCAACATTATGGTGTGGCAGGTAAACCCGCTGCCTGTAATGTCAGCATCTCCTATGGGCACAGGCTCATGTCCCAGCTGCTTCACTTCCAATCCAGCTCGCAGATAATGCCCTGGGAAAAGCAGCGAGAAATGGCCCAAGTGTTTGAGCCCTTCCATACATCTAAGAGATGCAGAAAGAGCTCCTGGCTTTAGTCTGGCTCAACACTAACCATTGTGGCCATCTGGGGAGTGAACCAGCGGATGGAAGATTTCTCTGTGTAGTTAACCACCCCATAATGTAACTCTATCCTTCAAACAAATGCATTAATCTTAATAACAGCAACACCGGGTCTGGCGGAATAGCGTAGGGGGCTAAGGTCTTTGCTTTGCATGTCCAGGATCCCGTATGGGTGCCAGTTCATGTCCAGGCTGCCATGCTTCCCATCCAGCTCCCTGCTTGTGGAAAGCAGTCAAGCATGGCCCAAAGCCTTGGGCCCGCACCAGCGTGGGAGACCGGGAAGAAGTTCCTTGCTCCTGGCTTCACATTAGCTCAGCTCCAGTAGCCACTTGGGGAGTGAATCAACAGATGGAAGAACTTTCTCTCTGTCTCTCCTCCTCCCTGTATACCTGACTTTCCAATAAATAAATATTAATAACAACACCACCTACCTGTGTACCTGCTGAGCTCCCAGCTCCCTTTCCACTCTCTGCTCTCAGAACCTGACAATGGAGAAATACGCCTCTATCATTCTTTGTTACTGAAGAATTGTACGTCCTTGAAGGCAGCATTGTGTTCCAATTCTGCCAAGATGCGATCTACGAATGTTGACTATTCACGCAGAGCCCCCTGGCCTGTCACAGAGCAGGCACAAAGAGACGCAGGAGCAGCCGCTCACCTCTCTCTCTCTCCCCCACTCTGACAGCAATAAAATCCCGGCTCCTCTTCTCGCTCTGTGATTCTACGGCACAGAGTCAAAGGAGAAAGGGAAATTGAATCTCAATTAGAACAGATATAAGAGAATGGATGTTTTTATTGCATTTACAGAGTTTGATCTTTTATGTGCTTTACTTAATTCTGTTGCTACAGAAAAAAAAAATTCTTAAAAAAAAAATCCACTAGAAGAGCCTAAAGAGGTTTGGGTAGCGGCAAACCGCAATAAATCATCTTAAAGGGAAAACGTCTCACAAAAGTAAATCAGAATTCAGTGCCTTGGAACTGGAGTTTCCATTTCTTTCAGGAGGTTTTCAGCTTTGAAATGAATAGACTAGCCACAAAAATAATTTATTTGAATTTAATGTTGGCCATATGAATGAGTACAAAATTGACAACAGAATAAAATAGTAAGGAATTTAATATGGCTTGTCAAGGACTGCTTAGCCGTTCCGTCTGAGAAGACAGATAATTTGGACGGCTGGATTGCCGGGGGGGTCTGAGGGTTTGGGTCGGTGACAAGGTGAGTGCTTGGGTTTCCATGTAGCCATCCAGCAGCGTACTGACAATGCGGGGGCTCCAGGGAACGGCTGGGAGGCTGGGTCGGCTACCGAGAAGAAAGGCTAGAGTGGCCAAAGCCCACCGTCAGGAAGATATCGCAGGGAGCCATTCCTCTCTGATGAAAACCCAAACTCGGCTGGTTTCTAACAGTGCCCTGGGCCTCCCTGGTCTAAGCACCCTAGGGCTCTGTCCAAGGACCTTTCTTGGGAAACCTGCCCCTCTTCCCTCACTGACCTCTTTCCCAGATCTTCCTGCAGCACCCCTGAGCTACTCTTTAGCCTAACGACCTTCATCCCAACTCAGCCTAGAGCTCCCAGCTCAGGGGACTGGCTTGGTCTCCAGGCTGAGTGTGTTCGCTGGATATGGTCCAGCTCCCACTGCATAGCCCCTCCTGCGCTACACCACAGGCTCACAGAGCCTCATACAAGAGGCGTGGTTCTGCTAGAGCTAAGGTCCCAATGGGCTAAGCTAGAGACGTGCCAATGGGACAGTGCCTACCAGCTTCAGGTACCAAAAGCACCAATGAAGATGAGAGGAGGGGGAGTGACGGGGGAGGGGCTGGGCACTCATTTTCTCTCCCTCTAAGCTCTGTGTTAAGCAAGGCTGGGAGCGTAAAAGACTGGGGCTGGAGGTGGTGGGCAGTCCCTCGCTGCCAGCCCTCCTTCCCCAGGCCTCTTCGCCAGTCCAGGGCTGCTTAGTGATCCCTCAGCAGCTCCCCTCACCCCTCCACAGCATGGTAAACCATACCTTCGTTGAATTCTGTAATTAACCTTATTGACTGTGCCATTGCTTCACTGCCAAGACGCTGGCCAGCACATTGCCAAGCAGCAGCTCCAAACAATCCTAGGGATCCTTCAGTGTTTGCGAGATGTCTTATAAAACTAAGGTCATGCTGGATCGGACTTCAGGTGGCTGGAGTTCTAACCCCATCTCTAGCTCAAGTGCATTGATGAAGTTAGACAGCCCTTGAGCTCCCACACCCAACATTTCACTGACAAAAAAAGAAAACTCACATGTGGAGACCTGGGAGGGGGCTACCCAGTTTGCCTCTCTTGCTCACCTTGTGTTTGGGGTGGGGCTTTACTCCTCTCCCCTACCCAAGTCCCAGGTTAGGAGAAGTCCCTTTTGAGGCTCTGCCCTTCTGAGACGAGAGATATTGATCCTCTGACAATTGCTGCCCTGCCCTCCTTTCTGTGAGGAGCTGACAATACTCACAGGGACGGAGCAGGGGCAGTGTTCCTGAATAACAATGGTGCCTCGTCCCATCATTGATCATGCTGCAGTCTAAACTGGCGTGGGCTAGGTGCACACTTCGTTCCCTCCCTCCAAACCAAACCAAGCCTGTAAAGAGGGGGAGGTGGACAGAAACAGACAGAGGTTATGTCACTTGCTATAAAGATACTCACCCAAATCCATACTTACTTATTTTTTTTTAATGCAAAAGTGACTCATGGTGACAGTGCAGGCAATGACCAAGTGTGTCGTGAATGGGGTGAGCCTCCCATAGTTGTGTTCCAGGACTTGTCCCTGAATCCCCTCCGGCAGCCCCCACTGAGCTGTAGGGTGACCACTCAGGTCTTCCAGGCAGGTGCTGACCCTGGCTGCCTTCTGCAGCCTGTGCCCCACTGCTGTGCTAATACCATATGCAAATGTTTCCAATTCAACTTTTTTTTATTTGGAAGAAAAAAAGTGAATATAATGATGCAGGAGTATGAAGATGAATTGCATTGCATATGTGGCTTTATGTGACAGACAAGGAAGGCCACAATACAAATGAAGTCCAAGGACCAGAGTCGTGATGCCATCCGCTTTGCAGAACCACACCCTGGAGAACTTTCTCAGAGACTATGAAGTTGGGAACCGGAGGACTGCACCTGCCCCAGCACTTATACCTGGCACAGTTTGATTTTCTTCCTTTAACTTCAGTCTAAACATCACTAGTTGTATTTCCCTTTATAGCCTCAATAATTTCTCATGACCTAAGCCGTACAACCTTGTGTTTAATTTTTAAATGCTCACTGGGAAATTTATAACTCTAAGTGCCTATTTGTAAAAAGAAGCAAGATCACACACCAATAACCTAACCTTCCACCTGAAGAAATTAGAAAAACAAGAGTAAACTAAACTCAGAGCAAACAGAAGGAGAACTGTAACACAAAATAGAACAGAAATGAATTAAAAGTACAAGAGAGATATGAGCAAGATGATCAAGAAAACAAAAAAAAAACTTTTTAAGAAACTAGATGAACAGAATTGACAAATCATTAGCTAGACTTACAAGGACAAAAATGGGGAAGAACCAAAGAGTTAAAATTAGGGACGAAAGAGTAGACATTCCTGACCACCTTACAAAAATGAAGCAGAAGGGAGGTGTGTGTGTGTGTGTGTGTGTGTGTGTGTGTGTGGTATATATAACCTAGCAGTCAAATACCAGCATTCCACATCAGAGTACCTTGATTCTGTACTTAGCTCCAGCTTCACTGCTTATGAAGGCCCTGGGAAGGGAGCAGGTGACGGTTCGAGTAATTAGGTCCCTGCCATCCACGCGGGAGACCTGGGCTGAGCGCATGACTCCCAACCGCATCCCAAGCCAGCATCCCTAACCATTGTGAACATTTCAGGAATGTCTGTGTACTTAGTCTCATTATGATCATCTGTTTATTTCAGCCCCTCTTTGTCTCTCTGTCTCTTAAATTCATTTACTCACTTAAAACCAAAGCAAAATAGATTACTAGCAAAATGATTCTAGGAAAATACTATAAACAGTTGCACATCAACTGTTGACATAGGCTCTCATGAAATGGACAATTCCTAGAACACACAAACTGCAGATCTAGACTCAGAAAAAAAGGGAAAATCCTCGGAAGACCCTGTACCAAAGAAGTGAGTTTCTGATCAAAGAATTATCTGTAGCCAGTGGCTTCACAGGTGAATTCTACTGAATGATTAAATAAGAATTAGCCCTTAGTCTTCACAAACTTCTGAAGGTAAGCAGTGAACACTTCCCAATTCATTCTGTGAGACCAATATTAGGCTGATATCAAAGCATGAGAAAAAAATCGTAACTGAGTGATAGGTAATTATCCAATATGAACACAGACATAAATATCCCCAACAAAAATCATTGAATTGAATAATACATCGAAGTGGGATATACTCCAAGAATGCAAGAGTGTGAGAATCGAATGATGTCACACACCAGGTTGGCAGAGTAAAACTTGAATGATATGGTCATCTCAGCAAATGCAGATAAAGTGTTTGAGAGACTCCAGTCTCATTCCCAACAAAAACATTCTAATTAGGAGTGACAGGCAACTTACATTATTGAAAAGAGCACTTGTAAAAGTATTGTACTGGAGATTCAAGGTAAAAAGAAGAAAAGAAAAACAAGTATTCAGGCTGTGATCATGTATATAGAAAACCCTATCACACACACACACACACACACACACACACACACCACTCCTACCAGAATTAGTAAATGAGTTCATTGAGGTTGTAGAATATAAGATCAATGTACAAAAAAAAAAAGCAATGGATTATCTATGCACTTACAGGAGGCAGAAATAAAATTAGGAAAATGATTCCTCTTAGATTATAATTTTTTTAAAAACAGCAGAATATAGTTAACAAGAGAAGTGCAAAGCTTCTGTTCTGAAATGTGTCTGTAGAAATGACAGGAAATTGAGATAGATGGGCATGCTTTCCCATGATCATGGACTGGAAGACTTTTCAAATGGTTTAGGGTGCCGAATAGTCTCCAAAGACTCAACACAACCCCTACCAAAATCCTACTGAAATCCGTCGAAGCAATGGACTGTTACTCAGCCATCAAGGGGATTGAAGCACTCTTTGGTGTCACAACACAGATGAGCCTGACACTCTTAGTGCTAAGTGAGAACAGCCAGCCATGTGAAACCTCCTATGACATGACGCCATTGATGTCACGTGGCCAGAATAGAGCAGGTAGGTACGCCAACACTGGGTCCTGACTACCCACAGGTGTACATTTCTTTTGGAGGAGATGAAAAATTCTGGAACTGGATGGAGATGATGATTGCACAACCCTCTGAGCATAGTAAACACCACTGACTTGTGGTCCCGAAGAGCAGTGGTGAATTACATGGGATGTGAACTACATCTCCATAAAGTTGCTGTATTTTATGCTGTCCTCTGGGAGTCATTGCTGGGAATGTACCTCGGGGGTGTGTTCCTATTCTACAGGGAGTCTACACCTATCCTTCCCACCCCCATGTGACTGTCTTCTCTTCACAAGTTCCTTCCTTTCACTCTCTAAAAACTAACTGATTTGTGTCCTGGACTAAGGCCTTATAGCAATTGGTTTGAAGAAGGAGAATCTGGTCCCTGCTCTCAAGGTTTACAATCTAGTTCATGTGCACTGAAAGAGAAATTCCAAATTTCCAATGTTTAGGCTGCCTCTTTGGGGAGATGAAGATGAGAGTTGGGAGGAAGTAAACAAAGAGTAGACATTTTTGGCAGTGGCCGTAGTTCAGGTCTCTGGCAGACACGACCCCTAGGTGCCCAGGAAAAGTGTGATCTGTTAGCAGAAGGTCAACTAAAGATGTTTGTCTTTTATTCTTCCTTTATTTGAGGTGAGGACTCTTGAAAGATAAGGAGGAGCCCCCTGCAACCTCCATCCCCTGGGCCCCTGATATGGCCCAGGCACCTTGTAATGGCTGCAAGGTTTGTACGCAGTGGGTTACAGTAAAAGTGAAAGGCAAGCAGCCAACATTGATATTTACATGGTGTGGGCTTTCCCAGACCTCCAGGGATTTTGTGATCCCCATTTTACAGACAACCTTCCAAGACATTTGCCCAACGGCACAGTGAATGAATTAAGAATTTTCACCTCCGCACAGCCTGGCTCTGAAATCCATGAGCATTCTCCCCGTGCCTCCTCCCATCTCCTTCACAGATTCCAAAGAAGAGATCACTAGAAGGTTCATGGGCTCTGGGCCAGGTAGGCAGGATCCCGCCACCCACCAGCTCCTTATTCTTTCCTCCACTCCTTCCTTTGCAAAATGGGTCAACAACGATGCAAATCTCAGGTTGCTGTCATTAGGATGAAAGAAACCGATGTGGGTCAAGGGCTGAAAGCAGAAATACACGAGATGCCTCAGGCCTGTTTCTCTCAAGTCCTTATAAAACCACACAGAGATAACAGCAGTGGCGATGGACTTCATTGGGACCAGTATACTAGATGCCAGACACCATGAGGAACCCATAGCATCCTCCAAGCACATCCTATCCTCCCAAACTCTCTACAAGTGAAAAGTTGCTGCTCCCATTTTACAAAATGGAAACTCCAAGGAAAGAATCAGCAAAGCTAAGAAGCAAATCACACTGGACAAAGCTATACCACAGCTTCCTCTTAGGTCCAGGCCCCAGTGCTTTCCCCAGGGTGTGGAAAAACTGTATCCTCAAAAAACTGTCTTTTGTAAGAATGTATTTGTCTATTTGAAAGTCAGACTTAACAGAGAGAGAGAGGAGAAAGAGATAAAATGATCTTCCATTTGCTGGTAGGCTCTCCAAATAGACACAATAGCTTGTGCTGGGCCAGATCAAAGTGAGGAGCCGGAAGCTTCATCCAGGTGTTCTACATGGGTGCAGGGGCCCAAGTGTTTGGTCCATTTTCTTCTGTTTTCCCAGGTGCATTAGCTGGAAGCTGGATGGGTGGTAGACCAACTGAGACTTGAACAAACGCCCATGTGGCATGCTGGCATTGCAGGCAGCAGCTTTATCTGCCACACCACAGTGCCAATCCTCAAGAAAACTTTTTACAGAAAACTTCATGGCATCTGAACATTGCTAGGGAGAGTGATGAGCTACAACCCTGGCCAAAAGGAGGCTGAGGTGCAGAACATTCTGCACAAGAGTGCACAACTTAAGGAGGCTCTCAGTCTCGGAGTTGTGCAAGTGGAATGCTGACACCTCAGATCCTCCACAAATTCTGTGCCCTACTTGCCCCACTTGACCCACCAATCAGGGTGTATCTCCAATCAAAGGGGCCTGGAGATGCTGTCACCATGAGAACGCAGCATTAGGGCTTGCCTTTGTAGGTGACAAATTGACTTTGTCCTTGAACTGCAAAATGAAAAGTGACTTTGAGCGTGTTATGGAAACATTGTGTCTGACTCCATGTGGGAGTTGGCAGTGGCCAAACTCACCAACAGTATGAAGCTGGACGAGAAAGCAGTTTGAGGAAGTCCAGTGGGGTCCACTGAAAGTGTTGCAAGCTATTTAAAAAGATGGGGAAAGCTATGGAAGCAAACACAGCAAGCATAACAAGGAATAATGCTGAGCTCTTTGCCTTAAAAAGAAGGAAGGCAAAGCAAGCGATTTCTAATTGGAAAGCTGAGATACAGAAAGGAAGCTGGCAGGAAATGTGACATGAAGTGCAGGCAGCTGGTGTGCTGGGGGCAGGGACCCATGGACAGATGTCCTTGGAGGAAGTGTTGGCTATAAGAACAGGAGCTCATCCCAGGCCAAGGCCCTCAGAAGACACTTCACCCCTACCTCCTGCTGTTGGAGCTTGGCATTAAAGGCAAAGCTGTTTGCTTTTTCCCTTCTTAATGGCCAAGTTTGTGTTCAGGGGAAGCCAACAGAGAGTAGGGTTTTATGTTTTTCTTCTGCTTCCAAGTGATTGACCAGGACTCAAGATAACAGAAACAATAGGTATGATTGAAGGCTAGAGGGTGTATCCCTGAGAAATCAAGGTATTTGGCTTCCTGGTTAAGTTGCAGGGTGGGACACTCGCCTCCCATACTGGAGTTATTGGGTTTGCATCCCAGATTGGATACCAATGCTAATGGTTTGCTCTTACATAGCCTAAAGGGAGCAGACACAGCTCAGTTTGCTGGGAGACCAAGACTGAAAGTCCAGCTCCCAGTTTTCGCCTTGCCTAGTCCTAGACATTGCAAGCATTTGGGCAGAGAACCAGCTGATAGAAGATCTCTCTGTATCTGCCTCTTTCTCTCCAACTCTTGGCTTCATAAATACCTAAAATACTCATGAACAGTGAGAAGCCATGCCTCAGCAAAGCAAATGGCTGCAGAGAACTGAGTAAGCCCCTCCCTTATCTACCTCTGTCTATACAAAAGGGGTTTTCTCCTCTGTTTCCTTAGTGGGACTCTTGTGGTCCCATTTCTAAGCAGAGGCTCAAGGGCTGGCTCAAAGCAGAGGTCACTGCTAAACCTATCAAATGTGATCAACAGAGTGAGTTTGAACGTGGCTCTTTCTCTTGTAGGTTAGTGCTTGGAAGGAGAAAACAGACGATTCTAGAAGACAGAGCCTGGGCAGGCAAGCCAATAGGTGTCTACCCATTTCCTCTCTCTGTCACATGTGGCATCCACAATTAATTCAACCCTTAAAAGTTAGCTAGGGTCGGGGAAAGGATGTCAAGTGATGTAAACCAGACACAACATCATACAGTTCCACTCACAGGAAATACAGGGGGCTGTCAAATGCAGGGAAACAGAAAGTTCAACAGTGGGGATCAGAGGCTGTGAGGAAAACATGGCAAGTTGTGTCATGATGACAAACTCCAGAGCTGGCTGGTGGAGGTGGTCCCACAGTTGTTTACAGAGGCAAAAATGTAGATAGCATACACCTTTTAAAATTAAAAAAAAATTTTTTTTTTAGTTATTTTATGAGTCAGTTCCATAGACTCTAGGATTTCCTTTCCCTTCTTCCAAATTCTCCTCCTTCCCCCTGCACTGATTCCCTCCATATTATTACAGTGGTATAATCCTTCACAAACCATTTAAGAGTATCCTGACATTGTAGATATGAACAATGGCAGAAATTCCAGCATCCTATTGTCAAGATATATCTAACAGTTTCATTGGGAGTCCATCTTTGATTTGCAAGTAGAGATGCATACTCATTGCGTCTTCACATCTGGATATGATAGTCTCTATTAGACAGTTACTGTCCATCCTAGTCAATGAAAAGCCATAAATCAAAGTCAACCACAGGAAGAAAAATAGGAAATTTACAACAACATGAAATTAAAATGCTCTGAATGACACACCTGTTTCCATAAAGGAGTACAGTGCAGCTCAACGCAGTGCAACTCCAGTGAGGGAATCCACAGCGCGCAGGCTCACGATGACACAGCTTGCCTTTTGTGCTTTTGTTGCACTGGGTTGGTGATGCTGTTTGCTGGGGAAGCACTTTGTTTACTTCTTTACTTGAAGGATTCTTAGTCTTTCAGCCTCAGCTGCTAGAACTCATTCCTGTTAAACGTTGTTCTAGTCCCTGATCCTCAACAGACCTTGTCCTCCCCTTTTCATGTTTGTGCAGTAGCATGGATGAGATACAATGCAGCCCCCATAGACCATGCACCATAATCATGTTGGATCCCTTGGTCTCTCCCGCTGGCCTGTGAACTTCACAGTAGAGCTGTGGGGACAGTGTAACAGGATGCCATCGCTGCGACCTCAGCTCTCCACTGTAGCTCACTTGCTGTATGATCTTGGGAGAATTATTGTTTATGCCTTGCCCCCTGGTAGCTGGCTCATGCACCTGAGTGGTCCTTATGGGGATGAAAGGAAACCTCTACAGGGCATGGGGTAAGTGTTGCTGACACACTCAAGGGGGCGTTGTTGTCACTCATCGTTAGATGTGACACCAGACATGGTAACAACTCAGTGTTTGTTGAGTGGATGAACAAAATAAAGCAACGAAACTGTCAATTATGTCAACAGCACAGGGAAACAATACTAAACAGGAGAAGATCCATTATCTGCCTATCAGACTTGGTGGTGACCTCAGCTTTGCAAAGGATGCTATACAGATGGCCTGTTGGGAAAGATCTAGAAAAATAGGCCAAGAAGTATTGAGAATAATGAGGACATGAGCCATGCTGCAGGAGTGCCTTAAGATACCTGAGCGGAGCTACTTGTGAAAGCCGAAATTGGGCAGGCCTAGTGTCCTTACATGTGAGGAGAGTGGTGGATGACAAGACACCTGGTACAGAAGGGTGACATCGTGAGCCAGGATGCCACAAGTCAGGGAGCAGCTTGTCTGCCTGCCATGTCTGTTGTCTCAGGATTCCACCAATGACTCCACACCAACCACCTGATCCAGTCAAATTACTTCCCAAAGGCTTCATCTCCAGATACCATCACTGGGTTCAGTCTCCACCCTTAATCCTCTAACCACCTATGTTAACGCATTAACCATTGACAGAAGACTTTGGGGACCACGTGTGTAACGCAGGAGCTTCTGGGGAACACAGTCAAGTTCATGGGCAAATCCTAGCAATCTGCATAAATATATTACCCAGAACATCCGGGTCCAAACAAAGATCTTTGCTCTGGCTATGGAGTCCAGCTGGGCCCCTAGATGCATTCACTGTGTTTAGATTTTCCTGGGGAGAGACGTTGGAGAGATAGGTTGACAGACCCCCCTGTCCCCCGGCCGTCTTCAGAGTGTAGTTTTAATTGTGGAGCAGGTCTGTGTTTTTGATACTAGATCACCTGCATTCTGGGCCACACTGCTGTGTAAGATGCCTTTTCCAACACCTTTTATTTTCACCTTGAGCCACTCTGATTTGGAGTTAAACACGGCTCTTGTTGTCATAGCGTGGGGGCTTTGTGTCCTCACTAACGTCCATCTTGTTGCAATGACTTGCACCAGCTGCTCAGAGAAATAAAGTCTGATAGAAACAGAGGCTGCATAGATATAAACACAAACATTAGTTTCTATGGAAACCAAGTTGCAGAACGATGGCTGGAAGGTCGCAGAGCCTGGATTTCAGGAATCAAATGCTAAATATACCATCGGCACATCCGCCGGGGACCATATCAGTGTCTCGGAATTCTTGTAGAGCAGAAGAGAGTGCGTGGAAGACTTTGGCTAAAGTGGGCATTACCTCGCAGAGGCAATATTGCAGAGGGCTGTCTTTTCCACCCCAAATGAAAACCGTATTTCTTTTTCTTAATTGAAAGCCTCAGGCAGTGAATCAAGCTTTGATGGAATTCAGTCAACAATTATATTCATAGGCATTTCAGTCTGATGTCCAATAAAAGCTGTGAAGACCCCATAAAGTTCCAATCCTCAGACAAAAATGCTCCCAAAAGGACCCAATTTTTTTTTTATGGTACTATGCATACAAGAAGGATACCCGCCACTCCCACTTTGGCCCGCCCTATCCTGGCAGGAGTCTCTGGACCCCTAAAGGACTTTGGCTTACCTGACATTTGCAGTGTTACCCAGGATGCTCATGCAAAGCCGTCAGGTTGAGCCAAATCAGTCATAGGCTCTGCCATTGGACACATTGAACCCCAAGTGCACCTGAGACAGCCAGCAAGAGCCAGCCCATCTGTTCTTGTGGTTTTTTTTTTTTAAGATTTTATTATTATTGGAAAGCTGGATATACAGAGAGGAGGAGAGACAGAGAGGAAGATCTTCCATCCGATGTTTCACTCCCCAAGTGAGCCTCAACGGGCCGGTGCGCGCCAATCCGATGCCGGGAACCAGGAACCTCTTCCAGGTCTCCCACGTGGGTGTTGGGTCCCAAGGATTTGGGCCATCCTCGACTGTTTTCCCAGGCCACAAGCAGGGAGCTGGATGGGAAGTGGAGCTGCCAGGATTAGAACCGGCGCCCATATGGGATCCCGGGGCGTTCAAGACCAGGACTTTAGCTGCTAGGCCATGCCGCCGGGCCCAGCAGCCCATCTGTTCTAGGTACTATTGTTTCATGACATATTTCAAAGCATTGTGACTTCAAAGGGTCCTTGTATTAGGCTCCTGGATCCCACAGGTCAGGACTGGGGCAGGCACCGTGGGAATAACAGTCTATCTCTGCATGTCTGGGGCTTCAGTGAGAAAATGCAACACCTTGGAGTGACAAATGACTGGGTGACGGAAGCAGCTAGAGGTGTCACATGTCTGGGATAGGGGACATGGACGGGTGGTAGCCCTCTGAAAGACCTGGCTGAATTATACAGCTGGGTAACTCATCCATGCTCAGACCTGGAGCCATTTCACGCCACTTTCACAATCCTACCAGGTAGTATTAATAAGCAAACAGCAAGAAGCAAACAGCTCCCATTTCCTGATGGCTCACTGCTTGCTAGTCACAGTTCCCAGCATTTGCCTTGAATTATCTCATGACTGCACACAACAAACCTATCAGTTCCTGTTATTCTCACTTTACAGATGAGAAAGGGGAATTACTGGGAGGTGACAGCACTCGTACCCAGGGGGTATGTAGTGCTGAGATTTGAACCCAACTTGTCTCCCTCACCCACCACCACCACCATCAGCATTGTGAACTTGGGGTAGCTGTGTTGACTATAGACTTGCAGATGATGCACCTGTGTGAGCGAGGTGTAGCCAGGACATGGAGAGGTGAGAGAGGATGAAAATTAAAGACACCTCCCAGCTGCTAGCTTGGATGACCAACCAGGTCAAGGGAAAACAAGGAAACCAGCAATGGGAGAGAAGCAAATGAGGGGTCAGGGGAGGCAGCCGTTGATGTGAAACACATTAAGCTCCAGGTGTCCCTGGAACATCCCATCTGTCCCAGTTACTATATGTAACCAATCATTCCAACTGCTGGTGCTCCCAGATGGTGGGGGGTCAGGACAGTCAGAGAAGATGCTGGGAGTTGCTTTGTTACACCTGGGTCTTCCCTTAGGAAGAAGCACATATGGAGGGTGGTCCATGGCTGCGGGATTTGACAGCTAGGGGCTGGAGGTTTCCAGAAGTACCCCATGGCTAATGAATGGTTAACACTGGCAGCAGACAGGGACCCCACTGGGCCATCCACTGGAGTATGTATGTGTGCCCTCTGCAGGTGGCCTGAGCTTCCTTCCAGTGTGAAAGTGTTAAGGCAATCATCCACCTCAGGCTCAAGGGGGGGCTTTATGACCCAGCCTAGCGACAGCATCACAGCCGCTATCTCCTGTTGCTTGCAAGGAAGTTACTGAAGCCAAGGAGAAGGGACAGTCCCCCACATCTCAGTGACAGGGTGAGAATTTCTGATTGAGTATGATTTAACATCACTGCATCCAAGGTAAAACATATATATACCTTAAGTGTGTGTATATAATATATATTATATATAATCATATATTATATAATATACATAATACTACATAACAGGTTTTCATAAGACATTTCAAACTTTGAAAGAAAATCCCCTATTAGATGGTAGTAACTTGTGACCACGTGGTATCAGGAATCTAGTGACTTGCCTGCTTTCAGTAGAAGTTCTCTCCCCCAGCCAGCAAGCCCAGATGACGCCAGCAGTTCCCATAGGAGGAGGGTTCAAAGGGCCCAAGTGTTCAGGCATGCATCCCGCTGCATTCATGCAGAGCATTTACAGCTCGGTGTACGAGTAATTACATTTGCTCTTTGGACCTCTGCCGTACTCCCTTCATAGTTCCACAAAAATCTTGACTGTAATGGTTGCCACAGCAACAGCCACATCTGGAACGGATCCAGCAGAGGCTATTTAAGGAGTGGAACCTGATACACCAGGAACGGGTCCCATCCTGGGTGCAAGCAGGTGACCGGAAGCAGCCTTTCTGTCCTGGGAGAGCTGGGCAGAGCAGAGAGCTCCTTGAAAGCAGCCAACATTCGGTGCAAGGATCACAGAAACAGCTTCACGGCGCTGTGAGGAAGGAGAGGCCCTGTGCAGAGGCGGTCTCTGGAATGCACTGCCCCATCACGGCCACTGATGAAAGATTTATTTATTTATTTAATTTATTTATTTAATTAATTAATTTATTTATTTATTTTTATTGCAAAGTCAGATATACAGAGGAGGAGAGACAGAGAGAAAGATCTTCCATCCGATGATTCACTCCCCAAGTGAGCGCAACGCCAGGAACCAGGAACCTCCTCCAGGTCTCCCACCGGGTGCAGGGTCCCAAGGATTTGGGCCGTCCTCGACTGCTTTCCCAGGCCACAAGCAGGGAGCTGGATGGGAAGTAGAGCTGCCGGGATCAGAACCGGCTCCCATATGGGATCCTGGCGTGTGCAAGACGAGGACTTTAGCCACTAGGCCATGCTGCCAGGCCCAGTGCCTGCTTATTTAAAGTTCATCATGCACCGGGCTCTCCCCTGTGGCTTACATATGTCCATCACGTGTCATCTCACATTGTAATCCACTAAGGAGGCTTGACCACCCCTATTACATAGATAAGGAAAGTGAGGTTCAATGAGCAAGTGAGAGGCTGCTGCCATGGGTCAACAGACACCAGCCACTCGCAGGCATCCAGCACCCAATATGGGCACCTGCTGCTGCACTTCCCATCCAGCTCCCTGCTCATGGCCTGGGAAAGCAGTGGAGGATGACTCAAGTTCTTGGGCCCTTGCCACCCACATGGAAGACCTGGATGAAGTTTGAAGCTCCTGGCCCCTGGATTCAGATCAGCTCAGCTCTAGCCATCGCAACCACTTTGGGGGTGAGGCACTGGATGCAAGATTTCTCTGTAAATCTGCCTTTCCAAAAAAAAAAAAAAAAAAGACGACGAAGAAGAATGAAGCAAACTTAGCCAAAATCAAATCTGAGAATCAAGGCCAGCTCACTCTCCCTCCCAGTCTAACGGTCCTGCTCCCATCCAACTTGGTAGCATGTCCACGAGGGACAGAGCTGCGACCCAGCCAGCCAGGTGGATGAAAGCCTCTCAGGCTCAACACACGCTAGTCTTCTTGAAAATGGTTCTGTTCTTGTGACAGTGCAGAGGTGGACAAGGAAGCTAGGGCCATGGGGGAGAGATTTTATTCTAAGAGCAAACAGGGGAACTAAGATCATTCACAAATTAGCTTCTAAGCTACCTCTTGCAGCCACAAAAAAAGGAGACAGAGCCCTGTGCCTGTGTCACAGAAGAGACCACCTGGAAGCAAGCAAACAAGTGAACAGTAAATACAGACTTACCTCAGGCAAACAATGCATCAGGTGATGGATTGCAAGGCTGCAGGGATGTGGAAAGGGTCCTTTAGGGACCGGCCTTTCTGATGAGGAAGTCTCTGAGCAGAGGCCTGAAGACTGAGGAGAGAAATGTGCAAAAACCTGAAGGAATATTGCAGGCAGAGGGAGTCATCAGGACAAAGGATTAAAAGCAGGACAGGAATATTAGGGGTCGGTGTCGCTGAGCTGAAGGACTGGAGAGGGACAGGAGGTGACAGGAGAGCCTCGTTGTAGGGGTGCCAAACACGAGGACCCTTCACCATGCCCAGGGAAAGTACAATTCAAAGACGACTTTACTGTGGTGCAAAATTTTTTAATTACACACATAGTTCTTTCACAGTGTGCCTTTTCATGAATTTTTGGAAGACCCTCTTTGTATGTATAAACTTCAAAAATCTTTCTGCACCACAAATGAAACTTAAACATTTTCAAAATTTATTCTAAAGTCAAGTTGCAGAAAGAGAAAGAGAGACAGTGAGAGTCCTCCATCCGCTGACTCACTCCCCAAATGACAACAGCCAGTAGTGGGGCAGACTAAAGCCAGGAGCTCCTGCTGGGTTTCTCACATGGGTTGCAGGGAACACAACATTTGGTCCATCTTTCATTGCCTTTCCCAGACAACTAGAAGAGAGCTAGATCAAAAGTTGAGTAGTCAGGACACAAACCAGCGTCCATAAGGATGTTGGTGTTGCGGACAGCAGGGTAACCAGCTTTGTAACAATGCTGGCTCCTAAGTTGATCTTCCAGATCGATTTTTCCAAAAGCTTTTTGAAGCATCCTCATGAAATTCAGGATTTCCAATTACACTGGAGGTCAAATAAACAACAAAGATTTCTTTGATAGAGGAATATCCCAAAAATGTATGGGATGTGCCTGGACCAAAAACAGAGTAACAGGTTATCATAAAGGCAAATGTAACTTTGTGTACAGTGATTCTATCTGCTGAATCTGGCACCCAATGTAGTGAGCCCAAAGAATCAATTCTGGTTTTTAAATATTTATTTATTTTTATTGCAAAGTCAAATATACAAAGAGGAGAAGAGACAAAGAGGAAGATTTTCCGTCCATGAGCCAATCCAAAACCAGGAGCTAGGAACTTCTTCCAGGTCTCCCACGTGGGTGCAGGGTCCCAAGGCTTTGTGCTGTCCTCAGCTATTTTCCCAGGCCACAAGCAGGGAGCTGGATAAGAAGTGGGGCCACCAGGATTAGAAACAGCGCCCATATGAGAGCCCAGCGCATTCAAGGCAAGGACTTTAGCTGCTAGGCTACCCTGCCCATCCCCAAGGAATCAATTCTAAGAACAATCAGTAGTTATCTAACCCAATATTGAAGATGCCTATGTCCCATATTGGAGTTCTGATATAAATCCCTGGCTTCAATTCCTAACTCCAGCTGCCTGCTTATGTATGCCCTGGGATACAACAATGATGGTTCAACCAATTCGGTTCTTGCCACCCATGTGGGAGACCTGGACAACATTCTCAGCTCTCAGCTCAGTAGCAATTTAAAAAATCAGTAAGTGGGTAGGAGACCTCTCTATCTTTCTCTCTCCTGTCTCCAACTCTGCCTCACAAATAAATTTTTTAAAATACACTTTAAAGGGATCTTGGGAAATCACTAAAGGGCTTGAAGCAGGGCATAACATGAAACAATATGCATTTAGAAGTGATTCTGGTTGCCATGAGGAAACTGGACTCGGGCAGAGCAAGAGGAGGAGCAGAAGAGAGTCACTGTGGATGATGAGGCAGGAGATGATGGCGAGGTGGACCAGGGACGATGCGGGTTCTGAGAGCACAGTGAGTCAGCATGCACTCTGGAGGAGATTCCTACAGAACCTGGACAGGTTGGGAAGGCATGGAGCAGGGGCACTGCGGATCAATGGTGACTCTGGGCTGACACAGTGCAGACCCTCTTCTGCTGTTTGTGCTCAAGGACACTTCTTGTTAGAGAGCTTGGTTTCGAAGCCAGGGGTCACTCTGGGGATCAGGGCATGTGCTGGTCTTGGTGACCTTGGGTCTATTCCTCAGTGCCTGAAAGGTCACCTCAGTGGTGACCCTCGACATGGTTAACACAATGTCATGTACTTTTTTTTTTAAGTTTGTTTATTTTTATTGGAAAGACAGATGTACAGAGAGGAGAGACAGAGAGGAAGATCTTCTGTCCAATGATTCACCACTCCCCAAGTGGCCACAGCAGCAGCAACTGAGCTGATCCAAAGCCAGGAGCAGGAGTTTTTCCAAATCTCCCTTGCGGGTGCAGGATCCCAAGGCTTTGGATCATCCTCTACTGCTTTCCCAGGCCATAAACAGGGAGCTGGTGCCCATATGGGATCCCGGCATGTGCAAGGTGAGGGATTAGCTACTGAGGCATTGCTCCACGGGGCGGGGGGGGGGGGGGGATTCCAGGTTCCACACCGCAGGGCAGGCTCCTTCCCACACCCCCTGGGGGAAGCCAGGAATAGCAGACATCTGGGACTCCGGGTTTTTCCATCCGTCAGGCCCGTTTTGAAAGATGAGATCTCTGTAAACCTGAGCTGCTACGGTCTTACCCAGCAGACACACAAGCTCATTACGTTCCTGAGGGCCCAACTTAGGGAGACACGCGTTGCAGCCAAGAAGAGCTCCTTAGCTGAACGCAGCCTTCTGTTGCCAGTCCTGCTCACTTCGAGGAGTCACGACTGGTTAAGGAGCTTGCAGGGAAGAATTTAGGGAACAAATTCTAACTCTGGCAGAGCACAACAATGAAGTACTATGTCCCGCTGGTTAATGCATGCCTTCCAAGACACTGTCCCTCCTGTGTGCTTTCACAAAAGCTGAAGAAATTATCATGACACATTTATCATTCACTGGGCAGAATTAGGAGGGGAAAAAAGGAAGCAAGGAAACCTATATCTCAGATGGGATAGAACTAACTACAACGTATTCTCAAAAATTTAGAGTTTTCAAAGCTCGTGGCTGCTTATACAACCATGTCAGGCCAAGGGACTGAGCAAGTGTGTCATTATGCATGTATCAAATATTTGAATAAATATTAAATGATCCAGAAAGTCGAATGTTGTTAAGGCAAGTAGCAGAAGCCAAAAGTTCTGATGATCACGTAACAGTGTTCCTGAAGAAGTACCTGTCAGGTTCTGAGTAGAAAACGGCATAAATGGACGCATTCATCTAAGTGTTAGAATTCTTAAGACCAAAGCACAGCCCTCCACCTCCCGTGGGCAGCTTGGGCGGCGGGAGGAAGCCAGACCGGAATTTTTCAGGGGGTGGCAGAGAATGCCAGGCTGGAGTTCTGGAGAGAGCATGAAGGTCACTCTGGAGTCTCCCCCGCTGGTGCAAATGCTTGTTGACATCACTTTCTCATCTCAGATGCTACGAGATTCCGGAGGGTCTTTCTCCCTAGGAACTCGCTTGGACGCCAGCACGGGGAGAGACGGGTGTGTTCAGCAGTGAGAGAAGGGAGTCCATCCAAGACATTTCCTATAGCTGCATGTTGGCGTGGAGGGACAGATGTGCTTATGCCTGTTGACAGTTCAGGGCAAGGTTTGTCAACCTCGGCACTATCTTTTTTTTTTAAGATGTATATAGTTATTTGTTTGGCAGGGTGGTATGCAGAGAGCCAAAGGGTCAGAGAGGAGTGAGATGTACTTGAGCTATCACTGCAGCCTCCCAGAATATGCAAGCACAGAAAACTGAGTAGAATGCAGAGCTGCTGGGGCTCTGCTTGGTACTTTGGCATGGTGGGAGTGGGCGTCCAAAGTAGAAACTTAACATACTGCATGACAGCAACAGCCCTGATCAACCCTAATCTCACGCTGTGACATTGGGGCTGCAACAGTTAGGGGAGGCGCCTGTTTGTCCTGTGCCACAGTAGGCTGTTTAGCTGACTTCTCGTGCTGCTAATCCACTGCCTCACAGAAGCCAGCCTCCTGGGGGGGGGGGGTTTCAGGGGTACCCCCTTGACCCTTGCCCTTAGAAACAACCTCAATTCTTTCTGCATTAGGAAAAGAGGGAGCAGAATGAGCAGGCTTCTCCTGGGGCATTGTGTAACTTATTGTCTTGTGCCTCTGTGTCAGCAAGCCCATCTCCCTGCTTTGGTCTTTACCTGGAGGCTTCTCTGACTCCCACAACTCAACAGCAGCACTGGGGAGAAGTTGCTCAAGTTGCTCACAAATCCTCCTGCTTTTGTTAACGTACTGTTATTCAAACCTGGACCTAGGCTCCCAAGGTTTCTGGGGATGGTGGCCATTTTCATCAGCAGCATCACAAATCCCAAAAGCAGGCTTAAGGATTTTCAATTAATGAGTTGCCAAGCTATAGAATGAGAAATTTCAGGCTCCAGTTTCCCCATCTTTCTAATGCATGGTAGAGGGACAGAGAAGATAGGGGCTCGTGGAAGACGGGACCCCCAAATAGATTTATTGAGCCCTGGCTCACACAACACAGAAAACTTGGTTCTTAATGCTGGATATTATAGACTGGATACTGAAAACATGGAATAGCAAGCATTTTAAATAGGGACCTTATTTCCACTTTACATCCCCAAATGATGCTGTTATGCAGGATAATTACATAATAAATTTGTTGGAATATAAAGTAATAAAAATGGCGGTAATGGTTTGTCATTTAATAGCAGTGTTGTAAATGAGCTTTTTTTGGCATTAATGTAGCAGGTTGATACAATTAGGAGGTCTTTCTTTGAGTGACTTTAATTTCTAAGAAAAGAAAAATATTTCAGAGGTTCAGTGTCATTAATTTCTTTATTTGAAGATGCTACATAGTTAACCATTAGAAGACAGAGGTCTTAGAATTTCAAAGAGTAAGAGCCATGAGCTTGTTCAATAGATGGTGAATAGAGCAAAATGATAGCATGGATCTGTGCTTGCACTAATGGTTCCAGCGATGAGGCCGGGATAACCCAGTGGGTACACATGTGCAGAGGGACTTCATCTTTCTGACTCTCATTGTTAAAAGGGAGCCATTGGGGTCCTTGATCTCTGCAAAACACACAGTGAGGCCCACAGCTCCTGGTGAGCAAACCAAAGGAAATGACTGCTTTCGCTGATACCATCATCCCTTTAGTCTCTCACACCACTCCGGCCTTCTTACCTTTGTACTGTTTCATTCGACTCGACAGTTTCCAAATCTGTGTCTCCAAGTGTCCATTTCCCCATGGGAACATCTTAGGTCTCAGCCATGACATCCTGTCTGGCCTCCTAACCAAAAAGCCCCTGCTTCCCATCAGCAGTCACCCCAGGGCTATTGCTCTGCCCTATGTTCTGCCAAATAGTTGTCTCCCATATCTGAAATACTTCTGTATGACTCTCTGTCTCTCGGTGAGCAAAAACTGTGAGCGGGATCACCTGCTTGCTCTTAGAAGGAAGAAATCGAGTTGTAGTGACCATCTGTTTTGCCAGCCAAGCATGCATTTCCCTGTTCTCTAGTAACAGAGTGTTGGTTTTCCACGAAGGAGCCATCCCTTCTCATTGGCACATCACCATGGTTTACGTCCATGGACCTCACTACCTGAATTCAGACCTAGGCACAAGATTCAAGCCAATCAATGACTGGCATCCTCTTGACATGGGTAATTGGTTCAGAGATGAGCATGGGATCCAAATCCAGCCAATGAAAATCAGTTCTGAGAGTTTATACACGCCATTAGAAAGCAGAACCCGCTATCCAGAGAGAATGAACTGCCTGGTAGAACGCACGTGGTTGCTGCTGTTGCTGCCGCTGCCTGCTCTGCTGGAGGTCATCTGGCCTCCAGGAGGGATAGCCTGAGTACAGCCAACATAGAAGGGAACAGGACAGAAAGACAGCAACAGAAGAGAAGGATGTATGCGAGCTTCCAAATCCACCTACACTTGAAGCTCAGGCTGCTTCTGGACTCTGAGTGAGAGAATTTCCTTACCCTCACCGACCCAGTTTGAGTCATTTGCAATCAAAGGCTAATGCAGGGACCAAAATGAATGTGAAAAGCCTGGAATCCATGCCGTTAGCTTAGTCTGTGGCTTACTGATTGAGCTTTAGCTTTTCCAGGACTAAGCATCCAGCACATTGGACTCTAACCATTAAAAACACCTTCAAGCAAAAGCTGAAAATATTTGGGTAGAAAAGAACATTTGTTTATCTTCCAGCTCAGACACGGTGGATGTGCAATTCTAATCTCTTTTTAAAGGGCAATTCTTTGGAACTGGATGTTGCCTAAATACCAGGCCCAGAGAGCTGCCAAGGGGAACATCATCCAGCTATTATTTCTCAACAGCAGTGGAGTGGATGGATGGCTATGCGTTTCCTCACTGCCCATAAAACAAAGCCAAGGAAGCAAAGGAATGCAGGCTGCTCTAGGTGTGAGTGTGCACAGAAAAGGGCAGGGAGGAAATGTAGCTGGCTTTGCCAAACACCTACTGTGTGCTTCAGGAATGCCGGGGAATGGTGCCTGTCTATGAGCTCACAGTCTCGGACAGCCGAGTTCTGCATTCAAGGCCATGATATGCACCTGCTCCTGAACAGACCTCTTATTCACTCTGGCCTTTAGGTTCTTCCTTTGTCAGATGAGGTAGGAGATATCTCTTATTATCGAGTCATGCTCAGTGCACCTGAGGTCCAGGTGAAAGCACTCTTAAAGCAAAAGTAGGGGAGACCAGATAGAATCCCTGGCTCCTGGGATCGGCCTGGTGCAGTCCCACTTATTATTTCAGCTGCTTGGGGAATAAACCAGTGCATAGGAGTCTCTCTCTCACACACACACACAACACACAGAGCATACACACACACAGCACTCACGCGCGTGCACACACACACACACACACCTGAATACATAAACAGAGGAAGCAGAGATCAGAAGTATCCTGAGTCATTCTATCACACGTACACATTTTTTAGGATCCTAAAAGAAATGCTGCTTGACTTACAATGGTAGTCATGTTTTGATGGACCCATTGTAAGTGGGAGATACTGTAAGCTGAAATTGCATTGAGTCCACCTAAACCAGTGCTTAGCAGTATAACACACTGTAAGGCACTGCAGGGCTGACTGGGAGCTGTACTTACTGCTACTGCTGACCGGACTGCCTCGCAACTGGGGAAAGGACCACTCCACCTATTGCTAGCCTGAAAAAAAGATCAAATTCAAAATCTGAAGCCCAGTTTCTGTTGAATGCACAGTTCTCAGAGAGGTGCATGATCCAGGCCTGGCCAACCAATAGCTGTCGTTCTTCTGGCCCTGGTGATAGGTTCAGATGTGAGCGTGTGACATCAGCCAGGCGCTGAGACTCAGCTCTGTGAGTTCATGCAAGTTGTGAGGAAGCAGAGTGTTCCATTGTTTGAGCATCGCCCAGCTGGTATAAAGTGAAAGAGACACCTTTTGTTGAATCATTGTAACTTGGGAACCATCTGACTTAGGAAATTTATTTTTTAATAATAAAAATGCAAAGTTGCTGGAGTTACAGAAAGCCACTGACTTCACCACTTAAAGTGGAAACCTCCAATCACGGGCGAAGAGTCTGAGGCACACGATGGAATCCTGGGCATGTCACATGCGATGAAAGCGGCGCTGGGCCTAGCTGTAGGAGCCTCAGGACCCAGTGCTCTGGGCGCAATCCAGGCAGCAGGAGACGCCTCCGAAGTGAGAATAAGAAGGCGCCAAAACCAGGAAGTTGTCTGAGAAAAGCAGGGAACTGAGAGGAGGGAGGGCCCAGTACCTGCCAGGTCCCTGCTCACAGCACAGCCTCCTCCACCCAGCTCTTCTGACTGTTCTGGGGGCAGTCAGTTAGATAGAAACCCAAGTCCACCAGTGGCCTATGCATTTGTAAAGCCTGGATCAGAGCACAAGGCAAAAAATATGGAGGCAGGGAGGTGTTCATCCTACCAATTAAAAGGCTGCTCGGGACACCCACAATCCATATCAAGTACCTGGGCTCAGGTTCCACCTTCACACTCCATTCCAGCTTCCTGACAATGCAGACCGTGGGAGGCAGCAAGTGATGGCTGAAGTAGGTAATTCCCTACAACTTACTGGGAGATCCTTATGGAATTCCAAGCTCCTGACGTTGGCTTGCCCCAGCCCTGGCTATTGTGGGCACTTAGGGATTGAAGTAACAGATAGGAACGCCCCATCCCCTCTGTCTCTCAAATCAATTTTAAAAAGAGATACAGAGGCAAACGTACTGAACCTCCTCCCATGTGGAGAGAAGAAAAGTGAGAAACCATATAGGTGTCCATGGGCCCTGGGCAAGGGTTATATCCTATATGATCCCAATGAGGTTGGGGGAGAGATTCAAAAGAAACAGTGAAATTTCAGGGTCCCTTGCATCTGAAGAAATGTCTGAGCCAGATACAGGCAAGCCTAAGGCAGTCTTCCCATATTCCCTGTGCCATGCAGAAGGCTAGGGCCAAAGAAAATCTTCATGCATGCAGAGGACATGGGACGGGGGCTAGGAACACTCCCTGTGGGTACATCTCTCCCAAGTGTGTCCTCCCTCTGCCATACTGTGAGAGTGAGAAGGCACCTTACAGCTGGGGCCAGGGAGCACATTCTAATGACAGCAGATGAGAAAGAACTTCTGGCAGTGGTGTCAAGATGGGGCATTCCTGATGCATTGCTGGCACAACATGGGCACCTGGTCCAGGCATTTGCTCATTCTCAGACATTTATCATGCAACCCTTTGATCCAGGCAGAGTAACCAGGCTGGAAATATGCAGATAGAGTTGACCACAACCTATTGTACAAGGTCTCCCTTCCCCAAGAACCACATTGACTCAATGCCTAACACCACGGACAGCTTCATATATCACAACTGTGCGAGTGTAAGAAGCCAGTAAGGTCTACATGACTTTGCTCTACAAACTGTGTGCTGGGATGAACAGTCAGCTACAATTTGCCTCAGAAAGCAGCCAGAACCTGGCATTTCCCTGCTGTATATAGGAGCAGTGACTGGACCTGAACAGGATTCATCATGTCAAGGGGACACCTTGGATGTCACCTCCCTAGACCAAGATTCTTTTGCACCAGGCCCTAAATTGGTTTGGCTTAACACCTGCTTACCCAGTCTCAAATGCACATGAGAGAGCTGAACCAAACCAGAGAAGTCGGATGATCCCAACACTGGAAGCAAGTTAGCATTTCTTTCAACTCCATTCCCTGGACACAGAACCTTCCCTCTGGCATGGCAGGGCCAGGTAAGAGGCTGTAGCTGAGGCAAGTGGCTTACTCTGGAGAGGGCAGATAGAGAAAAACACCCTGGGTGCCCCTGCTCTTGCCAACAGGCCGGGCGCCCTGTTGTGTGCCCTTCCAATACCCAGGACCAATATCCACAGCATTGGATGTCTCCTGGAAGTGCCACTTGGAAAAACAGAAACAAGGACTGAAGGGACAAGGCTCTGATGATTCCCAAAGCCTTGGTTGGCACAGACTCTGCCATTTACAGAGGTGTCACGGCCACCTCAGCCAAACCTTTTCTCATTCACTGTGCCCAACGTGATGTTCAAACAGAGAGGCTGTCCTTATGGCATTGTGTCCCCTGAAACCCTTACAATCCAGTCTGTTGTCAGAACAGCTCATTCATGGTCTCTTTCCAGAGGCAACGTGCAAACTGCCGATAAAAATAGAAAAGAAGAAAATGTGGGCTTTACAAATGTGGGATCGAACGAGGCCAGGCCTGTCAGAGAGATGTGCACATTGTGATGTGGAAAAATCAAAACAGCTCTTTTCTTTTCAAAGCACTGAGCTGTCTTTCATGGAGCCTCTTGCATGAGGTCATGTCCCACCACCAATACCATGAAACAACTCAGGAAGAAACCAGCAAAGCCACAGGTTTTGACACAAGAACGAAGTAGCACCTGCTCTCAGTGGAGGCTGGCCAGGAGAGAGAGAGAGAGAGAGAGAGAGAGAGAGAGAGAGAGAGAGATCTTCCATCTGCTGGTCCATTCCCCCAAAAGTCGCAATGGCCAAAGTTGGACCAGTAAGTCAGGAGCTAGAGGCTTCATCCATGTCTCTCACATTGCTGCAGAAATCCAAGCCCTTCGACTATCTTCTGCTTTCTTGGGCACATTAACAGGGAGCTAGGTGGGGAGTGGAGCAGCCAAGACTCAAACCCATGCCTATATCGGTTACCCGCATCAGAGGCACAAGTTCACTTGCTAAGCCTCGGCACCAGTCCCTTCCTTTTTTTATTTTTTAAGCCTGAGGAGAGGGAGGAAGCATAATTCTTTACAGCTATGCTCAAATCACCCTTGAGTGGGGGCAGGTTACTACATCATGGCTTGCATTTTTAGAATTGATTTTCTTTTGGCAAATGTACACCAAAAATTGCATTTTTGAAGTGGATAAAAGTGCACCATAAAAAGAAACTCGTATTTGGAGACATCAGCACATTTCAGAGAGGGCTGCAGCTAAATCTGAAGGCGTGTGCACTTCTGTGACTGCTAATGTGGATGGGAGTTGTGCCTTGAGCTCTGTTACTCCAAGCCACCCATGTGGGCCCTTCCCGCCAGGAGTTTCACAGACATGTGAAAAACAAATAAGCCTACACCCTTCTTGCCCAGAATCCCTCCTTCTCAGCTCTTTCATCTTTATGAAGCAAGAAAGATGCAGTCTTCTAGTACCCTGTTGGAGTCTGTGATCTGTGCTGCATTCTCCCAAGAGCGATGCCAGGAACTGACATCAGGAGGAACAAACCAGCGCAGACCCATTTACATCTGATTTTCCTCTGTTGGCTACAAAAGGTTGCCCTCTATCATGAAAGCTAGGCTGGTGGGGAGATTTGAGCTGGAGATGGTTCCTGGCTGTTGCTACATTGGCTCCCCTTGAACCTGAGCATAACCCTAACTATGAAAGCTATCAAGGGGCAGATTCTTTAAAATCTAAGCCTGTGGCACGCACAGCTCAGCTTGGTGTCTTGTATTATGCAGTAATTCCTGGTGTCTTTTTTTCATTTTTCTATTTCATTTGAAACTTTGAGTAACACATTCATTCCCTAAATGACCACAAGGGTTGGACCTGAATCATGCCTAAGTCAGGAGCCTAGAATTCCACACTGGTCTCCCACATGGGTAATGGGGAGCTCCTTTCTTCCCCTGATTTGCTAAGCACATTGGCAAAGAGTTGAATTAGAAGTGGAGCAGCTGGGATTTGAACCTCTACTCCTATAGGGTGTTGGTGTCACAGGCAGCAACTTAACCCACTATTCTGCAATGATGTTATTAAATGGCTCAGCAGAGAAGCAATGCAAATAGTCATTGCTCTATACTGCCCATCCTTTGGTGAAAACAATAGAATACGGATGGTACCTACAGCAGAACAGTAGATAACGCATCCACAATTACTGGGATGCTTAGTATGCATTGAACAACTCATGGGGAACATATCGACTTTTTGCTTTTCAGATGTAAAAGCAATGAATGAATTACAGGCCATGGATTTGGTGTAGAGCGAGTACCAAATGCATTTTCTTTCAAACAGCTTAATTTCACCAGTGACTTCAGGAGATAGGAAGGAAATTCAGCCTGAAGGATTCTCAAAGCACCCCATGCCTGTCCTGGAAGGTCTTTTTTAGTGCCAGGTTGCTGGAACTGTCCCTCATCTCCTGTCATCTCCCCGACTCCCCCAGCACGTATAAGCTTTGAGTCACCAGGCCACCTTGGTTGCCATGGAGACACTCATCATTCCGTCTACTGGTCCCTCTAAGTCTAGGGCTGCTGCTTCACACCAGGTAGAGACGTGAGGTTGGGAGGAGATCTGGGTGACCTTACTCTTGGCATTCGTGTTTCTCCCCACCCTTAGCCTTGGTGCCCTGGCAGAGAAAAGGATGCTGTCCTCCCTGGCTCCCTTATTACTTTTCAGCTCCTGGTCTAAGGAAACAGATTTCTAGGCAGCTTCCCGTTCCATTCCCATCCCTCTTTGAGCTACTCCAACCCTGCCCCAATCTATGCCCCCATGTGGTTTGAAACAGTGAACCAAAGCCAGAAATGGGACTGTCAGACAGGAGACCCAGCTCTCCATCCTGTCCTGACCTTCCCAGTTCAAAGCTTGGGAAACTGTTTGAGAAATTGAAAGGGGGAAATAGACAAAGGCTATTTAAATACATGCAATTGCATCCTGGTCCAAGAAGAGTTGCAAAATTCTATGTCACCCCCAAGAGGCAAAACCTGCTCATCTCTTTCCTTCCTGTGAGTTCCAGTGCTTCCTCAGCTTTGTGTCCCAGAACTCCCTGCCTGAGCTTAATACCCCATCACACATTGCATCTGTCCCCCTAGTATCTGCTTGTGTCTTCAGAGCCCCCACTCAGGTGCCAGCAGAGAGAGGCATGACTGGGAATTCCTGGGGCTCACACATAAACCCGATAGCTATGGGCTTCACGTGTGGTCCTGAAGCTACGCGGAACATGAGGGGGGACCCAGAGACCATGATGTTGAGAAAGCAGCCTGGGAAGGGCACCCAGATGTGCACTGGGTGCATGAGATGGGATGCAAATGGGTGTCAGAGAGAGTGCACTGCCAGCATTTTGTTTTGAACATGCCTGCCCACGGGGCTGACAGATGTCACTTGCCTGTACTTGTGTGTATCTGGAAGCAGATCTTGTAAGCGCAGGGGAAGAATAGTGATCTGAACTCAGAGCCAGTGGCCGGTTAATGATTTATTTGTTTATTTCAAAGATATCATTATAGTGAGAGAGAGTTACACAGAGGAGAGAGAGAGATCTTCCCTCTCCAGATTCACTCAAATGGTCACAATAGCCTGGAGTGAGCAGACCTAAACCAGAAGCATAAAACTCCATCCAGATCTCCCACGTGGGTAGTGGGGCCCAAGCAAGCACTTGGGCCATCTTCCACTGCTTTCCAGAGTGCATTAGCAGGGAGCTGAATCGGAGAGGAGGCTCAAACCAGGTGCTTGCATGGCATGCTGGCATAGCAAGGGGTGGCCTAACCCACTGCACAAACAATGCTGCCCCCTACCCAGGAGTCTAGGTCCCAGACTGACTTGAAATGGACTCAGCTCTGAAAAGTAAAGATTACACCAGATTCTCCTCAGTGTTGCTGTTCTCTAATGCTGCTTATTCCTTTGCTTAACAGAAGGTATTTTAAAGTGCCGCTTTATGGTCATGAAGGCACCCGCTCATTATCTATTTGCAAACTTGGCCGGACTTAAAACTCTGGGCACGTCAGCCTGCTGTGGCTATGTTCTCGCCGTTCAACTTTATAAACCCAGCAAACTTTATATATATTAAAGTTTAATAGCAGCCCAGGAGTGAGAAGGCGAAAGGAAATGTGAATAGTACCTAAGGGGTGTTTTATTCATGTTGATTCTCATATGAATGATAAATAGTTCCTGGACCTGATGTTGTGAGAACAGGTTCTTAAAGACTCCAGCAAGGGTAGCCCATAAGGAAAACGGAAATCATCTACCATAAAAAAAGAGCTCAAATATTCATGTATTTCTTTGGAGACCCAGCAGGTATGATGGGGACCAGACATTTCCAACGCGTCCCCAGCTGAAACCCTCAGTGCTTAGGCCACTCCAACCCCTGTGCTGCCAGGACATGGACCCGCAGACATGGCCCTTGAACTGCAGTTCAGCCCAGGCTCAGGCTCCAAGCAGAGGACGCGCGTGTCCTGAGGGGGCATGCCATGTAAAAGGCCGCTTCAGAAAGTTCATGAAGATGTGCTCTAGGGAAAGCAAAACAAACAAAAAACTATGCTAAGATTCCAGAATGTTTCACGCCAAAATGCCTGTCAGCTTTGAATGTCATGTGTCCATGAACTTAATGGAGTCCCCTTGTACCTGCATGCAGGTGTGGAAGCACGCTTCAACACCCAAGCCAGGGTATACTTCAACACGTTGGTGAACAGGGGTGAGACCTAGTGGTTCCAATGCCACGTGCCCGTCTCTGGCTTGGACACCCACCTCCAGCTTCTAAGTCCAGCTTCCTGTTAGGGCAGACCCTGGGGGTCAGTAGTGAGGACCCCAGGAACTAGCTTTCTGCCACTTATGTGAGAGGCTTGGTTTGAACTTCTGGCTCTCAGCTTCAACTTGGTCCAGTCCCAGCCATTGCCTGCATTAGAGAAGTGAACTGGTGGGTGGGAACTCTCTCTCTCTCTCTCTCTTTCCTTTTCAATTAAATTCTTTAAATGCTCATAGGAAATGGAATTAAAAGATGAATTTTTGTGCCACCCCAAATATCATATATAGATTTCTTGTAATATGTATTTTTCATGAAGTTTTTGATCCAAGTGTATGTGGTGTATGTGTGCATGATTATTGGAATATATAAATACACACATAAGAGGCAATATTGGCCAGTAATGCAAGCTGTGTTCTGATGCGCTACTTATGAATTACTTTTGTTTTCTTTTGTTTTGTTTTGTTTTTTTATCATTTAGAACAGCAACCAGCAAAGATTTTCTGCAAAAGGCCAGATGGGAAACATTTGGGCTTGTGAGCCACAACGTGTCTGTCACAGTTACTCTATTGGCCACCCTGGGGTGAAATTTGCCACAAAAATTTGCAAACTGATGAGTGTGCCTGTGTTCAGTAAAACTTTATGCAAACACAACTCTTAGTCTTCAAACCACACACACCCACGGCCACAGGCTGTATTTGTTCCAAGGGTCATGGTTTGCCAATGTATCATGTCTAATGCTGTTTCCCAAAGGGGAAAAATGACTATAAATATTACTGGGGTCTCCAGACCAGTCTCTAAAAGTCAGTCCAATCCATGAAAATCCTGTAATACAGATGCTGTATTAAGTAACATTTTTGAATATCTATGCTAGGCATTGTGTTAAATCTGTTGTGTTCATTACTTCCCTTAATATGCAGTACAGTCTTTTGAGGAAACAGGCTTAGTGCATTGAAGTAACTCATCCATTTTATCTAAGACGCTGCACACCTGGGGTTGGAACTGAGGCCATGACATCTCAGATCGGTGATGTCCCGGGAGAGGCACTTGCACGGCTTGCTCTGACAGCAGGGAATGAATAGGCTGCTGGTGGTACTTGATGTACCAGAACTCTCATCAGCTCCCACTGTCATTACTAATGGTACTGCCTCACCCCGCCATCACCATACAGGAGAGCATTTCCTCAGTCCAGGTTCCCACCTGGGATGCCCCTAACAATTTTCCTTTACCTGCTTCTCAGTGCCTCCCAAGTGTCATTTTGGTAAAAACCAAATTGTGGAGACACAGGATCTTCCCTTCAGTGGTCATGGGGTTTCAGTTGATCCTGGTGAAGGCAGAGAGGAGCAAGGAGAACCCCTTCAGCAGCACAGCAGAGGTTGCAGACTCCTCGGCTGTTCAGCCCTAATGCTCCAGCTGTTGCCAAATCGTAAACCAGAGAGTCGAGGTGTACCAAGTCCAATGGACATTTAAAATGAAACACTTCCTGGCCAGCAGCACTGGTGATATTTTTTTTTTCGGCAAGTCACAATGTTGGCTGAGAATAAAAGGACCTTCAAGTCAGCCACTGCTGGCTACTTGTAACAGACAAGATGCAAATGAGTAATTTTGTCCCTCCCTTTGTGGGTGTCTCCTTGCTCTTGCTCCAGCCTTCCTTCAATCTCCCAGAAACTCATATGTTTTTACTGCTTTTCTCAGCCCTTCTGTCATTCTGGATCCCATTCAGGCATGGAGAATCCATTTCACAGCAAGGTGACTCTTCTTCTTGGACACTCAGCAAGTATCCATCTTGCAAAACACTCCCCTGTCAACCACAAAGGGTTCTCGCTTGGTGGGACCACCAGAGGAGGTACTATAGGGCAGAGTTTTGCCAACAGGTTTCAAGTCCAATCACCTGTGACCAAGTCTGCCCTTCTTCCTCTACGTGGTTCATAGGATTGTGAACTCAAATACTTGTAGGTTGGTAACTATTATTGTATAAGAATCTACTCCAAAAGGTACTGGCCTAAGATAATTCGGCACTGTGTCTCATGGGTGACTCATAGTCAATCAGATGGTGATTGGGGAATGGATCATCTAAACACTTCTTCATCAACATAGCTGGTGACTGGGCTGGGATGAGCTGTGGCTTCTGTGTCAGAGCTCGCTCTCTCTCTCTCTCTCTCTCTCACCATGCAAGAACAATAACAATAGAAGGCTCTTGGTGTGCAGCAGGGAAGGTAGGGGATTTGTTGGACAGACCCATTGTGGCACAGTGAAAGGTTGTGGTTGACAACCGTGGCCCAGTCTACTAGCTATGAAACATGGGCTCACTTACGTTCTCAAGGTTCCAAGTGCCTTTTATCTGCAGACTGTTCTGGGTCCAACACCATGCAGACTATCTGATATGATCTACTCAACAGAGAGAAAGGGTTTGAAATGGAAACTGATGTTAGCAAACAAACATCTCTAGGAGACTTGTCTCTTCTGCATATGTTTTCTTCTTAACCCACTTTAGATGATGATTGTCAAGCTTCTTGGCTCCCTGGAGCCTACTCTGGGAGGAGGAGTGTGAGGCAGGGCAAATGCTGGGGTGTCCTGTCACCTGTTATGATGTCCATCTACACAGCAGTGCAGTGCATTGTTTTTCCTGGCCCTTCCCTGTAGAGCAGACCCCCAACTTCACAAATGGAAACTCAGCAACCCTAAACAGATGGTCAAGGAAGCATTGTGGTAAGCTGTGGTGCATTGGTACCCTCCTGGCTCTTTCAGGGTCGCCTGCTCACCTCACTCTCTTCCCATTCCACTCTCAGATCCCTGGGTCAGGGTTCAGCCATTAGAACTATTTTGCTTGCCCCACCCTGCAAGCCCAGGGACATTGGTCCTCAATCCAATCCCCCAAGCATAAACCTGCTCTCACCACTCCTTCAGCCCTGCTGCAACCCAGACAGGAAGCAGAGACAAGATAAAACTCACCATGCAGGGACCTCCTGAAGACTCCCAGCCTGATTTCCAAAGGGCATAGCTTGTCGTTGTGCTGAAATGAATGGCTTTGCCCCGCTGAAACCATGTTGTTTTTTGAAAGTTGAATTTTTCCCCTTTTTCCAAAATGAGAATCCAGTTATAACTGTGGCCCAGCACCTTGAGAACATTTCCCTTGCTTTTTAAACTTCATCGAATCCTTAATAATACAGAAATTGCCCAGAGCATTTCACACTGAGTTATGAAGTCATTAGCATTTCAGGGATAAACACAATACCCCAGGACAAGTTATTAGACATATTGTAATGGCGGGTGCGGGGTGGGAAATTAGGTACATTGAAAAGGCCCCATGTCTAGCAACCACAGCCAGAAAAATCCACCTGTACTGACTGAAGAAGTAGTCAGAACTGCTCCCCACATCCCACACACAGACAAGGCAGCCTTTTCCCAGCCAACGGACTCGGCATGCTGGGGATTGGTAAAATGTGAATGTATCAGCAACTTGATGCCCCAATGCCAGAAATCTTTCCCTACTCACAACTCTGCCTGCTGTCCCAAGGCTCTGGGTGTTTATGACCATGCTAGCTATAGGACGGCTGTTCCCTTACACCAGTCCGTTGGACCCGTAACAAGTGTGACCTGGCAATGTGGCTGGCTTCAGAGCAGCCCATCAACTGTGTCCTCACCTTCTCTGCCCATGTTCCCACTACCCTGTCCTTCACGTTAGTGTACAGGTGTCACTTACCTGGAGGCTTCCCACGGGGAGGACCCAAGCTTTCTCTCCTTTAGATGAGCAATTCTGATATAGGAGGATACTTTTAAAAAATTGATGAGAAAATGGAAAAAGATAACTGTATTTTAGTGTAAAAAAAAATCTTAAAATCCACAGTCTTTTCATATATGCTGTTTTCCATGAACTTAATGAAAACTGCCTATGGACATGGATTTCACTTTTTTTTTTGCATCAAAATAAACTTACCCTTTAACACCATTTTCCATGAACCTTTTTTGATATACAGTCAGATCTTACTGCAGCTTTCCCTTGGGGACCATAAGCAGATTGTATCCTGGTGCCTGGCAACTGTCTGACAGGTTAGGGGACACAGCAGAAATCTGGGCCGCACATACTTCCATCCTTTCCTCTGGTTGCACCCCCGGATCACAAAGATGAAATAAATGGCCTGGAAACTCTGCTCCTTGCCAGGTTTCCCTGAGCCAGTTGGGGGTAAGCTCTCCCCCATAATTCAGTGCAGCTTAGCCAGAAGGATGACATCAAGGAGGCAAGAACATCACTCTAGGCAAGAATGAGCCCAAGTACCAGTGATGATGCTCTTGGTGAGTCCTTTCCCCTGGGCCTGCACTCAGCGTCAGACACCTTCACAGTCAAGGCTTCATTTCCATTGCACTTGATACACAATTAAACACACATATTCCACCCCCATGGCAATGCCTGGAGAGCACTTGGCTTTAAACATGCCTGGCTGACTCTTGAGAAAAAAGCCCCTAAAGTCTAGAGCCCTGTCCAAATGCCTCTAGCCACTGATGATATCACCCAGACCACAGGCCTTTATTCCCAAGGCGAGTAGCCAGTCATTAGGTCTCAAGCCAAGAACTCTGGCAGCAAGTGCCCGGCTGTTCAAACTGGCTCTCCAAGCACAAATGCTCCTCTACATACACGGGGGTCATATCACATTCCCTGACTTACAGTGGGTTCACACTGCTCATTGTAAAAGGGATCACATCCCCATAGATCCTTTATGTCGAAAACTTCGTAGATTGAAGCTCACCTACACCCCTAGCAAGCATCATTGCTTAGCCTACGCTACCCTCGTTCGGCTTAGAACACTTCTACTGGCAAACACTTGGGCAAAGTCATCCAACACAAAGCCAGCTGGATAACAATGTGTTGACTGTTCCACATGGTTTACTAAATACAACTGAAAGCAACACACGGACTTGTCGTGTGCATACGCTTGTGCACTACCGTAAAGTCCAAAACATTAAATTATAGCCAGGACCTGCCTGCATGTTGAGGTTCACTGTGGAAGAGACCACATCTTCTTTTATCCTAGTAGAGCCCCTCTCCTCAACTGCCTTTCACATCCGCCTCACCCTGAACCCTCCTCACATCACTTTACCCCTTGGACCACACCTTACGTTCAGCACTTCTCCTCCGACTCCAGTGTCCTCTTCAAACCTCCCGTTTAGGATTCATGCTTTTTTGCCATCTGTGGGACTTCTAATAGCTTGAGCAACTACTTAGTCCGCTGGTTCCTGAATGTGCTGGCCTGCATGAACCCTGCAGCAGCCCCCTCTACAGCACACTCCTCAACATTCCACACTGTTCAATTCCTTGCTCACTTCTTGTAGCAACCCTCCATTCTGAATCACCCAACTTTCTCATCTCCTCTCCATAGAAGCGATGACACTGAACCCAGCTCGGACCCGATGCGTATTACATGCCCCAGGAGACCATGGATTCAGATTTGTCGTTTGATAACAGTGACGTGCAGCTTGTAAGACCTGGAGAAATCACAGTCCCTCTTCTGTTCTGACCTGCCTGGATCTCAACACTCTCCAAGGTATCTGTTACAATGTCAAAATGATTCTCTTTGGGCATCCCGAGCTCAGCTCTCAACCTGGGACAAGGGTAGCCTGGCTCCCGCTGTGACACCAAACCAGGAACACGAGGTCTCAGATGATCTGATGAAAGAGAATGCCCCGTGAATATTTACCTAAAGGGATGTCCCAAAGCCCTCCAGACCAGCCAAAACATCCTTTAAAAAAGAAAATTTACTTACTATATTTGAAAGGCAGATTTACAGAAAGAGAAGCAGAGACCGAGAGATTTTCCATTCACTGATCACGTCCCAAATGGCTGCTCTGGTCAGAGTTTGCAATGGTTTGAAACTGGAAGCTAGGAGCTTCCTCCAGGGCCACCATATGGGGGAAGAAAATTTCTTTTAGTTAATTTAAACGGGAGATATCTAACTGCTGAGGCATGCTAGAGAAGGCATCTGTGGTACCCGGCCTGTCCAGTTGTCTTCGATAGCGTGAACTTAGACCTGGTTCTCAACCTTCTCTGGAATCAGCTCGTGAGTGACCAAAGGTCCATTTTGCCTCCTTCTGTTTTAAATCACTTGCATTGGACCTGAGGCTACCCGCCCCCATCCCATCTGCCTACTTCCTTCCACATGCCTATACTTTTGTGAGTGAGGAAGGAAAAAACACCGCTGAGCAGAAAGGCTGCTCCAAGGAATACCCCTCATCATGGGTCTGGGGGAGGAGATATTCCTGAAGAATTCTGGACTGTTTGGGTTTCTGTTTTCTGTTTTTCAGAGCTATGATTTACCTTTATGGGAAGGTAGTTGCAAGCCGGGCATGCCTTACAGCTGGTCTCCACCGGAGTCCCAGCTTTTGGTCACCTTTGACAATGAGCAGGGCAGTTTGGGAAGTGTTAGGGCTCAGGTGGCTCAGAGATAGGCACCAGTGCAGAGCATCGGTCATGTCTCCATAAAGCATTGCAGCCAGCCATGCTGGTCTCTCTTTAGTGCTCTGGCACCTTCCAGCCTGCAGGCACAATGCCCACCTGACTGTGAACTCCAAAGAGCAGAGACTGCACCTGCCTTGTTCCCTGTCGTATCCCAAGCATTATCAAGGTACCTGACCTGTAGAAGGCGCTCAATAATAACTGGATCAATGGACATTTATCTTATACTGACTCCTGAGCTTCCAACTGACACTCCAAATAGAACTCCACAGAGCTTGAATTCGGAGTAAGTTCTCAAATCACTTTCCATTTCTATTTGCCAATCACACATGGAGAATGTGACCTGAGGTGCAGATTCCAGTTGTGCTTGCAGAACCTGACCTGTGACTTGACTGGAGGGTCCAGAGTGATATACATGCCTTCTAGCCAGTTACAGTGTCATTGCTGGGTGGGAGGACTGAAGGAGACCACCCTTCTGCCTTCCCCTTTCCTAGTCTTTATGAATTGTGCTCACTTTACCATAAACTGGCATGCTCCATCAGTCCCCGGTGGTTCCTGTGGCCAAAGAACATCATCGCCTCACCCTCTCGGTGGTCTTGGGACCCTGCTGGCAGGAAAAAATCACCAAAAATCAGTAGCTGTTGGGGTAGTCATTTGCTTTTCTAAACCTCAATTTATAAAGCTCCTATAATGAGGCTGATTCTATCTGTAGTGAGATCCACTCCATCTCTTCATGTTGGTGGGGAGATCCTATAAGCTATTTAAAATGCTTTGGAAATGCCAGAATGCCAGTAGTAAGTTAATTGTCACTTTCCCCTTCCTCCTCTGTTCTTGTATTCACATTTGCACACTCGTCTTCTGGCCATCCAAGACCCATCTCAAAGCACTAAGTGAAGGAAGTGAGAGAGGGGGATATCTAATTCCCTCATCATCTGCTGGAGGCTGTGTCTGCTAGCCTGTTTTTGTTTGAATGAGCACAACAAAGCATAAGAATAAAGTCCACCTGTTTGATGGCAAAGAAAATCACATTAATTGGGCTATTTCAGATTGGAACATGAGGAACAGATGAGGAACATGAGGGCCCAAAGAAAATGGTGGCTATGCTTCAGACTTAGGACCACTGGCAAGAGTTGAGTCCAGCTCAGTTCATGGAGTGTGGTGGGATGACTATGTGCAACCCAGTTCAAAGGCCGCTCATGCACACCTGCCTGAATCTTGATCCCACAGTGTCCTCATGACTCCATGTGAAATGCCCCAAACCAATGCTGTCCTCTTTGAAAGGGAAGTTCAGGTATTTCAGAAAAAATTGACCTCCTTTATTGTGACTTGAAATCACCAATGGGTGTGTTCTAGTTTAATATGGGTGTGTTGGGGGGAGGTGGATTCTTTTCTGAAATTCTCTATTGATCTCCCTTAATTCCAAGAGCTATCACCTAATCGTCATTAGAATCAAACTTCTGTTCATTGTTAGTGAACAAATTTCTGTAACTTTTGCTTTTGCTATTCAAGATGTATTTTCAATCCCATCAATGCATGGATAAGTGGACTCCCTCCTAGAATCTCCTCAAGTACAAACACACATATACCCACCCCAACCCCAACCCCAGGTAGGACTCTCTGTATGACTTCAGGAAGAGTGGGAAGTTCAAAGGAGACTTAATCTGCTTTCCATAATAATTACAATAATATAAACAATAACATTAATTATTTTTATAACAGTAAATAATAATTTCCATAATAAAGGCACTACCAGACCCAGAAATTGGTGCCAGTAAAACATAAAGTCGCTTTGCTCATCATCCCCAGAGCCTTCCAGTAGAACCTCCGGGTGGCATCAGTGCTTAGGGGAAGGGGGTGGTTTTGCTTTGGGCTCATATGAGACCATATGTTTGCCTGCAGGGCCCGTGTCATGAAATCCAGTTTCCTGTTAGCTGATGCGTCTGTAGCTGACAAGTGCCCATCAGCTTCCTTTCTTGGATGAGCCACCAAGGAGGAAGGGCAGACACTGTCACCCTGTACTGAGGAGAAGAAACAGGCTCAGCGAGTGAAGCAGACTGCCCGTCTTGTCTAAGCTTTGTACACACAACTGCTTCCATGGACCAGGGCACAGCTCACGCGCTGAGTGGTAGGATCAAGGTAGCAAGCACACAGGTGCCCATCCAAAGCGGGTTGTACAAGGCTTGCCCTTGCCTTCTAAAGAAACCAGACTTTAGCCCAGCACTCATTTATTTGTTGACTTGTTTTGAAAATGGGACAGAGGATGTCAAGTCTGCAGTTGTCATAACTTCATGGAGAACCACTTGGTGACCTCTGGTTGGAAAAATATCATGATTTGGGTGTGGTCCTGTGGTGTAGTAGCCTAGTCCTCTGCCTGCAGTACCAGCATTCCATAGGAATATCGGTCCCTATCCCAGCTGCTCTGCTTCCCATCCAGCTTTCTGCTCGTGGGAAAGCAGTGGAGGATGGCTCAAGGCCTTGGGCCCCTGCACTCACTTGGGAAACTAGAAGAAGCTCCTGGCTCCTGGTTTCAGATCAGCTCAGCTCTGACTGTTGCAGCTACTTGGGGAGTAAACCAGTGGATGGAAGATCTTTGTCTCTTCCTCTCTCTCTGTAAAATCTACCTTTCCAAAAAAATAAATAAATCTTTAAAAATTTGAGCTAACCCTCCATTGTTTCTTGTCACTCTGGAAAATAAATTGACTCTGTCCTAACATGATGATCCCACCTTCTTTGAGACAGCAGATACTGGTCTCTGTGTAGTAATATACTCATAAATACACCATCTTTATCTAGAGACAGATTGAAGCTCCTGGCTTGGTTTTTCAGTTTTCTCTTCTATCCAATCCAGCAAGGAGAGACATTTTGGGTACGTGTCATATGTCAACATTTTTCAAGGAGTTGTAGTGTGTCTAAGGAGTAGACTCGGGCACGCATGAACAGCCACCTCCTCAAGTATATAAACTAGTTATCTTTCTTAAAGCGGGCATTCAAATGTAGCTTTCCCCAAATCCAGCCACTTCCAACTGATCTTTTTTTTTTTTTTTTTTTTTAGTTTTCTGTCAACCAGATGTCAAGTTAAGGATAACCATTTATCTTACGCATCTTCTGTTCCCCCAAGGACAAGAGAAATAGTGACAGACTAGCCCGTTTTCTCAGATGGCAACGGCAGAGACAGAATAGATACTCGACGTAATTTATGGGAGGTGAACAGAAGAAGCTCCATTCCAGGATGGTGATTTGTGGATGTACACAGTCAACCCTTTCCTCAGGTGTATGAACACGTGGTTCTCCCATTTTCATTCGGAAAAACATTGAGGCCAAGGCAAGTTCAGTCCCCAATAGGGCCAGTGAATCCTGAACTTGGATTTGCCAGAGAGGCTGGATGGAAATGCCCCTGGAGCGAAGACACCTAGAATTCACTGGGTGTGATGCTGGGTCAACCTCTTGGTCCTTTTCTCTTTAGCAGGCCGAATATTTGGAGAAGAAGCTAAATCGGCTCTGGGGAGGGCATCAAGTGTAGCTCTGGGGAGGTCTTTGAGCGTGGCTCTGGGGACAGCGTTGAGTGTAGCTCTGGAGAGGGCGTTGAGCATGGCTCTGGGGAGGGCGTTGAGCATGGCTCTGGGGAGGGCGTTGAGCATGGCTCTGGGGAGGGCATTGAGCATGGCTCTGGGGAGGGTGTTGAGCATTTCAGAAGCCCCTGAGCCTCTCTGGGAAGAACAAGGAGCTCTGTAAGGCTTGAGTTGTGCTGCTCTCACAGGTGGGTCGGCTTCCAGCCCTTGAGTCATAGGTTCTAATCTCTCCTGGGCCTCAGTGCTCGACTCCACAAGAAGACACTGCCTCCTTTTCCTGCAGCTGAAAGGTGACATGACTGCACTGGCTCTTATCTTTAGGGGTAGCCTTGTCTGTCACACTGAAGTGCCCCTCCTTACGACCCTGTTGTCCAGTCAAAGCTTCTGCTAACCAGCTTTGACAAGTTCTCAGGGTAGAAATCGAGACACAGACCTGTCAAGGCAGGGCCAGTGTCTCTGATTCAACACACCCAGCCCCAGCAAGTTCATTCTCCAAGCTCTATGTCTCCAGCAGGGTCCTGTGCACTCAGGTCTCCTCTGCTCACATAGCCTATGCAAGTACAGTGCTCACCAGAAAGAAGTAGGTTACTAGGACTGGTGTCTTAGTCCAGCAGGTAAAGCCACCACCCATGGTGTCACCGTGAATGTCAATTCAGCTGCTAGCTGCTCAGCTCCCAATCCAATGGGAAAATAGTAAGGATAGCCCTAGTTTTTGGGTGCCTGCCACCCATGTGTAGGAGACCTGGGTGGGGCTCCCGGTTCCTGGCTTCAGTCTAGCTCAGCCCCTGCTATCAAGGCTATTTGAGGTGTGAATCGGCAGATGAAAGATTTCTTTCTCTCTCTTCCTCTTTCTCTCTTCCCCTCTCTCTCTCTCCCTATCTTTCTATAACTTTGCCTCTCAAATAAAATAGATCTTTAAAAGAAAAGGAAGAATTGGATTAGAGCAATTATAAATATTCATGCATAAACATGGATTCAGGACTCTGAAAAAAAACCTAAATGAAGCTATTTTTCATTACCTCCTGCTTTGATGGGACAGGGAGAAGCAACAACAAATCAACATGTTGCTGAAGGTCACGGTCCTCGCCCTGCACAAACCTCGGGGCTGCCCCTCACATTGTCTAGGACACAACATGGCTCAGTCTGTTCAGCCATAAGAGCCAATGTCGCTAATGAGCCTGGAAAAGATGAAAAGAACTAGTGAGGAAGGTCACATTTGGGGAGATGCATCCATCCAAGGTGTTTTTAGTGGCATGAGGAAGCTCACAGGCTGTGACAAACAGGGTGACCTGAGGCACTTTCCCCTTTCCAAGCATACAAGACTCATCTTTAATTGAGTTGAATGGCCCATGTCCTAAAGGACTTCAGAAAATACCTTACCACAAACCATGTGATTGGCTCTGTGTGGAAACTCCCTGTAAGTTGTGTCCTAGGGGCATCCCCACAGCACTGGGAGCACCTTAATGAGGAATGCACCCTCCAGCAGTGGTTTTAAAAGTCCTTTACGTTTGTAACTCGGGATTTAATAATCAACATAAAAGATATTTTATCTATCCATTGATCAATTGGTCAGTCAATAGTTAAATAATGTCAGTGGAATAAATGTGTTCAAGACACATGGTTGTCTAGAGAGATCAAAGAGGTATGCCTAGAATTTGACAAGCTTCAATAATTCAGCCTGACCATTAAAGTGGTCCCTGCAGATCACCCCAAGCTTCCTCCGGCCCTGGTCTGGCAGACACTTGACCCTTGGCCCTGTGCCCTGGAGAGCCAAGCGTATCAAGGATACCTCAGGCACAAGGACAGAGCGCAGTAATGCTGGTGTCTCCCATATGCCCAGTGACTCATCACTACACATCACTCCAAGGAGGTCTCCTTCCCAGGGGCAGGTCTGGGAGACTGACTCACCAACCCTATCTACTTGGCTACAGAAATGCTTCATCCTAGCTGCCCAGGGTCAGCAGGAGGCACAAAGTAGGATTGTGAGTGCTGTGTCATGGTGATAGCCATCTTAACGGTATAGCTGTCCATTCTGCAGCACAGGGTCCTTGGGCAGCTGCCCTACGCCGAGTGTTTGGTCATTGGAAATCAGAAAAGGGCGCTGTATCTATCAGAGCAGCTGTGTGTAACCAAGTAAGTCAAACAGGGAATGAGATGGTTAGAGGGCCAATGTGATGGAAGGACCAGTGGGATGGCTAGGAAGACAGTTCACAGGTAGTGTCCACTCATCTTTGTACACTTTGTTGCCTCTTAAGGCGATGAATCTGTTCTCTAAGATTGAGTCTAAAAACATGTTGAATCAGACTCAGCCAGCGAAGGATCATTCATGACTTCTTGAAATGCATATTTTACCAACAGATTTTTAAATAAGCTGCCCGACGTTTAGAAGCAAGCTCATAACCTTCCACAGAACACCAATGAGAAAAAATAAAAATGAAGGTTAAATAAAAAACCTCATTACAGAGAGAATTTTTGGAAAACTAACACCCAAATCTTTCTCTAATTTGACAAAAGCCTCAAGTAATGTGGATTTCAGAGTAGGGGATTAGGAGATCACTTTTCCCCTTCTGTCTAGATTTTCCCTGGGGGAAATCTCAAAGACAAAAACCACAAATCACTACTTTGAGATACGGGGTTTGTTTTGGGGGGGGGGTTGTTTTGTTTTGTTTTGTTCTGGTTTTCTCTTTAAGAAACTTCCCAACACTGTAAAACGGAAATAAAATGGACCTCTTTATTCCCAAAGAACCAAGAATCAGGGTGGGGAAAATTAAAAGGTGAAATATAGGCTGCTTAAGAAATCCACACATTCAAATGTCTCCCTCCTGCCCTGGGAACTTCAAGTTGTTTTGGGATGAATGAAAGGTGACCCTACTTCAAATGACTTTTCTTCCTGGGCTAAAAACACAGCCAGTTTCTGGAGGAGCCCAGATAAGTCCTTGGCACCACCTCCCAGTTCGGGTGTCCAAGAGCCAGGATTCTTAGAGTCTGCCCTTGGCCTTGCTGCTCACCCAGGGCGCTCAAGGCACCTACTCCATTGTCCCAGCAAAGATCCTCTCATCCCAACTGCCACGTTCCTATGAACAGGGACAGAATCTTAATGACCTTCGCAGCCACTGAGCCTAGCCAAGGCTCAGGGACACAGAACATGGGAGCAGACTGAACACTAATGCCAGACATTGCCCCTCTACAAAAAGCCCCAAGGACTTTCTGAGGGTCTCGCTATTTCTCTTCCAAGTTGCTACCAGGAAGGTGTTCAGGCTGTCCTCCACAGAGAAGGGGTCCCACCTGCCTGGCACTCCACTCCTATGATGGCTGTGCCATTTCAGCGTGCTGCCTTTATTCACAGAGGTAATCACAAGTGGAGCTCTTAGGATGTGCAACACTCCAGCTTCCCTCAGTAGTGGCTGGAGTACTGTGGTTTTGTCACAGGCTTGAGGAACAGATGGTCTGTGTTGCAATCCCAGTACCAACTCATGCCCGCTCCATGACCGTGGGCTGGCATCTTCCTGCCCACAAGTGCTTTTTCGGTAAAAGACATCAGTGTCTGTCTCGCAAGGTCATGGGAAGAACTAGACGAGATGATCTATGTGGGGTGTTCAGGGTATTGTCTGGCCCGCAGGGAGACTGCAATTGGCACGAATCTCCCCATACAACCTGGGACCCGCTGCAGTACTGCAAAGAATGAAATCTCAGTGGCTTCAAAGAGCCAGGTAGTATTTGTCACTCCTGCTAGTTTCACACAGATCAGCACTTAGGAAATCAGGATAAAGAAGCAACCACCCAGAGGCCATGTCACACAAAGAAAGTGACAGCCATCCTGGCTCTTAAACACACCACCAGCAGTCGCACCTGCAACTTTGGCTTGCACAGTCAGCTTTCTGTATCCCTGATTTCAACATTTGCAGATCCACATAATTGGAAATCAAAATTATTTGGGAAGAAATAAGCTGCACCTGTACTGAGTACATACAGACTTCTTTCTTGCCGTCATTCCCTACACAGGGCTGTGTAATACCTGTTCACATGGCGTACGCGTTGTCTTAAGTGTTGCACATCATCTAGGGATGACTTCAGGTCTGTAGGAGGATGTGTGGAGGTGATTCTAAGTGCTGCGTGAGTGCATATAGAGGACTCAGGCACCCGAAGAAGTGGGACTCCTTAGGAGCTCTGAAACCAATCCCTTTTGGGTACCAAGGGCCAGCTGCCTCTGACTGGCCAAGGTTGCCACACCACCAGTGAGGGCAGGAAGAGAGATCCTACTGTGTGTGTGTGTGCCTGGGAGGAGCAGGACTCTGTGGTGAATGAGGGTTTAGCTGGTGCTGTGTTGATAGCGGCTGTTAAGTACTTTACCCCCTGGAGTTTCAGAGATATAAAAACAAAACACAGGGATGTGAAACCGGTATGTCTTCCAGACGTTTGTCGGATGTCGGCTTCCCATTCTCTGTGCTGGCCTAGCACAGACCAGGCGGAACATGCCTTCAGAGCCCACAACAGGCCTTCCTTCCAACAGCGCTGTCCACAGCCTGAGTGGGCTGAGTGCACCGTCTCAGTTCAGTTGCATGACCAACGGAGAGAAGTTTCCAGAGACAAAATGGAAGCTAACTTCTCCATTTTTATTCCAAAGCTTGAAAAAAAATGACGTAGTCCTTAAGAAATATAAACCAAGATCCTCCCCCTGTCAACAAGTTTAATAGAAGAGTCCCACTTTCCCATCTTTTCTGAGGGCGAGAGGTGTCGGAAGCGGCAAAGAGCCCTCACCTGGTTCTGAATGGTTTCCTAAATGCTTTGCAGCGATTTACGCAGCAAATAACTGAAGCACACAAGGAAACTGGTCAGTTCTCGTTTGATCTTTCCTGTGGAGAAGACAGAAAAGCAAGGCTGCTCGGCAAACTTCAGAGGCCACTAAACTGCTTTCTATTGATTTTATACTAAGATGCTTTATCACGCTCGTTGCTTAAAGAGGAAATGCAATCTGTGTCAGGGTCTAAATAGACTTTCCTAGAAAAATCAGGCCCCACACTCCTACATGAGCGGATGTGGGGGATGTTTATCAGTTTTGGCAAATCAACTTTGGAGAAATCTTTTTATTTAAAAAAAAAAAATCTTTTCTGCTGTAACATCCCAGACCTTTGAAAGCTTTGTAACTGGAGTCTTACATTCCTGAGGTTAAACTTTCCTGGATCTGGAATTCACCTTGAAAAAGTGCTTTGTTCGAGCCCCTTGCTGTGTACTCCGGAGAATGTGGCTGGAAGATGTGAGAATCTTGTAATTGAGTGAGCTGGGGCCTGAATCCAGGCTCAGAGCCAGCCCAAGTCACAAGCATAGACTCTCAGCTCTTGTTCTGCAAGCCCAGTATGTGCAGGTGTAGCCACATGTCACCAAAGGAAAGAGTATGACAGGGGCCAGAGCAGATCAAACCATCCCCACAAGGCCAGCCTCCCAGTGGGTACCAGCTCATCCCCCGGCCTCTCCGCTTCCAACCCAGCTTCCTGATAACACACCTGGGAAAGCAGCAGAAAGCCACCCAGGTGCCTGGGCCCCTGCACCCACACGAGAGACACAAAGGAAACTCCTGGATCCTGGTTTTAATCTAGTCCAATTCTGGCTTTTGTGACTCTTTGGGGAGTAAACAATTAGATTGAAGAGTACCCTGTCTTTCAAATAAATACATAAATCTTTATAAAGAGTATGGTAATGTGATTTTTCCCCCGTTAACACTCAAGGCAAGCTACTTTTGCTTATTTCCTAACTGTATTTGGGATATCATTTCTCTCAAGAAATTTGATCAATAGAAATCCTCTCCTACAAAACCGTTTGATAAAATGGTTCTATCCTGAGTTCTAGTCTCAGCTTTGTTTAGCCAGTTCCGTGTCCATGACAAGTCACATCTCTCTTGGCCTGAGTTCGGTGTCTGGTCGAGCAGGTCATCCTTAAGATCCTTGGGACCGGAAATAGCTTTTGAATTGACTACAGGGTTCAAAACAAGTTCCACAATATGCTTTTAATTTTGAGGTTTAAGAAAGTTTTTTTCAGTAATTCAAGTTTACTTAAAAAAAAAATGAAACTGTACAGGAGACTGCAGGGAACAGACCCAAAACTAGTTCAATTCAGATGTAATTTAATAGGACCCTTTCAGAGCTGTTCATGACCCCCCACCTGCCACCTTCACTTTGGGGTCTGTCATCTCCACACACGTCATCAGCATTTCCCCACGTGTTGAGGTCCCTCAATGATGTGCAAGCTGTCTCCCGTATATCGTGCACACCATTGGATATCTCCGTGGAGCAACACAGCGTGCCGCCTTCTGCGACCCGCTTTGATCTCGGCGCTCTGTTCTGCAGCCCATCTGTGCTGGCTGAACTTCATTCATTCTCACGGTTGTAGATCACTTTATTGGATGAATGTACAAGTTTCCTTAAATTCTCTTCTTCTTTTTCACAATGAAAACGAGCTGTGCCGAACATCTTTTGTGTGTACAGTAGGTGAGTGGGAATCCCTAGGGCATGGCGTAGGCATGGGATAGGCATGGGATGGACGGGTGTGACCATTGTATTAGCTCCTTTTATTTTGTGCTATGGGTGTGATTGACCTCTCCATTGAAGGCTCATTTCTTTGAATAATTTTATAATTGTATCTGTCACCGACTTGCATGTGCACGTTAGTATTTCTCTTGCTAACATCAGTGCCTGCTCGTCGATGGAAAGGCAGTTAATTTTTGCATACTGCCTTCTACAAGTATGCATGCTGATCTCACTTATTAACTCTCATAATTTTTTAGAGAGCCTTTAAAGTTTTCTGTGTAGATAATCATATCATCATGCCTATTTGGAGTCTGTCTTTCTAGTCCTGTGCCTGATGATACTGGCTTCTTGTCCACCATCATTCGCAGAACCCAGAATGATCATCTTTGCACAAAGCCCAGTTAAAAATAAGCCACCCAACAGCCCCTTGCAGCTGGGATGGGGGAGATGCATGAAAAATAGTCCTGGTCCCTAGAGGCGAAGGTTTTTCCCAAAGAAAAGAGAAGGCTGCGTGAAAATACTTCTGGGGTTTCCCCTGTTCACACCTTCAGCTCACATACAGGTAAGAAACAGTCAGCATCACTTCCTGTTCGTGTTTCACCCAGTCCGTGCAGACCAGGCCCCCAAAATCCTGGACAGATAAATTGTTGTTGAAATTTTTGCAGGACAATAGATTATGCTCTCCCCACCACCACCCCTCCATAAACCATGACTCTCCAAGGAGTGTACCTGTTTTGGCTTGAATGTGTCCCCAAGGCTGATGTGGTGCCAACTTGGTCCCTGCCATGGTTTTGGTGTGATTTGAGTATGACTCATCCCCCTGGCTCTCCACCAAGGATTCATGTGCTGGGTGTTTGTCCTCAGCGTCAGTGTTGAGATGGTGGAATCTTTGAGAGGCAGAGATTATTGGGCAAGAACAGGTAATGGGGATCCCAGCCTGGGGATTCCATAGGTCTCACAGAGTGGATTGGTTCCCAGGAGAGAGAGCTTGGCACTGTCCCTGAATCCATCTTGCTCCTGTCTCACCATGTGTCCTCCCCCTCTTACACGTGCTACCCTTGCAACGCTGTCCACCATGGTGTGATGTAGCACCAGAGCTGAGCAGACAATGTCTTGTGTTCTTGAATCTCCAGACCTATGAGCTCAGCAAACCCCTTTTCTTCATAAGGAACCCAGCCTAAGGTGCTGTGTTATAGTCACCGTCTCCAGGGCAACAGTGAGGACAGGAGAACCCCTTGGGACACAAATGAGTCATGAAGGCCATGAGTCATTCCATGAGTTCTCAGACTGCTGAGGAAGTGGCTTTGTTCTGTCATCCTTGCTCAGCTTCCCCACGAGATGCCCTCTGCTAAGCTGTGATGCAGCCAGAAGGCCCACATGGAGGGCTAGTGCCTTAAAATTGGACTTCCCAGCCTCTGCAATCATGAGCTAAATAAACCTCCATTCTTAAGTAACGGGGATTTCAGTATTCACTTACAGCAACAAAAAAATGAATTAAGATAAGAGTTTTGGGCAATGGCTTCCGTTCTGACTTCCCACCTGGGACAAGTCAGAGGTTTGACTCCCATCTCCAGTAGAAACTAAATGTCTTGGGTACCACATTTCCCTCATCCTCAATATCCCTGGCTTCAGCTCCTCTCACCACACTGGCTTTCCTTTGTAGTCCTTACAAACTACAAGCTCAGGCCCGACGCTGTAGCCTAGTGGATAAAGTCCTGACCTTGAACGTGCCAGTTTCCCAGATAAGCGCCAGTTCTAATCCTGGCAGCCCCGCTTCCCATCCAGCTCCCTGCTTGTGGCCTGGGAAAGCAGTCGAGGACAGCCCAAAGCTTTGGGACCCTGCACCCATGTGGGAGACTGGGAAGAAGTTCCTGGCTCCTGGCTTCGGATCGGTGCAGCACCGGCCGTTTCGGTCACTTGGGGAGTGAATCATTGGATGGAGGATCTTCCTTTCTGCCTCTCCTCCTCTCTGTGTATCTGACTTTGCAATAAAAATAAAACAAATCCTTTTTTTAAAAATTTTTTAAAAAGAAACTACAAGCTCAACAAAGCATCTGAGAGGATGCTGGGGGTATTTTATCCAACATTTCCAGAAGTTTCGTAGTAGAGGAGTTTTCAAACCAGAAGCAGGAGTCCTCTCTGCTGTTGATTCGGTTCAAGATTCAGGTTACAGACGTCCTAAGTGTGCCTCTGTGTCGGGGAGCACATCCCTGCTGGAGAGGGAGCCGTTCTCGCCCAGCTGATGCTTCCTGGGCCCGGGGACCACACAAGATTTGCAGCCCAGAGGTGTAAGAAGCAAATCAATTCTCTACTTTTGTTCAATGCATATTTAAGAGATGCAACAAACAAGGAAATAAATGACAGGATGGAGATTGCAGGGAAGGATGAACAGCCAGAGGACAACGAAACAGAGCGCAAGAATTTGCAACCTTTATCAACGATTGTCCTTTCCCTGGTGCCAGCTAGCAAGGCTCAGCTGCGGTCCAAAAATGGTTCTTTAAAACATTTTATTTATGTATTTCTTTGAAAGACAGAATGAGAGGATAGGAACGGGGAAAGGAAAGGAAGGAAAGATCTTCCATTTACTAGCTCATTCCCCTACATGTCCACAAGAGTCAGGGCTGGGCCGGGCCAAAGCCAGGAGCCAAAAACTTCAAGCCGGTTTCCTAGCTGGGTAATGGGAACCCTAGTGCCTGGGCCTAGGCCTCTGTTGATGGAACTGGTCAGATCTATGCACGCTCTCCACACCGTTGTTGTTTTCTTTTTCTCCCCAAAAAGTGAGATGGAGGTGAAGAGAACACAGACTGGCAAGTATCTTCCCCTAAAAAATAAAATCCGGGTTTTCTCAGTTTACCTGAGATTAGAGACCCCTGAAACAGGAAGTTAGAGACCCCTGAAACAGGAAGCCAAAGCCCCTGAAACAGGAAGTTAGACACCCCTGGAACAGGAAGTTAGAGACCCTGAAACAGGAAGAGCTAGTTGTACAGTGGCTGACTCTGGTGCCTGGGAAGGAAGCTTGGAATCCTAACCTCTTCCCTGTCTCCCCAGCTGCATCAGCAGGATCCCGGATCAGAAGTAGATCAGCCAAGACTCAAAGTGGCATGCGGCTATGGGATGTGTTGACTCAACCTGCAGTTCCTGCAGTCCAAAAGTTCTAAGTGGAAAATTCCAGATAGAAACAAGTTGTGTATGTGCGCCATTCTGAGTAGCATCTCTCAGCTCATGCTGTGCTACTCCTGCCCACAGGGAATGTGAATCGCCCCTTTGTCCGGCATGTCCACTGTGCTTGCTGCCTCCCTTTACTCACTCAGTGGCCTTCCATGTCCTCAAACCCACAGTCATGATCTCACAGTGCTTGTGTTCAGGCAACCTGCATCTCACGAAATAATGGCCTCAGCAGGCATCAGTGGTGATGGTGGCACTTCAGGTACACCAAAGAGAAGCCATAAACCTGTTTCCTTTGAAGACAAAGATCTAAGTGAGTCGGGGGCTGGTCTGTGCAGGAAAGAATACAGCATCTGTAAGTTCAAAACCGTTGGCAGGCATCCATTGCAGGGCTTGGAACCTGTCCCTGACAGATAAACAGAGACCACCACACTGCAACAGACAACAGACATTAACAGACATTCACCAGAGACCATCATGACCTCTGACCTTCAGCCTGTTGGTTCAGAAGCAAGCCTGGGTGTCAAGGTGTCAGGTGGCAGGTCAGCAAATGTGAAGGCTCCAGATTGGGGACCCGTGGCTTCTGGGACCCTGGGCCACGCTCTGAGCTTTCTTCCCAAGTACTAGAATCAGCTGTACTACAACTTGCTCTTTCTTCTTCAGAAAGTTTCTTATATACGCTGGGAAAACTTTTGAATTTTATTTTTTAGGAAATGCAGTTGGCAGCTACTTGCACCAGCCTAAGTTCTCTTCATCTCCTCTCACTCTAAAGAAGAAGAAAAAATACAGAACAAAGGAGCCAAGAGCACGCACAGTGCTGATATACCAACCGACGGGGGCCCAATAATGACAGCACCCCGGGTTATGATGTAATTTCCGGTAAATTCTCCAGTAGAGGCTGTGTGACGGGGGTGATGGATGCAGAAATGGTGGTCGCTTCCCTTGGAACCGCCGCTCCTCACTCGACCTCCTCAGTGATGCCAGCTGCAAACACCACCCTCTCCTCCCCACCCACAGCACTCTCTTCCACCTTCTAAAGCACCCAGCCCCCACCATCCTGCTCTGGGCCTAGTTCTGTGCTCCCCATAGTGACAATATTGCTTCAGCCAGCAGTTATGCTGGGTGGCAGGTTTAGACGTAAATCTGAATATACAAGTACACTAAATAGTTGGTGACTAGACAAATGCAAGGCCCTTTTGGGCCTCAATTCCTCAGCCTCCTACCCTTAACCATTAAGGTCAACTTTAGATCCAGCAGCCCAGGCCTTCAAGCCACATGTGCACAAGCACTCAGAAATCTCCCCGCAGGGGAACCAAGGATAACCGAGGTCCTCGGAACCCTGCACCCATGTGGGAGACCTGGGTGAAGCTGGCCATCAGGGGAGTGAACCAACAAATAGATCTCTCTCTCTCTCTCTCACTCTGAATAAATGCAATGAGTCTTTGAGATAAATCAGTAAATGCATAAACAAATAAATAAGACCTTCCTGCACTTCTAAATTGAGGGTGTAAGCTGTGTTTCCAGAGACAAGTACACCCCCTCTGCAGTCCCCACCACCTGCTTCCCCTGGGAACCTTGGCACTACTACCAGAGGACTTGGGCTTCTCTGTTCAGACTGCTTGGCTAGGCACTGCTGTTGAGTCAGGGTGCTGAGCTCTGAGCAGTCTGTGGGTGCAAAAGCACTGCATGAATGTCAGCTGCCTGGTGGGTGACGAACAGCAAAGTCCATCCCAGCCGTGGTGCAGTATTCACCACTCCAAGTGCTCACTCCTTTCTAGGACAAGGCCTCTGGTGTGTTCACAGTGGCCTGGATGGGTGTGTGTGGGGGGAGATACCAGGGCAAGGGTCATGGCAGCTGTCTGACTTTTCAGCCATCCAGCCCAAGCCTCAGGTCACAGCTGGCCATGGGCAGGCTTAGCCACAGTGTGGGGATTATTCAGGCCAATTGTCCCAGGTGTGAGCCACGGGGTTTAGGAAAGGAGTTCATGGCTGCTGGGAGCCCCTGTTCTTGCCTGTCTTTGCTCTGAAGGGTGGAAATTGGTCCTGAGACTGCTGTTTGTGGCAGTCAGAGAACATTAGTCTCTTGTGTTTGCTCGCTTGCTCTCTCTCTCTCTCTCTCTCTTCCCTCTTCTTTTATTTGTGTTTTCCTGCTTTCCTTCCCTGCTCTTACCTTCCTGCACGACTCCTTGCTTCACCCCTTCCTTTTCCTTTTCTCTTCTTTTTTTATGCTACTTATATGTCTAGGTGCCCTTGACCAAGATGTCTAGGAGTTGGTTCTAAGCTGAGTCCTTGAGTGATACCACAGCACCCCTAAAGTGCAATGGGCTCTCAAGAATGGAGGGTCTGCAAGGTGAAAGGCTGCACACTCGGCCAGGTGGCCAGCTGGTTTCTCAGAGGAAGAGCCTTTGTCCCGGTACATTCCATGAGCCTCTCTCTCCAGGAAAATGATCCTGGGCTGCTGATTTCTGCCCTGCAAAGCCCAGTTGGGCCCAAGTGCAGGTAGGCGGGAGGGCTGTGGGCTGCCTGCAGCACAGAGGGCACCTGCTGGACCCAAACAGCAGCCCACAGCACAGATTTCCAAGGGCAAGGTGTGTCACCTGAACTTGAGGGTTGCCAGGGAAACCACACCCTGCAGGTCTGTGTGGAAGCTGTTAGTGGTGTGTTAGTGAGGACTGGAGAGGCCAGGGATATAGCTGAAGCCAGCCTTGGGGAGGCCCCCATGCAAGCCCAGGCTTGGGTTGTGGAAGGGTAGCAGGTGGGTCCAGGGAGTAGCTGGGAACAGAGGACAACAGTAAGAAACAAGTACTAAGAGGGAGGCTTCTTGTTCACAGGCTGTTTACCATGTGCCAGGCAATGCTGGCTCTGTTGAAAACGTATTATCTAACTTTATCTAACTTAAAGCTCGGGAGGTGCCAGCAGCTCCCACAACGGCTCTGGAGGCAGTGAGCACCAGAAGCAGTCGGGGTGGTGAGACAGCGGTGGGAGGGGCCCTGCCTGTGCCCTCAGACCACAGACTGATCCCATGTGAGAGAGAGGTGACCCCTGGAAGTAGAGATGTTTACATGCAGCTCTCCTGGATCTCACAGCTTGACATTGAATTCAAACTTCTCTTCAACCGTGTGCAAGTCATATTCAGAATTCAGAGAACCTGGGCCAGTCCTGTGATCAGTGTGTGACCTTGGCCTTAGAACTCTTTCAAGGAGCAAGACACAACATCTGCCGGAGGCGCAGGCCCCCAAGGTTACTAATGGGACCTCTTGGTTCATCTGGAGCATGTCATGATCTGACACTCCCCACCCTCTGCCTTTGGGCCCAGGGCACACCAAAGCCTCAACCTGACCCCATGGCCCTTCCGGTCCAGCTGTCCTCCACAATGCTCCCCCTGGCAATCAGGCAGCCACATCAGGCCTGAGCAAACCTTAGACTTGACCCAGCAGAGTGCTGGAAAATGAGCGATGTCTGAGCCTCACCTCTTGGAAAGTCTCCGCTCATTGGTCTGGAGCAGATCCCAGGCTCTGTGATCCTTCAACACAACCAAGAGGTGACAACCTCTCAACCAGCCCCCTGCATGAATACCAAACTCCAGCTTCTGAACATCAGAGACTGTGCAAGAGTACACAAGCGACGACCTTGGAGCCAGACGTAGGCGAGTCCCTAAGTGGGAAGCCCAAGGAGGTCGACTCGCCCCATTGAGCCGCGGCATCCTCACCTCTGTAGGGATGGCTTCTAAAAAACGCCAGGCTCCCACTAGCACAGCTTCCAGCTATAATCATGTGAATCTAGGAGGCACAAGCAGGGAGCCTGGCAGAGTGGGAGCTGCATGGAATGCCCTTACCCTCAGACACCGGCACCTGATGCCCAACCGCTGCTCAGTCCAGACAGCCTGAAGGCCCACACAGAGAGGATTATAGACGCCCCTTGGTGGCAAGAGCCGTTCTTTCCTGAACAGCAATGCACAGTCTCACTTCTCATTCATCTCTGCCTCCAGCCAGATCCAGAAGATTCTGGCAACATCAGCTGACTTCTGGACGTGTCCCCTCAGACACCTTCAGACAAGTCTCCCTGATACCATGCTCATGCAAGCCCTTACCCTAGACATGCCCCGAAGGAGACAGAGGTGGTTTAGCAGAAAACATTTTAGAAATATGAATCGGGTACCTGAGGTCTCTAGAAGGGCCTGTGAAAGGAGCCCACATTGTCCTGACCAGGTACCACAATGAAACTGAGATCAAAACTGCCTTGTCTTCTCCAAACGCACCCACCTGATAACACCTCCCGACCCACCCTGACCTCTGCTAGGTTAGCAGGTTGTCACTAACACCAATTATTCACCCATTTGCACTGAGTCACAAGGCAGCCAGAAACCACACCAACCAGCCAGAATCCTGCTCCAGTGAAGGGTGGCTGTTGCAGTAATGTGCTCAAGGTACCTTTGTGCCACCTCACAGCATCCCCAAAGCCCAGAAGTCATCACATTGGCGATTCATAGTTGCTGATAAGAGACCTTCCAGGGCTTTCCTTAGCGGAAAGGTGACAGGAAGATGAGCTTTGTAGAGAGGGACCACATTCGCACACTGTAGAACAACAGGACAGGATTGCAATTGTTCCGTTTTTATTCAACACTTTTCTAAGAAATTACACTTTCCCATTAGACATTCATGTGTAGGCAAAGATCTAATGTACTTAGAGTCTGGTACTGTCTTTGGTTTCAGACATTCCCTAAGGGTCTTGGAAGGTACTCCTTAGAGGAAGGGGGTGCAACTTCACTCTCTCACGCAGTCTGGTGGCCAAAGCGCAGCTCATCCTCCTGGATTCTACTTGACAGCCAGCTCCAAGTGCATCAGAGACTGCCTCTCTCCAGAGAAACTCAGTGTGCTGATTGACTAGTCAATCAACCAACACAGGCACTTTTTTTAAAATAAATAAACATATTTTCATTATTATTATATTTTTGACAATCTTTACATAGTTAATTAGGGTAAAAAGGTTCAAGGGCTAGAGGAAAGTGGGTAAGACTATTATTTCCATATTGTTTCCTTCATGTATCTGTGGTAAAGGGGGTTATTGAGGGAGAAGCCCCACCCAGTTTCCCACCCACCCCAAGTCCCAGATGTGGGGCATGCTCTGAGATACTTGCTTAAGTGGTTTTGATAGTTCACCAGTTATGAATCGCTGCCAATCTCACCACTCCAAGCACGATGAGGTCTTTGAAGAATCCACTGATTGACATAGTCCATCATAGAATCTTCATTTGTCAAGTATTTCGCTGCCAACATATAGCTGAGGTGGTTGGTTGACTTGTTCTTTCTTCTGTCTTTTATTGGCTAGGGTTCTGAGTCCGCCATTTTGATTGGGGAGATCCCCAAAGAAACTTTGAGTTATTCCCAGTCCAGATTCTTGTATGTTCTAGCAAGCACAGGGCCCGGCACAGTCCATCACCACGATCAGCTGGTGGTTGCAATTGCTGGGTTGGTTCTGTTTTCAGTCCCGACTTCCACTGGAACCAATGGGTGTTGCAGTCCAGCCTGGCTCTGCCCAGCACATGCTCGGCCCTCACATAAACCAGTGGGAGCTGCAGCCTAGTCAGAGCGACCCACAATAACCCCCACCAGGCCCGTCCCCTACCCTGGTTTGCCAGTATGTGCAGCAGACTAGTCCAGTCTGTCCCACATCCTATTTGGCTCTCATACATGTCAATGGGTATTGAAGCTTAGTTCCATCTAACCAGCTCAACTATCCAGCCCTCACGGATGTTGTTGAGTGCCTCTCTGTCTAGCCACCCCAGCCCCCATCCTAGTTTTTATGCCCTCCCATGGGAGTAGTAACCCAAGAGGGAGGAGCCCACTATTTCCCTCCCAGGTCTCTCTCAGTCCCGGTTTATGCACTCTTTGGGTGGTTCTGTGGTTTGACTTGACAGAATTAGCCCCCAGTGCCAGCTTCTGTCGGCTGATGCTGCGGGTAAGCCCAAACAACCCTAACCCACTCTAATTTATGCTTGCACCAGTAGGAACAAATCAGCCCAACCTGGCTTTTCCCTAATCTAGTCCACGTAAGACGCACAGGTGTTGTAGCCCTGCTTAGTCTGGTCTGCCCCCATCTGAGCCCACACTCTCCAGTGGGAGTAGCTGTCTGGTGAAGGGACTAGCCCCTTAATCCCCCTGCCGGCTCTGCCCCCTACCTTCCTGGTTCTCACGCATGCTGGTTGGGTGCTGCAGTCACATCTGGTACAGCCAACCTCACCCTGGCATTCCATACTGTGCACTGGTTTTTGTCGCGACCAAACCTGGCTCGACCCACACTCTGTTCTAGTGTTCTGATTTGCCAGTGGATGACATGAACTGATTCAGCCTGGTCTGCTCCTGACCCATGCCAAATGGATGACTGTGGGAAACTTTCCATGGCCTGTTCTGTATCATGGCTGTTCCCTATCATGCTTCTTGTGCTTACCTGCAGGGACTGTGTCCTGCCAGAGGAGTTGCCCAGACTCCTCCATCAGAACCCCTCCCAGTGCCAGATATTGCGCATACCAGTGGGTCCATGAGCCAGCCCTACTCAGTTCACCTCCTGTCCCAGCAGGAACAGTGGCTTTTCTTGGCTGGCTTTCACCCCATTTTGGTTCATGCTGTTGAATGTTTCAGCCCAGCCACGACTCGTCCATACCCACATACGGCTCACATATGGCTCAGTAGGGGTTGAGATCTAGCCTAGTTCGTCCCACATCTACCCTGGTCCTCCAGGACACCAGACGGCCAACACAGGCACTTGCACAGAGTACTAAAAATTTATTTTGTTCAATTGAAAAGTAGCGTTATGGGGAAAGGGCGGTCTTCCATCAACAGTTTCATTCCCCCAAACAAATACAATAGCCAGGACTAGACCTAGCCTAAAGCCAGAGCCTAAATCTCCATCAGGATCTCCCACATGGGTGGCAGGGGCCCAAGCACTCAAGGCATCTTCTGCCGCTTTCCCAGGTTCATTAGCAAGGACTGGTACGGGAAGTGGAGCAGCAGGGAGTCAAATATGGGCTGCTGGAATTACAGCAAGCAGCTTCACCTCCTGCACCACAACCCTGGCCCTTGTGGCTAGTACTGATGTGAGCAGTGAGTATGCAGAAACTGGGAATGTTGCCTCTCCAGGTGACTTCTGAACAGCACATGTGCCAAAGCAATGAAATCGGAGAGGAATTCTGCCAGGAAGCTTCCCAGCACCCCATGCAGTGGGCGTTTCACGGAAAGCCCAAAACCCATGAAGTTAGACTCTACACAGCAGACATTGACAGATGCTACAAATGAGGGCTTCTTTGGTAGCGGAGAGCAGCTGGTAGACATGCGTAGCACGTTGCTAACTCATGCAACACTGAAATTCCATTTTCCCATTGTGGCTCCTAGAAAGGTGGAGCTGGATCAACCTGGCCTCGAGTCAATCAGCCAAGGGTGGGTTTTTCTTTTCTCTCTTTTCACACTTAGCCATACAAGATCCAAGAGGTTTTCTCTAGGATATTTTTATCCATTTACGTTCTGTGTGATGCAAAATGATAGCTGTCCACTGTTGATGTGTGTCAGCATTTCTGTTGCCCAGAGAACACCATCACCTGACCCCCCACTCACACACATTGGAGTCCCCTCCTGACCAGACACTCTGAGTCTTCACCTCTAAGAAGAGTAAACTAAGTTGAGCTGCAGTGGCTTACGGGGTTCAAAGAGTTCTGATTCCTGAGTTTACCAACAGGTAGCACTTAGGTTTGAACATTTTCCCTGAAGACCCTTCCACAACTGCTCTGGCTTGCCTCACAGAACAGTTTGGTAGCAAATCCAGAAGGTGTAAATGGCAGACCATTTGGAAGCTGCAAGAATTCACTCCGTGCCCAAGAGCAGCAGGTGGGAATGGCGGTTTCTTTGGGCAACCTCCGTCTACAAGTAATCCACACACCACAATAAAGCCACAAAAGCAATTGCGCCAGGAGAAACAAACGGAATCTGTCCTAAGCCCAAGAAAAATGGAAAGACTGTGGGCAAACAGCAAAGTCAAAATGTGGGCCGACTGAAGTAAGGCTCTCGCAGGAAAACCAGCAGGGTTTTTAGAGCCTTAGCTTGGCTCTAACACCTGCTGACAACAGCCATATGTATTCATTTAAGAGATGGAGAGACAGGTTTTCCACCTGTAGATGACTCTCCAGATGTCTGCAACAGCTTGAGGAGGGGGCAGAAGCATGAGGAGACTCCAACGCCAGTGAAAGAATCCAATGACTTGAACCATCACTGTCACCGCCCAGGGTGCACATTTGCAGAAACCTGGAGTCAGGTCAGGAACTAAAGCCAGGAACTGAATCCAGGTGCTCTAGTACAAGACACATGTAGCTTCACTGCTAAGCCAAATATCTGCTACCCAACACTTAGGTTGAAATTAAGAAATATGGGGGACAGCTACACTGACCAATGGCCAAACTTCAGTGCATTCATTAAAGGGGAATGATTGCTTAAAAAAAATCTTTTTTGTACATTTCAGCTGTCTACATAGAGATCAGTTAAGAAATAAAATATGTAAAATAACTGTGCCACAGGTCAAAAATTCTGGTGTCCATTGGCATCAGATGTAGGACATTAATGAGTGGAACTGTCCAGATGCCAAGGAAATTGGCACAGACGCAGGTTTTCCATATTGAATATAAAGAAGTTGGTAATGAATGTGTTCAATATAAATATGCATGTAATATCAAAGTGTAAATGTTAAAATGCATAAGAAGACTCTATAGTGTTTTTGAAGAAATGTGGCCTATATTAAGGACCAGTGGGCTGTGTGTCCTTGAGTGGGACAGGAGGAAATATTGCCTCAGTGATAATGGAAGCCGACAAGTCCTAGGACAGGCAAGGGGAGCTTGATATCCACAGCCCTGAAAGTGGCCACGAGGTAGCTGTGGTCTGCAGGCCAGCAGGTCCAGAGGCAGGTAAAAGGCCAGGTGCATTCCAAAGGCTGTGGGGCAGGAAGATGATCTCTCACCGAGGGGAGAGCCAGTCTCTGGGCTCTATTCAGTCCTTCACTGATTGGAGGAAGCCTGCCCACACTGTAAAGAGAAAAGTGCTTTCTGCCACTGAAGTCCAACAGTGTGCATGCTAATCTCAGCCAAAGCACCTTCAGAGAAACACCCGGAATAACACATGACCAGAAAACAGGGCACCCCATGATCCGGTTGAGATGGCATCCATGGCCTCCTCTGGTGTCCTTGGCATCAAAGATACAAAGATGCTTAGTGAATACCATGTGCCACTTGGCCTTGAGAAGGGTTCTGGGATAGAGAAAGCGGCTTTTCCCACTAGGAGAGGCCATGCTAATAGCTGATGGCCAGCAAGGGATGGGGTCCAGCGACAGATCTTCCAAGTATTCAAAGCATCCAGGCACAGGCGCACCAGCTCACACCCTCAAAACCACCTGTTTTCAACCTCTCCCTAGACAAAGAGTTCCATGAAGGGAGGAGGTGAGTCCTTGTGGAATTCCAAATCCCTCAGAGCCTGGAACTCAATACATAGCTAGTCGCTAGTTGGTTTTAAGATAGAAAAAAACAGGAGCACTACCAAGAGTACTTGACCATCATAATCACTGTTTATGCAAGAATCACCAATGCTGGGGCTGAGGAGGACAATAACTTACCCCAGAACCCAGGGCCACTCTTGTACTAACACACAGACACCACAAGAAGTCTCTTCTTATTTCCAAATTCTGTAGCAGGGTCAGCATGGCACTGTGCCAGCCTCCCCTGAAAGCCTGGAGGTGCCTGATGGACCATCCTCCTTCCAAATGCTACACAGAAGGCACAGCTCCTGTCTTTAAATGAGAGATGTCTTGTTCCCAAGTGTGTTCAGTGGTGACTCCACAGTGGGACAAGAGCAACTTTATCATCTTGCTATATTCGATATGACAATGAGCTTCCACCAGCAAGAGCCAGAGCTAATCATGGCTGTAAGTACCAATGATTAGATAAGAGTATACCACTTTCCCCAAGGCAGCTAAACAGTATCCTTCTTGTATTTGCCTATTGTCAAGCATCAGACCCCAAGCTAAGCAAGGAGCAGCATTTGTTAAGAGGTCCTAAGATGAGCCAGGCATTATGACAAATACAAATGCATATTGTTCAAAAATCTGACTCCACTCTTGAACTATGCAACACTGGGCAAGTGACTTTGCCTCTGAAAAAGGGGGAATAGTAATAACACATACAGGATGGGGCTGTGGTAAAGGTTAAACATGGTCAAGGATGTAAGATAGACAGTTTGGGACAAAGGAAGTGACCCTCCCATGCTGCTGCTGATGGTGCTGATGGCAATGGTGATGGTGATGATGATGATGATGGCTATGAGGAGGAGGAAAGAGGCACGGAAAAAGCAGGGAGGTCCTGCTTGGCTCTCTCTGGTTATCGTCTCTGGGTGAGCAGAAGTGAGATGGCTGAACCTCATTTCAGAAATGGCTTGACAAGCCCCAGGATCATTTTAGCTTCCAGATACTATGTTGCTTCCTTCAGCCGGAAGTCTATGAGTCTTCATGCCAGAGTCCTGGCATTAAGGGGAACCCTCACCGCCTGGGCTCTCCTTCGGACCCTCTATACCCACTTTGCAAGGGAGTATCCACAAGTTCCCGTTAGTACCACCAGCCTTGCTGGAAACACTCACAAACCATGCCTCCCAGACAGGGAGCTACTAGCATGTGCTGGTGCTTGATTGGACTAGGAGAAACAATGGTATGGCTAAACCCTTGAGTTTCCTTGAGACTCCCAACAAACTTAGCATGTTCTAGAAATGGAACCCTCTGAAATTTTCCAGTCACTCTACATAATGGCAAAGCCAGTAGGACTCAGAAGGGCCAGAACCAGCATTTGAGAAGAGATGGTAAGGGCACAAGAAGGCGCAGACCAGGAAAAATGATGGAAATAATGGTTGTAAGATTTATGGGACAACACTGATTTGAAAAGTTTTATGGGTTTTGATTATCTTGGGGGTTTTTGTTGTCATTTACATGTTTTGTTTTATTTATTTATTTATTTATTTATTTATGACTAAGAGAAAGCTTCCATCTTCCTAATCCCCAAAATGACCAGGGCTAGGCCAGGCCAAAGTTAGAAGCCAGGAATTCAACCAAGGTCTCCCACATCACATGAGCAGCAGAGATCCAATTACTGGAAGACCATCAATTGTTCCCTCACACATCCACAATAGCAGGAAGCTGCCATTAGAAGCAAAGCCAGGATTCAAACCCAGGTCCTCCAACAGGGGATGCAGCTGGCCCAAGCAGCATCTTAACCATCAAGTCAAATACCAGAACCCAACTGACTAAGGTGAGATGCTTATACCTGAACCAATCAGCTGTGTGGGGAGTGGAGAGTCATGTGACCAGACACACAGAACAGGAAACACTTTCCAGAAACCTTCTCAAAGCTCCATGTGTTGAAACCTTCTCAAAGCCATTAAAATTCCCCTTGTTGAAGGGAAGTGGCACCCCAAAGGGAAAGTCTTTGAAAACCCATCTGCTGGGGAGCTTGATCTGCTGGCCTGTGGGGATGGGTCCATTGAGGGCAGGGAATTACTTATGAGGAAAGTAGTAAACGTCATGAGTTTGTATTGAGCACCCAGGCACACAAGACTGCTATTCCATTTGGCAAATAGATTGAAATCTTCCAGCTGACTAGCAGCTATCCAAGCTACAAACTTCTAAGAGGGTGCAAAGGCCTGGCAGCCCATGAGTCTGAGAGCAAGTCCCAAAGCGGAGGAAAGCAACGTCTGGGTGTGGAGGAAGTTTGTAGGCTCTGATCTTCTAGGTCAGTGGCATCACTTCTAAAGCCATCGGTCCTTGGTAACTCGCTCATCTGGATGCATTTGAGGGATGAGCCTTGCTAAGGTGCAAGATGAATTCTGAAGCCCAAGAGTGTTGACAGTTACTGAGATTGGCGGATTATTGTTGGTTCCTAAACTGATCCCAAAGTCTGCTGCTTCAGTACTGAGTCTTTTCGCTTCAGGTTTTCAGTCTCGGAAACAGGTGCACCTGTTTAGCAAAACAGTCCTCTGCCCTGTCTTGTGGAAGGTGGAACAGTGCTCAAGCAAGCTCCACCCCTTTCTGTAGAGGCTCACTGAACACCTGCTATGTTTGAGCAGTGGCCTGTGTATGAGTATGCAGATGTGTGTGTGTGTTGCCCAATTGCTTCCAGGGAATGCTTGTCAATGAGGATGCTTCTGGTCCTCCCCACGTCCATATTGCAGTTTGCCGTGGAATGCAGGAGACGGCTCTTGCATGACCACCAATCCTGATACTGCATCGCCGAGCGCTCCTGGTGTATTCAGTTAAGAAAGCTGCTCTCAGAGGGGATTGTGGAAGACATTGCATGCATCATGTGAGAGGCCGTACAAGTGCCACTTGGATTTGTTTAAGAGGCTGGCACAGGAGGATGGGGTGCGCGGATGACAGCTGCCGCCTGTGCAGTGTGAAGTCTGCTGTGGGACAGGGCTCAGAGTGAGGAGGAGTGTCCTGTCCCAGGTACTGGAGCCTCCATCTTAGGATTTGCACAATCCAGTGAGAACTGAGCCACAGTGAGAAACTGGTGAGAGGCCAGTGCTATGGCATAGAAGATTAAGTTGCTGCTTGTCACACTGGCATCGCTCATGAGCACTGGTTTGAGTCCCGGCTGCTCAGTTCTAGTCCAGCTCCCTGATATTGCACCTGAGAAAGTCGAGGAAGATAACCCAAGTGTTTCCATGCCACTCACATGGGGGACTCAGGTGGAGTTTGAGGCTCCTGGCTTTGGCTCTTTTGCAGCTCCAGCTCCAGCCAATGTAGCGATTTGTAGAGTGAATTAGTAGATGGAAGATCTCTCTAAGATCTCTCTCTCTCTTTCTCTCTTTCTCTGTAACTCTGCCTTTCAAATAAATAAATAAATATTTTAAAAAGAAAGCAAAAAGGAATGACCAGTGTTCTTGTCAAGGTTCCAATTGCAGGCTCTTGGGGCTGGGTTAGACTGCTGCCACCTAACTCTCCTTTAATGTGAAAATCAATTCCAGGGCTTCTGATAAATGGAGATGCCCCGGGCTGGGCACATCACAGCATGATTGCATGCCAAGTTCCAGCTTCTTATTCACCTTCCTGCTAATGGGGACCCAGCAGTTACCATGTCCTCGGCTCTGTCCCCATAGCTCCACACAGCCAACAATGTCACACGAGGGAGCCCTGAGGCTGACAGAACAGGCTTCGGACCTATGAATGTGACCTCCGAGGGCCTGCCTGTCTTCCTGCCTGTCCCATGGTCGGCCACCCTCCTTCCTAACCGTGAACCTGCAGCATCTGCTTTGCATGAATCCCTTTGTCCCTGGCTCAGGCCCACACCTCCAGGGTTTGTTTCACCTTTCCTGTGCTTCTTTGCTTTCCAACAGTTTAGTGTGTGTCCTTTGCATACCAAAGCTTTCACCTGTCCTGAATGCACCCTTGGTTATGTGAAGGTGTCTTGAGTTGTATGTATGTTCTGTCTGATTTCAGAACTTAAACCATCCTCCCTAATCTCTTCACCACACCCCCTTGCCACCACAGCCCCAGATAACTATGGACTAACTATCCTAGACACTTCTTGTGTCTGTGGTTTTATTCACTCTAGACACTCCATGGAGGTGAAACTGTCCAACAGGTGCTTTTGTATGCCTGGCTTATTTCACTAAAATAGTTTCTTTTTTATTGTACTTCCTTTATTATTATCATTTTATGATACAGTTCCATAGGCCCTGGGATTTATCTTATCCCTTCCCCAGTCCCTCCCCACTCACTGAGTTCCCCTTTATCATTACTGTAGTATAGTTCTTTATACACAGTCATGTGTCCATCATTGCGGGCATGGACAAGGCAGAGAGTCCAGCATTCTATTGACAAGATATAGTTAACAGTTGCATTGAGAGTCCATCTTTGATCTGGAAGTAGAGATGCATACTACATTGTATCCTCATATCTGGATACGGCAGTCTCCATTACACAGTTACTATACATCTCCTTAAATGAAAAGCCACAAAACAAAATGAACAAGAAGAAAAAAAAAAAGAAATTAGCAACGCCATGAAGTTAAATAGCATGCAACTGAATGATTAAAGTGTCTCAGAAGAAATGAAAAAGAAAATCAAGAATCTTCTTGAAGAAAATGATGCTACTGTATGATCTATGAGTCATTGAAGAATTTAATGAGAAAAAAATATTTTGAAGAGGTGAAATTAACAAAAACATCAACATTCATGAATTACAGTTTCTGTTGATCTTTGTTGGTGAAATGTTTCTCCTATAGGCAACAAATAGACAGGTTTTGTTTTTTTTAATCCAGTCTACTAATCTATGACATTTGATTGATGACTCTAAGCCATTTGCATTCAGAGTTAATATGTATGGGCAGTAATTTGGTCCTGTCACTTTAGCAATGGGTTGCTCATTGATTTAGTCTTCTGTTGTCATTTTACTGGAATGTTCTTCACATTTGCCTTTGGTTTTAGGGGGCGCTATTGCTTTTCTCTGTCAAAAGAACATCTTCAAACATCATTTGTAGGGCATGTTTGAAGAAGCATATTCTTGTAACGTTTCTTTACTGTGGAAGAATTTTATTTCATTTCAAAACTTTCAAAGAAAGTTTTGCTGAGTATGTTATCCCAGGCCAACAATTTTTCGCTTTTAGAATCTGGAGTATGTCACTCCATTCTCTTCTGGCCTGTAGAGTTTCCTGTGAGAGATCTCCTGTGAGTTTAATTGGCTTTCCTTTATACGTCAATTGATTTTTTTCACATGCACATTTAAGGTCTTCCTTATGTTCAATTGAAGAGAGCTTGATGATCATGTGTCTTGGTGAAGATCACTTTTGGTCAAGCCTGTTGGGAGTTCTGTGCCCCTTCTGGATGATGTTTCCCAATTCTTTCTCTAGATTAAGGAAATTTTCCATTATTTCATTAAATACATTTGTAAACCCAGCTTCTCTTTCTGCACCTTCTGGGATTCCCATAACTCTTATATTTAGCCTTTTAATAGTGTCTTTCAATTCTTGAATACTTTTTTTAGCTTGACCCAGCTCTGCTTCAAGCTTTCTGTTTGTTTCCCTCTAGTGACAGGAAATATCTTCTAATTTTGAGATTCTTTCTTCTGCCTCCTTCATTTCTATTTTGGAGACTCTCCACTCTACTTTTAATTTGCTCCACTCTATTCTTCAGTTCTGATATATCAGCTTTCATTGAATTCATTTCCTTTGTGACATATTCCTTGAATTACTTGAATGCCTGCTTTATGTGCTTCTCATTGTTGATAAGAAGTTTTATAACAAGTTCTATATCTCCCATCTTCTCCATGTCTTCCTCAGTTAACTCTGAGGCTGGCATAGGATTTACTCCTTTGTAGGGGAGTCTTCAGTAATATTCACTGTACCTCTGTCTCTTCTGTTGCTCTTGGTCATTGTACTTCTGGTTATCAGAGTCTTCTCCTTGGGGCAGATTTCTAAGCTCTGTCACCCACAGGTCTACAGTTCAATTTTACTTATTGTGGTTGGTACATGGCTCTTTGTTTGCAGTCGCTAGTGCCACTCCCTCCAGTGAATTCCAGGTCTGGATTCTTATGTTAGACTTCCACCATGGTCTCCACAGCCCCAGCTCCTGGTTCACCACTCTCCACATCCTGTGATACCGTGCTGAGGTTGCACTATTGTCTGTACAGACTTTCTCCCACTTGCAGTTGGAGTAGGTCCCAGGATTAGGGAGACACCAGGTGTCCTACATAGGTAGGTTGTTGGTGGTGCTGATCTTGCTGGAGCCTGTTGGCTATTAGGTTTGAGGGCCACACGGACCTAGTTTGACCCATATGATGCTGTAGTCAGTATTATTATCCTGTGGGACCAGTGCAATGCACTGAGCTCAGAGAGTTCTTGCAGAGCTCAGCACATGCGCATCTCAGCAGCTCTGCCCCGCAGTGTCAAAGCCCTTGCCACACTGTACAAAATGGCGCCTGATGTGCCAGTACTAGAGTTCTTGATCTGCAGGCCATCAGATCTGAGCACTACCCAGACCTATCTTGTGTGGAACCTGTAGGGTGTCACGTTGTTGCAGCTCATTGAGCCAGAAATTAGTTCACTCCCAACTCAGTGCATGCACAGTACTGTCCATAGCCCTTGCCTGCTTAAACAAAATGACACCTGATACAGCTCTAGGGGGCTGACTGGGCTATGAAATCCACCCTGTTCTCACACTATTCATCTGGGATCTGCTGCTCTGTCTCCACTCCTGTTCAAATCAAACAGACCAGCAGGACGGGCAGTTCTTTGTCTGAGTTCACTTTCTGAGCTCCCAGTAGAGGTCCCTTCCCACCTGGTTGCTAGTGTGTTCCACCGGCTGGTGGAGTTTAGATTATGGCTCACTAGGTGCTGCTGGAGTATCAGTCACTGCAACACCACACCATTGTTTTCACTGCTTTCCTGTGTCTGTCAGTCTCCAGGTGCCCCTCTGCTGTTGTTCTGTCCTCTCCTATTTCTTGGAATGTGCCCTCTCTGCTTCACACTGGCTAATATTTCTCCATCTGTTTAAACGTGTCCTTACCCTATTCTGCCATCTTGATTCTCTGACTAACACAGTTTTAAAATGTTTTAGATCAGTCCTTATTTATTTTGTAAGGATTTATTTATTTTTATTGCAAAGTTAGATATATAAAGAGAGGAAGAGAGACAGAGAGAAATATCTTCTGTCTGATGATTCAGTCCCCAAGTGGCCACAATGGCCAGTGTTGCGCTGATCCGATCTGAAGCCAGGATCCAGGAGCTCTTCCGGGTCTCCCACACGGGTGCAGGGTCCCAAGGCTTTGGGCCATCCTCGACTACTTTCCCAGACCACAAGCAGGGAGCTGGATGAGAAGGAGGGCTGCCGGGATTAGAACCAGTGCCCATATGGGATCTTGGCACATTCAAGGCAAGGACTTTAGCCCCTAGGCCATGGCACTGGACCCTAAATTAGTCCTTATTTATTAGAAAGGCAGACAGGTTGATGGATAACTTCTATCGATTAGTTCACTCTCCAGATGCCATAACAGCCAGACTGGGCTGAGGCCAGGGCCAAGAGATGAGAACTCAGTTCACGTCTTCCCCTTGGGCAGCAGGGTCCTGTGTCTGTGAGCCATCTTGTGTTGCCTCCCAAGTGTGCATTAGCAGGAAACTGCAGTCAGGAACCAGAGGTGGAACCAGACCCATTCTGATGTGAGGAGAATGGTTTTCGGTGGCACAGGAACCACCAGGCGAAATGCCCTCTCTGACCATGTTTCCAAGGTTCATTCCTGGACCAAGTCTTTGCAGATATGCATTTAATGTATCCATTCATCAGTTGATGAATTCGGGGTTACTTTTCAACCCTTAAGAAGAACACAGCTATCCACACACCAGTTTTGGAACAGATGCCTGCTTCTGTTTTTTCAATAAGATGCCTAGTGTTGGCATTGCTGAGTCTGATGGTGCGTTCTTGTTTAGCCTCTGGAGGAACTGTCAAACCATCTTCCAAACTGGCCACGGCATCTTCTGCTCCCACCAGTCACAGGGGAGGCCTCGGTTCCCCCACAGCACGTGTTTTCAAGGGCATGCTGTCCTGGACATCATACCTCCGATCTTCCGTTCCTTGCCTGTCCTTTCTCCTGAAATCCCCCACTCCAACTCCTTCTTGTAGAGACTCAGAGCATCTGTCACCATGTCTGACAGTCAGTTTTTCCTGCTGGGACCTCAGATGAGTGACCTCACATCCCAACTCTATGACTGCCCACAACAAAAATTCTTCACTCACTTGTGTTTCTTTTCATCACGATTCTTTAAAAAAAATTTTTTTTTAGAAAAACAATATACACTTGCAATGTACGTGGAATTCAAAACCATGAACAGTGAGCACAGTCAATTTGTTTTCAGAGTGCTACTTCTTTCTAAACTGCTATTGAGGAATAAAATGAGGTCTAGGGTTAAAGGCTTAGTGTAATACTGCCTTCATGCAACGATTACACCAAAGAGAAAGAAACTAGTTATTATTGCCCATAATTGTCTACCTTTTTCATGTATCGAATCTCTGTCCTCTGCTAACTGAATTCACTCTGCAAAAATTGCTAAGCACTCTTAAATTCTGACTTCACTTGGGCCTAATTCAATACAGTGGACTCTCAGGGTTAATCTCTCTAGACAAAGTTTGCTTGAAGGCCTCAAATGGGACCATGGCTGTTAGCACCTGAGCAACGTAAGCCTATGTGTCTTCTAGACTACGGGTGAGCAGCTGAGGATGCCAGCCCCAGAGCAAGGCCCCTCGGTAAAGGCAGCCACTGTTGGCACTTCTTTGTGCCATTTGAACACGGAACACTGCTGGCTGCCAAGATCCAAGCCAGGGTAAACAAGAGTACCTCTCTGCCACCAAGATCCCATGGAGGATGGTGGGAAGGTAGCAAGCCGGCTGTGAGTTCAGTGTCACTACTGCATTTGGAAGTGAACCAACACACCCCTGGTGCCAAGATGCCAAGGGAAGCTCAGGTGCCAAGGGCCAAAGAGGGGTGTGCTCAGGCCCTCGAGAAGCCGACCCTGACAGGGCTATGGGAAGCCCCTCCCTTCACTCCTGCTGCCTGCCTGGGACCCCTCTTTTTGAGTCTGGCCCTTTAGAGGTGGGTGGGAAACTTGAGAAGGGTCAGGAAGTAATGTTTTACATTTCAATCCAGCTTTCCAAGGGTATTTCAGTGGCTGCCAAGGGAACACTTGGGGGGTCTCATCTTTCTTAGTGCAGACTGCGTGACCCAAGCACAGGCTGCCCTCCCACGTGGCCAGCGCCTGCCGTGTGGCCGGCCATCAGCCTATGGGCCTTCCGGGCACTGGCACAAGATCAGAACCCAGGGGGAGAGAGAAAGGGCTAGACAGTAGCTCTGCCTGAGCTTTCCTGGATGAACATGGCTCCAGGCTTAGAAAGGTTTTTTTCCTCACTAACCTTGGAGGCTCAGAGCTCGAGCCCAGTGGGCAGGACTACCGAATTTTCCCATGTGGTTCACTGTCTAGCTTCTGGTACTCTGCCACAGTAAGCCTATTCCTGGGGTCTGAGTGAGAACAGTAATGGGGCCACTGCTAGGTGAGGGCAGCAGCTGGGACCCTGCCTGGGTATCGAGAAGAGGAACAGGAAGAGTGAGCAATTCTGAAGTCAGAGAGCCACCTCTTCCCACCTCCACACTTGAACACAATGTATTTCTGTAACTGTGAATGCCCATAGAGTTTGTGCAAAAACTAAGCACTTATTGTATACTGTGTACTCCTGGTCAGGAGCTTGTTGACCTTAAGGAAATGTTCCCCACCCTCCACAGAGCTAATGTTCTGCACACAGGGATTGTGCAAAAGCAGTGACGTAGCTGACTGGAAAAGGCAGCCCAGCACTGATGGCTGGGGGGGAGGCTGGGAGTCTCATTTCATGCCTGGAAAGTCATGCTCTTCTATTCCTTAAGTTCCTCTCTCCTAGGGTGGGTAAACCCATTTCTCCTTAACTGCCTTGAGCCTCCCACATTCTTCCTTTTGGCCCCTGTGGGTATTTAGGGAAATTTAGCTGAACCATTCAGAGCAGCACCTCCCATGCCCATCTAAAAGAAATTGAGCAGCTTGGTCAAAAGCAAGTGCCTGCTCAGGAATCTGTTGGAACTTTTCCCAACAAACCTGTTTTGGACAAAATGGAAGGATTAGAAATCAACTAAAGGGCCCAGCGCGATAGCGTAGTGGTTAAAGTCCTCGCCTTGCACATTCCCCAGGGCGCCAGTTCTAATCCCGGCAGCCCCGCTTCCCATCCAGCTCCCTGCTTGTGGCCTGGGAAAGCAGTCAAGGACAGCCCAAAGCTGTGGAACCCTGTACCTGCATGGGAGATCCGGAAGAGCTCCTGGCTCCTGGCTTCAGATTGGTTCAGCTCCAGCCATAGCAGCCGCTTGGGGAGTGAACCATCGAATGGAAGATCTTCCTCTCTGTCTCTCCTCCTCTCTGTATATCAGCCTTTCCAATAAAAAGAAACAAAAATCTAAAAAAAAGAGAACGAAATCAACTAGAACCCCAACCTCACAAACCTGGCAAATAGCATTCCACATTGCATATGTGGTGGCTCTCCACATGGATTGGCTGGTATATTCTTTTAAAGATATATTTATGTATTTTAAAGGCAAAGTTGCAGAGAGAGAGGTTTTCTATCTGCTGGCTCACTCTCCGGCTGACAGTGGCTCAGTCTGGACCAGGTTGAGGCCAGGGGCAGCAGCTTCGTCCAGGTCTTGCATGTGAGCTGCAAGGACTCAAGGACCTGAGCTACCTTCTGCTGCTTCCCAAGATGCCTTAGCAGGAGACTGGATCAGCAGTGCAGCAGCGAGCTCTTCAACCTCTGCGATGCTGGTGTCACAAGCAGCAGTCTGACCAGAGCCTTGGCCAATGTGCTTTGCATGTAAGACTGACACAAGGAGAGATTCAGACATCTGAAATAGTCCTTGAACTAGGGAACATCTGAACTAAGAGAAAATATCTTCAATAAGAAAAAAGCATTCCGGATGCCAGGGGTGCTGGGAGCTCGAATTCTATTTATCCCAGTCCAAATCACTCCTATTGGTCTGGTTGATTTTTCTCTAAAAATAAATGCTCATTCCAAGTAACAGTGAATTCATAACATCATCTCCAATGAGTAATTTTAGACATACATCTCAAAAATTCTGAGCAGGTGCCCAAAAACATGCAAGAACCATTTGAGAACAACTGAAGTGAAGGCTGAATGGGCTGGGGGAAAGTTGCCCCCAGGTGGGGACTTTCAGCAGGGTACCTTCCCCTGCTTCACCTTGAGGTGTGTCTCTTCGTAGGAACTAACTTTCCTGTCGTCTCCCTGACCTTCATCAACAACCAGGGACTACAGGAAGTTCATTCTCACCGATTTACCAATCCAGACAAGCTGACTCTGCCCCCAAGAAATATCCCTTCAAGCCATCCAACCATCATGAATGGAGCACCAGGTGCTGGCCAAGCTAGATAGTTAGGCACCAAGAAAGCCAAGAGGGGGAGGACTCATTCCCCCACTCATGATCTTTAAACAGAGTGGAGGAGCCCAACAACCACAGGACAATGAGGAAAAGTTGTGCTGGGCCCTGGGGCACAGGCTCTGTTCTGGCAAAACCTCTGAAATGAAGGATCTCTCCCATGCTCTGGGACTGAAGAAGGAGCAGCTGAAGGAGCAGCTGAGTGGAAGGTTCAGCCAACTGAGCAGCGACAACAAGGGGCAGGCTCGCAAACCCAGGCCAAATCTGAGGGCCTTTTTAACATCCAGATACATCCTCTGTGCCTCACTGGGAAGTCTGGGTTTAAGCCTGAGAACGTTCAGGATACACTGAAAGGTTCTACAGGACGAAACAGCTGGTTACTATCAGACTTTGTGAAGGCCATGGCAGCAGCTGGCTGGATTTTCACTTGTAGACAAGAATGGACAGTTAAATCAGTGATCTAAGTGACAAGAGCTGTACCTGGCCCTGGTCCATAACAGAGGTTGGACAGAGGATGGTCAGAACTAGCATGAGGGACCTGGCTGCTCCTCTATGCCACAGATAAGGTGTTTCGAGCTATTGAACAATGCTATGTAATAATTGTCTATTCTCTGTCTCTTTGCTGGCCTTCAAGCCTGTGGAGTGCAGGGTGGTGCTGGTGCCTATACCTATCTTAGCTACCGTTTTCTCTCCAGTCTCTAGTTGAGTGCCTGGCACACAAATGAATAAAGATTCATCTCCCTAGAGGCACAAAGAGTGGGACGGAAGTCGTTTCTCTTTTGAATGTTGAGTTTGTCAAGCTACGACAATTGAGATGCTTATCATGGCGGGGAAAAAAATGTGACTTGGAGTTGGGAGGGAGACATGAGTCCCTGTTCTCCTTTGTGATCTGCATGACCCAAATAGGTCATGATCTCTCTGAGCCTCAGCTTCCTCATCTGTGAAATGAAGGTTATTAGACCTCCTGCAGCACAGTGTAAGTGAGAAAACATCATCTATTCATGACAAGCATTTGGTAATGTGTCTGGTTCAAAATAAACATGCAATGAATGCCAGTTGTTGGACTAAAAATGGCAGGATGGATGATGGGTGGTTGGATGAACGAATGGCTGGCTGCTTGGATGGATAGAAGGCCAGAGAGGTAGAATGATACGTAGGTAGGAGGATGAGTGTATGGATGGAAGGATGGATAATAATAGAGAAGGATGCATAGGTTGGTAGTCAAATGGTTTGAATGATGGGTGGGTGGAAGGGTGTATGTACACATATTACCTGCATTAATGTATCATGATGGATCATCAGTGGGTTGGTGGATGATGGATGGATTGATGGATAGATAAATGGATAGGATATTAGATGAGTGAAAGGGTGATGGATGGATGGTCAGGTGGTGAAATGATGAGAAGGTAGAAGGGCAAGCGTGAGTGAAAGGATGGATGAAAGGAAAAATGGACAGGTGGATGGACAGTCAGGTGAGTGGAATGATGATTGGGTTGAAGGGTAGCAGGGTGGATGTGTATATGAAAGATGAACAGGTGGAATGATGAGTGGATGGAAGGGTGAGTGACATGAACGTATCAACGCACGGCTGGATGGTTGCCTGCAGGAATGGAAGTGGTGATAAATGGGTAGGTCCATTGATGGCAGATGCATGGACCAGTAAATGAAAGCTATCAAGTCATACTCTTTCAAACCTACCTTAATTTCATTTGGGTGACATCCAGCTAACAAATTGATTAGTACCAAAGGTTTAAAAGCATTTGGTTCTGGTTTCCATGAAGCCGTATGGCTTATTGTCATTGAATTCTGAAGATTTAAAGTTCTTACTTTAGGTTCCTTCTAAACACCTCTCTAAATAGGAACTTTATGCTAATTTGCAGGTGTTCTTATGAACAGGTTATTTCCAAACAGTAGCTGATACCTTATAAAAAAAAAATCCAAGAAAAAATAACTACTTCTTGAAACAAGGGTCTCCAATGGGAAAAGTCCTAGCCAATGTGTCCACTCCGCCCATACCACCTGGATTCTGTCTACATGCTAGCCAATTACTGGTGAATCAGATACTCACAGTGGGCATAATTAATTAAATGCATTTTGACTAATTAATTTAAGAACTGGTAAATAGGGCCTCCCTTTGGTAATTTGAAGAAGCAGCTACTGCTGCTGCTACTTAAAATATGAAGCAAATCTGGCTAGATACTAGCAGGTAATGGACAAGAACACTTTTGCATTATTTTTTCAAGGTTTGTCAAACTGTATCCCACGGATATTGCTCAACCCCTCTAATCAGTAATCATAAAATTCATCTGAGTGCATAAAACACATTTGATAATGGCATACATCAAACCCCAAGCTGAACATTGAAACTGATATGTATCAAGATTTTGTCACAATCATTGATTTCTGCTTCTCACACTAGTGTCTGGGGCAGCCACATAAAAGTTATCCCTGGGCGCGTCGGATGGCAGTAATTCATTAAACCAACAGTGACTTTCATAAAGCTGAACATAAAGATGGTCCCTGAAGACACCATCAGCTTGAAAATGTGCCACTGATCAAAGAAGGGTGGGCAAAGCTAACGTCAGGGTCACATGGGAAGTTGGAGGTTGTTTGGGGCTGGCCATGTGGGATTCCACAGTGGGATTGTGCCATGGGAAGATCAGAGTCCCCCCCTTCCTGCTCACCACTGGCTGGTGGTCTGCACATATGTGGGCAGTGTGAATGACTGCTACTTTGAACAAACCTGGTTTTCAGCTCAAATGCAAACCCACACACTGAGTATCCATGGCTCCACCAGTTGACTTCTGTCAATGGTGCGAGCAGTCATTGTGTTCTGAAAAGTTCACTAAGTATTTCCACAGCCAGGGACTTCTGTAGTTCCATGGCAATCCTAAAAGGGACAAGGAAATTGAGCTATTATGACCGTTTTCTAAAGGAGAAAACTGAGTCTAAGAAAGCAGTGTGATTGGCCTGAGGTTCCCACCCTGGCACAGCTGCCACCTATAGCCTGATTATCAAAAGCCAATGCCCTGGGTTCAGAATCCACCTCTGAGAATTATGTGTGCCCTTGGGTAGATCATCTAACCTTTCAGGACCCCAGGATTCTCAGCTGTCCAGTGAGGGCATCTACCTTCTGCTCCCTGGGAGATTCAACATGTTCCTTTAGATCAAGAATGAGTAAATACTGTCACTTGATACAAGCTTGCTAGTCTTTGTAGCGTATCAGGTTGTATCAAAAAGAATAATACCTTGGACAAGACGTGGAAAAATAGCTACTGAAAATTTCAAGTTTCATTTCCTACCCCTCAAGCCAGGGGAAAAACAAACCTCACCCTTGCCCTGCACCACCCTTTTCCAACATTCCCCAGGAAGCACCCTTCTGGCTGGCATATGTGAAAAGCAGCCCATGATATTTCAGTTCCTTTCAGCTGTGACTCATTATTGTAAATAGCAGCGCAAGGAGATGAGAAAAGAATTTAAATACACGAACTAGCAGGATTTTTAGGGAAAGTGATACGCAGGAAGATAAAAATCAATCAGAAGAATTTGCATAAACCCTTGTGATCGCAAAGGTCAGCTATTTGGGAGTCTACTAATGGAAATACATCTTTTTAAATTATTGGTGATTATTTAATTGAAAAGGAAAAAAAATCTGCATGAATCAAGCCAAAGGAACAGAGCAGATTTATGTCAACTACACCAAAAATGCTTGTTTTTTAGGAGAAAATTGGTCCATTCATATACAAGTTGAAATGTAGGTTGGAGTCATAAATTTGGTCATTTATTAGGCTTTGACTCAGCACTTTAGAATATGTTGGTCTTAATGTGCTTAGTGAATTTATTTTTTTTAAATCAGCTTCCTGCTACACTCCTTATTCTTCTTAGGAAAGAGGATGGTTTCATATCCATTAATATACTTGAACTTGACAATGACCCTTGGAGATAAGCAGGGAAGTATCATTATTCTCACTTTATGAGAGTATAATATACACTTATTGAGCCCAGGGAGCAACAATTTTTTGTCCTTTTTTTTTTTTTAATTCCCAGTGCCTGCCTAATAAAATGTAAGTCAGATGTTATAGCCAACACCTCCAAAACACCCTCCTCGAGACGCCCCCTCAGTGTGAAAAGACGACATAGGACCAAGGTCCTGAGCTCCAGCTCTACCCTCAGCGTCCTTTCAACTCCAATCCAGGCTCGGTGACCTTCAGAATTCACCCCTCAGCATCTCAGCTGGAAATACCCAGTTCATGGAGTTGTTGTAATAATGAAATTTCAAGAGGATGGAATGAAGGGAGACCCAAAGGTCCAAAGCGCACTACCTGATTAATATGAATGCCCCCCAAGTATAGCCCTTGCCATCTCATGAATGCACTTAGACAAACACCGTCTTCGACCACTGCTAAATATGCTTTTAGGCATGTCCTAATCATCTGATTTAAAATGAATGGGAACAAATTGAGCAGCTGAGGTGTTGCCTGGCGAGGAGTGTCAGCCAAGGGGAGTGCGGGGACAGGGGTCCATGTGTCAGCTGGCCTGGAATGCTGGGTGTTCTTACACCACTCAAAGTGCTGGGCTTAATCAGAGGCAAGAAAGCCAATCTGAGGTGAGTGGCCCTTCGAACAGAGTCCCTTCACCTTGATATTTCTCACAACATCGTAAACACCTTCTGCCAAGTAGGGTGAGGTGAGGAGAATCCAAACACTTAATTTCCAAAGAAGGCATGATTAGTATTGATTGTGTTTTATGGCTTCCGGGGCTTGACATCTTTTTCATGATGTATTACTAAGGCAACTTGCAAATTCACTGTCTCTGAGATTTCCAGAGCTGTTACATCATGTTACAGCCAGTTTTGCTGTTACCATTAATGTATTAATACCACAGCCATGCAGACAGAAGAGTTATAGGACTGCTTTTAGTGCCTGTGAGATGAAGAAGAGACCGATGGCTGTGAGCTGGGCATGTTGTGTGGCAGGGGAAAGAGAGATAAAATGGACTGGGGCCAGTGTTGTGGTGCAGTAAGTGAAGCCACCACCTGTGATGTCAGCATCCCATGTGGGTGCTGGTTCATGTCCCAGCTGCTCTGCATCCAGTCCAATGCCCTGCTAATGTACCTGGGAAAGTAGAGGAAGGTGGTCCAAGGGCTCGTGTCTCTACCAGCTAAACGGGAGCCCTGAACGGAGTTCCACACTCCTGTCTTGTCCAGCCGCAGCCATTGTGACAATTTAGGGAATGAGCCAACAGGTGGAAGATCTCTTCCTCTCTCCTTCTCTCCCTGTCTCTCCCCTTCTCTCTATAACTCTTCCTTTCAAAACAAATGTATCTCTTTTTTTAAGTTAAGATGGGCTTATATGTAATTGGCACCTGCTTTACACCGGACTTTAAGCCAGGTGTTTTGCTTGTCAGCCCACCTAATCTTGCTCACCCAGGATTCCAAGAATTTTGGCTGTGCCTCAAAGATTATCATCACTTTTTCAGGTCCTTTTATTTGACATGTAATAATTGTACATGTTTATGGGGTACAATGTGATCATTAAATGCATAGACTCATATACCGGACACTTACTGAATCAGGGTCATTAGCATTCCTATCTCAAGAATTTATCATTAACTCTGTGCTGGGAAGTGTCTACTTCCTCTCTCTCCCCCTGACTGACTTCATCCCTTCTCTTACTTCTTACTTCTTACTTCTCTGTGCTTGTTTCTCCATGTGCACGTGATCTCTAAACGCTGTAGCACACAGGGCTCCGTCCTTGGGCCTTGCCCTCCAACAACGAGCAACGAGCCTTTGTTCAGGAGATGCCAGCCAATCTGTCAGCCATGCCTCTGAGCAACACCCTCTGAGCAACAAGATGCTGACAACTACCAATTCCTACTTCTGGATCCAGCCCGTCCCCTGGCCTCCACATTTGCATATTTCGTTGTCTATTTGGATGTCTAATATGCATCTAAAAATTAGCATGCAGTCCACCCCAACTCTGAGGCTCCCACTGCCTTCTCCACCCACAGTTGAATTCTTCATTCATTCCATCGTTGAGGTCCAAAGCTCCTGCTTCCTCTGCGGTTCCTCTTTCTCTCACACTACACCCAGTCAGCAAAACGTGTGCCTCCACCTTCAGTGTCCTTGTTCATTCCTCAGATCTCCTGCTAAACTCCCCCTCACTCTACTCCAACCACACAGGCTGCCCTGCTGTGGATCAAACAGGTCGAGGACTTGTGGACCCATGGGCCTTTGCACTGTCCACAGCACAGTGTCTTTTCTAGAAATCTACCCAGCTTGTTCTCCTGCATTCTGCAGGTTTCCACTCTAATGTCGCCTTATTGAAGACGTCAGGCTCCCCACCCAAGTGACAAAAGCTTGGTCTCAGCCCATGTTTCTTCTCCCCTCTGTTCTGTTTCCTGCTCCCCTGTCTTCCCCTGATAAGACACGCAACTTACACCTGTCTGCCTCTTACCACTTCAGGCTCAAATGTGATCTCCCAGAGGACAGGGACTTTTTGTTAATTTTTTTTCACTGCTGTCTCTATAACTCTTGGAATAGCACTGAACACATATTAAGTGCTCAGTGTATGTACAGCTGGTCCCTGACCATGACCCAATTTACAATGGTCCAACTTAACAATTATTTTTAACTTGAGGATGGGGCAAAAGCATGACCTAACAGTCACCCCTCTACTCCCTTTCAGTGCAGAACTGCAACGATGTTTGTGAGATCTTCAGCACATCCCTACAAGTGGGCTCTGTGCTGTATGAGTCTCTGTGCTGCTGTTGTTGGCTCACACAGGGTTCTTGCCTATCTAAGCTCAGCCATGGGGAATGACAGGTTAGACACCACAAGCGCATGTTCAACGTCTAGCAGGTGTATTGAGAACTAACTTCGTCGTAAGTTACATCATCCCCATTTCACAAGCAAGAAAATGGAGACCCAGATAAGTCAAAAATTTATCCAGAACGACATGACAATGTGGCCATTTTTAACTCCAAGTGTCAGAAAAAAAATGCCTTGCATACCTCCCTGGCTCAAGATTCTGGACTCTTCCCACCTCATCAGGCAATGAGATGTGCCGTCAACTAGGTCTTATTGGTTTGTAGTAAAATCAACAACTGTGGGTGGGCCATGGTCCAGTGTTCACTTTATTCTCTCTAAATGAGAGGGTTGAAAGGCCAGCATTGTGATACAGTGCATTAAGCCACTGTCACGACACTGGCATGCTCTACCACAGTGCTGGTGCACCTGGGAAAGCAACAGCAATAGCCCAAATGCATGGGCCACTTCCATGCACGTTGGGAAACCATAATGGAGTCTGGGTTCCTGACCTTGGCTTGGATCAGCCACAGCTTTGTTGGCTCTTTGGTAGTGTACCAATGGATGGAAGATTGGTCAATCTGTTTCTTCAAATCTACCTTTCCAACAAACAAACAAACAACTCTTGGATTTTGATTTTTTTTTTGTTAGTTTCATCTCTTTAAAACACTTTCTCATGAAATTCTTCACTGACTCATAGATCATACAGTAGCATCATTTTCTTCAAGAAGATTCTTGATTTTCTTTTTCATTTCTTCTCAGACACACTAGTCATTCAGTTGCATGTTATTTAACTTCATGGCATTGTAAATTTCTATTTTTCTTCCTGTTGTTCATTTTGTTTTGTGGCTTTTCATTTAAGGAGATGTATAGTAACTGTGTAATGGAGACTGCCGTATCCAGATATGAGGATACAATGTAGTATGCATCTCTACTTCCAGATCAAAGATGGACTCCCAATGCAACTGTTAACTATATCTAGACAACAGGATGCTGAACTTTCTGCCATTGTCCATGCCCGCAATGATGGACACATGACTGTGTATGAAGAACTATACTATAGTAATGACATAGGGGAACTCAGTGAGGGGGGCTTTGGGAGGGCTAGTGTATCATAAAGTAACAATAATAATAATAATAAAAGAAGTAAAAAAGAAAACAAGAACCCCTGAACAAGGCTGATTGGGGCTGCTCCCGTCTTCCATGTTTGGTGAAATGCGACAGTCCACCAGTTGGTGCTGGCTGGAGAATAAAGGTTCCTGAGCTTCTAAATAAACAAACAGCTCTTTTTTTTTTTACAAAGGAGATGGCTGAACTGTAGGACATGGAGGGACTGCCTCTTGGAGCTGAAACACCTGAGGAGTCCTCATTCCTTCTCTTAAACACCCAGGCAGTACGTTGGGTCTGCAAGTGGTTGTCACAAGAGGAAACTTTTGTGTAACAGCTGATGGTGTCCATCACAGAAACTTGCTCCCATTTCTAGATCATGCAGACAAGCCCTGGAGGAGTAGAACCTTCAAGAGAGAATCACATGTCCCTCCTGCCATGCTCCCAGCAGCTCCTCAGGTCTCAGTCCCAGCAAGTGGGGAGATGTACCCCACGTGTTTTCTAATCCTAAGACTCCTAGATGTGAACTCAATGCATTCTCATCTAGTGGATCCTTTCCATGGGAGCTGGAAGAACCAATGACTGACCGCGCTTCATTCAGAAACATGCTGTTGAAGGGCCACAGGTGTAGCTCTGTACCCCTTGGGAGCTTTCCAGTTCAGCCAGTAGACCAGATGCAGTGACAAGGCCAGAATAGGGTATCCTCCTCCCCTGGTCTCATCACCAGGACAGAACTCACTGCCCAAAAGAAAACAGAAGACCAAGTGCATGAGCCCTTGCCCAGGCCTGGTGCGGTTTTAAACCCTTTATACCTGGCAGCTTGCTTAATTGTCACAAAAACCCTGTCAGGAAGAAACTAGTACTGCCATTTCACAGAAGAGAAAAACTGAGATCACAAACCTGGTTGAGGTTGGCCAGGGTTCTGATTCCTGGGCAGTCCAGTTTAAGAGGCAAGTCTGTGCTCTCAGCCTCAACAGCAGACCTTGAGTTCCTGAAGAGGGTTTGTTGCAGAACTTCAGGCAGATAACCCCAAGCCACGGGCAGCACGAAAATCTCCTATACAGATGGTACTGTTGCCTGGGACTCTATACCCAAGATCAACTTCAACCTGAAAATCAAGCAGAGTACAAGATTAACAAGAATAGGTCCGGCTGGTGGTGGATTGAGCTAATCCTCTGTCTAGCCCCAGCATCCCATATGGGCATTAGTTCATGTCCTGGCTGCTCCACTTCTGATCAAGTCCTTGGGACCCTGCACCCACGTGGGGGACCCTAATGAAGCTTCTCACTCCTGGCTTTGGATCAGCTCAGCCCCGTCTGTTGTGATCCACAGAAGTCAGGGCTAGTGAAGGGTGCAAGTGTGTATGCTTTTACTAAGGAGAGCTTCTGGCCTACATGGGTGGGTGCCTGGGTCCTCAAAGCCGGAAGCAAGCAGTGGGTGAGATGTCGGGGGCATGCGGGCCTCTGAGCACCCACAATGCAGACTCCATGCAGCTCTTCAGTATTCTGTACTGAGCTATGCGTTTGTTCCCTCTCCTCAAGACCAGGATGACAAACCGGAGCTTGGAAAAGCAAGGCTGCCTCCCTGGGAAGTCAAGGCTGTAACTGAAGCTAGCATGTGACCAAAGTGACCAAGGGCATCCTCTGCGTCCCTGCTCCCCCTGTGGGAGCACACTCACTGCCTAACTGCTGGGTCAGTGCGTGGGGCCACACAGACATCCACAGCCCCGGGTCTGCCTGCAGTCTCTCCTCCTGCCACCTCACTCCTCTCCCTGGGCCCCAGGCCTCTTTCCACTCCTCATTCCCTGGTGGAGAAGGAGGTACCAGCCTGATTCCCTGGGGCCTGAGAGATGCCACAGACGGGAACCCTGGGCAATCAAAGCAGTGTCACAGCCAGGTCTTAAGACAAGCCATTGCTTCCCTGGGAACCTGGCAGGGCCCTGCTGCTGCTCTGCATGGGGACAGGCTGGGTGCACGGAGGGGAAGGGAAAATGAGGGCAGTACACACACAGGAGGGAGGAAGAGAGCGAGCGGAGGGCACTGCCCAGGCTGCTGTAGCACCTGACGTCACGCTTGCCCCGGCATCCCCAGCTGTGTGAGGCCATGAACAGCCTGCTGCTCTCTGAGCTTCACCGAGGTTCCTTGATGTGGAAGCAGTGGCCTGAGCTGTGTCCGCCTGAACACCCATCCATTGCAGCCCCCTCCTCTCCTCTTCCTGCACCGACGTATCACCATAGTACTCAGAATGGAGCTGGGTTTGTAGAAAAGGCTTCTTTTAAAACAGAGTTCATGAAGGCACCATGAGGTCATATGGCAGGTGTGGGGCTCAGAGTCCTTCGAAGGACAGGAGATGAGAATACAGACACACACAGAGGGACGCCCATGAGAGGACACACAGGCCAGGGGGAGAAGCCTCAGAATCACACCAGCCCTACCCATACCATGCCCTTGGACTTCAGGCTTCTGGGACTGGAAGAAAATCACTTCCCGTTGGATAAACCACGCGCTCCATGGCGCATAGTACGGCATCCCCAGCACACCCCAGGAGCCCCGCAGATGAGCAAAGGTAGGCCCCTCGAGCCCCTTAGGGAGAGGCACTGTGCCTGCTCCAGCTCACGTCTCCTGCCTCCTGCCTTGCCTCTGAGCACAACACGAGGCACGTGCTCTGAAGTCACTGTCCGCTGCTTCTGGAGGGAGGCCACAAGTTGGCTTTGGGGACTTCTGAAATGTTTCCCCTGTAATGCCCAGTCCCTGGTGGGCTGACTGCAGACACAGGAGCGAGTGCACGGGCAGGCTCACACCCCTGTGTCATGGTGCCGCATGCAGGCACCAGGTGCTCAGCAGTTTTGCTCTGGAACCAATAGCCTCAAAAGCCCAGTAGCTCCCTAAACAGTCATTTTTCCTACTTACGGATCTGCTCAGTGGCAATGAGCTTTCAGGGTGTCTCACTCCAGTCTGTAGGTCTGACTCGTTGTGGGGGCTTTCTTCATAGACAATCCCTGGCATCAGAGGCTAAGGCCAGACTGTGCAGGTACAAAGCTGATATAGGGTGTGCTATCCACAGCCTCGTGGCCACAGCAAGTCACACCCACCATCAGCTGAATGAGCAAAGGTGCCCCGCCCACTCTAGCGAGAGCTATTTGGATGTCAGAAGGCAACAGGGCAGGAAATGAATTGTCAGATTGGCAGGAAGGAGCAACTTGGAACAATAACCCAACCAACCTCAAATTGGCCAGGGGAGTGTAAGGAGGTGCTAGAGGGCTCCATAACAGAAGAACTGCCCAGTTGAGCCAGTGGTATGAGCTAAGGTGTCATGTGCACCACTCCCCCACGGAGACAGCCTCCACACACACACACACACACACACAGGTAGGCTGCTAGGGTCGCAGGGAAGTTGGATGAGGCCCAGCACTCTCCCAGTGCTTCATCATCCTGAGGCAGAGAAGCTCAAAAATCAACACCAGGCAGAAGCATCTGTTGCCTGGCGGGGGAGCTGGAGGGGGCTTGGGAAATGCTGCATTGCTCTTTGTTGCGCATCCTTGGAATAACCAAGGAAGGCTTTGGGAGGTGGATTCTTCACTTCTGAGTGAATTGGTGGCCAAGCTTGCGCTGATCTTCAAGGGAAAGCAGATCAAAGGGACAATCAGAGTGGAGGTGTTGGTCTCCTGTTGGGTGTGGGAGGAAGAATGATCAGAGAAAGAGACAGATCGGCTTCTGATATCCCTCAGATGGAGAAATCCAGTGCCACAGTTTAATACGGTTGCACAGGTGTTTCTCACAGACCCCCACGGCCAACGGACAAGGCGCCATACCAGGTGCAGCTTGGGGCAGGTCAACTAGCCTCTCTGCGTCTCAACCTCTTCTTCCATAAATAGACATGTGCTTTGAGGTCCCTTCCTGAAGTCCACAGGCTAGACAATGTCCTTTTCTCACCTGTTAACTGTGAAAGGCAAATGTTGATCAGACAGGAAAAGGAACTGCTAGAGGCGTGAGAACTTCCGGACCAAGCAGGGCTGTGCAAGGAATAGGCAAGGCTGAGAATGCCCACAGCGCCAGGTGGGCTATGACCCTCACGATGCTGGTTCCCCCCTGCCCACCTTTGGTTTGTGGTCAGCTTCAGCTCAGCTGTATACAGGACTGCCACCTGTGTCATTTGGATTCAATGGCACAGCTCCAAGTTTGGAAATGAGAAGCGAGTAAAGAGAGTTACCAGCATTGCGTGCACCTGAGTCCCACTCCTGTCACAGGCCAGCCTTGTGGCCTTGGGTGCATGATTTCACCTTCCAAGCCTCAATTTTCCTTGTCATAAAATGGGGATGAATAATGCAACTCCTTCCTTGCAAGATCAATGCTTAGTACCATGTCTGATGCAGGAATCCACTAGAATCATTGCCCTTGGTGATAACCATGCCATTCTTTCCAAACCCACTTTCAGGCAAAACTGAGGTCTTTGATACACTGTTTCCCTTAACATCTTCTTAGATAGTCAACAGAAAGAAATCTTATTCATTTCATTGAAATACCGTGAAATACAGTGAAAAATGTAAAATAACTGCATGCAGTGCTCTTCATAGAAAAGCATTTATACATTTGCCAAAGTACACGTTACTTTGAATTAAAACAATCATAACAAAAGGATCTCAGGGCCAGAATCTGGGGTCCGGCAAGGCAGCACAACATGTTAAGCAGTCTGATACCAGCGTCCCACATGAGCACCAGTTCAAGCCCCAGCTGCCCTGCTTCAGATAGAGCTCCCTGCCAATGTGCCTGTAAAAGCAGCAAGTATCTGGGCCCAGACACGCCCATGGGAGGCCTGAAGGAGGTTTCTGTCCTCTGGCTCTGATCTGACCCAGCTCTGGCTCATGAAGCCATTTGGGGAATAAACCACAGAATGGAAGTGTGTGCTCTTTCTCTTCTCTCTCTCTCCTCCTCCTCCTCCTCCTCCTTCTCCCCCTGCTCCTGCTTCTCTCTCTCTCTCTCTTCCTTTCTCTCTCTCTAACTACCTCTATCTCTGTCTTTCCTAGAATTTAGTTCCCCCTATAGAGCCCTTGAGATAAGAAGAAGAAAGTCTCGCTAGACAGACATGGGGTCTCTTCCTGTCTGGTTTTTGTAAGGAACATACTCGCTGAGTCCCAGGCCTCCATTCTGCGTCTCCACAGCCAACAGGGCAAAGATTGCCTTGGTGGAGGGGGCACACCTGTTCCTGCAGGCTAGCTCCAGCCTGGACAGTCCTTCCTTAGGAAGCTCTTCAAGTCCACACTTGGACTGTATAGCACGTAATGGAGAACAGGACAGAAGCTCCATTTGTCTCTTCTCTTCCCGCAAGCTCCCCAGGAAACCTGGGCTGAGCATCATCCCATAGCTGTTGGGCCCCAAGCATTACAAAGGGATCTCAACAGGACTCCATCATGGCTCCTGGTCAGCAGGCTAACAGCTCTGATCTTCCTTCCAGTCAGCTTCTCCTCATTGATTGATCGGTTGTTGATTGACTTGGCGGAGCAGTAGAGGGACAGGGAGAGATAGAGTGAGAGTAAGTGAGAGAGAAAGAGCGATCTTCCACTCGCTGATACATTTCCTAAACGGCTGCAATAACCAAGGCTTGGCAGGCCAAAGGCCAGAGCCAGGAACTTCATCCAGATCGCCCACATGTGTCAGGGACCCAAGCACTCAAGCCACCTTCTGCTGCCTTCCCAGACACATGAACAGGGAGCTGATGGGAAGGACAGCAGCTGACAAGCAGTGGCTTAATGCACTGTGCCACAGTTCTCAGACTTGCCATGCCAGTGATTTGAGGGGCTCCTTGTGGAGCCAGTGCTGGGCCATGCTTCTGGGCTGGGGCCATGGACTTGGGTGCAGCATGTACTGAAGTTGATGCCTTCAGTGCAACAGCAAACCCTGCCTGACCCTTTTGGGGGCCACACCTCCCACTGTGTGTGTCCTGAAGCAGAAGCGTTGGCTGCTTGCTACCACTGGGCAAAGACACCAGGACCTTGCTGCTCAGGATGGTGACAGCAGGTATCTTCTGAAAGTTCATGGAAAATGCAAGTTATGAGAAAAACTATGTTTAGGCTTTGTAAGTTTACCTTTTAAAATTGTAAGAAAGAATTTACTTATTAGAGACAGACACATATAGAGCTCCCTCCAGCTGGTCTGCTTTCTGAATGCCCACCAAGGTTAGAGAGGTCAGAGCCACGAGCTGAAGACTGCAGCCAGGTCTCCCATGTGAGTACAAATCCTCACTACCTGAGCCATCACCACTGCCTTCCACGGTCCACATTTGCAGCATGCTGAGATCAGAAGACAGAATTGGGACTTGAACTTAGATAGTCGTATGTAGGCTTTGGGTATCCCACCCTGGGACTTCGCCACAAGACCCAATGCCCACAACTCTGGGAGCGTGATGAGGATTGCTTGTATAACTGATGTTGTTATAGGTAACTGCGGAACGCTTTTGAAGGATGTGCTCAATGAATAGTGTGGTGAGATTGTACCCAACGTGGGCCATTCATTGTACCTCCTCAACGTAAAATAAGACAGAAAAATAAACAGGCAGTCAGTGCAGACAAATGTGGTAACCTCCTACTGTACTGACTGTATTGTCCCAACAAGTTGGCCATCACATAACACCGTTCTTCCCTAATTAACCTGTACAGTTAGGCAACGAATCCTGCAAAGAGAGGCAGATGGCCGCAGGGACGGTTCTCTGCCAGCCCACTCGGCTGATAAACATCTCTCCGAGGGCACTGCAGTGCTGGATTGGTTGAGTCTTGCCTCACCAGCCAAGATCCGAGAGCATTTCCAGTTCCAGTTCCTGAAAGAGGACAGCATGGGTTGCCGGCTGAAGAGACCCCTTTGAGATGTGGCAGGGTCTTCCTTCCTCTGCCTGGCTGCTTCTCAGAGCAGCACCTGCTACATGAGCTTGAGCAAACATCCCCTTGTTCCTTGCAGTCTGCCTCCAAGGGTGTTTGGGTTTGGGAGGGACTACTTGGTGTACAAGGCATCCTAGGAGTGGAACACAACGAACAGGAATGATCGTGTGGTGAGAACACAGGTAGAAATAAGTGGAAAACTCCCCTGAGGAAGCTTTTCACTGGCTGAATAAATAATACATGAGAAAGCGCCAAAGTAGCCAGAAAAAGCACCTGAAAACCCCTCGCCTGTGAGATCTGCACCAAAGCTAACACCCTTGACAGACTCCTGATTGCCCAAAAAAACAACTCTTACAGGTCTGCAATGGTAGGAATGCAAGCGAAAGATAAATTGCCCATTTAGCACAGGTCTGTTAGGTACTTCAAGCCACTGGGGTGCCATTTTACGAACCAAAAGAACTCATTTACCAAATGGGTCTCCAGGGTGCAGGAGAATGAAGGCACAAAGGCACAGTCACAAAGGAGCAGTTCCCTGCCCATCCTCTCCCCTCCTCATAGCAGAGGGGAGCCTTCCAAAGACCACAAAGGTCCTTGCCTCTCCAGGGATGGAAAGATGACTTTGCGTGGTGGCCTGTATGGGATGGGACAGCATCTGTGTCTTGAAAGATATGTTTTTTTATTTATATAAAAACACATATATTCAAACATTTCATATATATTAACATTTAATGTACAGTATAATATAAACAGTTAATATATTGATGTATTAACACATCATACATATATTCAAAGGTCTATTCATTTACTGGAAAGACACAGGGACTTAGAGAGCTTTCATTCTCGCTCTGGAAGTAGCTTCACTTCCCAAGGCTGCAGCCAGGAGCTTCTTCCTGCTCTCCCGCGTGGGTGCAGGGACCCAAGCACCCGGCCATCTTCCGCTGTCTTCCCAGACGCATTTTAACAGGGAACTGGATCAAAAGTGTAACAGCCAGGACTCAGACTGGAACTTCCATATGGAATGCTGGTATTGCAAGCCATGGCTTAGCCCTCTGTGCACCTTCAGCCCCTGCGTTCATGACTCAGGGGGCAAATGGGAAAGGTGATGTGAGTACAGGTGGGTTTGAGTCTGGATGGGCAGTGTGAGCCGATGTTTCCTGCTGACGTCTCTGGGAGGACCCGGCTTGAGGTGGTGGGGACACCCGGAGGGGCTCAGCAGCAGCTCATGGTGGTTGCTCAAAGATCGGGAGCTGCCCTTAGCCGCCGCCCTGTCGCAGCAACCGCCTTGAGAAGCAGCCGCAGCCACAGCCTCCGTGTGGCCAGTGACTGCATCAGAAACCGCATCCCCTGAGCCCGCGCTAGGCCACAGGCTCTCTGCCAGGTGCTTTATAGCCACCGACTTGTTACATTCCCCAAGGAGCCAGCGAGAAGCTCTCATTGCACAAAAGAGAACCCTGAAGCTCACGGAAGCTGAAAAGCTCACTGAGTGTCACAGAACAGGCAGGCAGCAGCACTGGGACTCGAATTCATGCCTAACCCTCTCCAGAGCCTGTGAGTTGGTCATGCCCTCTCTCCCCAGAGGAGGAGACAAATGTTCTGTGACGTCAGCTAGCCCTGTCTGCCCATGGCTGTAGAACAGGTTCTCCACCAAGATGGGAAGTCAGAGCTGATGTACAGGGTGTGAGAATGTCTGGAAGACTTGATTTCCTATTTCCTTAAATATTTTCAAAAAATATTTTGAAGGCAACACTGTGGAGTAGTGGGTAAACCCGTGGTGCCAGCATACCATCCAGGCACCAGTTTAAGTCCGAGCTGCTCCATTTCCAATCGAGTTCTCTGCTGATGCACCTGGGAAAGCAGCAGAAGTTGGTCCCCTGTGCCCACATGGGAGACCCGGGTGAAGCTCCTGGCTCCTAGTTTCAGCCTGGCCTACACAACTCTAGCCATTGTGGCCATTTGGGAAGTGAGCCAATGGATGGGAGATTCTCCCATTCTCCTCTCTCTCTCTCTCTGACTTTCAAATAAACACATTTGAAAGCCATAATGAATTCACTAACTTGCTAGTTATTTATGAGCCAAAGGTAGAAGGAGGATGAAGGGAGGGAAGGGGAGAGAAACAGAGGTCTCCCATTCCCAAATGGCTACAGCAGCCAAGACTGGGCCAGTTTGAAGCCAGGGGCCAGGAACCCAGTCCAGATTTCCCATATGGATGGCAGGGATTTAAATCTACTGCCTTTCTGAGTAGGAAGCTGGGATTGACAGCAGAGTTAGCATCAGGACCCATGCATTCTGGTACGGGATGTGAGCTTTCCAAGAGACATGTTCACCCCAGACTCTGTCCTGTCCAGCAATGTCATTGCAGACCTTAGCAAGAACATGCTGTCCCCACCGCCTCATGGAGCAAGGGAGGCTAGGCGGATGGGCCAGGGACCCGCAGCTCAGGCCCGTTCTTGGTGGAAACAGTGGCAGCACTCCACAGGGGAGGTGTCTGCCGCAGGGTTTTGTGTTCTACATGGTTTGTTGTTGTGCTGTGATGGGGAAGGGGCCCAGGTCAGCGGTCAGTCGCGTGCTCTCTAATGAGCCCCAACCTCTCCCATAGTTCCACAGGAAAGCATCCAATGCCAAGGAACATTCAAGCAGGGGGAACCAGATGTGCTCTGCACACATGCTGGGTGTGTCAGCCGGCTTGCTCATGTATCTATTTATCCCTCTCCTCCACAGAGACCTTGGAACTCGAGCCAGTGACTAGAGGACGGTCTGCAAACTAGAAATCCATGGAAGGACCTGAGTTGGTTACTGGCGAGCACAAGGCAGGCTTCCGGTCAACTCCTTACTCCACTCTCAGGGGCTGGGGGGAGTGATGTCCCCTCATTGTCTCTTTTCCTACTAGTTTCTTTTTCCCTCCATCCCTTCAGTTGTGCAAGTAACTAAAGGGGATAAAGGGGAGGGGGCATGTGGCTGCTGGGGTCTCTGCCACCTCCAAGTCTTCTCATCCAGAGTTGTCAGCCCTGGTGGCAGCTGACAATGAGACACTTTTCCCCAGAGCACACATGAAAACCTGCTCAGCCAAGAAAACCATGTAAAGAACATAACAATCCTGTACTAGACTGGCCGGGACACACATGGGCCAATTTGAATGAAAAGCATCCATCTGTGTAGTGAGGGGGCTAAGTCCCTGAGCACACTGGAGTGGCTGGGTGGGCGGGGCGATGCCCAGAGGAGAAGGGGTCACTCAGAGGCCCAGAGGACTCCCTGAGTTTAGCACTTCCTGCTCTTCGACTCAATTCTTGATGAACACCACCTGGGTCCCCAAATCTGCACTTCTCATCAGACTCACCTGTGCAGCTTAGACAGTTCCCGGGCACCACCCCGAGGTCGGGAGTGGGGCCGGGGGCATTTTCTTCTTGGGAATTCATGCCTGAGAATCTTCATTTGCTCTTTGAAAAACTATGCGGCCAGCATCAAGTCCAAAACCTGGCAAGGGACAGTGTAGGTGGGACACGTCCTTGAAAGTGGGAGTGCAAGCGAGAGGACGTTTGTGGCTGTCTCTGGCTGCTTGGGCAGCCGCATGCTGACTCTTGGAAGCATCGTGGTTGCTCAGGGCACTTGCTCCTGGGCCAAGGAGTCCTGTGCGTATTCCCTTGTCTTTCAGATTACCCCCTTTCCCACCTTGTTTCCGTTAGAGATTCCCTGAAGTCAATCTCACAGGAGGGAGCCCATGAATGTGGTTCCATTTTTTTGGAGAGAAACAAAGTCCCTGATTGAGTCAGAGAGAAAGCTGGGGCACACGTGTGCTATCAACCCAAGTCACACATGTGCTCTGGCCCCAAGTCACTCACTCAACACATACGTGTTGAGCACCAGGGGAGAAGAGGTGGAAGGGTGTGCCATCTTGCAAACCGGGGACAAATCCCTTAAACTCAGTGACTTGGTCTGCTTCTACAGGGTGGCAGGACTTCACCACCCAACGGAGTTGTTGCAAGAAGCAAACAAGAAGAGAGCAGGGAAAGTGCTCTGCAAAATTCAAATGAGATTCGAATTCCTGAGGAGTGGTGGGTACAAAGCTGGGAGGGAGGAGGAAGACCAATGAGCTCAGCCAATTACAAACTCTTTGGGGAAGCATGAATAGAGCACCAGGCACAGGCAGCAAGAGATGCAAAAGACACAGGCTTGGCTTCCTGAGGCTGACAGTCCAGCAAGGGTGTGGTGTGTGTGTGTGTGTGTGAGAGAGAGAGAGAGAGAGAGAGAGAGAGAGAGGGAGAGGGAGGCGGGGTAATGGAGTGCTGTAGGTCAGAGCATTTTATTGCATGTTCTCAAATAATCAAATTAGCTCGAGAAAAGAGCATTTATTCTTGGGAATGCAGCAGAATCCAAGACACAGCAGACTAAGCAGGATCGCCTTGCGGAGCTCCCAATCAGTAGGTTTTTAGATCTGTGCTTCCATGAGCCACACGCACACTCGCAGATCTTTAGTCTGTGCAGTACTTCGAATCGACCAACAGATAGCCACATTCTGCCCACCCCTGGCCCCAACCAGTGATGTACGCTATGGCATAAGTGCGCATTGAATGCTAAACCCACAGGCTAAAAAAGGATCAGACACACAGTGCCAGGGAGGGCTATCCTAGGTACAGGCAAGAGGAAGAGCAAAGAAAGAGAAGGGCCCTGAGGTTGGAAAGAATTAAATGGCCAAAGCATGGCAGGCAGCACAGAGAGGGTGGACGTCAGTGGCTGCCTGCTCAGGCCAGGCTCCAGGCTTGCCGTCACCTGGAATTTAGAAAGTGTATGTGCGGCATACCAGTGGGAAGATGGGTTGTTTTGCAGCTCCTTTGCTGACGTGGCTGGGTGGCCCATTTCTGAGCTTTGTTTTGCCATCAGTGAATGACCAGCCCTGTAGTGGATGAGCCCTATTTCTGTCCAGGACCAAATGGCCTAATTTGATTGTGGAACCAGGCACCCACATGCACCGGCTCTCCTGGGAGTTCTGGTTTGCACCACTCACCCTGGCTGCATTACTCACAGCACCTCTTTGAGGCTCAGGACTGTCTCACGTTGGATGGGAAGTCACAAAGTCGTTCTATTAATGGGAGAAGCGAGGTGCCCATGGCAGTGTGGTCTGCCACGAATGTTAGGAATTGCCTTTCTCTGAGCTAGAAGGAGGAGGGTCTTGCAGTCTTTTCAAAATGTCCAGGCAGATTTTGATGGGCACCAGATGCCCACGGCACAGTCTGCTCCCTCTGCTCATTTGGCAAATGCTGGCAGAGGCCGGGCACTGTGAACAGGCAGTGCCTGAGCCTTGGGCAGACCTTGGCTGGTGGGGAGTGATGGCAACAAGCAATGCCGGGAAGAGATCACTGGTTCCATACGAAGCCGACTGTGCAGTTAGGAAAGCGGAATGGCAAAGATCGGACAATTAACAAGGAAAAGGAAAACTATATCTATGAGTCTGGAGCCTGGAGAGTCTGACCTCAAGGTTTTGGCCTCTGGAGGGCTCTTGCTGTATCCACATGTGGCAGAGGATACTCCATGGGAGACTGGGCATGTGCACCAGCTCAGGCTGTCCCTGCTCTTCTCCTAAAGCCACTCGCACCACCACAGGGGCCCCGCCCTCCTGACTTCAACGGAGCCTCATTAAATCCTCCCAAAGTCCCCCAGCTCCAGATACCATCAGCACATGTCAGGTCCAGTGGACAAGCTGTGCAAGACACATTCCAAGCACAGCTGTTCCTGACAGTGGCCTGGTACAGTACGAGATGGGAGGCTACTGGGACTGCCAAGGGGAGGACCCTGAGGGTAAGTCCCCAGTACTGTGAACATTCTCATTGCTGTAGTTTGAGAGAGGACAAGGGACGAGAGGCAGCTCTGGAAGCTCACTCCCACCAGGCGCCTCCCCAGAAATGAGTGGTCAGTGCATACTAGCTCCCCCTGCCCTAAACCCAAACCCCAGCTGGGCCTGAGTCAGGTGAGGGCAGGGGAAGAAGACGCAGAATCCACAGCTGCTTTGTTATCTGAGACCACCTAGGAAGAACTCTGGCAGAAGCTGGGGAAAGTCAGAAAGGTAGACCAGCAGCCTTTTTGGTGGGATCAAGTTCGTGCTGGTAGGCGGCTAACACCAGTTTCTGTGTTTGAGATCTGATCCCTGTACCTTAAGACCCAGCTAGGGAAATGCCCCTTTTTCTTTCTTTCTTTCTTTCTTTCTTTCTTTCTTTCTTTCTTTCTTTTCTTTTCTTTTCTTTTCTTTTCTTTTCTTTTCTTTTCTTTTCTTTTCTTTAAAGATTTATTTATTTTCATTGGAAAGGCTGACATACAGAGAGGAAGAGAGACAGAGAGGAAGATCGTCCATCTGATGGTTCACTCCCCAAGCGGCTGCAACGGCCAGAGCTGAGCCAATCTGATGCCAAAAGCCAGGAGCTTCTTCCGGGCCTCCCACATGGGTACAGGGTTCCAAAACCTTGGGCCGTCCTCAGCTGCTTTCCCAGGCCACAGGCAGGGAGCTAGATGGGAAGCATGGCCGCCGGGATTAGAACCGGTACCCACATGGGATCCTGGCGCGCTCAAGATGATGACTTTAACCACTAGGCTATCACGCCGGGCCCATGCCCCTTTTCTATATGAAAGGTGGAAAGAGAAAAAAATCCTCAAAGAGTGAAACTCTTAAACTCCTGGGAGGCACCTCAGAAGCCTCTGATCCACATTTCTTGAAGTCCAAAAGAGAATCATTTGTCATGAAAGGGGCCTAAGAACGAATGAGCCTTCCCTTGCCCTTCTCTGAGCTGTTTTGCTTTCATTTTGAGACATGAATGTGTGGGGAGAAAAAGGAGTGACACACAGATGTGCTCACACAGATTGAATTCGTGCGCTTACTACGGGCGAGCCGGCAGGATGGGAGGGGACCAGGTTCAGGACCCTGGCCTCTCCCAGCCCAGCGCTCTCTGTGATGGAGGGAGACAGCCAAGACCTGCGACTCAGTGGTGGGGAGCGTTGTTGCAGGAGATTGCAGACACTCTGCTCCTGTGCATCCGGCCAACTCTGTTCCCAGAATGCACCTCAGCCCCATTTTTTTTCTGGTATTTGTGCATATTCCAAAAGTTCATGGAATTGGAATTGAGTTTATTTTGGTACAAAAAGTGTCAAAATCCACGCCTAGCTTTTTCATAGACTCTCTTTCACAGACTCTCTTTGAAAAATTTTTATGTATTTCTTTTTTTTTTTAAAGATATATTTATTTTTATTACAAAGTCAGATATACAGAGAGGAGGAGAGACAGAGAGGAAGATCTTCCATCCGATGATTCACTCCCCAAGTGACCGCAATGGCCGGTGCGCGCCGATCCGAAGCTGGGAACCAGGAACCTCTTCTGGGTCTCCCACACGGGTGCAGGGTCCCAATGCATTGGGCCGTCCTCCACTGCCTTCCCAGGCCACAAGCAGGGAGCTGGATGGGAAGTGGAGGAGCCGGGATTAGAAACGGCGCCTATATGGGATCCCGGGGCGTTCAAGGCGAGGACTTAAGCCGCTAAACCACGCCGCCGGGCCCTGTATTTCTTTTTTTTAAAGATTTCTTTATTTTTATTGGAAAGGCATGTTTATAAAGAGAAGGAGAGACAGAGAGAGATCTTCTGACTGCTGGTTCACTCCCCAAGCGGCTGCAACAGCCAGAGCTGAGCCGATCCAAAGCCAGGAGCCTGCCGCTTCTTCCAGGTCTCCCATGTGGGTGCAGGGTCCCAAGGCTTTGGGCTGTCTTCTGCTGCTCTCCCAGGCCACAAGCAGGGAGCTAGAAGAGAAGGGAGACAGCCAGGGCCCATATGGGATCCTGGAATGTGCAAGGCAAGGACTTTAGCCACTAGGCTCCCGCGCCAGGCTGCAGATTTTTATGTATTTAAAAGGCAGAGTTACAGAGCATAGGAGGAGAGGACTTGCAGCTATTGGTTCATTCCCCAAATGTTTACTAAGGCTGGGTCTGGGACAGGCAGGAGCTGGGAGCCTGGAATTCTTCCTGGATCTTTGTCTTGGTTGGCAAGAGTCGGAGCAATGGGTCCATCCTCTGCTTCTTTCCAAGGGGCATTAGCGGGGAGCTGGATCAGAAATGGAGCAGCTGGGACTCAAACCTGTGTTCTTATAGGATTTGGCGTTGCAAGTGGATGCCTAACCTGCTGCATTATAAATCCAGCGCCTTTCACAAAAATTTTGGAGACTCCCCATAACTGACTTTCTTTGAGGTAAAATTTAGAGTCTAAAATTGATCCCTGTGATGTGACCGATTTGATTGCATTTAGTACACTGGTGACACTGAGTATTTATTATGTCTATCCGATCCCGAAATGTCCTGACCCAAAAATAACCTAGTAAGCAGTTGCTTCTCCATGACTGTCTCAATTGCAGATAATCCATGTAAACAGACCCACACAATCCATGAGCTCTTAGGTTAGCTTTCTTGCCTCCAAGCTTCCTTCATGCCATCACTTCTTACGGCAGGATAATAAATGCTTGACACGTGGTATACCACAATTTGCTTATCCACCCATCTCTTGGTGAATATTTGTTTCAAGACTGTCTTAACATGCAACTCTGAGTGGACTTGCTGGGGCCTAAGATACCTCTATGCTTAACTTTGGAAGATAGAGACAGCACTCCAACTGCTGGTTCTCTCTCTAAACACCAGCATTAGAAAGTGGGTCCAGCTAAAACCAGAAGCCAGAAACTCAATATGTAGGGGCTCCCATGGGGGTCGCACCCCCACACTGACTTGAGCCACCACCAGCTACAGTAGAGCCAGCACCAACAGAGGACATGAGTGTCCCAAGGGGTATCTTAACCACGGAATAGAAAACACTTGCCCTGTTGACTTTCCCAGAAACCACCAAACTTTTCCACAGTGGTTGTGCTCCTTTTATTCATTTTTTTCCCCTAAAATTTATTTATTTTTCTTTGAAAGACTGATTTACAGAGAAGAGGAAAGGAAAAGATCTTCCATCCGCTGGTTCACTCCCCAAGGGGCCACAACTGCCAGAGCTGAGCTGATCTGAAGCCAGGAGCTTCTTCTGGGCCTCCGACGTGGGTGCAGGGTCTCAAGAACTTAGGCCATCCTCCACCGTTTTCGCTGGCTACAAGGAAGGAGCTGGATCAGAAGTGGAGCAGCCAGGACATGAACTGACATCCATAGGGGCGCAGGCACTTGAGGTTCAAGGATGAGCCAGTTGAGCCACAGCGCCAGCACGACACCCCTTTCTGAAGCTCCACAAAGTTCCACGGTCTTGATGTTTGTGTGTAAACTCAGAGAGCTGAATCCTAAGTTGCAGACTCCCCAAGCCATTCAAGTGCTGCGGATGGTCCTGCTGGCCATTCTTGTGCTGCTTCTAAGGTCAAGGGTGCCCACTGCCCCCTGCTCCACCATCTAGCACTTTCCTGCCTTCTTGGAAGGCTTGTTAGTGCCCCAGGGGGCGGGCCCAGAGTGTGAGGCTAAGATTCCGCCCAAAAGGGAATCCCAGCATTCCATCACTGGGACTAATGTGGCCTCAGATGCATACCTACTTCTCATCCTGGCTCTGCCTGGTCTCTGTGGGCCCCTGGCTTGATCACGCCCAGGGCCTCGTTTATAAAATGGGAACAAAGGATCCTTACTTTTTTTTCCTAAAGATTTATTTATTTTTATTGCAAAGTCAGATATACGAAGAGGAGGAGAGACAGAGAGTGTTGATTCACTCTCCAAGTGACCGCCACGGCCGGTGCTGCACCGTTCCGAAACCAGGAACCAGGAACCTCCTCCAGGTCTCCTACGCGGGTGCAGGGTCCCAAGACTTTGGGCCATCCTCAATAGCTTTCCCAGGCCACAAGCAGGGAGCTGGATGGGAAGTGGAGCTGCCGGGATTAGAACTGACGTCCAAATGGGATCCTGGCGCGTTCAAGGTTAGGACTATCCGCTAGGCCATGGCGCCGGGCCCCAGGCTCCTTACTTTAAGGAGAGCAGGTACTAAGAGCAGCGCTTAGCAAGCCCTTTCTGGCTTGGTTCTTCCCATCTGGAGAGTGGGCCACCCCTCAGCCCTGCAGGGAGGCCCCTCCCCCTGCCTTTGGCTTCCCAGAGGTGACTGAGCTGGAATGCTGGTGCCCTGTTGTCCCCGCACGGTACACTGGTTGTTTTACATTGTCCTATTTGCATGGAATGAAGTTCACTATGGTAACAAGGTCTGGTGGCTGGAATCCAGGGCCCCGTCGGAAAATGGAAAGCCTGTAGCTTTGGGGCAAAGGTGCAGCCAGCAGTAACAGGAAGCTTAGCCCAGCTCCTCCGGAGGAGGAATGGGGAAACTGAGGAAGCAGACCCACCCGGCCCCGCTCCCCTCTCTTCTGCTGAGAGGAGAGAAGGAAGCCGCTCTGACGCCTTGCAGTCGGCTCCCCAAGGACACTGCTGAGGCTGTGCCTCCGCTTGGGGTGCACACACGAGGCTGGGGGGCCCTGTGGAGGGGGTGGTAGCTTGAGCTGCCTTCCCAGGGGTAGGGCTTGGGGCACCAGCTCCCCGTTGGACATGGCCTGCAGACAGTTCCAGGCAGCTCTGCTCCCTAATTCCTGCCAGCAGCCCCCGGCCCCAAGGGGGGGGGAGGGGGTCCCGCGCTGGGCGCTCTGTCCAGCTCCCCTCCTGGGCCCCCTCCCTAGCACCCACCGCCTCCGCAACCCCAGCTCGGCGCCGGGCACTAGTTGGCCGGAGAGGGGCGGCCCCATCCTTCCAGGGAGGGGACCGAGGGCTGGCCGAGGCTCCCGGGCGCCCCCCGTCCCACGCCAGAGACGTCCCCTCCGCCCAACGGCCGGCGCCGCTTGGCGCCCCCGCCCCCAGGGGGTGTGTCTCCTCCGTGGGGAGCCCGAAGGTCCGCGAGGACCCCTGGACCCCCGCTCAGGCCCCCTCCCAGGCGGGCGGCAAATGGTAGGCTCCATTCAGAGAGTGCCCGGCAGCGCGCGGTGTCCTTCTGCGAGCCACGCTGGGCGCCCGCCTGCCCGCCGGGGTCTCGGCGATCGCTGCTCCTCCTCCACCTCCTCCCTCTTTTTTTTCTCCTCCTCCTCCTCCTCCTCCCCCCTCCGCCTCGCCACCGCCGCGGCTCAGGCTGGAGGCGCCGCTGTCATTCCTACGCCGGAGGAGCCGGCGTTGCCTGTGCCTGGGGGTCGGGGCGCAGGCGAGCCGGGCCGCGGGGAACCCAACAGGTAGAGCCGGGGGTGCCCGGCAGCGCACCCCCACACACATCATGCAGCTCTTTGTCACCTCTCTCGCCCCCAGGCCAAAATCCTGAGCATGATGGAAGACAATAAGCAGCTCGCGCTCCGCATCGATGGGGCGGTCCAGTCGGCCAGCCAGGAGGTGACCAACCTGCGAGCCGAACTCACGGCCACCAACCGGAGACTGGCGGAACTGAGCGGCGGCGGCCCCGGCGCGGGCCCTGGGGCTGCGGGCAGCGCCTCGGCGGCGGCGGCGGACACGGCGGCAGCGAGCATGGAGAACCAGCAGCTCGGCGCACAAGGTAGGGAGCGCCCGGCGCCGGGGCCCTGGCGGGGCGAGCGAGCGCGCGCCTGGCCCGCAGCCGGCCAGGAACCGGTGCCCCTGTGCGCCCGGGGCGACGGCGTTGTGTGTGCACCGCGGCCTGTAAACCTTTCCGTGCGGCCATGGCCACCGCTGCGTCCGGGCCGGGAATCGCATGCTGCTGTCAGGACCGAAAACCAGGGGCGCAGGATGCGCGGGGCCGCGCGGACCCCAGGCCCCCCGGCCGGTGTGGGCGCGGCGCGGCAGGCGTGTCTCTCCTGGCTGCAGAAATTGCTCAGTTGCCAGCACGCCGCCCCCAGCTCCGTGGCAAACTTTTCGTGCCAGGGCGGTTGCCCCCAGCCGCTGGCAGGGCGGATGACCACCTTTCCTTCCCAATCCTTAAGGCTGCTTTCTCGGGAAGGACTTCTGCCCCGGGAGAGCTCTGGGCTCTGCTGCCGCGCTTGGGGGCAGAGGATGGGACTGGCGTGCGCTTTCCTCCGTGCAAGCTAGAGCCGTTGTCTGGCTTGCATCTGGACTCTATTTTTTTCTCTTCTTTGAGCTCGCGCTGCCGATGGGATCCGTGGGGGCCACAATAGGTGCTCTGCTCAGCAGGGAGTTGCGATTTCCAGCAAATGCTGGAGCTGGAGCGCTCTGCAGGGAGAAATATGAATGTGAGGGGCAGGCATGGTGGATTGTTGCAGGCTGCCGCCGTTTGGAGGGAGTCTGGGCTGATGGCGGGAGGGTGTGAGTCTGTATTGACACTGACCCAGAGGATGCCGTGAGACACCCTGGGAGAGCTAAAGGTGGGTGAGCCGCTTCCCCTGGTTTCTGTGCGTTGGAAAGTCAGGAGGGTTGAGCAGGCTTTTAAATATCATATTTTGTCCACTGAGTCACTGGTTATTCCAGTCCCTTCAATTATTCAACTGCTAAAGTGCAGAACAGGACAGAAAAACAGTTCCGGGGCGCCGGAGACCCTCATGTGAATGTGTCCCCTGACGAAGTCCCAATACCGGTGGCCCTGTGACGGCTGGGAATGATGTTGTGACATCTCCTAAGTGTTGGGAGAGCGTCTGTGTGCTCATCGATGCTTGCTGTCTGCTCGTCCCCTGCCTTCCCAGGAAAGGCGTGCTTTCTGGATGCGAGGCATGAACGCTGAACTTGTGCGTCTTTATGTCAGATTCCGCGTCAGGTGTGCGCTCGGGTACTTGAGGAGTCGCTCCTGAGTTGAGGCGTGAGAGAAGTGACTCGCTCCAGAGGTAGCCATTGACATCATGGTGGAGAGGTGTGGCGGCCCTGGTGTTTGCTGCACAGTTCTCCAGGTTGGCCTCTGCATGTTCTTATTGTGTATCCCCGGCTATGTCATGGTGTGTGAGAGAACATTCCGGGCCAGACACCTGGGTGCAGAGAGGCGAAGGCAGACCGCTTGGCAATGCGGTGCTTTGCACAGGCGGCCAGGACTCCTGTGACGTGAGAGAAGCAGCCCAGAGAATGGGGAGCCAGGCAGGGAACTCTGAACACGGCTGGTTTATTTCGCACCTGCCTGCTGCTTCTCTTGGAGCTGAGGCCAGCTGCAGACGGAGGCGCTGAGGAAGTGAGAACAGGGACAAGGCTCGCACACTCAACTTGGTGCCGCCACTGCCGTGGAGCCTAAAGCCGCGACGAGCAAAGCGCTCCTGGACTTCGTGATTCCCTTGGAAGCCCACAAACCTGGTGATTTTGTCGAGGGGACCCAGTGTCAGTGGCTGGCGGTGGGTGGCAGGCTGCAGGGAGATATGTGACTGCCCCTCTGGGTACTGTTAGTATTTCACAAAACCATTACTAGAGGTACTTGGTGACTTTACATTCAGGCAATCAAACATAAGAGGTTTAACTAAACCTAATTATTGCCCACACATCGGCTAATTGATGTGAATTTCCAGCGATGTGATGGTTGAGGGGAAAGCAGTGCCCCCCAAGAAGTCCAGTGGGCGCTGCTGACTTGTCTGTAGCGACAGTTCTTTGCCCGGCAGTGTTTACACGATTTGCCGCCTGTAAGCTCCGCTCTCCTTCCGGCCGTGGTGTTGGTTCCCCCGGCATGTCGTGCTTGAGCGGTCTGCTCGAGCAGCACCCTTCTGCTGAGGTGGTCTGGTCCTCTTTTTTCTGAGCGTAGTGCTGGGTTCCCTTCCAGGCTGGCTGCTCTTCTTGCACTGTGCCTGTAGGGAGGCATAAGGAGCCCTGGAACCCCCAGGCTTCCTGACTCCTGCCCTGCAACTTGTGTTTGCATGTGGGCTGTGGGCATGTGCTCCCTGTGAGCCCAGGCGCTCCCTGTACTTCTTCACACCTCGGTCTTGACTCCAATGAGCATCTCCACAATGCACCTGCCCGGGTCACCTTTTAACCAATGGGCGTTATGCACATATTAAATGCGCGCTAATGGCAACTTTGACATTATTAGCACAAATCATCCTGGGGAGAGAGCCGCCTTTGGCTTCCCCCTACTGAGAGGTTGTTACATTTATTTTTTCAGCTTTGCTTTTTTGGTTCAAAAGAGTCTTTTTGAAAAAAATGAACTGAGCAAGCTCACCAGTGTGTCTACAGATATGTTGTCCCGGGAATGACAACTGATGGGAGGTAGGTGGTTGGATGATAAAGACTTGGGTTTTCCTAGAGGGTTAACCGAGTGTGTCATTTCAACAAAATATTAACTTGGTTGGTGCCTCGGTGCGCAGGCACGGTTGCTATGTAACAGAAGCTGGGAAGTGCAGCGCTGAAAATCTGGGCTTTCGGCACTCCGAAGGATCTTCTTTCGGAATCTGTGTTGAAAGAACACTTGGCGGCCAGCCCATCTTCTCTCGCCCTGCTGCAGGCGACTCGGATAATCCCTGAAGAGGAGGCTGGCAAGCAGCGCTGAGGGCATCCGTGCAAGGTGGCACATTTTGCAGCTCAGGTCGCTGGAGTCATGATTACCTTTGACAGGTGGACAGGAGGAGGCTTGGAAGGACCAGAGCTAAGCATTTGCTCCCAGTGGTCTTGTTGGTAGCCAGAGAAGGGATTTGTTTAAAGTCTTATTGCCTAGCTGTTTTCCGTGGCGTAATATCTCTGGGAAATTTTGTGTTCGACGCTGCTTGTTATCCAAGGGAGAAATAGAGCTGTGTGTTTTTCCAAACATGTTTGATCTGATGAATGACTAATATCAGATTCCATCGTTTGTTTTGCTGCGTGTCTAATAAAACAGTTAAGTTCTGTTGTACCCCATTCAAATAGATGCTGGCGGTCTGCAACAGGAAATACTTAGAGCCAGTGGGAAGCATGCCTGCTGCCATTGGTCCATTACTGGTATTGTGTCTAAGGAGGCATCTGGATGTTTGTGCCTGCGCAAGTACAAGTACTAGTGGTGTTAGGATTCCTGCCTTGTTGCATTTACTAATGGGGAAAAAGTGGGGCAAAATCATCTTCCTATACTTTGTACATCTCCATGGAGATAAGCAAGTTTTACTTCATGTCCAAGGTGTTAAGATAGCTGTCACATCCAGCCTGCTGTTCCTACCTGCTCGCCGGTGGATGGGAAGTGGCCTGTGGAGTGAGCTGAGTGGATTTGTGAACTGTTGGGATGGTTGACGCTGTTGCTTTGCAGACCGGCTTCTGGCCCCTTCTTCTGCCTCTGTTCTTGTTTTTCCTAAGGAGACTTATTTCTGGGGCCTGGGGGTGGGGACAGCAAAAGACCTGTCAGGTGGCAGAGAGGATGCAGCAAAATGCAGCAGGCTCTCTGGGATCCTCAGCTCACTGCTCCAAAGTTACAGAGCTCAAGCAGTGGCATGGCCTGGCCTTTGCAGCCTCATCAACGGGCTGATAGTGGCGCTGTCTGGTAGACGGCCCTGAGCAGGGGACTTGCAAGATTTTCTTTTTCCTGACAATGACTGTGCATGACCGCAGAGAGATTACTTACAGATCACTACAGCATGGTTGAAATTACTTATTGATTGGCTGTTATTTACTATCCTTCCATTGCCTTTGGAAAATATCTTCTGAGGACCTTGGAAATCACGTTTCCGGCTCTGCTGAATTCTGTGCTTCCAACGTCTGCTTCGTGGCTTTCTTGCGGTCTTCCCGAAACTTCTTTGATGTCATCAGAAGTCTTTGCTCATCTGACTTTCATAATAAAGGTAGACAGGCATTGTTCAGTGTCCAGCCAGTGATGTTCTTTCCATGCCGTTATTCCCCATGACGTTGGCACCTTTTAGAAGTCCTGGGGAGTGTAATTTGTGCCTTGCTGGCTGCTGGACAGTTGGTGGCAGATGGCCCTGGTAGGTGGAGACAGCTCACTGGAATCCAGCCTGCTCACCCAGCAGATCACGGGGGTCATGGCCACATCCATTGTTTATCTATGTAAGTGTGCCTCTAGATATTTGTTCCTGAGCTGTCTAGGCATGGAAAATGCAGACGAGTGCAATCCTCATCCTTCCTAGAGCTTTTCCAGGATTGATTTGCATGAACACAAACCCTTGGCTTCTTACCATCCTGCCACACATCAGCAAAGATGGGGATTCGCTCTGCTTGCGGAGCACAGGGAGTAGATCTTAGGTGATGTTGCAGGTACAAATCTGTCCTCTTTGGGCTGGGCGCTAAGGATGGCAGGGGCTGCCCTGGTGCTCTGAAATGCAGGCCAAGGGGCTTTACGCAGGCTCAGGCAAGAAAGCAGCTTCCCAGAAGCCCCCAACAAGGCCATCTCCTGTGGCCCATTGCACCTGGCAGACAAGCACAGTAACCTGGAGTCCTGCGGGTCCAGGCAGCCACTTTCGGATTTCCCCTTTGGAGCCCATCTCTGCTGCAGGAAAGCTGGCAAGATCAGGGCAGAGGAGCCTTTGCTCCCCATGTGACTGGGCAAGGCCTAAACATTCCTGATGGTTTGATGGAAACTTGAATCTAATCAACAGAGCCCTGCTCATGCTCAGGTGGGGTGAGGTGGGGCTCCCTGCTTCCCCCAGGGAATTCTAAGTTGCTAGAAGCAAAAAGGAAAATGAATATAGTTAATAATGAGTTTAGCAATGACAACTTTAGGAGCAGGTGGGAAAGCATGGCCTCCTGAGGTATTTTGGTGCCTCTGTTGACTTGGCCATTTTTGGTCTTTGTATCAAATTTCTGAAAATCCCCAGGGAGTGAAGACCCAAGCTCAGGAGCCAGGATGGAGCTTGTAACAGGTAGTTCTGCAGGTGCAAAGCTGAGGTCTCTGCTCCCCCTCTAGGGTGTCCAGTCAGGCCTGGCAATGGAGAGGATCGGGCAGAGGAGAGACCATTCCCACAGCTGTCACCTTACCTGTCCCCTCCTGGAGCAGCTGAGCAGCAGGGGCTTTCCATTCTCCATAGTATCTCAGCTTTACAGACTGCCAAAAGTTCTGTGGATTGTTAAGAGCTGGCCACAGGGCTCATCCTTGTTGGTTTTTTTTTTTTTTTTTTTTTTTTGGCTCTCATCCCTGGGTGTTCCAGACCCTGGTGAAACACCAAGCTGCTTCTCCTCTGTGAAGGTGAGTCGTTTAACGTAGCAGTACATGAGCACTGATTTCAATGTTGGCAGATACTTCAACAGATGTTCCTACGCACTTACAATGTGTCAAGTCACGTGCAAGTGATCATCTCATCGGACCCAAGGAGATGGCACCTGTTAAGATAATTTCTCAAAAGGGTTGAGGTTTCTGGTGCGCAGTAACACACAGATGACAATGGGGATGATCATAGCAAACTTGAACAGTTCTGCCTGAGCCAGGTGCTGTTCCAAGTACCTTTCTAATGAACACACTCCATGGCTTTCTTAGGCCTCATCCTAATTCACCAGGCAGGTTCCACCCTTGTGCACATTTCACACATGGGACCATAGAAGCATAGAGATTTCGCCAAGAAGTACATGGCCGTTATGTGATCAAGCCCTGGTCCCAGTGACCACACTCTCACTCATACCACCTTGTTGTCTGGGGTCACTCAGCAGCCATTGGCTTGGCCAAGAATTCCAACCCACTAGGTCTGTTTGCTGTTTGCACCGGCGCTTGTGCCCAAGCCTCACCTCCTGGGTCAGAAGCATCCTTCAGTTTGTTCCCTGATGAAGGTTAGGAAGATGCAGGCTTGCCTCCTCTCCTGATTTATGTATCCCTAGATTTCAGGGGGCTTCCAGGAGCTCTTGGTAAAATATGCTGATTGACACAGAGGCAGCCAGACCTCCTTCTTAAGTGTGGGACATCTGAGAAGGCTGGCAACCCAGGAGTCATGTGTCACCAGTGGGAAGAATCCTTTGAGTCTTGAAGGCAGTCCTCCCATTTCTCCAACTGCGTGCGCTTCTATGTCCTGGGAAGGACGGTTCCGGGAGAGGCTGACCCCATGAGCTTCCTCATCCCCATGCAGTCCGTGCCTTGCCTTGTCTTGGGTTCTCTCTCATCGGCCTCAGTAGCTTCTCACGGCTCAGCACCATGCCCAGGAAAACACCTGTTAGCTTCTTGTGATGCCAAGGTCCCCCACCTCAGGACTAATGACATGAAAGTGGGACAATTGCTTATAGCGACTGCCCAGCGTGTTGTGGGAAGCTTGGCCTTCATGCCTGGTCTCTGCCTGCTAGTTGACAGCAGAGGGCTCTTATTCCAATTGTGACCCACTAGAAATATCCTGTGATTTCTCTGATACATGGTAGTGAATATGGAACACACAAACAATGTATAGGAGTTAAACAAACAGTTTGCAATATGATTAACGTATTTAACCCTGTGTACACGCCTGTGGAACTGTGGTCTCCTTACTTTTTGCTTGTTGGATATTATGTGATTAGTGGTACATTAGGCCTGTTATTTGTTAGAGTGGATTACAATTATGTTTTTTTGCAAAAATTAAAGGAAAAAAGGAAGGAAGGAGGTGGATTGAGGGAGGGAGGAAGAGGAGGAAGGAAATTATAGTTGCTTTTTGAACTGTACCTGTGAGAAACATGGAATCTATCCTTTTTATAATAATAAACATTTAAAAAACATATTTCCAGAAGTTTCCAAGTGTCCTGTTGGGAACAAAGCATACTCCATCCTATGGCGGGAGCAGGGCCCTTGGCTGTTAGTCCACCTAGGGTGGCAGCCTTAGACACAGGGAGTTCTGCATGCCTTCTGTCGTGACCACCAGTACACAAGAGCCTATGAGATGCTTCTAGAGAGAGAGAGTGGGTGAACGCCAAGTCACAGGCTGTGGTTGTGCAGGCTTTGGTATGCCTACCTATATCGTTGCCCAGGTATCATGACATCAATGAGTGACTGATGTTTCAACAAGTTCCCATCCAAACCCTTTGCCTGAAGTGCCTCAGGTTCTCCTTAAGAGGGAGGTGTGTGTTATCTTACAGATCCCTGGACTGTCCTCTGGGCTGCCCAGGATCGCCAAGCTAGCAAGTGGCAGAGCCAGAACACAAACACAGGTGCATGTAACTCCAGAGGTGGCCTACTGTCTCCACCAGGATGCTGTAGAACCAGGCGTGCTTCTCCCCATTACTGCCCACAAAATCACCACTGCTGGGCCGCTGCCATTGTGGTCGTTAGCAGTGGGACTTGCATGCCAGGCTGAGCCTCACTCACCATCAGGCCCCAGAGCTCTGTTACATGGAATGTGCCCCATCTTGCAGGAGAGTGCAGCCAGCAGGTGCAAGTGTAGCCATGTTCATGCCTTTTTATACCTTGGCCGTTTTCCCTATGTGGGGAGGGGATCAGGGACCCTAGAGCTCCTTTGTGGCAGCTGGATTCATTCTTAGTAAAATCAATGTGCCCGAGTCAGAACTGGGGAATCTGATAGACCTTCAAGACCACCCAAAGGCACAGTCATAGCCATAGCCAGGGTGAGTTGAGCTGTCATGAGCTCACTGGTCCCTTCCTCAACTTACCCCTGCAGAGAGTAAGGTATTGTCATCCTGTCCATCTACAGATAAAGAAACCGAGGTTTAAAAAGGCTAAGTTGCTCCCCAAAGTGGACAGCTGATGAGTGGAAGATCAGGGGAGTGAGCCAGAGGTATGGCTGACCCTGGAACCTGCCCAGGCTACTCTCATGATTATCTTGACATTACAGCCAGGCAGGGGGATGGATTTGCCATGTGGCTTGGTGCTTCCTATCTCCATTTATCTCCAAAGATTGGGTCCATTGGTCAAGAGGACATAGATTTAATAATGTATGTACTCAATTATCTTGGTGATTTGTGTTTAGTAGGCGTGACTAACCTGGAAATATAATTAGTTTTTATAATAAAGGTATAGACAGGTGTCATGGGAAAATAGAGAATGAAGCGACAAACACAGGAGCCTTTGCAGGAGGGTGTGACAGTAACAATGCATCATAAAAGCAGGTTAAAAAATACGTTGATCTTGTCGCTAGAACTGGCTAAGTTAGATGGTTGAAATGTGCTACTTTTTGGGTACACTGGGTTTGGTCACTGCAGAGAACAGCTGGTGGCAGCTGATGGCTGGAACCTTCTGCCCCAAAGAACACATTTTCAAGAGAAATAAGAAGTATATGATGCAGCGTTTAGATCTTGAATAATAGCTCTGTTTTTCTCTTCTCCAGAAAGAACCAGAAAAGCTGTGTATTGAAGGCAGGCGCCCCTGTGTGTTTTAAAACAAGCTCATCCTTGTGGCATCTTTCTGGCTAACTCTGTGGCTTCTTGTCCACTCTCCAGCTGCAGCAAATTGAGGAGAACGTTCATTCTCCTCAATCCACTTGAACTTTGCAGAAGCTGTTGGAGAGGATGCATTTGTAGACAGTAAGAGACACAACCTGGAACACGGTGGGACCCATGCTACCTTCTTGGTCTGCTTCCTTTCCCACTGCCGCCCTTTGAAAACTGCACTTTTTGTTTCAGAAAGGCAGCAGGTTAGGGATTCCAGAACTCAGATTCTTGACCTTGGAGAGTGGGGTTGGTGGCTGTAGAGTGTGGTCAATGGGGCCTGGGAGGGCTGATCTGGATTTATGTGTCAATTGATTATTGTAATTAATGTATACATCAAGTGTACATTGCTTTTTCCTTTTCCACATGGTTTACTGTGCCAAGCAAGGAAAAGAAACAGCAACATTCAATGCATCCTTGGGCTTAGGGGTGAACTCAAAGGCAAGACTTGGGTATCATTTGGCGGGGAAGACCACCAGCCTGCCAGTGGGGAGATGGGCTCAGCCTACTCAGTCTACAACTTGATGTGGTTCCTGGTGGCCCTGCTAGAGGTGTGTGTGCATTGGGGGGAATGTTTAAGTCTTAACTGACGTCCTACAGGGAGGATCATGATTCTATGGTCAGCCATCAGCGTGTGGGTCATCGTTGTTGGATCAAGCTCAGATTGGTCCCAGCGTGAGTCAGGACGGAACTCGCCCTCCAGCGCCTTCAGGAGGTGCGTAGCAGAAGCTGGGGTGGTGTCCTCAGTCCTGAGCCCCTTGTCTTGGTTCCCACTCTCCTTTCTCTGCACTGCACTCTCCCATCATGCAGCCAGAGCCACCACATGTACAGACTTTCACAGGCATCCCCACAACCAACTGCCCTGGAGGGCTGCAGTGAGCAAGATCCAGCCATCTATTTCTGAGCTGGGGGATGGAGACACTATGGTTTATGTTGATTTGTCCATGATTCTTTCACTGGTTGGGGAGTCAAACTTACTTCCCCTTTTCCCACAGCACAAGGGCGGGAGAGAATTATCCCATGGCTTAGGGTGAGGGCTCTTTCTCTCAGGCATGGACCACCAGCCCTGGCTTACAAAGCTTCCCCCGTGATTGATGTCTGTGCCCTCGTGCTCTGAGCCCCATGTGCAAAGGTACAATCCCTCTTGACAAACTGAATTCCATTTTTAACACTAAATTCTTTCATCATTTGAATAGGGTTTATAATTGTTCCCATGACCTGTCTTCCTAATGCTTGAGCTTGGAGTTTCTCCTCTCCTGGCTTCTTCTATTCAGTAGTTAGGATAACTACGGGCACCCAGGCAGCCAGCCACCTGGATCTGCACCCCAACAGCATTGTCATTTAGGATTTTAGAATAGACATAGCGCACGATCGTCATTGTGATGGCCTGTTGTCCTTGCATGAGGATGTGTGTCTCTGCCAGGGTTAGGGAGGGGTAGGCAAGATTTAGCTGATGTCCCTCTTCACTGTACATCAGAGTTCCTGTTACAACCCAGGAGTCTTTGATCAGGGCTCAGGTTGCGATGCAATCAGCACATGTTGCTTGTGTAGAGGCCACCCCTACTGAACTCATACTTGGATCACAGCTGGACCTCTTGCTGCTCCAGCTTCCTGCCCTCACACCAGGTTCAAATGAGTGTACCCACAGACCTCACCTGAAGAGTGGACCGTGTGCCTCTCAGTTTCCTTGTTTGTGACACAAGGCTGACAATCCCTCTATCACTGGGTGATTGTGGTGGTTTAAGGCTGGTCTTTCCTTCTCTGCTACTGACATCTTCTGCATTGTGGGGACTTCCTGTTCTCTTCCTACAAGATGCCAGTTGCACCATCCCACCATGTGACAACCCAGTCTTCAAGCATTCCTTGGAGAGCACTAATGTCCCTGGTTGGAAACCCCTGCTTGAACAGGACAAGACAGCGGCATGAGCCAGGATTTGCAAGCCTTGAGATTCATTAGCCAGAACTCTTGGTGATCAATAGTATATTGGATTTTGTCTGAGTTCTTGCCCTTTTGATGAAATTTCCAAGGCAAGGGTGAGCACTTTGGACCAGAATGTAGATATCCACTTCCATCTTGCTCAGATAGGAGCCTTGATGTCCTGGCATGTGTGTGCCCTGGACTCAGCTGGAGATCACGGTCAGAGCCTACAAGAAAGCATACACGTGTCTTCAGTGTGAATCAACGCTCGGGTCACAGAGGCTGGCTGAGGCAGAAGTCAATGCCTAGAGGAGCTGGAACGCATAAGCCATGCCTGCTCCCTGGGGAGCAAGCACACACTTGTGACATTAGCCAGGCTGGTTTGCAGTGCTTTAAACTCTAAGCCAGGTGGCTGGAGCATCCTATCAGTCCACATCTGGACTTCGTGCGTCCGCCTCCAACACCCCCACACTGGAAAGCAGAGGTTCCCAGTGTTCCATGATGGAAGGAGAGAGCAAGACTGAAAGCACACATGCATCAGAGAGAGAGAGAGAGAGAAATTCTCATTCTTACATACTGGTAGTTGTATTTGTTTTGTTCATTTCCTGCTTGAGAAAAAACATGAATGTGAAAGATTACCAGGAGTTCAGCAGCATTGTCCTGCCAAGCACTACCTGCGAAGACTCAAAAAACAGCACATACATGCAAGAAGAGAATCCACTCCTGCTGCAGGTGGTGAGCTGAGGATGTGAGGAGCTGGGGACTTCCTGGCCCTGGTCCTGGCCTCTGTCCTCTTTGTGGCCCACTGGCTGGAAGCAGTAGCTGCAGAACCTGTCTCCTGGATGTCTGTGTTCAGCCATGAACTGTGCAGGACCTTTCAGGGCCTAGTACAGCTAGGTGCTTGAGAAATGCCCTCCAAATCCCACTGCTACCCAAGACTCAAGCTTTTCCAGAGCTTTTGTATGTTGTGTGGATTTTAAAGCACTCTTCTGTCCCTCAGCTCAAACCCTACCTCACTGTGACGCAATCAGTTTAATCTGTAACTTAATTCTGCAGGCATTTCTACAGAACAGTCTTCTGACGTGAACACTGGAAACTACCAGTTCTATTTGGAATGGCAGAACTGGCCCCTAACTAGATTCCAGGCGATGTGATGCGGTTGGCCAACTGCCATCCCTAACTACCGTCCTCCCATGCCTCATCCCAAGTGATGCCCACGGATTCCTGCTGCTTGAGACCCATCATCATTTTCTCATGTATGGCAGAGCTGGGAACGACCTGATCTCTCCCCAGCACTCAGATTTTTTAGGGGAGATGGCGTGTGCAGAGCCATCCAACTGTGTCCATGACAAGACCTTGGGATGGCATGCACCCTCGAATGACTGTGTTAATTAGCACAGTGCTGCAATCAAAATCACCCAGAGTGCAACTTTGGGTGATGGGTTCTATTGGACTTGGGCACAAAAAAATAGAGAGAGTCAGATTTCACTCCCGGGAGACAAACCATTCTGAGGGTGAGAGCTGTCCAACAGGACACCATCACCACTGGACCCGACTCAGCTTGGCTGACCATCTGCCAAGGCCTGAGTTGAGACATTTGGGAAGAAAACAAAATGTGTATAAAGGATCTGCTTGGAAGGCATCTCCCCTTCATTGTGCTTCTCGTGCAAACTTAACCATCCAAGAAGATGAGACGCTTAGCAGCCACTGGATGTTTCTCATCATTGGGTAGAACCTGGAGAGGTGTTGTGAGGTGGTGATTACTAGGAAATGAACATGGTGCCTGTGGCTGTAAGGACCTGTTAGCGCAAGCTAGGATGTGGGCACCAGCAAGTTCAATGGTCCCAACATGGTACAGAAATCTCTCCAAGTCCCTTGCCTGAAAGCATGCTGGGCTGGTAAGGCTTCTTGGCTGGACAAGGTAGGCAAGTAGCTTCCCCACAACAGGTTTCCGTTTCCTGCTGTAGCAGGTGTAAGTCCTGGGCTGTGCGTGATGGGTCAAACACCTGTCAATTCCTCCATTACTGTTATCCTGAGTGTTCAGCAGCATCCTGTATTCACACTGGTCCTGGATAGGAAGACGGACTTGGCTCCTTTGCTCACTCTATCAGTTAACATTCATGACACAACAGGACAGGGTGATGGGCAAGAGGGATGTGCTCGCCACCTGCTGAAAGCCAGAGACGGAATGAAGTGTGAAGAGAAGGCCCGAGTGCAGGAATAATGCAAGGTAGGCTCTGAAAGGGAGCGACCAAACAGGAGCAAGAGGGACTTTGTCACTCACCCAGTCGCTTGTGGTGCTAACTGGGTGACTGAGCCACGTGCCGTGTCACCCTCCCACCTTTCAGAGCCTATCAGAGGCTTTCCGATGCAGCTCATGAGCTGCGGCATGGGTGAGCCAAAGCCGAGTGTGAGCTCTGTCACCCCTGACCACTCACAGAATCTGTGAGTCGATCACATTCAATCTTGAAGAAGTTCTTAAAAGTTGGCAAGTTGCTCGGTTAGGGGAATCTTGTCTTACCCGGCTTAGCAGCAAAGATGATGAGAGCTTGTGTCCTCCACCAGAGACATGTGTAGGATCTGGGAGGAAGAGGATACACTACAGCAGAGCGTCCAATGGGATACAGGAACACGCAAGGTCTGAACTTGACAGGAAGGTGCCTCAAAGACCCCCTCTCTTCCCGTCTTTCCTTTGCAGGTAGGGACACCAAAGCCAGAAAGCCTCAATGACCTGGCCGAGGCCTCCCAGCACTCTGTAACAGAGCTCAGACTACAATAACTGTGTGGCTTGTGCACCTGCCCAGCACCTTCGCGGCAGCAATATGCACACTGTGGGGCAGATGCATGCTGCAGCTGTATCACACACATGAGCTTTCTGTGTTCCCAGGCAATGAGCATTCTTCAGCAGGCAAGATGAAGACAAGGGAGGTTGAAGTGGCAGGGTTTAAGACCTGGTCTCATCTGGTTTTCTAGGGAGCAATTTAGAAAAAAAAGCCAGATGCCCAAATTAAAGCACTAAATTTTCCTGGATTGTGTGTGCTCCAAGCAATGTAAATAAAGGTGAGGGCTGGGTCTCGGTGCCCATAAATTGTTGAGATATTTCAACCCCTCGCCCATCCCTCTTGGCAATTCAGAGCCACCCCACGGAGGATCCCATTTGTCAACCTGACTTTCCTCTCTGGGGTTTCTCTCCATCCCAGGGTTACCTTTGGCGTGAAAAATGACATGCGGGAGAAGGAGTGGTGTGTGTGCTTACAAGCAGGATCCGCTTGGGAAGCCTGACCCTCTGCTCTCTTGGCCTTGTTTGCGTTCAGTTTGCGCCCAGGTAATTGGTAACATAGTGGCAGGTGTCCAGCCTATTGGTAACTCTTCAGCCAGCTCCTGGGGTGGGAGGCTGTCAGGGCCTGTCTCTTTCAAGTGCAGGGGACAGTAGCACCCGCTACAGGTGTGCTGAGCCCCTGTGCAAGTTGGCAACTTCTTCATGTCTGTTTCATCTCTCGAGAAGCCAGTAAGACCACCTTGATGGCTGGCTGGTACAGTGGGGTGGGGATTGGGAGTACATTCTTAGACTGAGATGCAGCAGAGCTCCACAGCCTGCTAGCAGACTGGGTGGTTGGGTCCCTCGAGAGATGTTGCAGCACCTGTGTAATGAGACTGTTATAGAATAGTGCCTACCTTAACAGGGCTTTTATAATGAGTGAGTGAGGCCATTCACTCTGTGTGTGAATTCCCATGCTAAGTGCTTGGCACATGTGGGTCTATTGCAGGATTCAAAAGCTATCGGCTGTGAATGTTAAAGCATGTATTATAGCAGTGGCCACAGCGTCCTGTGGAAGGTCTCGAGTACGTCTCTTGGGAATGACCACAAAGTCATTTAGGGAGGAGCTGATTAAATTGTCATCTTGATTCTTGAAATGAAAATCCCAAAGTGTATGGAGCCCCAATGTCCTCATTTGTTTTCTGGTACGTGTTCGGTGGGGTTTCCCATTTGGCGATGGCAGAAGGGACTCCCTGAAGTGCCCACTGGCACCTGTACACACCTTAAATATGCCTGACTGAAGTCTTACCTCTGACAGACCGTGTATCACCATGCTGACTCTGCCAGACCTTCCTCCGTTAATCTCTGAATCCATTCTTTCTCCATTATTTATAGCCTGCCTGCTGATATTTCAAGTTCTGGCTGCAAAGCAAGGAAACGCCTTGAGTGCTGTGAGACGAGGCTGTTGAATCTAGTGCTTGCTCCCCACTTGTCTGCTCAGTTCTGTTTAAGCAGCATCATGGGTCCGTAAGGTGTGTCCTGCTCTGTGGGAACACACTAGGCTGTGGCTCCATTAGCACCTAGTGGTGAGAGTGCAGGGTTGATGCGGGAGGGCCAAAGCTCCAGACTCCCTCTTGTGACGTTGGACTTGTCCCTTGCCGGTTTGCGTCTCCATTGACTCAATAGGAAAATTAGGAGAATGGTGTCAAGATCTCATTCTGCATGTGTTTCTTGGGCTCCTGCTCTGTGACAGGTCCTGGGCTGAGCTCATGGGTCCTACGACACTAAAGGGGAAGAAGAAGGACAATAATAGTAAGGAGGACAACCATGACACCAGCGTTCACTGAGCATCCAGGAGGGTCAGAGCACTGGCATCAAAACTGTCTATTATTTTTGTGTTTAATCCTCACATCGAGTTCTCTCAACCCAGCTTGAAAAGATGAAGCAACTGAGGCACAAAGACGTGAGGCGTACATGCTTACACAGCAGGTCGAGTTGACGACTGAGCTCAGACCCACCAAACCCAACCAACACATGCTACTGTTTCACGTGAGAGTGCCTTATTTCCACTGCATCGTGGTGAGTCCTGTGACTGTGGGACATACAAGGTCTGCAGGGGCGTGACGCCCAGATTCAGATGAAGGTGGGACACTTGGCACCGTCTCCACAGGAGGCTCGGTCTGAGTTGAGTCTTGAAGGCTGTATGAGTCTTGTCTGGGTCCAGAAGGCACAGACAGAGCTTTCTGCAGGAACGCAGACACAGCAAGGAACAGTATGGCTTGTTGGGGGGAGCATCCCGTATCTGAGTTTGATTTGGGATCAAGATGTAATGATGCGGGGATTAGTTGGAGTTGAGGTGAGAGTCAATGAGGCTGAGAATGCAACCGCAGAGGACAGATTTGGAAACTTCTGGCAGACCATGATCAGGAGTCCAGTTCTACTCCATGCACAGCGGAAGAAGCATTGAGTCATTCCTTTTTATATTATTATGGTTAAATATGCATCATCTAAACTTTGCCGTTTAAACTGACGTGCATAATTTGGGGCTTAAGTGCTTTTACAGTGTTTTGCAACTTACACCACTGTCTGGTTCCAGACTTTTTAATCGCCCCCAAATGGCTCCCCACAGCCTTGACATGGTCGCTGTTCACTTGCCTCCTTCCTGCTCATGATGGCAACCACAGGTGTGCGGACAGTCTCTGTGGATTTTTCCATCCTGGACATTGCGTGTGACTGGAATTGTGAACTCGTGGCACTTGTGACTTCTTTCACACTGTCAGGTACTCAGGGTTCATCCGTGCTGTAGCATGGACTGCATGCCTTTCTGTGGCAGACCAATATTCCGTCCTATTGATCGATCTGAGTTACGTACCCACGCACCTGTTGGTGGAGGTGTGGGTTGGTTCCAGTTCACCTCTTGTGAACAATGGCATTCTGTCCTTTTAAGTTCAATGTTAGCCTCTGCTCGGCTTCTCCGACTCCCTGCGAGGTGTCAGCTTATCTGTCTGTGCAATAGCAAGATGTATGTGTGCGTTTGAGTGGGCACGTGTGCTGTCCACAGTGGTGCACCATCTTCCTCCTCCCTGAGTGGCAGGCTTAGAAGAAAGTCAGGCGACTCAGGAATTGCTTGAAGCTCTGAGTATTCTGTTGAGAATGAGGCTGTGGGTATCATGGCTGTTCAGATTGGCATAACCTCCACTCCACATGTGTTCCCTGACTTCCCAAGGTCTCATGACTCAGCCAGTCTTCTGGGAGCCTTGCCAGCCGGGTGTGTGCATGGGGGATGGGAGGTGGTACTTGAGACACCTGTTGCTCAAAAGAGGTTTGTGACAACGTCACACCAGGATCTTCCTTCCCTTTTCTGGAACTACCCAGGCCCTGGATGCGAGTCTGGCTCCTGTCTGGGTGTCTAGGACAGTGACAAGCCACGTTCCAGGAGCCTAGAGTGGAGTCATCACTTTGTTGCTTACTTACTGTATAACCTTGGCTTCAGTTTCTCCATCCATAAAATGGCAAAGTAGAGTCAAGTTCATTCGGAGGCTCAAATGAGATGGCAAGCACACAGGTGTTTGGCAGGGTGCCTGGTCCTTAATAGCCTCTTGCCTGGCTTTTTAAAGGGAGAAAGACAGCTAATCATCTGCTTTCATGCAATTGTAATGTAAGGAAATAATATGAGAAGCTACATAAATCGCATAACACAAGTTGAAACGTGAATTCCAAAGGGAAGTGTGAACATCCTGTAGAAGTTCAAAGGCAAGAGGCAGAGTGTGGTTGAAATGGTCTGTGGCCGTGTGATGTGAACCTTGTGAGGAAGGAATAAAACCAGTTCTGATTTCATAGTGCTCACCAAGTCCCAGGAATTGCATCCAGCATCTTTTGCTTTGCTCCTGTTCGACTGCACACCTGTGGAGTGGTGTCCTTTGCTAGGGCGGCTCTGTGGTTAAGCCATGATCCTGCACTGAAGTGTGTGCTGTCCTCGCCAACACAGCATAGTGAAGAAAGGAATTGGACATGGGTCCATCTGTCCCAGAGACCCTGCCAGTGGCTCACTTGGCAGTGTGCCCTCGTTCCAAGCAGATAATGCACATGGGTAGGAAGATGCTTTGGTGTAGGCAAACCTCAGAGCAGTGGCTCCCTTCTTGAGGGACTTTCAGTTGCAAATCTGTAAGCCCCAAACCACACACATCAAAAAGAACCTGACCAAGAAGGGTGTTGGACATGGACAGGAGCCAGCTGCTGTGCCACAGAGGGCAGGAAGTATGAGTTCAAGCCCCAGCCCTGCCACTTCCTAGCTCTGTGTGGCCTCAATTCCTGCAGCCTCAATTACATCATCTTTAAAATGAAAGTGATGGCCAAACCAACATATGGAGGGAAATGAGAAGCCCTCAGCAGAGAGTCTGCACACATGAAACCTCGGGGACCTTGTTCCATGTGCTGGGTCACGGTCACCCCTGCTCTCCACCATCTCTGATTTGTCCTGGGGGCTGGAGCTGTTGCACCCACCCCTCTGTGTGGGAATGTCCTTGCTGGCTCAGGGGATTACCACTGAGCAGATAGCAATACTGAGGAGTACATTTTCTTTGGCACATCCTCTCCCCACACACACCAGGTGAGCTACCAAATGAAGAAACAGTGGCTGAGGTGGAGGCCAAATCCCCTGGGGTCCACCACACTGAGGCTACCAAGGCCCAGCCATCCAAGTCATTGGTTATCCTCTAGTGAACTCATGAAAGACCGGAGGTGGGGGACCTTACCACCCATAGCAAGCAGAGCCGTGCCAGCGGTTGCAGGATCACTGCTTTGCAAAGGTCGGCCCCTTCCTTCCCTGGCATACCTGAAAATGCAGTTTTAGCAGAGAAACACACTTTTTTTTCTCTGTGCTATGCGATCTTCTCATAGTCAGGTGCGTTTCTGACTTCTTGTGAAAACATTTAGTCAGCATCAACCCTTCCGAAGTCCTGGAAAGTTCATTGAGAGCATTTTGAAAGGGGGGACAGTGGAATGATCAATTTTGATCAGAAAGTACAGGTCTTACTTAATATTAGTCCTTCATGGAACTTGGGAAGCCACACAGCAGACAATGACAGATGGAATTATGTTTACTAAACAAAGGGGCTCTGAAATATCTTGTGTGTGTGTGTGTGTGTGTGTGTGTGTGTGTGTGAAATACTAATAAGAACCTGCCAACATCCCCATTTGACCTTTAAGCCTTACCTGAAAGGAAATTCAGATCCTTCACTGATGCGATCCTTAACATGGATACGGCTGTGCGGTGCTTAATGAGGGGCACACGTGTGACAGTTGTGTCTAAGGTAGTCTTAGAATTACGTGCACATCCTCAAGTGCACTTGACGTGACTTGACTAGACATGACCACTGGAAGACTCATGGAAATTGTGTGTGGCTGCCTCGCTAACTATATTTTGGTAAAGTAAGGTGTACCCCCTGAAATAATGACTTAAAGTGTAGTACAGGAAATACAAAACCCAGCAGCAGCAGAATGGCTTATTATCCATGCGGGGTGCTGTACATCCCCGTGTCTTACACAACTAGCAATCAGCAGGTGTGCTCACACCCCAACACATGTGAATTATGTGTTGTGCCATTTTGTGAGGCTGTTCAAAGTATCACCCAATGATGGGAAATTCTCAGTGCCCTGTGACCCTACGGGGCCATCACCACAGCCGTGCCTGTCATTGACCACGTCAACAAGGAGCCACGACAGCACTCATTCTGATTCAGCATCTTGTGGAGCTGTTAGACGCTGGGGTTCTGCACAGCGGAAGTTCCCACTTGCGACGCCCACAGCCCACAGGGGAGTGTCAGTTCAGGTTCCAGCTGCTCTACTTTTGACTGAGCTTCCTGCTAACATGGCCAGAAAAGCATCAGATGAGCCCTGGTGCTTGGGCCACTGCCACCCATGGGAGAGACAAGACCCAGCCCTGGAGAACCGCTGACACCCACACGAGAGACAAGACTTGGGAAGTGAAGCTGTGAATTAATGCAGTGTGTGTGTGTGTGTGTGTGTGTGTGCGCGTGTGTGTGTGATGTTCAGACCCGGACTCTGTTACTTAAGCAAACTTATGACCCTGGAAAGTTTGTTTCACTTCTTCAAATGCCAGGTTTTTTTGCTTGTTTGTTTGTTTGTTTGTTTTAATTTGATAAAAAAAAAAAAGTGTGTAGAGAGTTTAGAGTCTTCCTGACCTGTGCATGGCTTGCACCGTTTGCCTTTGTCAGCTGAGGCCTCGGTAAAGAGTGTTTGTTCCTCCATTTGTTCAACAAGCCTTCACTGGGGTGCTGGGATGTGCCAAACCCTGGCTTCATCCGCAGAGCCTGCCGCCTCGTAGTGGAGCTGGTGTGGTTGTGCCAGAACCCACAGCAGCTCGGCAGCCTGGACTGCTGAGCCACAAGCACACCACCGTCTTGTTCTGATCGTGTCTACCCAAGCTGAGCTCCCCAGACATGAGCAGAGCCCTCACCTGAACAAACAGGCCCGGCTTTTCCCCCGTGATGAGGTGATGTCTGGCTCTCCGAATTAAATGGTGCAGGTGAATTGCTAAGTCCTTGCCAGGAACACTGAGAGAAACATATTGCCACTGTTTCTAAATGCCAGCGCCTCTCCAGGGTCCCCGGGAGGGGGGACCCCCAGGTGGCCATGGAAGAAGCTCAAAGTGATGCCCAGGTGGGCTAGGCCACCCTATCTTGAGCCTGCTTTGTTCCCCGCACTTCCCAGGAATGTTTTCTGCACGTGATGTGTCCACTTTAAGCTTCAGCGCACGCTTCAGAGGGTAACAAACACCACTAATTAGACCAACAAGGAAACGCAGCACAGGGTGAGGAAACGCAGCGCAGGGTGTGCCTCTCAGCAGCCTAGGAGGAGGTCCATCCCTGGTGGGCGGAGCAGCCCCTTCCCGCCACCGAGCCCCCTGGGCACTGTCTGAGGACAACGCTCCGCTTGTAATTAAAGCTAGGGAAGAGAGCTCATCTACTCTGCCTGTGAAAACTAACAGATGAAAAGCAGAGGTCCCCACATGAACCACTCCGAGGAGTCAGAAAGATTCCCCTGAAAGAGCCCCGGAGAGGTTTGCTGTATAATTAGCAGCTAAAAGATTTCCAGTGATATTTCATCAATCTCTGTTTAAGGGGGTGGGGGGAACTTTTAAGATTATTTTGACAAGAGAGAATTGTGATGGAGGTTGGGGGAAGAAGTTAAAAGCTTTACTTGAAGATGTAATTATGTGAAATTTCAATTATCATGGCTCCTTGGAAGTCTCTTAGTTGGGCAAGCCATTAGTAGACATGGAAGGGTGGGTGAGCTTGCATTTAGATGATGATGGGTTGTTTTGTTTACCCGCCGACGGTCACACACACATGCTCCAACTTCCTTGGCAATGCAGGCAGGGGGGCCAGGGAAGTGGTGGCCGCTCAGGTCCTTTCTCCTCAGGTACACCTTACACCATTGCTGGGTGTCCACTTATCTTGAGCTACCCAGGAATCTCTGGGAGGTTGTAGGCAATTTAATATGTCAGGTTGATTGTTTGCCCATCCTGCCAAGTCATCCTGCTTGGGGCACCCACACTAGCAGGAGGCTCTGGCCAGCACAGGCAAATTCTTTGCTCACCTTCATGGCTGGTGGATCCAGCCCCGATCAGTTGGACAAAGCCCTGTTGAACATTTGTTGAACATTTGAGATCCCCTTTATTCAGCCCAGCTCCTCTCCTGCTGCTGCCTGCACACCTAATACTGACTTTGGGCTGTCAATCAAACAGCGTCATTATTGAAATTCATCAGTGTTAAGATTCCGACACATCCACTAAGTGCCACATCAGAAAGCCGCAGCAACACTTTGGCCATTAGCCCATTAGCCAGGAAGGCGAATGGGTCTCAAGACAGCCAGACCTTGAACAGGTGCTCCAATACAGGATGCCTGCATGGCAGGTGCCGGCTTAGCTCAGCTCAGGCATGTGCTGGTCCCACTTATCTTCTCCGGGCTACAGTCTGATACTCCTTCTGCAGTGCTGTCATTGTGTGTTCTGACAAGTGAAGACACTCTAGGTGGCTCTCTTGGCTCCTGTGGCTCTTGGGGCACCACTGGGCCTGCCCTGGCCGTATGCCAGGGCCTTGGTGCCCGCTATGCCTCCTGCGCCACACTGAGCTGCTCCCAGGCTGCTTAAAGCTGTTCAAAATAAAACAGCGATCCTTCTGACCCTTATGTGTCCTTCGCAGAGGTCTCCTGGCCCTGTCCGAGTGGTGCTCCTTGTGCCTGCTCGCCAAGCGCCATTGGTGACTTCTCTGGATCTCTCCATAGTGACTCACTGAGCACCTACTAGGTTTCAAGTACTGTTGGAGGTCCCGGAATGAAACGGGAGAGGAACAGATAAGTAAAAGAAGGAGGCAGCCAGCAGGTGCACCTTGCAGGGTAATGGGAGGAGGTCCACAGCAGGAGACACTGTGGAAGGAGGGGAGAAGCCGGATTGGGAATGCATTCGAGCATCTAAGCTGAAGGAACAGCATGTGCAACAGCCCAGGAGGCTGCAGCCTACTGGGTGTATTTGAGGAATGCAGGCCACTCAGCAACAAGTGGGTGGGTCAGTGAGAGATGAGGTCAAGGCCAGGGGTGGGGATGACCCACATGCAGCCTGGGCAGGAACTTGGAGCTAGAGGATTGGGAATCCCAGGAAAGCCTGTTCTTACAAGCTTGATGTGCAGGACTTCCAAGGCTCCATGCTCACTGCCCTCTCTTGCTATTGGTTGAATCTACTCTCTGCCTACTGCCCCATAAGCAAAGACAAGGCAGCGGCTGTCTGGTCTCCGCTGCGGCCCTGAGGCTGAGTGCAGTGTTCAGCCCTCGAAGCTCCCAGGCAATTATGCGTCTGCTGAAGCTGTGTGGCCACTGAGTAGCAGACGGATGACAGGTGTGAGTTCTGCATGATGTGACTCCCATACTCACCCCAAATACCCAGCTAAAGGGGTGCACCAGGCAAGGGGCACTGAATACCTAGGGAAGGGGGATATTCTTGGAGGTGGGTGCAGGTTTATTCTGTGCCCGAGAGGGCCTTGGGTTAGAGGTGAGTCACAGACGTGTCCCACAGCTGACAGCAGTGTGGGCAAGCTGAGCTGGAACCTGCATCTCCCTTATCCGAGCTCCTTGCTCTCTCCCTTGATTTGCGAACAAGACTGGCATCTTCGTGACTTTCTCCCCTTGGGTGGGGCATCCCAGTGCTCAGATACTCTGGGTTGAGTGGATTTGGGGGGCTGTTCTGCGTACCCAGGGTGCATGCCTGTGGATCCTTCTCGTTTGCTTGGAAGGACGAGCTTTTGTTGGCGGTGTAATTTGAGTCTGGGCCGGCGCCCGAGACAAAGCGGTCTTTCACTGCACCCGCAGCATGCAGCCGCCCGGGGTTCCCAATGAGATGGCGGGAAATCTGCCAAGTCGTTTGGGCCAGTAAATTAGGCCTTGTTTAAAAGTTTAGATAAAGCCCTATGTGAGAGAGAAACGCTTTCATAACATTAAACGCAAATTACACTGCAAACCCCTTTCAAGTTCAATGGCCACATTCTCTGAAACCCCAGAGACATGAATGCTTCACATGTCGCAAGAGTTTTCATGTTTTGTCCCAAGCGCAACGAAGGCATTTTATGCAGTTTCCTCACTCGGATGTACATGTCAATGGAATTCATTTGCAGGAGGCCAGGCCGGGCTCAGCGTCGATTTCACAGACCTGCCAGGCTGGGTTTTGTCTGTACAGTCACCCTGCAAGTGGTATGTCCCACTGTCCCTGTTTTTGAAACACGGAGAGTGAGAGAGCTTGGCTGGCGCCACACACAACCAGTCCTGGCGCATGCAGTCCCTGCTGCCACAGTGGCATGCCCCTGGGTTGACCCAGACCGGAGGTGTCGTCCTGGCTTAGACATAGATTCCTAAAGACCAACTCGGAAGTCTTTCTCCCACACCTGCCTCGGGGAGCACTGAGGCACAGTCCTCCCAAAAAGGTGCAACGGTCAGTCTCTAGCACTTGCTGTTGAAGCTGCGAGAAGGCCCAACAGCCAGTTGCACATCGAATTCTGTACTAGTTTGCTTACCGTTTCCCTCCAAGCACAGCTGCCCTCTCCAAGGGCTCTGTCCTCTGCCTTCTCACCGTAGTAACCGCTCAGGGTGTGATCACTTGCAAAGAGCAGATGGCCAGGGTATGCTGTGATCCTCCCAGGGACCACATGGCTGAGAACTGCTCAGGCTGAGTGCTCAGCCTGTGTGCAACCATACCTCCTCCTGTGGCTTCACCTGCACAGTCTCTGCTTCTCCTGTCCAAGAGTGGCCTCGGCTGGCTGCAGGACAGGGAGGGTGTTGTTCCCAGGCACAACGTGGGGTCAGAGAGTGGGTCTTGGTTCCATTCTTACATCAGTCTTCAAAAGACAAAAGGCCGTGATAGGTCAGTTGGGTCACATGCCTAACACTGAGCCAGTCTCTGTGGCAGGGGTGGGAGAGGGGGAGTTGAGGAAAGGGGTGTGTTTCCTGTTGCAGTCCTTGAGAAAGCCACATGCCCTGGACCCTGAGCAGAGGGGCAAACCCAGGAACCTGCTCGTAAAGGTTTGCCAACTGGTTCTCTAAGAAACAAACAACAAGCCACCACCCATTTTCCCCCAAAAATACTGTTGCCAGTTCCCATTATGTGAACATTCCTGAAGAGTTTAAGCTGCCGATGAGGCATACCTGAATCACAGGAAGTTGGGAAGACCAGATCATGGCTCTTGGGCCGGTATAACGGTAACACCTCCACCAATGTCTATGTGCCACATGGAAGGCAGGATAGATCCTGCGACACAGGTCAGAGGAGGGAGAAGCTGTGGGATGCTCAGGTGAGCCAGGCCCAGGGGTGCCCCTTCCGGCCCACTGCTACATTGGGGCTGCTCTTCCGGTCCCAGCTGTAAGCTTCTACAAGTAGGGCTTCTTTCCCCCTTGCACAAGGTCTAGAGACTGGAGATCACGCACAAGTCCAGGTTCAAGCTGGGCTCCTGGGCAAGTCCTGAAACCTTTCTCAACCTCAAAAAGATTGCAGCCATCATCTCTCTCCACCACAGTGAGCCTGCAAGGACCTCATGGGATGCCAGCCATGGCCATGCATTGTCAGTGCACTGTGTGTGTGAATGCAAATCACTAATGGCCTTTCCACCCCAATGGGGGCACTGCGCAGCCCCATAGAGAAAGTCAGACAGGCCTGGCTTCCAAGTCCACCAGTGCTAGCTCCCGTGTTGTGACCCTGGGAGTTAAGCTGCTGCTTGCAACATCACCATCCCAGATCAGAGCTCTGATTCCCATCTAGCTCCCTGCTGATGTGCCTGGAAAAGCCACAGGTGATGACCCAAGAACTCGGGACACTGCCACTGTCATAAGAAATCAGAATGGTGCTCTGGGGTCCTGGCCAAGCCTGATAATTGCATCTGTTTGGGAAGTGAACCTGCAAACGAAGGCTCTCCCCCTCGCCCTCTCTCTCACTCTGCCTTTCAAATTACTCAATCCTTCAGAAAATTCAGCTCTGCCAGTTTGGAGCCTCGTGCATGTGGAGATGACATGTGAGCTCTCTGAGACTTCCTCATCCATGAAGCAGGGGCTGATAATGACCCTGGGCCTTGAAGACCTGCTGCCAAGATAAGGCACCGAAGTTCACAATAAGCCATTGTTTTTATGCTTTGATTTCCTACCTGATGCTCATTGACAACTCCACCCATCTTATACCTCATCTCTAAACCTGGTTTCAAGATTCACTTTTTTTTTAAGAACCTGGGAACGTTTTCTATTCTTCCTATCTCATCCTACATCCAGTGGCTTAAGCCAAATTACATAGTTACGTGTCCCGAGCCCCATCACAGCTCGGAGATGGGTCCATCAACACCTCATTAGAGCAAATCCCAGCACTTTTCTGGAAGTTGCTGGAATATGACATTCTGCACACTGGTACCAGAAACACTACAATAGTGAGCTGCTACCTCCCTCCTTGGCACCATGAGGTCTCAGCTAAGATCTGATGGGGGCAGATGATATAATTTGAACCTGAATTAAGCATCCCATTCTTGGGTGCTACAGACTAGTCTGGTCAATTTGTCCAAGCACATTAGACTGGGAATTCCCATCAGTTGCAACTGAGAGTCCTATGTCATGTACCTGGAGAAACAACCCCAGAAATATTGCAGGGAGTGGTATGTTGGTGGGGAAAGGGATTGGGGGTTAGACTAGGCGGCCCTGCTACTAAGCTCAGATGTGGGAGATCCAGGCCAAGTCTTGGCACTGCTTCCTGGGTCCCTCACCACCCACCATGCACTTCCTTGGAGCTTGGTCCCGAGGCTTGGGGCTGGCAGCCCTGGCATGCACCGTGGGAGCTGTGGCACCAGATTGCGTGATCACAACTCCTCTGTGTAGCACACCGTGTACCCGTGACAGCGTGAGAACACACAACCCGCGTCCTTGGATCTTTCCCAACAAGTGAAGTGACGAACATTCCCAGGCAGTCACTGCATTGGGGAGAGCGCTGGCAGATAAAGCGCACCTTTGTGCATTGTGTGTGCACGGCCTCGTGTTTTCACGTAACAAGAAAGAAAGCACAGTGCAAGAGAGCTGGGGTCAGCTCTGTTCAAATCACACCACACATTCTGGCAAGTACTCCTGGGATTTTAATAAATGTTATTTTGATTTGGTTTAGAAGTTTAGAGAAGACAAAGTGACACATTTTCACAGTTCCCTGTCAAACCAAAGCGTGATTGCCAAGCTGTTAAGTTTTTCAAAGGAGCAGCTTCTGCGAGTGTCTCTGTGACAATATGAGCATCTAGGGCTTTTCCGGAATTCTGACAGCCGTACGTTGTCAAGTGCTTTGGCAGATGTGGGCACACCTGAGCTGGGGGCAGCCTGTGGGCACACCTGAGCTGGGGGCAGCCTGTGGGTACACCTGCTGTGAGCACACCTGAGCTGGGGGCAGCCTGTGAGTGCACCTGCTGTGGGCACACCTGAGCTGGGGGCAGCCTGTGAGTGCACCTGCTGTGGGCACACCTGAGCTGGGGGCAGCCTGTGAGTGCACCTGCTGTGGGCACACCTGAGCTGGGGGCAGCCTGTGGGCGCACCTGCTGTGGGCACACCTGAGCTGGGGGCAGCCTGTGGGCGCACCTGCTGTGGGCACATCTGAGCTGGGGGCAGCCTGTGGGCGCACCTGCTGTGGGCACACCTGAGTGTACCTGTCACTGGAACGGGTCAGCAGGAATTGCCTAGGACAGCCTCTCCTGATAACAGTACTTCCCCACCAGGGGGGAAGGACAAGATGCCCTGAGCGTTCTCCTGCTCGGTTTTATCCCTTAGGATCTGTGGAGGCCAGAGTCCCAGCAGCCCCACAGATACCAGCCCTGCAGATGTGTGAATCCCTTACACAGAACAACCTGCCCATGTACATCCTCCACACACATCCTCGCGAGGAGACTTGCAACACCCAATGGAGTGCAGAGGCCGTGTCGATAGCAGTTTTGTGGTGTTGTAGGGAATAATGACAGGGGAAATAAAAGCAAACAGTGTGTGCTCAGTACAGCTGTGAAGGCCTAATGACACGGGACATGAAAGAGACTTGAGACAAGTAATGCCCTAGAGAGAGCATGAGTCCCTGAGGATTTGTGGATGGCAGGAGACGGTGGAAAGGTATGTCTACACACCACTGAGTGCCATGGACCCAGCACCATGCTCATCTCACAGCAATTTCAAGTTTTACTTTTTGGGAATGTTCTGGAATTATTTTTATGAAACTTTCCCATACATATTCATGAATCTGAAGATGTAGAATCTACAGTTACTGAAACAGATCCTGTGGTGAGCAAAGATACACCTGTCCTGATTCTCAGCATCTTACCTGGCCACAGGTCTTCTGCAGGTGAGGGGATGGTGAAGAGCGGGGAAGTGGACACATGACCTTGAGCTGTCAGGTGGAACCCACATGATCAACATTCCTAAAGAGAGGAAAGGAATGGGGTACCTCAGAGGACATGCAATGGCAGAAGCAGAGCGGAGTGCTGGTACTGTTTGCTGAAAGGAGCCATGGGCTAAGAAACTTGGGCCGTCTTTAGACGCTTGGAGATGCCTGGGACCAAGTTTTCCCCCTAGAGCTTCCAGAAGGAACATGGCTCTGTCAGCAGCAGGTTTTAGCCCTGAAGATCCATTTTCTGGCTTCCAACTCCCAGCGCTGTAAGACAGTGCACCTGTGTGCTTGGACGACTTGAGTTTGTGGTGATGTGTCACAGTAGCAGTGAGAAACAGCTTGCCAAGCCCGGGGAACACGCCGTGTCCTCATGCTGATGGAGGTGTGAGCTGCTCAGTGCTTCTGTCCATCCGTCCTACCACTCCAGCCCTCCCAGGCTCTCTCCTTAGCAGTGCCCAGGGCTGTGGAGCTGCAGATGACATCAAACATAGGGCTTGCAGACAGGGAGAGGCTGTTCTTTTCCCTGCATATCTTGTGCCTGTCGCTGTCACCCGGAGTTATGTGTGTGCTTCTGAAAGGCAATGGAAACCAAGCACTGTGATTCTGTAGCAGTCGTGCATAGACCACGCTTGCCCCAATTCCACACTGGAACTTCCCTGGGGGTCATGTATCAAGAGCTTCCGCCATTCCCCAGATCCGTTTCTCATCAAACCTGACCAAGAGAAAATGAAAAATCAGTAAGGATCTCTTTTTCTTTTGGTCTTCAAAATTTTCCACTCCGTACTCATACCCATCCACGGCAGATCTGTCTTCCAGAATGGATACGATGCTGGCAGTAAGTGAGATAAATACCCAATTATTGCTAGAAGTCTGCAACACCACAAATAAAGTGTATTATTACGTTCGCCCCCAATCACTCAATAGACGTGCAGTACAACCTCGAGGGGTCGGGCCCCCAGTGAGCTGGAGGGTGAGATGGAAGGACGCACTCACCCCAGAGTCTGGCTGCCTCAATTCTCCGCCCCCACTCAGTCAAAGAGCAGCAGAGAGAGAGAAAAAAATTTCATTCTCTAGTTCACTCCCCAGATGGCCACAACAGGCAAGGCTGGGCCAAACTGAAGCCAGGAGCTTCTACCAATTCTCCCACAGAAGTGACAAAAGCCCAGGTACTTAGTTCACCCTTCACTGCTTTCCCAGGTGTATTAGCAGGGAGCTGGATCAGAAGTGGAGCAGCTGGGACTCACACTGACACCCATCCGCATGGGATGCTGGCATTGCAGAGCCTTCACCCACTACTTTCCATGCTGGCACCTGGGTCTTATTTAGTATGTGCATATAAAAGAATGCTTAGGAGATAAGGGGTTCAGAAACCAACCTTCAGAGCCACACTGCTTAGGGCTGAAGTCGGCTTTGCCCAGTGAACCCTGGTAGGTTTTTTGGCCTGCAAAAGCAGGTTTTCCCACCATGGGAGGACAGGAGCAGTGCTTATCAGAGGGCTGTTCAGGGAAGCAGGTGTACTGAGTGAGGGGACTGAAGCCAGATCATCCATATCGCACATGCTAAGTGCTGAGTCAGTGGTATCACCATCATGCACTGGATGAGCTGGTGTCACAGACGAGGTGAGTGCGCTGTTCAGATACTGGTCCCACCTTTGGGCTCTGAGCCCTTTCCTGGTCTAAAAGTATCCCCCACACAACTGTGTTCAGCTGGGCTAAGTCCCTGTCCAGCATCTGGGTTGGGTGCCCACCTGGCTCTCTCCCTCTCTCCCATGTCCTCTCCTGCCCTTACTTCTGCTGCTGCTGCCAGCACCAGTAGGAGCAGCAGTGACATTGGCTAGGCCACTGTGCACATGTCCTCTTCTTCCAGGATTACAGGAGGTACTGTTCCCCAGGCATGCAAGGGCTCTGTCACTCCGGGTGTAGCTGCAGGTGTCGGGGCAAATGTGACACACAGAGACAAGTGGTTCTCAACTAGAGTGAGTTGGCAACATCTAGAGACACATTTGGGTGTCACTCCTAGGAGGAGGGTGCTACTGGGGTTGAGCAGGTGTGGTCAGGAATGCTGGTTCACTCCTGCAAAAATGCATAGGCCAGCCCCTTCCCCATGTCAGGAGTGCCAAGGAGGAGACAGGTTGTTAGTGACAGGTGAGTTCTTCCCATGGGTGGTGGATGTTTCTGTCCAGGAAACTGTGGGGTTCAGGAACAGGCAAGCAACTGTCACCACCTTTCAACAACAACACGGGTGAAATTTTCCCAACTGAAGAAAGCCCTGAAAAAGGCTTACAAGAGCGCATGCAGGGCCCCACCTGGGAGCAAAACTCCTGACCGGTCCCACCTCTGACATTTACTAATGGGGTAGCTCCAGGTGAGGCACCCCACCGTTGGGCTGTAGGGCTCTCATCTGTTACATGAAGGGGTGAGGAATGCTTTCCTAACTATAACACCCAACAAGGCACTCAGTGGCCTAACAATGTCCTGGAGGAGAATGGGCTGGACTCTCTCTCTTCTAGGTAGAGAAAATGTGCTCTGGCCTCTAGCTCAAACTGACCTGCCCTGAGTCATTGGCATTCAGGACTCGTGGCATTCACTATTTCTGTTTCCCCCATATCCTTTTAAACCATTGTAATCACAACAATGACAACAGCAGCTGGCTTTGACAACTCAGCACATACTGTTCCAGTTGTGTCTCACCACAATGACATCATCGCCACGATGACATCACTCAGCCCCATGACATCAGGGCTGTCGTTTTCCCACCTCACAGAACAGCCAGTCTGCACAGGCAGAAGTGACAGGCAGTCTGGTGACGTCAAAGGGTGCTCTCTGCACCTCCCATGAGAGACGCTGCTTCCCAAGTTTCCAGGAGGCCAGCCCACCCTACCTCTGCATGCTCCGGTTCACACCTTCCCAGTGACGTTGAGCAAGGACAATCTCAACAGCAGGAAGCCATTCTTCAGACAGGTCTGTGAGATGCTTCTTCCCCAAGAGGCCAAGGAAAGACGAGTGGCATCTGCCCCATATTCAAGGGCCGTGTCATGCAGTGCAGGGGAACCTGACCTGGGGGACGAAGCCTCAGGGCTGGACGTGCTTGTCAGGGCCTCCGAGCTGACCTGCCCCATCCCTTGGAAACGCAGCTTTGCCGTCACATTGTGGATGGGAGCCCATCCCACACCTTGGGTGTGCCGTGGAGCTGAAAGCCAGGGGAACCTGCGCAGAAGCTCAGCAGAAAGTGTGAGAGCTGGCGAAGTAGGGTTGGCCAAGTTGCTGTCCATGGCGTTGTGTCCAGGGGACACGGCAGCTTCCCAGCATCAGGTGGTTGAACTGAGTGCTTTGTCAACACTCATTCATTCCAGTGGCAGGCAGAATTATCCCCACTCCCCCTGGGAGGAAGACTGAGGGTCAGAAATGTCTGTTGACCTGTCGTGGTCACTCGCTGGGCAGGATGGAGACACTGGTGGTTGAATCGCAGAGTCTTTCATCAGCGCCCTGCTCGGATGATGCCTGAGAATGTGGTGTCCATGCAGAGAGCTCCTGTAAGCGGTTACGTCTGAGCTCCACAGACGGGGAGAGTCTAGTTCAATTCCTTGCAGATGGTACCTGGTTTTAATTTATTTGAGAGGCAGAAAAGCAGACACGCAAAGAGAAAGAGAAAAAAACCTTCCATCTGGTGGTTCACTCCCCCAAAAGCCCACAACAGCCAGGGCTGGGTCAGATTGAAACCAGGATCCTAGAATTCCATCGGAGTCTCCCCCATGCGTGGCAGAGGTGCACATATCTGCTCGTCACCTGCCCTCCTGGTGTGCATCAGCAGGAAGCTGGAATAGGAGCGGAGCAGGCATGTGAATTCAAGCATCTTCACAGGGCATGTGGGCATTTTAACTGCTTGGTCAACTGGGGTTGTTACAGTTTTGGTTTCTGAAGAGCCTCAGGCGGTTGTGTGGGAAGCCAGGGATGGATCCACCTTCAAGTAAAAATTGTGTGAGTTGGGGTGTTGGACAAGGATTCCCCTCCTGGGCTGCTGTAAGAAACCACCATGGAGCAGGCGAAAAGAGCAGCAGATATCCTGGGAGGCTAGAGTCCAGGCACCGTTGTGGTCAGTGCCTTCTGGAAGGTCTGCAGTTGAAACCAGCCCCTGCCGCCTCCTCCCCAGTCCAGCCTCCCCCGCTTGCAGGCTTCTCACACTTGGCTGTGTTTCCTTCCCTATCGCCACCTCTTCCTCCCTGTTCTCTGCTCTCTTACACCAACTCAAGTCCCAGACGCCGGGGACCTACCTCAACCACTGACCCCTGTGCTTACCAAGTCACTCCTGCAAAGACCCTCATTCCAAGTGCCATCCATGCTGAGGTCCCCAGCAGACACAAATTTGGGGAGCACTGCAAGTTTCCTCCTGGGCCCCACAAAGGGCCCTATGGGAAACGTTTGGGTCTGTCTATGCAGGGGGTGGGGAGGGGGGCTGCAGAGCACGGGGGCCTCTCATGGGGGATGGGGCTGGGGCCGCTCTCCAACTGGTCTTCATCTCCCAGCCACTGGCCAGATGTGGACCATTACCTGTGCCCACCTAAACAACAGCGCCCTCTGCTGTCCTTTTCCCAGCCACTCCTCCCCAGCCAGTCCATCCTCACCCTGTAGCCTATGGCCTGTGGCTCAGTGGCTGGTCAGCACTCATTAATTTTTAACACAAATGAATCCTGTTGGTCAAGGCCAACCTCACCCACATGCCCAGAGCTGCACCTGCCACATGCCTGGGGCTGCAGGGGCTCCATCCCTGAGACACATCTTTGCTGCTTGTTTGCTACTGGCATCCCCCAGAGCCTCCTTCCACCAGCCTGCAAATCTGGACAAACAGCAACCTCACTGCAGGTACTCACACAGCATGCAGAGCTGTGATCTCCCAGGGTGCAGGAGGCAGAAGCTGGACTTAGATGAAGAAACCTTCCCTGGTGGCTTCTTCAACTTCCCAAGCATGGCAAGAAAGCCTGGAAGCCTCCCTGTGGCTATTCCCCAGCCACTTCCCCAACTGGAAATGAATCGACCAATGGCAAAAAAAAAAAAAGTGGTGTTTCAGGCCAGCCAGCTTAATGGCTTCTGAAACATTAAAAATTAACTCCGGCCATCAACATGTTCAGTGGTCAAGTGTCCCCCGTGGAGCTCAGCGTCTGGAAATGGTCCCCACAGGGGACAATGGAGACCAGGACCATGAGCCTGTTGGCAGTAGAAGAAGTACTGGGTGGGGTAGAGGTCACTGTGGGGCTGAACTGGGCTTAGAGGGTTCAGGCAAGAGGCCAAGTAGCTTTTTCCCTCCCTTGGGTGGTGACCGTGGCCTTGATTCTCACAGCTGCTTGCATATTTCAGCCTCTTTCTTACCACATGTGCTTTCTGGCCTCTCTTCCTCCTAGCAACAATAGAGAGGTAGATCTGTGGATGGACTGGCCCAACTAAGCTGGGTAACCCCTGGAGGCTCAAACAGCCCCTCTCAGTTAGTTAATTAGTCAGTTGGTTGGTTGGTTAATGGGTTGGTTGGTGGGTTGGTTGGTTGGTTGGTTAGTGGGTTGGTTGGTTAGTGGGTTGGTTGGTTAGTTGGTTAGTAGGTTGGTTGGTTGGTTAGTTGGTTGGTTGTCAGCTGCTTGGCTGGTTAATTTATATCCATTCAGGGCATTGAAATGAGACCCTCATTCACACCGGTCCTGCTGCTGCCTCTCCAGCCATCAGCTATGAAACCTGCTGACTTCCAGAATTTGCAACCCGCTTGCTCCCCACACGCTCTTCGTGGCACTTCTTCAGGATCCAGTGGTTGCTCAGTGCCCCTGGGCACAGTGCAGAGAAAAGACCACAGGCTCAGCTTACAGGTTGGAAATACCCAGGATTATTGCACTGTAGAACCCGATCCATTATAGAAACATCCTGATAACATCAGATAACCCAGCTCAAAGAGATTCACTGTATTCGAGGCCTAGTGATGAGTCACCCAGGTTGTGCTAGGTTTCTACCACCCTAGGCAGCTGGGATCCCTTGCAGGTGGACTTGGTCTTCATTCTGTTCCCACAGGGGAGAAGCCACTTGGGTGTTCATCAGTACATCGTAGTCTTCACACTGGTCCATGTCTTTGCCTGCATACGTGAGTGCTGGGACAGGCACTGGTACAGCCCGTGGTGCAGGGCAGTGGACATTCAGGTCCCTGGTTGCAGCCATTGCCAGAGATTTACTGCCCTTGGTGTCTATGCTGGGTTTTCCATGTCCCTTCCTGCATAATTCATAGCTTCCTGTCTTAGTCCTCTCCAGAAGTGTGTAGCTGGTGTTTTACAGAGCTCTGAGCAAGAAGCAAGAGGGATCCAGCTTGAGAGAGATCCTACCCTCACCTTACAAAGCTCAGCCCCGACAGGAGACTTACAGCCTGTGCTCTGAGCACTCTTACCTGGCAGTCTGCATGAACTGTTTGCCCTGCGTGTGTTTGCTCTCCTTTTCTGTCTCTCACCTCCACCCCATCCATCATGCAAACTCCTTTTCTGGTTTCTAGCCTCAAGTTAAATGTCCCTCTGTTGGAAAAGCTGGCCTGGCTCCAGGTCCCGGCTCTGAGTACCCTGTGCTCCTGCCAATGTATTTCTACCCATTTCTCAGTTCTGCTTTCCGCTGAGCTGGCTGTGTTCTTAGGCAGGCTCTCCTGTTAGTGGCCAATGACCCTAAGTAGCCATGAACTCATATACCTCATAGGTGAACAACAAGACTTCACTCCCAGTGGAATCAACCCAAGTCCAGGGCCATGGTCCATCACCAAAGTGAGTCGCAGTTGGTCTGTCTGATTGCTCTTGGCTGGGCCCTGGAACTTACAAACAGAGAGGGTCCCTCTCAAACCACATGATATACATGGAAGTGCCTCCACCAGGACAGAAGATTTTGATTGTTACTACCTGGACAAGGGAATGACCAGCTGCAGAGGCACTGTGGCCACCACGAGTCCTGTCTGGATAGTAAGGCGGAGGAGGTGGGTTGAGAGAATAGAGGAAACACACCAGCCATTAGCCAGGGAAGGCTTCAGCGGTACAGTACCCTCTTCATTCCATTGAGCAAAATCTGGACGCAATGCACCCTGGGCTGAGTATGTCCCCAATCCCCTTGGAAGTCGGGATCCACATGGGTATGACGCCCAACATGCAACCCATGCAAAGCAAGACTGAGAGTTGCATTTGGCCAAGATTAGAAACATTTCATCTGCAAAGACATTGATGACAGAAGGAGAGAGCAAGCTACCTGCAAGAAGAAAATAATTGTGTGATGGAGAGTTTGTATTTAGAGTGTATAGAGGAGTCCCAGATGGCAAGATAAATGACCTCACTTTTCTTTTCAAGATGGTGAAATAAGATACATCAGCAGAGAGGAGAGGTGGGGGGCAGCAGGCACGGGAAAGGATGCCCGGTGTCATTGGCTAGGAGGGAAAGGCAAACTAAAGCCACCTAAGCTCCACTACACACCTGCGAGAGACAATACCAAGTACTGAGTGGGATACAGAGTAACTGAGTCTTGAATACACATTGGGTGATGACGTGCCATTGTGAGCCACAGCCTGGCACTGCCTACAAATGAAGTAAAGCACTGGCCATGCCATGTGGCTCAGCACATTGGGTGATGGTGTGCCCTTGTGAACCACGGCCTGGCACTGCGTTTTGAAGGTAAATGCCGACTATGCCGTGTGGCTCATGGTTTGTTCTCCAGGATCTCACACAAGTGAAATAAAGACCTATACTCTTCTCAAAACCTGTTCATAAACTTCACAAATTTGTATATATTTTTTGTTGCTTACTTAGGGCAGGGAGAAAAAGAAAGAGAGAGAGAAAGAAAGAGAGCGATCTCAAGATTTCCCATCTATTGGTCCACTCTCCAGGTACCTGCAACAGCTGGGTCTAAGTTAGGCTGAAGTCAGGACCCAGGATCTCCACCCAGTCTTCCCTTGTGGGTGGCAGGGACCCAACTACTCACACCACCATCACTGCCTTCCACAGTGCATCTTAGCAGGAAGCCGGCATCAACAGCAGAGCCGGACACCCCAGTGTGGAATGTGGGTTTTAGCCCCTGTGCTGAAGGCCCACACTGTTTAGAGCAGCTCTGGTTGTGACAGCCCCAAACTGGAAACAGTCCCTCCACAAATGGAAAGGCAAATGGTGATCTGTCCGTCCAGCGGGCTGCCGCTCTGTGGGCAAGAGGAATGGGTTCTTGCATCGTGGAGCAGCATGGGTGGAACTCATAGGTGTGAAGCAGTCCCCACAGCTCACAGGCTCTATGGTCCTGTTGTGCTGTGACCACAGGTCAGAGATCACTGGAGGGCTGGCTTGGGGACAGGTGTGACGATGCCAGACAGTACCTGGGAATGTTCTAAATGACAGAATGGCCTGAGTTCTGCTCCTGATGCATGTTGCATGAATCTCTGCAGGAATTAAAATTCCTGGACTTTTGCATCCCAGGAAAGCCGATGTGACTGTAAATAGTGAATTCGTTTGGTGGGCATGGCTAAGGAAGGTGGCACTAATTTGCTCCTCATATCTATGTCGCTTTGCAGTACCTTCCCTTCTCAGGCTCGGGCAAGACTACTGGCTCCATGGGAGCTGTCCCATGCCTTGTAGGATGCTTCCAGCCCTGCCAGTCACACAAATGTCTCTGGAGATTGCCATGGGTCCAAGGGCATACCGTGTGGCAGGTTGAGACTGATTTTGTTGTTGACTTGTAGCCCAAGGACCAAGGCTTGGTGGTTTCCTTTCTAGGAGGATTCGTTGTGTTCCCTATGTTTCCCATTCCCTTTGGCAGCTGTCAGAGAACTTGAGGTGGAGCCCCTGAACATGGGTCCCCAGAATACAGGAGATGGATTTCCACACCTTGGCATCTGGGGTAGCTGCCTCATGATTTCCTTCTCTGTCTCTGCACTCCATGTCAGCCCAGCTTGTCCCCATTTCCATGACTCAAAGGAGGAAGACTGAATCCCAGGAGGGGCCTGATTCCAGGTGGTTGGGTGTTACGCTTCCATTTTCCTTACACTGTAAGCCATAGGTATTTCCCTTGGCTCATTTTAAATCTCAGAAAAGCCATTCTACGATTTAAGTATGGAAGAGTAACATATTTTAATAATTATACCCTGGGGCATAGTTTTTTCCCATTGCATGGAAAAATAATGGTCCAAGCAGCTCACAGCCAATTTCAGGATTATGTAGGCGTCATAAAAAGGAAGTCTAACCTAACACATACCCACCGCATCATGTGAGACCACCTTTGCTACAGGTTTCGCTTTCCTGCTCCCTACACTGCCCAGTCCAGGAGAGCAGTGGCTAGGGAGCACTTGAAGCCTTGACTTCCCCAGGACTGTACATGGGCCACAGGTGGCCTGGGAGGTTGAGGCAGAAGAATGTTCTATCAGCAGTGGAGGTTACAAAATGGTCTTAAGATCAGGAGATGCTCAGAAGTCGTACTAGGCTGCAGGGTCTCAGCCTCAGATGTGTGTGAACTCTGAGCTGGTGAGTGAATGTGGAAGAGGCTGGCTGGGCAGCTGTATAGCTCTCCCAGTGTGGACACTGAAGCGCCTTCTCTTGTGGACATGGTTGCTGTTGATGGGAAGTAGACCTGGTGGTATCTGATCTTGTGTGCTGGCCACAGGTGTCCACTGGAATCTGCATTTGACCCCCATTTTGAATCAACAATGCTGTGATACGTTTTGAATCAACAGAACAAATCTGCAGTCTGGGCATTCACACACACACACACACACACACCCCAAAAAAAGTTCCTGGGAAATGAGTGTTATGGAAAAACTATGCATAAAGTTCAAATACACTTTTCTTTAAAAAAATCATTTTATTTGCTTGAAAGGCAGATTTACAGAAAAAGGAGCAGAGGCAGAGAGAAAATTTCCTCCACTGGTTCACTCCCCAGAGGGCCGCAATGGCTGGGGCTGGACCAGAGCTTCTTCCAGGTCGCCCATGTTGGTGCAAGAGCCCAAGCACTTGGGCCATCTGCTGCTGCTCTTCCAGGTGTGTTAACAGGGAGCTGGATTAGAAGTAGACTAGGAGGAAATTGAATCAGCACCTATGTGGGATGTTGACATCACAGGTCACACTTTTACCTGCCATGCCATAATGTGTACCTCCCAAAATAAACTTTTAATTCCATTTTTCCACGAACATTTTGATGAATGCATGAGTTCATGATTTCTCCAACTCTGCGGGAAGGCCACAGTTGACCCCTGAAAAAGAACTGTAGCAGGAAGGACGGGCCGGACACCACCATCACCACAGTCTCACTGCCTTTCACGTCTCCTCCCAATCCACAAAGCTTTCCCACTGGCCTTTTGATTTCCCCGTTCTGAGCACCATTCTCTCCATCAGTGAAGAAAATTAGGAAGGAACATGTCCGTAGGAGCAACTCAGATTCCATTCTCATCCACAGAGCAAGGGGCCCAGCTCCAGCACTAAGCCCAAGTGAAGAGAGCTGGGCAGCAGGGCATGGAGCTGTGTGGGTACAGGGAGTTCGTCAATGTCAAGTTCACAGCCAAGAAGTTACACCTGAAAGAAAGCCAGAAGGAAGCGCCACAGTATACTCATGGTGTTAGCTCCAGAAATGAAAATAGGACTCATTGTTTCATTGCCTTTTTTGGAAAGTGTGCATTTATATTTAAATAAAATCCTATTTGAAAACCAAGTAAGAAGCATCAAAAAACAGAGCATGCTCAGTACCAATGTGTATTGAGCTTCATGTTTCTGATTATTCAGTTTATCTCATGGCAGGTGCTGTGGTTTGGATTTTGGTTTAGACGCTGAATGGTCCCAAGGGCCTGTATGTTGCAAGACTGGTCTTCAAAGTCTTTTGTTTAAGACTATTTACTTAGTTGAAAGGAACCATTACAAAGAGGGAGAGATACAGAGAGAGAACGAGGAAGAGGAGGAAGAAAGAACAGAGGTGTTCCGTCGGCCAACTCACTCCCCAAATGGCACAACAACCAAGATGTGCTCAAGCCAAAGCCAGCAGCCAAGAACTCCATCCAAGTCTTCCACCTGCGTGGCAGGGGCCTCAACACTTGGACCATCTGCTACTACTTTCTCAGGCACGTTAGCAGGGAGCTGGATCAGAAGTGGAGCAGCTAGGACTTGAGCCAGCGCTCAGGGGGTGGCATAGGCAGCAGGTGAACCGGCCACACCATCACATGGACTGAGGGTGATATTTCCAATTGTGATATTTCCAGGTGGAGCCTTGCCAGCGGAGAGATTAGATTGGGTTGTTAGGGTAGAGCCTGGTGGCTTTAGACCCTGATGTCTTTGTCAGAGGCTACAGGGGCACAGAGACACTCGGACTCCCTGTTTCTGTGTGATGCTCTATGCCTCCTGGGACTCCACCTGCAGGGCTGAACCTGTTGTAGACCGTGGACCACCACAACCACCAGCCACAGTTGCCCCTTCTCCTGATAAGCACAGGTGACTTGGATGTTTCACTGTGGTGCTGGGGAGTGTGAGCTACAAAGGGTGTCTGATCCGAGCTGATCTTAAGACTAAATAGACTCATCCCGTGCTACCCTTGGATAGCCTTAGGGCAGAGCAGCCTGGAACTGCAAGAGGCTGAACTTGGTGGTCTCACAGTGTTCCAAGCTCATGCTCTTGAACCCTGGGCAGTTTATGTAAAGGAGTAACTCCCTTGTCAACCGTGAGCTGCAAGGTGGGGTCTCTGCCTCCAGAATAGTTAAGGAAGCCGGGGAGTTGAGGTCACTGTGGTCAAAGAAAACACACAATAAAGTTTCCTTCTGGAATGCCTATGTCTGTCCCTCAGGTGCACTGCCAATGACTGTCCCTACTTGAGTCTCTCGAGCACAAGGCCACCCTATCGTGGCCCTTCCATCCACATGCTAGGGTTTTCCAGGAGGGTTTCCCAGTCTCCCAGGAGCACTGAGTAAACCCTTATTATTGACCAGTGCATCAAAGCTTGAAAAAGCAAAGCTGAGTCCCTCCAGGTAGGCACTGAGTGGTTGTTGCTGTACTGGTGGTATGGCTCTGAGTTGCTAAGACAGTGAAGATTTGTCCTGACCCTGACACTGGACAGATAAGACATCCCAGCATCCCAATTTGGAAGGCCAGAAATTCACACCCCTGATCAAGCCTTCACTTCATGATCATTGGAGGAAGCCACAGTTGCTATTTGTGCAACACAGAGGTTAAATGCTTGGCCCATGATCATACTGTGGGCGATGGGTAGAACTGGCATTTGGGATTTTTAACCCAGGCAGTGTTTTCAAGACTCCTTGGTCTTAGAAATAAGCTTGATGGTTTACATTCCATCTAGAACCTGCAGTGCAGCTCATGTTGCACCTGCTCTTGTGTTTACAAATGCATGCAGCCTGGGAGGTCTTGGGATCTGCCTGGTGACACATTATAGCTCTGATAAACATCCCCTTTAAAACAGCCCAATCCAAAGGGGACCACCAATGCCTGCTCTTTAGGACTGTCTCACAATGGGTGACTTTAGTTCAGGGTTAGAAACATAAGCTTTGTATGATATGGGATGCTGTTAGATAAGCCAGAATCTCACTCCAACAGTAAGATTTTATTTATTTCCTGAGTATCTTGTGATTGTAAGAGTTATTTGCTTTATTTGGTGCAGAGACCAAAAGCCTGCATACCTGCTGTTTCATTCCCCAAATCTCTACAATCGGCAGCACTTTGCTCTGCTAAAGCTGAGATCCCAACCCAGGTCTCCTGCCTGAGTAGCTGAGACAGACTTAAGCACCTGGACCATCCCTGCTGCCTCCCGGGGTGCACATTAGCAGAAAACTGGAATTGGGCGCAGAGCTGGGACTCAAATGTAGGCATGCTGATGTGGGATGTGTGTATCCTAACTTGCATCTTAACTGCCAGGCCTGGAATTTTATTTTAATAATCATTATGGTCCCATCAAATCCCACCATGCCTCATGAATGCTCACTGTTCATGTGTCTGCTGCCATGCATGTGTGTCGGGAAGAGGTAATAGAGGCAGGGAGGGAAGGGAAGGCTGCTGGCAGCCACAGAGATCCAGGCACAAGGCTGCTGGCAACCAGGTTGTGTCTCATTCGATCTTCTCAAGTCTGCCATGAGAGTTGCTGCTTAGGGAATTATTCCTTGTTTTAACTGATAAGGAAAGTAAAGCCCAGAGAGAGTTAGAAACTTTCTCAAGTCACACAGCAAGTGTTTGGCGGAAATTACTGTGTATCTGTTGGTGTGTATGGATGAGTGGCTCAACAGGTTTAGTGGGACATCCCTAATTACATAACATTATACTAAACACAGATTTAAAACTTTCAAGGAAACAAAATAAGAAGACATTGCATTATAATGGTACTGAGAGTTAACAACGTTTGCTTTAAAAAGAAAAAGTGTATTTACTTATTTGAAAGGCAGAATTGAGAGGAGAAAGAGATCTTCCATCTGCTGGTGTGTTTGTCAAATGACTACAACTGCCAGGACTGGACCAGGTTGATGCCAGGAGCCAGGAACTCCAGCGGGGTCTCCCACATGGTGACAGGAACTCAAGTACTTGGGGCACCTTCCACTGCTTTCTTCAGATGCGTGTCAGGGACTCAAAGTGGCAGAAACCAGCAATCGGGTATGGGATGAGGCATCCCAAGTACTGGTTTCACATGCTGTGCCACAACACACCCCATTCTCCCCACCCCCACGTGTGCATCCTAATGTGAGAACATTTCTCAAGGTCAAGGCCCTGCATCCTATAGGACAAACCTGCTTGCAGTGTTATTTGAGAAAAATCACAGTTAACACAGACACCATGAATTTGGTCGTGTTTTAAATAAATGTGTGCATCACCAGTCTTGATCGAGCCCAAAGCCATCTATACGTCCTAGGCATCCACACGTGGTGCTGCTGGGTGCGCTTCTGAGGTCTTGGCCCAAGACACTGGCACCGCATGCATCCTCTCCGGTAGGAGGCCTCTGGGTCCGTGGTTCCTCCAGATTAGAAGCAGGTGGTTGGGGGCACCCAAGAGAGCACAGGGGTAGCACAGACCCCCCCAAAAAATGCCGCCCACCCATGTGCACCAAGAAAATGTGGCAGAGAGAATCACAAACTCCCACCAAGGTCACCTTCGTCAAGCAGGATACACCTCAGGCCTGGAGGACAGACTAAAAGTCATTTCATATGTTTTCAATCCCACCACAGCCCTGAAATAAGTCTCCCCAGGATTTTTCTTTTCTTTTTAAGATGTATTTTATTATTTTAAAGACAGAGGAAGAGAAAGAGAAACTCTTCCATCCACAGGTTCACTCCTTACCTGACTGCAATGACCAAGGCTGTGGTGAGGCTGAAGCTTAGAGCCTGGGACTCTGTGTCTCCCATGTGGGTGCAGTGATCCCATTTGGTCCATCCTCTGCTGCTTTCCCAGTCCGTTAGCAAAGAATCAGTTTGAAAGTGGAGCAGCTATGACATGACTACTGCTCATATAGGATGCCAGCCTCATAAGTGACCACTTAACCGGCTATGCCACAAAGCTGGCCCCAATTGTCTGTTTTGTGAATAACCCAGTTGGGCATCACTATTTGAGCCAATGTCCTGCCTGGCAATCCTGCATGTCTTTTGTACCTTGACAAGCCCTCAGGAGGGAGTTGGCCCCAGCATTTAGCAGAAGCCTGTAGACTGGCATTGATGGTGGGAAGTCCTCCTCCCCTTGCTGTTTCCTGGGTGAGGGGAGTTGGTGCAGGTGCAGGGGAGCCCCTGGTCCATCTGTGGATAATTACTGGAAACAGCTTCTTTCTTGGTGACCCCTGTCTTCCCTGACAGCACCTTCATGGCTGCTGACAGGGATGGCGTACAGTGAGTGAGAAACCAGCCCCTTTCTCTAACCTTTTTGGGACTTGTGCATGGGTCCCCTTGGGTAGAGTTCACCCCCACCCTGCAGCCAAAAGGCAGGTGTCACCCGGTGCCGACCACGACCTCGGCTGGATGAGCCTCGCTCTGCACAAGCATTACTGAAATACACAACATTTGCCTCTCGCAAAATTTTGATTTGGGAATTTTTTTAGGCCCATTTCAAGTGTGAAGTGAATCATTTGAACTCTGGCATTCGAAGGAAAGGCAAAGCCATCATGTGGTTCACGCGTGCACGAAAGGCAAGCTGAGGCAACTCCGTCTTCCCTGACAAAGTGGGCTTAGGCTGTTTGTGAGCCCCCTACTTGGGTTTTGTTTTTGTTTTAGATGATATTAACAGAGTTTATCAGAGTTGGGTGGGTCAAGGGTTAGGGAAAAGTGGGTGTGATCATTGTTTCTAAATTTTCTATTTCTCCTTCCGGTTTTGGAGTGGGGAAGGGGGTAAGGGAAGAAGCTATTCCTAGCCTCCCAACCGCCCCACTACCCAGGGATGGGGATCCCAATATCAACCAGGGTCCCAGTGAGGCACACACTCGAGGTGTGATTTCAATAGTTCTGAAATGCCGTCAATCTTGCCAATCCAAGGATGAGGGAACCCTTTCAATGTCCATTGCCTGACGTAGTCTACCTCAGTGGAGTCTCCATTCACCCAGGTATTTGCTGTCATCGTTTGGCTGGGGTAGTTGAGAATTTGTTCTGCTCTCCTTCCTCTGGGATGGCACAGATGTCCCCTGCAGGGCTCAGTGGGCTGCCAAATCCTCCATTGGATCTGGGCCAGCTGCCCGCTACTCCGACTTTTCCACTGAGGAGGATCAATTCTCACAGGTGGTTCAAGGACCCAAGCCAGTTAACCCAGACCCCACCAGATCCACACCCCCAGGGCTCACAGACCTGACACCCACCACACAGGTGGGCCAAGGATACGGGCCCCACCAGAACTCCGCTCCCGAGAGCCCCCTACTTGCTTTTCCAACTCCTTTGTGGAAAGGAGGGGTAGCTGGGTGCTGGGGATCCTCTATGATGCTTTAGCAATGGAAACAGTCCAACCATGAAAAGGCACTCAGTGCTTCGATTTTCCCAGTGTCTCGTTTTCTTGTGTCCCTAAACCACAGGCCATGTCCACCCTGAAATGAGGACCATACAGGGCTGTCCCCAGGCCACCAAGAGGGGCTGGTGTGTCAGGCTTGAGAAACCCAAACCAAAGCCAGTGCAATAGCAGAAGACAAGTTGTGTTTTACGTGCCCAGGATTCAGGGCCGTAGCGTAGTTCTGATCCTGTGACAAATCTTGACTCGTGTCCCCAATTTGCTTCTGTTCAAAGTTGCTGTCATCACTCTTCATTGTGGCTTGGTTGGCTGTGTCCTGGGTTTTGCTTTCTTCTCCCTCCTGCTGCTTTTGCTGTCTGCACCCGGTACCGGAGTACTCTGAAAGTTCTTGCAGAATGGGATTCAAAGAGAAGTAAGTTTGGGTGCAGAAAGTTTTGGCTTCCTCGCAGTGTCTTTCACAACACATTTTTTCTCATGAACAATCAGAAGAGGCGATGTATGTCTTTGCACATTTATCCACTCACTCAGTCATCCCATAGCCACTCACCTGTTTATCTTCCTGCCGTCTGTGTGTCAGGCGCTACATGCTTCAGTGATGTTCAGGTGGGAGCCCTTTTGGCCCCTGAAGAAGTAACTCTCAGAACACATTTTGGATTGTCAGAACCAGAAGTGAAGGGTACTACTGGCACCCAGGTGGACGGTCACCGGGGACCCTGCTGCACCTCCCCCACTCCCAGAGGGTTAGCTAACCTGGGTGTTGCAGGGCCAACGCGGGGGGATCCTGCTGCACCTCCCCCACCCCCAGAGGGTTAGCTAACCTGGGTGTTGCAGGGCCAACGCGGGGGGGATCCTGCTGCACCTCCCCCACCCCCAGAGGGTTAGCTAACCTGGGTGTTGCAGGGCCAACGCGGGGGAATCCTGCTGCACCTCCCCCACTCCCAGAGGGTTAGCTAACCTGGGTGTTGCAGGGCCAACGCGGGGGGGGGGGGGGGGGGGGGATCCTGCTGCACCTCCCCCACTCCCAGAGGGTTAGCTAACCTGGGTGTTGCAGGGCCAACGCCGGGGGATCCTGCTGCCTCAGAGATGTAGGTTCCTGGCCAGAGGGAAGCATGGGAGACACCGACAGTCAGGGAAGTTGTGTTGATATTATTGGCGACAGTGTGGGTGTTTATGGTCATTCTTGCAGGGTGGTTCTGAAATAAGGGTATTGATGAAGTCACCCAGTGATTCCTTCCTGGAGGAGCCCAGGAAGATGTGCGAAGGGGGGAGGGAACTGTCTGTGCACAGGGTTGCAGCCTGTAACTGGGGATGCATGCTTGTAGGGTTGGAGTCCGTGAGGGACAGGTAGTGGGTGCAGACACCTACAGGTGCAGGTGTAGCCACAGTGGTGACAAGAAACAGCTGGAATCATCCTAGGGGCGTGCAGAGATCATGTCAGACCAAGGAACCAGGCGTCGGCCTCCCAGCCCCGAACCTCATCCTCCCAATTTTCCCATAAAAGCAGGTTTTCAAACATTAGCCTCTTTCTGTGAAAAATTCAGAAAGGCAGAAAACAAAACCACCATTCGGCCTGTGGGATTCAGCTTGATTCAATGTCAGGATTAAATGACCTCAGCCTTGTGAGACCCCATGGTGCCCAGGAAATCACTGGCCTCTGCTCTATAAACACTGGTTGGGAGTGAACAAAGATCGAGTCAGGATATGACACTAAATCTGAAAAACACCTTGAGAGGTCTCTAAAGGGAATGCTTCCCAACCCAACATTCAGGGCTAGATTCTTCTCCACGTGGGGCCACCTTGACCTCTGCACCCCCCTGGATACACCATCTCCACCCTCACTTACAACCACAAATGCCTCCAGGACCTGCACAGCACATTAGATCTCTAGAATGTGTGTAATTGGAAGGCAGAGAGACAAAGTGAGACAGAGAGCTCCCCTACCTGCTGTCTCACTCCCCAGATGCCCTCAACCACCTGGGCTGGGCTGGGCCAGGCTGAATCTTGAAGCTGGGAGCCCACCACTGCTCTGCCACATGGGTGGCATGGAGCCAAGTACTTGAGCCATTCCCTGCTCAAGGATGCACTAATACAGGATGTGCGTTAGCAGGGAGCTGGATTCAAGAATGGAGCCAGGCTTCCCTGACTGAAACACAAACTGCCTACCCTGACTTTGCAGTGAACTTGTTGATGAACATTCACCCCAAGTGGAGAACCCAAAAATAATCAAGGAGAGGGGTCCATAAACCCTCTCCTGACATCTGCCCAGCCTCTGTTTTTTCTAGAACCAGGTATAGGGAGGAATGTTAGGGTCCAAATCATCCCACATCACTTCCTGGATGTGCCTGCCAACTCGCATTCATGGTCTGAAGGAGACCCACCCCATTGGGCACAGTGAGTCCCCTCTGCAGGAGAGAGCAGGCACATTCCCACCCCCCCCCCCACCAGGAGCCTCTGGGATTCTCCCACCTGGGCAGAGATGATGCTCAGGCTCTGTACTATGTGCAGGGCCCTGAGGCATCTCACTTCCCAGACCCATGCAACCTGTTCAGTGAAGCTTTCAGGAGCATGTGGTGAGACAGAGCGTGCCAGCAGCAACTCACCACTGTGCACCTGCACACTGACTGGCCAAGTGACTGGCTGTTCAAGGGGCTGGAGGACTGGCCGTTCCCCTCCAGGGACGCCAGTACCGCCCAGTTGTCCATAGGATTGCGAGGGCATGGGCTTACCCAGGTTTTGGATGGAAACTGATGAGGGCAGCTGTCCTCTCTTCAGCAGGTGCAGCTCCCAGCTGGGAGAGACCCTGGCAGTGGCTCTCCAACCTGACAAATAACTTGGAGGTTTGTTTGAAATAACTGCCAGCCCCACCCTGCCCAGAGTGTCTGCCTCAGCAGGTGTAGGGCCGAGTTGTGAGAATCTCTTCCATGTTCCTAAGTAAGTCACTGCTGCTGGCCTGGGGCGGGGGGTGGGGGGCACACATTTGGAGAACCCTCATCCAAAAGACCAAATTCAGCTGTTCCAACCCTTGGTGAAGGGAGTGAAACTTGGGAGACCAGGAGAGAATCAAGGAGCCCCCTTGTGGTCCCTCACCTAGCTCTCCTCCTGGGATTGGCAGATGGATCCACCAGCAGAGGCCTGCCGAGCCCTCCTGGCATGGAGTTAGACTGTAGCTTGCTGCACACATATTTCGTTAGTGCAATAAAGTGAGTTTATCCTTCCTCCAGCTCTTTCAGGTTTTTAATTATTTGTCTCATCCTTTGATAATGTAGCCAATCTGGCTCAGTGCACCGGTCATTAGAGTGAATTAGTGAAATCCCTCTCCATAGGTTTGTGTTTGCTTGAGCTTAGCCGACGTGGTTAATTCGCCGGACGACAGCAGCATCTCCGGCGAGCAGTCCGGGGAGGTTTCCTTATTAGCAGGCTGAGCTGCAGCGACAAACTCCAATGACGTTTGCTTCTCGACTGATGTGGGAACTGGGACGTGTTGGTGGCTCCGCTACAGAGCTGGTGTTCCAAGGAGACGGCTTCTTTCAGTTCTGTGATGAGCAAGTATTTGAGCTGTGCATGCAGTCCCCGGGGAGCTGGGAGTTAGCACAGCAGGGCAGGGGAGAAGGCTGCTTGCTTTAGATAAGGCCATCAAGGCATCACCGTTCACCCGAGATGGTCCTGGGTTTGGAAGCAAACGTCCTCATGTTCTCCTCGGATGGTGGCTGGAAGTGTCACGTGGACAGAAATCAGAGATCTCCAGATCCCAGCGAGGGCCACCTAGGATGGAGTGCTTGCAAGCCAGGAGCTGAATCTGTCTCCTTGGATCCTCAGAGCAGTGCAAGGTGGTGCTTTCCTAGCCATTTGACAGCTGAGGAAACGGGGGCTGGGAGAAATTCCTCTCGTTAGCAGAGTGAACCCATTTAGGGAAGCGCAGAACCGAATTGCCCACGCTCAAGCCCAGCTATGCCAAAGTTTCAGGTTGCCTGCCTCAGCAGCGCCCCCTGGGGGCCAGAGCTTCAGGCTGAGTTCCAGTTACCTGCACTTGTCACCTGTTCCTTGGTGATGGGGCTGTGCTTGGGGACCTTACTTTTGGAGTTGTATTCCCCGCCCCACCTCCCCACCTGTCCTGAAGAGAGTTAGAACATGCTTCCTGCAAGTGGGGCGTGCAGAGTTGCCACGTTCCTCATTGTCTCTGGAAAAGGGAAATGAACTGTTCTCCCTGTGTCAGATGGGAGAGTGTATGGGCCAGTGTGTCATCCAAAGTGTGGACTCAGGGGACAAAAATGCAAACACGAAAACTTCTGTCCGTTGGGGCAGGGCTTTGGCCCTGTAAGCTGAGGCTTGACCCAAGTTTAGAATCCCTACAGCAGAAGCGTGCTCACCAAACATTGCTTGGGCCACTGATGATTCTCTGTGGCACCCCATCTTCTCCCATAGCAGGCCCCATGGGTGGGCCCCAGAGCCAGCACCTACCGTTGCACACTGTAGCGGGCTACCCCAGGCAGGGTGGAGCCTTTCTCAGGCAGAGATGGTTAGGAGATTGGCAAGAAAATTCAGCAAAATTATGCTTCAACACTATAAACCGGTAAATACTAAAATGAAAATAGACACGAGACAGCTGAATAGTACTCTACAGCCATTTAAAGGTGTGTAGAAGCTGGTTGTATATATGCTAAAATCGAAATGTCAATGAAGTAGTCACAGGAGGTGGTTAAGAACTTGCATTTTTTAACATATTGGTTACTCAATACCATGTCAATTAATTCCAGAATGTTGTAAATTGTTGGGATGTTATGTTGGGGCTTCTAATTGATCGGGATGATATTCTGCCAGCTCTACCTTCAGACCAGAGATGGTATCCCCAGGAAACTGTTGAATTTATCTGGACAACAAGATGCTGGACTCTATGTTTGGTATATGCTTGCAATGAAAGAATCTTGACTGAATTTGAACTATAATACTTGCAACAAGGTGGAGGAATCCACCATGGGGGGAGGGCACAGGGAGGGATTGGGGGAATTCCAGAGCCTATGAAACTGTGTCACATAATGCAATGTAATCAATAATAATAATAAAAAAGACAAAAAAAGAAAAAGAGACTGGCGAGAGCTTTGGTCTGCCTTGACATTGCTTTTAGAAGAGGTTGCCGGGAAAAGCAGAAGCTAGCCAAAGGAAGAAGTTAATGTTAAGCCCACTGTACTTCTGGGATGTCAATCAATCCTAAAGACTCCCAATGACCGAGTAACTTTTCCTTTGAAGGTTAGCGAGGATAATGAGACCTGGTAGGTTGGAGCAGAGGGACCAAATGATCTTTATGGAAAAGTCTGATACACCAACCTCCTATCAATCCTGTGTAGAACTTGTAATCACTGAATAAAGAACTTGTAATCACTGAATAAAGCTGAGGACCGAACACCAGTCCATGCAAAAAATAAGACTCAGGGCTTGTCTATCAGGATCATATCCTATTACCTGACATGATGATGGATCAGGAGATGGGTCTCATTAGGCAAGGCCATGACATTAACTAGCACTCGAGAGAACCATATCCGGGAGTAGATTCTGTGGGGGATGTGTGGGTCAAACCCTGTGGAAATTCTAGCCCCAGAGGTTAGCTCAAAAGTTGGGGTGGTGATGAACTAAGCTAGGTGTGACCAAGGAACCTGCCATCACTCACGGGTAAAGGAACCGGTAACAGTCTGGACTGGTCAAGGCAGCAGCACCCAAATATACATCCTGAATAGGGTGTGGGGTGGGCCAGGCTGCAACGTTCATCAGCTCATACAAGGTCAAATGGAAGGCCAGACTAAGCCTGACACTGGTCTAAAACCCACTGGCATGTATGAGAACTGGGTCTGGGAGGGGATCAAGTGGAGGAACTTGGGAAACTCCCCTGGCAAGTCATAGCTCCCGCTGGTGAACACATGGTCCAAACCTGGGGGTCAAACAAGCTGGGCAAAGTAGCTCCAATGGCTGGCTAATGTGTGGGTTGGTAATGGAACAGGGTAGACTGGGTAGGACTGAGCTAACCTTAGCACACAAGCAAAATTAGAAACCAGGATGGAGTACAGGTCATGCCAAGCTAGGCTCTTGCACCGACTGGTTTGCGTGAGCCAGGGACGCTAAGTCACAGCACCTAGGGCAGGGGCCGGGAGAGGTAAGGGGCTGTGCCAAGCTGAGTCAGAGCAAACACTGACATGCGCGCCATCTATGGCTGGGAACAGGCTCAGTTGGGGAGCTAAGGGGACACCTAGCTGAGTTGAGGTTCCCACCGAGGAGCATGGGGGCTGGAATGGGGGTTGCGTTCTGATCTGGATATGGCTGTAGTCTTCCTTGGCACTACTGTGGGCTGGGATTGGATGCACCAATCCAAGCTAGACTTCAACACCATCTGGTGTCCTGGAGGATCAGGGTAGATGTGGGATGGACTAGGCTAGAACTCAGCCCCTACTGAGCCATGTGTGAGCCATATGTGGGTATGGACGAGCCATGATTGGGCTGAAACATCCAACAGCAAGAACCAGATTGGGTTGAAGGCCAGTCAGGAAAAGCCACTGTTCCTGCTAGGACAGGAGGTGAACTGAGTAGGGCTGGCTCATGGACCCACTGGTATGCGCAAAATCTGGCATTGGGAAGGGTTCTGATGGAGGAGTCTGGGCAACTCCTCTGGCAGGACACAGTCCCTGCAGGTAAGCGCAAGAAGCATGATAGGAAACAGCCATGATACAGAACAGGCCATGGAAAGTTTCCCACTGGCATACATATGGCATGGGTCGGGGGCAGACCAGGCTGAATCAGTTTCTGTCATCCACTGGCAAATCCGAGCACCAGAACAGAGTGTGGGTTGAGCCAGGTTTGGTCGCAACAAAAACCAGTGAACAATATGGAATGCCAAGGTGAAGTGACCTGTACCGGATGGGACCGCAGCACCCAACAGCACACATGAGAATCAGGGAGGGAGGGTGCGGAGCCGGCAGGGGGGATATGGGGGCGCTCCCCTGCTGAACAGCTACTCCCACTGGAGAGCGTGAGCTGGGATGGGGGCAGACCAGACTAAGCAGGCCTACAACACCTGTGGGCCTCATGTGGACTAGATCAGGGAAAAACAATCAGGCTGGGCTGATTGTTCCTGCTGGTGCAAACAAAAATTAGAGTGGGTGAGGGTTGCTTGGGTTTAGCCGCAGCATCGGCTGGCAGAAGCTGGCACTAGGGGCTAATTCTGTCAAGTCAAACCGCAGAACTGTAGGAGGACATTGTGACCCTAGAAGGTCAGTGAGCACAGGATTACAGTTGATTGGATAATATTTGCATGAGAACAACTGAATGGCTACCTTTTGTATACCTCATTGGATATCATTTATATAAGAACAGTTGAGTGGACAGCATGTGTATGAGAACACTCGGTAGAATATACAAAACAAAAGGAGTTCCAAACAAAAGCATAGAAACTGTTGATGGGTTTTGTTGATAAGCTCAATACTTCCTACCTTATCCCATATGACCCTCAGTGTATAAAGTCTGATGGTATGAATAAACTTTGACCATCAGTCAGGCTCCATGCACCAAGTCCATCACTGCGGGACAGCGGCAGCAGAATCACCTGGAGAGTGCATAATCCGGGACTGGGAGTCGCCTAGAAGAGAAATAGTGGGTTCCTCCCTCTTGGGTTACCACTCCCACTGGAGGGCACAAAAACCAGGACAGGGGCTGGGGTGACTAGACAGAGAGGCACCCAACAACATTCGTCTGGGCTGGATAGTCTGGCTGGTTGGGTTGCACTAGGCTTCAATGCCCATTGACATGTATGAGAGCTGAATGGGATGTGGGACAGACTGGACTAGTCTGCTGCACATACTGGCAAACCAGGATAGGGGACGGGCCTGGTGGGTGTTACTGTGGGTCTCTCCGACTAGGTTGCAGCTCCCACTGGTTTATGTGAAGGCCGAGTGTGTGCTGGGCAGAAGCAGGCTGGACTGCAACACCCATTGGTTCCAGTGGCGGTCAGGGCTGGAAACAGGACCAACCCAGCAATTGCAACCATCAGCTGATTGGGGCGATGGACTGTGCCGGGCCCTGTACTGGCAAGTACACACAAGAATCTGGTCTAGGAACACCTCAAACAAAGTTTCTTTGGGGATCTCCCCAATTGAACTGCCAGACTCAGAACCCTAACCATGAAAAGACAGAGGACAGAACAAGTCAGTTAACTACCTTAGCCATATGTTGGCAGTGAAAAACAGGGCAAACGGAGTCTCTAAGATGGACTATGTCAATCAGTGGATCCTTCAGTGAGCTCATTGTGCTTGGAATGGAGAGATTGGCAGCAATTCGTAACTGTTGAACTATCAAAACCACTTAAGCAAGAGCCTCAGAGCATGCCCCACATCTGGGACCTGGGATGGGTGGGAGACTGGGTGGGGCTTCTCCCTTTATCTCCCCTTTACCCTAGACACATGAACGAAACAATGTAGAAATAATAGTCTTACCCACTTTCCTGTAGCCCTTGACCCTTTGTGCCTTAATTAACTATGTAAAGAATGTCAAAAATAAAGAAAAAAAAAAGAAGATACAGAACATGCTGGGGTTGTGGGGAAACTAGTCACTACGCAGCCTTGAAAGTCAGAGGAGAGGGACGATGCAGTGAACTTGTAGCAAGTCAGCTTGTCTCCTGGCTGGGACAATGAAATGCCGTGGTTCCTGTAAGCCAGAGGTGACAGTGGCACGCAGAGCCTCGTCCTAAAGTGGACGCACCATCCTAAGGTGTGTTTGCACCTGGACAATCTGCAAATGAGTCAGGTCCCCGGGCTCTAGGGAGAGGATTGTTTTCTTTGTTGCCAGGGGAAATCATTTTAAAATGAAAAAAAAAAAAAGGTGCCCCATTCCCAGCTTCAAAACAGTTTGTGTTCTTTAAAAATAAATTCATAAATAAATAGCGCAGAGGAAGTGAAGCACGGCCCAGTAGAGGACACAAAAGCCGATCCCTTACCGCACGTCGGGAAGGCTTCTCCCGCGCTGGAGGAATGAAAGGGCATCACCGTTTTGTTTTCAAATGTGTTTAAGAACCTGTTATTAAAACGGCATTAAACCCGAGTCCCAGGGCCCGGCTCTGCCACTACCGGGAGATAATCTCGATAATGCGATTAGTGCCTGCCTGAACGGTGCTGGGAGTGGAGGGAGAGAGGGCCGCGGCTGGGCACCGCTGGGTCACTCTGGCTGCCGTGGCCTCGGCACCGAGGCTGTCCCCTTATTTCCCCAACCCCAACACGCCTGCACTAGGGCCCCCCGCCAGCGGGAGACGTCAGGGGCCTTAGCAACCAGGCTAAGGATTGCCATTCTTGGCCCCCTCTCTGTGCCGTGCCATCAATTTGCAGGTGCGTCCTTATCCCCAGGCAGGTGCTGCTTCAGGCCCATGCACACCCTGTGGTCACTTCCCCAAGGTCACACGCCGTGGCAAGCAGCCAAGCTGGGACCATCCTCTGCCATGGTTGGCAGATAGCAGTGAGGATGGGCCGCTTGAAAGTAGAAGGATCAGATCACCTGGGGAGCTCTTACTAAGCGACCTTGCCCAATTCCAGGGTGCACTCCAGCATCAGTACCAAGCAAGCCACACCGTCCTCCTTGGTGCAGTGGTTGCTAATGGCTTTCTCACCCCTACAGGCAATGGGACCCTCCCTATACCTCTTCCCGTGGAGCTCAGGGAACGGCAGGCAGGCCAGCAGGCAGGTGGCAACACGTCCTCCCTGGGGCGTCAGAAGTCACAGAGCCACAACGTCACCACCCAGGAGTCAACCCTCAGAGGTGCTCTCCAGACACCGGCTCTATGCTGAACCCTGCTCCAGATATTCCACCAAACAGGTCATGCTGAAAGGCCCCAGGTTCACCAAGGGAGGGGGTGCTGGTTACCTTGTGTGTCAGGGAGGAAACTGAGGTACTGGGTGGCTGAGCAATGGCTGGAAGAGGTGGTTCTGAGTGCCCAAATAGATGGGTAGTGATCTCCAAGCAGGTGAGGGTTTCTGTGGTTCATAGCAGAACCAGGCAAGGCGAGGCACTGGGGGCCCTGCTGCCAGAGCTTAGCACTGACATTACAAGAAAGCATCCATGGGGCCAGTGTGATGGCCCAACTGGCTAATCCTCTACCTCCATGCACCGGGATCCCATATGGGCACTGGTTCATATCCTAGCTGCCCCACTTCCCATCCAGCTCCCTGTTTATGGCCTGGGAAGGCAGCAGAGGCTGGCCCAAAGTTTTGGAACCCTAACCCTGCATCCATGAGGGAGACCCGGAAGAATTTCTTGGCTCCTGGCTTTGGATCAACTCAGCGCCAGTCACTGTGGCCATTTTGGGAGTGTACCAGTGAATGGAAGATCTTTCTTTGTCTCTTCTCTCCGTAAATCTGCCTTTCCAATCAAAATAAACAGATGAGTTTTTTTTTCGGGATTTATTTATTTTTATTGCAAAGTCAGATATACTAGAACCAGTGCCCATATGGGATCCTGGTACATATAAAGCAAGGACTTTAGCCACTAGGCTACCACGCCAGGCCTGAATAAACAAATCTTTTAAAAAGAAAAAAAAGTTATCACGAAGCGGAGGCAAATGAATGCAGTTGGTTGTGTGCCAATAAAATTTTATTTACAGGGGCTATTGCAATAGCCTAGCGGTTAAAGTCCTCACCTTGCACACGCCCCAGGATCCCATTTGGGCACCAGTTCTAATCCTGACAGCCCTGCTTCCCATCCAGCTCCCTGCTTGTGGCCTGGGAAAGCAGTCGAGGATGGCCCAAAGCCTTGGGATCATGCACCCATGTGGGAGACCCGGAAGAAGTTTCTGACTCCTGGCTTCAGATTGGCTCAGCTTCAGCTGTTGTGGTCACTTGGAGAGTGAATCAATGGACAGAAGATTTTCCTCACTGTCTCTCCTCCTCTCTCTATTTGACTTTCTAATAAAAATAAAATAAATACTTAAAAATTATTTACAAAAATAGGTTGGGGGCCATGGGCTGTGTGGGTTAAACTATAGCTTGCAGCACTGGCATCCCGTATTGGAATATATTAGGTGCAGCCCTGGCTGGTCTGTTTCCATCCAGTTCCTTGTTAATGTGCCTGGGAAGTCAGCAGAAGATGGCCTAAGTGCTTGGGTCCCTGTAACCAAGTGGGAGACCCAGGTGAAGCTCCTGACTCCTGGCTTCATTCTGGCCTAGCATTGCGGTTATTTGGGGAGTGAACCAACAGATGGAAGATCTCTCTGTCTTACTCTCCTTCTGTTGCTCTGTCTTTCAAATAAAATAAAGAAAAAAATATGAAAGGCAAACACAACAACAGGTGGCCAAAGCTGCCCGATCCAGGTTGAACACGTGGCCCACGTGGCCCATGTGGCTCACGTGGCTCACGTGGCTCATGTGGCTCACGTGGCCCATGTGGCTCACGTGGCCCGTGTGGCTCACGTGGCTCATGTGGCTCGTGTGGCTCACGTGGCTCACGTGGCTCATGTGGCTCATGTGGCCCATGTGGCTCACGTCGCTCAAGTGGCTCATGTGGCTCACGTGGCAAGGACCACGGTGACTGCTGTTGTTCCATCTCCTGGCTGCAGAAATCCGTCTCTTGCCCTAGAAACTGACTCTGTGCTCATACTTAGCGGGTCTCTGAAATCTGGGGATGCCCTTCCTGGTACAACAGAGAAGAAAAAGCCTGGGCTAGTGGTGCTGGACGACAGCCACGGCAGGTCCATCACCCCTTCTCCCTGGGGCCAGCCTGGACCCGAGACGGACAGGACAGCGGCCATTTCCTCCGGAGCCGTGGCTCTGCCAGAAACATCCACTCTGGACTCTAGTCCAAACCAGGCCTTCAAGACCACGGGTGAAGTGGCAGTCAGTGCACTGCCAACCCCACAGGAAAGGCTGGCACCTGTCGCTGTTCTGAGTGTGTCTGGGTGGCCCCACTGGGTGTCCTCAGACTGGAGAGGACCAGATACAGAGTGAGCTCAGCCACTTCCAGCAAGACTCACAGGACTTCCTGCAAGATCAGCAGTGATGGCTGCATACTCCAGCTGGGTGGGGCCATGGCTGCATCCCCCGTTGGGACCCTCTCCTCCTCTTCCACCAACTCTGGGCTCTCCCCGTGTCTTCTGTTAGTGCAGTGTGTGTGTGTGTGTGTGTGTGTGTGTAGTGGTGAGTGTGAGTGGTTGAGTGTTAGGGAGGGGACATAGGGAGTCCACAGGAAGACCCTCTCCTGGTCCCCGAGTCTTCCCATTTTCCTCCGATTGCTACTGTGCACCTACCTGCAGGAGTCTTGTCCTGAGCATGTAGGTGTTCTCCATCCACGATCCCTGGCCTTGTCGCCCCTTGGTATACTGGGGAGTTGGTCCCAAGACCTCCTCCTCTGAGGTCTGCTGTCATCTCTTCCATAACTTGGGGTGTATTACCTAGAGCCCCCTTACCCACACATCCTCCTGTACAATGTAAGTCCTGTCTGGGTGCTTTTCCTCCCTAATGCAAAGTGAATGGTGTGCAAATAGTTATATGCATGTAGGTTGAGAAATCCTGACAAGAAACATGCACTGTTCACTGCATGCGCATGTTTTTTGAATAGTCGTATTCCATCTGGATTTAGCTAAATCCACCGCAGATACAGCGAGCCAATGACACACACCTAGTTTCCTATGCCTCTGAGACATTCTTATTGCTAGTGACAAGTGATGTACTAGCTGCAGAGACCGGAAAAGCCTGGCTGTCCAATGCTCCTCAGGCAAGAGATGGGCGAAAAGAGCCAAGCTCAGGCCCACTCCGCAGAGATGCGTTTCCTGTCTCCGTCACCAGCCCCATCACTTGCCCTTGGATCCGGCCTCTGCGGAGCCAGTGTTCCGAGCTGTGTTTTTGATCTTTATTTTCAGATACAGTTTGATGTTCTCTGTGAAGAGGACACTGGTATGCACATATTTTATATCCTCTTGTTAAAACACAAGGACTTGCACCTGTTAGGATGGCCCCTGTCAAAAACAAAGAAGAAAAGTATTGGGAAAGACGTGGCGAGATTAAGACCCACACACTATCGGCAGGAGTTTAAAATGAGGCAAGTCACTCTTGGAAATGGCATGGGGATTCCTCCAAAGATTAATGATGGGATCAACTTCTGGTCCATCCATTTGCATATCTATGTTCATAGCAATGCTATGCATAATAGTCATCATTGAGAGGCAGTAACAAGACAAGTGTCCACTGGCAAATAAATGGGTGAGCAAAATGGGGTCCAGCCATGCCATGAAACATATTATCGGATCTTAAAGAGGAAGGCAGGTGTGACTGGTACCTGCTATAGGTGAGGACTTGATGCCAAGTCACCCAAAGGCAAGGACTGCGGGCTTCCTCTGAACAAGGTACCAAGAGCTGTCAAACTTACAGAGAGCAGAGTGGGGTTGCCAGGGGCAACCTTCTTGCTATCCGTTGGACCGGTGTTGCTTCTGTGAAATCATTGATTTTTTCCTCCTACATGTGCGTCAGAATTCTCTGGTAGGCTTGTTAATTGCCAGTCACTGTGACAAGGACAAGGCAGATTCTTGGTGCCATCCTGGACCTGCACTGGCCGGAAATCAGGCTCCCTTGGTGACTCGGGCAGACCGGACAAGTGTTCACCAGTGGCAAGCCAGCCCTCTGAAACCTTGACTCTGCTCCCTGGGTTGAGTGTTTGGGGGCTGCTGAGGGTCCTTTCTCCTCTCTGGGCAGGCAGAGGTGGTCCTCTCATGGATACTGTAACTGGAGACTGTTACATCCTACATCTACATCCCAGCGGGAAGCTGCGGGTAAGAGGGTGAGCCAGGGCCCACTCTCCTTGGCTATCTCCTTGGCTATCTGCAGCCATCTGCCGAGTGGCTGCCTTTTCACCCTGTTGCTGTTATGTTGACAACATGTAATCAGCACTTGGGTGACAGCCTGTTTATTCTGTGCAGTGGTATGGCATCTGAGGAGTAGTATGTATTGCCTCTACCCCTAGAAGGATGAACGAATAAGTTCTACAATGTTTTCATTTCCCCCACAAAGTGAATGAATCAAGTGTTGTCCACCTATATTTGCTCTCAGGAAGGCCTATTCTTGGACATCAATCTTCAGCTATTTTGCCAGGTCTGGATGGGGGTGGGGACGCAGAGAGTGGGAAGGGGTGTGGGCACAGCTCTGTCCGCAGACCCCAAGCAGGAATCAAAGCTGAAGCTTAACCTCCATGCATCCCTTTCCGACAAGTGCAGGTGCTGGCTGGCTTCACCTCCCACACACATCCCAGGGTGTGTTGGACAGAGAGTGTGGTCCTTGCCAAACCCCGGAATCCTTGTGACCTGGCTCAGTCACCGCTCTTGTGCCCAGACATTTTGTAAAAGCATTAGGCTGCCTTGCTTGAAAACAGGTAGGCTCTAACCAGCAAGGGCTACAATATTTTCCCTGGATGACTTGGGAGCCAGGAGAAGAAAATGGTTTGCAGAGAGCAACGCTTGGAGATTCAGAATTGGGGGACCAATTGAAGATAGCATCTCAGTTCCCTGGGGACACCATGGCAGACAAACATCAGCTGGGTGGTTGAAAGCATAGCAGCAGTGTGCTGTTGCTGGAGTCTGGAAGTCACAAGTCCGTTTCATGATGTGAGCAGGGCTGCGCCTCCTGCAGGCTCTGGGGCAGGCTTGTCACATGACTCTCCCAGCTCCCGACGGTTCCAAGCATCCTTCGCCCTGTGGCAGCATCACTCCCTTCATCGTAGGACTCCCATCTCCCTGGTCCTCCTCTCTGCCTACAAGGATACTAAATCCATGAAGCTTTAGTCTCACGATTCTCATGTGGGTTCCTCTTCCCATATACGGCTCACTTCTGAGGGGCCAGGTGGATACGGCTTGGGGCGGACAAGGTTCAGGCCATTCTGAATGTTCCCCACCCCGGAGGAACCCTGACTGTCCTGGAAAATCCCCTGGTCTCTCAGGTCCCTCTCCCAACCCCCAGCGTCTGCCACATCTTCTCCCTCCAGGAAAGGCCTGAAGTACCCATGAGGAGGCCAGGTGATACTGTGGCCCCTTTCTGATCCCATCCCTTAGCGCTCCGCACAGAGGGAATTGTGTAAGTGAGGGTATCAAATGGCACCACGCTCCCCACTCTGATCCCGCGTTTGGGGATACGAATTAATCCACAGCACAGGAGCGCCAAGCTCCTTATGCTCTTCCGCCGAGCTGGCTGTGTTTTGTCTGAGCCAAACATCTGACTGTATCCCCGGGCAAGTTTGTCTTGAGGTTGTAATTATTTTGCAAGGAACAGAGAAGATGGGAAGGGGTGTGCCAGTGAGAGCACAGTCTAGGGGAAATTCCCACCAGAAATCTTGAGAATACAGCCCAAGCCTCCCAACACACACACACACACACACACACACACACACACACACACTGCCCCTAAATGGATCCCATAACTGTAGCTGGTGGCTGTGTTCCTGTTATATGCAGATGAACGCTCAGGAAGGCAAATGACTGACAGTAGGTTGCACCTGCAGATGAGACACCACCACATGGGCACTGATCCACTCGCTTCTTAAGCCAAGTCACACTGATCCACTCACTTCTTGAGACAGAGAGGAAGATCCATCCGATGATTCACTCCCCAAGTGACCACAACAGCCAGAGCTGAGCCAATCCGAAGCCAGGAGCTTCTTCCGGGTCTCCCATACAGGTGCAGGGTTCCAAGGCTTGGGCCATCCTCGACTGCTTTCCCAGGCCACAAGCAGGGAGCTGGATGGGAAATGGAGCTGCTGGGATTAGAACTGGTGCCCATATGGGATCCTGGGGCGTGTGCAAGGTGAGGACTTTAACCGCTAGGCTACTCTGCTGGGCTCTGAAAACATTTTTAAAGGATATTTTAGTCCTGTGTTTCTATCCAAGCTCCTCTAATTGTGTTATATTGTATTTATTGTATTGTATTTGAGAGGCATTGAGATTTTCCATCTGCTGGTTTCCCCAAATGCTCCCAGTGGCTAGGGCTGAGCCAGCCTCCCACATGACAAGGAAGAACTCGAATGCTATAAGCTGTCGCTGTTCCCTACCAGAGAGTCCATTGGCAGGAAGCTGGACTCAAGAATGGAGCCAGGCTTGAAAACCTGGCACTCAGATGTGGGGTGAAGGTTTCTGCCCCGAACACCCCCTCTACAGGATGGTTTTGGTTACCCTCACAGGTGCAGGTGGGGCAGGAGAAGAGGGAGCGAGACAGAACCTGACAGTGCCAAGACAAAAAGCACTCTGACCCCAATGTCCATGGGCTGAGACACCCTGCTCTAATCCCACCCTGTCAATTCCACAATAATAGAACCAGGGCCCCAGGTGCCTAATCGCCAGCCTTGCCTGCCTCTCCTCACCAACACCATAGCTGGACTATTGCGACTGAATTGTGAAAAGTCTTTAAAAATTTTTTGGGAAATACATATTATGAAAAAAAAAAAAACCCTATGCATGGATTTCGCCAACTTTTTAAGCTTGCTTGATTGATTGATTGGTTTGAAAGGCAGAGTTACAGAGGGGAGAAATGGAGAGATTTTCAGCCGCCTGAATCACTCCCCAAATGGCCACAGCAGCCAGCAGAGAGCCTGACCCAAGCTAGGAGCCTGGAGTTCCGTCTGGATTTCCCATATGGATGGCAGGGGCCCAGGTACTTAAGCCATCTTCATTTGCTTTCCCAGGAGCATTTGCAGGGTGCTGGATTGGAAGTGGAGCAGATGGGACTCAAACCAGGGCTCATATGGAATGTCTGTGATGGTTTAATCAGCTGCACTACAATGCTAGCCCCAGATTTCAATGTTGTTGTTTTTTTTTTTTTACACCAAAATAAACTTAGCGTTAAATCCCATTTTCCCATGGATTTCTGAAACATGTTCCTAGTTCTACACCGTGAGAATTAGCAAACTGGCCACCTTTTTCTGGATACCTGCGGGGATGCAAAGACACTTTCTAATTATTGTCGATCTCTCCCGGCTTAGAGCATCAGCACAGCCTACAGGTGAACAACCACGTCTCCTATGGGGATTACTCACAAATACAGGGCAGGCAGGATGTGTCTGACCGACGTGAGGTCAGGGAGGTAAAGACGGTAGGAGAAGAGCAGTCCTGAATTGAAGTGCGTTCCCCTGGTTGCTGCTACCTGTAAAGCCCGGAGCCCACACCAGGCTGCAGCCCACCCAGCCCTTGAACTGTGTCTCATGCACCTGGCACCTGTCTGTATCCAGGCACCATGGGGCAGGTGGCTGGGTTGCTCTCTAGCAAATGTAAGCAGTTGAAGAATTTGTCAAAGACTGGCAGAGCTCCACAGCATCTCCAGGGGGCCATGGAGCCAGGCTTGGGGCAACAGCACCACGGGAATGTCGCCCAGGACCTGCCACAGATTTCCTGCCTGCAAAGGACAGGACCGCCGCTGCTGGTGACAGACACTACCAGGGGCAGCCCTGATGCTGGTCTCCAGGTGCTACTCGTGAGCTGCTCTCTCACTACCATCCCCAGGGACAGGAGGGAGTGGCCTCACCCTTGGCCAGGATCTCGCCTATGCCCGTCTGGGCCCACCCTGCCCGCCCAGCTGCAAGTTCTCCTTGGGGTTCAGCTTGGGCACTCTCTGATGGCTGGAGCCCGGGACACTAGCAAAAGAGCCCATAAGAAAAGCTTCCACCTTCTGGTTTGGAAAGTTGGGGGCCACGCTCTGATGGTGCCAATGCCGTTGGCCGGCAAGGAGTACTGCTTCTACAGGATCGCGCATCCCTTGCTCGGAATGTCTCTAGCCAGACCCCGCCAGGTGCCAGCCAGGAAGCCTGCTGGGCAGCTTTGCTTTCTGTGGACTTCTGATATAGGCAGCATGCATTCACACTGATTGGCTCCGGGGACTTCACGGTGGCTCATCTCCTTTCTTTGGTGTAATTATGCTCCTCTTCTGTCCCCACCCCCCAGCCCTGCCAGGGGGTGCCCCAAGATTTACAAAGATGCTGGGATCCCTGGTTAGTATTCCTCACTCCTGATCCACTATTATTCTTCTTAATTCTGCAATCATCCGCTGGAGAAGGCCACTTAGAAAACAAATGCATATTTTAATAGCTAATGCTGAATTTACATTCCTCTCTCAGGTGTGTGGGGATAATGATGTGGCAATTAAAGGCAAATACATAATTTTTAGTTGTGGCTGGGGATTCCTCTGCTGCCTGCACACGGGCTGACTTGGATTTTTAACCGGATGTTAAATTTTTTAAAGCATTGGGAATTTTTGATCATTGATAGACAGCTCAGTATTTTTTACATTTCAGGTGGGAAAAAAAAAATCTCCTGACATTGCACCCTCTGTCTACATGCGTTAAAATGATGTGCTCAGCTCATTCACTACACTCACAGTGTGTCGATTAGTGAAGCAAACAAGAGACAAGCAGTATGTGCACCATAATCTAACAGGAATGAGTGTGTGTGTGTGTGTGTGTGTGTGTGTGTGTGTGTCCACATGTATACACAGGGGCCTGTACAAAGTTCATGGAGAATGCATGTGTTTAAAAAAAACTAGGCATGGATTTAGAAAATTCTGCAACAAAATAAACGTATCATTTATTGCCATTTTCCATGAACTTTTTGGCGGGTTCTCGTGTTCTTTCTCCAGATCTCTCAAGGCACACACAGAGACTCTATGTGCATAACGTTTTGCTTTTCCTGACCCGGTAAGCATTTGATCTAGACCATGGGAGCGATTTCTGCCTGCCTGTTCCTCATTCAGATAGTGATAGTAATTTCACTAAGTGGGTCCTATCAAGGGTAATTTTAGATTATTTATATGTGTACTTTCCATCTCTTTGAAAGACAGAGACACACAAAGAGAGGGAGTTAGAGTGAGAAAGACAAAGATTTTTTCATTCCCTAACTGGTCACAGCTGAAGCCAGGAGCTTAGAACTCAGTCTGAGCCTCCCCCTGCACCTCCCTGTGTGCGGCAGAAACTCAAGACTTGAGCCATCGCCTGCTGCCCCTAAGGTGTATTAACAGAAAGCTAGGACTGGAAGCAGAACCAGGACTCCAGCCCGGGCCCAATGCAGGATGCACACATCTCTGGCAAAGCCTTGATTCTGGGTCATATTCAAGAGAAATGCAGATACAGCTCTGCCTTAGATCAACAAGCAGCTATCCTTGACTTTGACTCGTGTCCCCAAACTTGATGTTGATTCGCCAGCATCCATGGAGATGGTCATGTGTCTCCTATCCCAAGACAGTGAGCTTGAAACTGCTGTATCCTTCTGACTTCCTGGTCAGGACTGCCTCCCATCTGCCACTCTTGATCAAACAAACCCCTTCTAGTGCAGAGGGACTGCTGAGGGGAGGGCAACAGAATTCCTTATTTCTTCCCACTGGGAAGCAGGGATGCCCCATCACTCTGTTACCTAGTACAAACTGCCCATCGGGAGACATCTCGGAGCCCAGCATCTCCAAGTCCCGTGTGAACACTAAGAACCACCAGAAAGAAGGCATACTGAGAGTTCAGAGAGACAAACTCTGCAATCGGTGGTGGGGACTTGAGGTCTTGGTCATCTTACCCTGAGCCTGGATGGCAGACTAGATTCTCAGGAGGACTTGCCTGAGCCTAGGATCAACTGCCTGTGCAGCAGCTTGGTGGTTTCTGTAAGTAGAAACCCCACCTCAGCCTTCCCTGATCCCCCATGGACATGTGTTGGTGTGTGTGGTATGCACCATGCAGCTTCTGCCATAATCATTGCTTGGTATCCAGCAGAGTTCATACTTACCACTCCATTTTTCTTGGATATTTGTTTATTTATTTGAAACAATTCACTGACTGATTCCCAAAATGGCCATAACCGCCAGGGCTGGTCCAGGACAAAGTCAGTATCTTGGAACTTCCTCCAAGTCTCCCACATGGGTGGCAGGGTCCCCGAACACTTGGGCCTCTTTCCAGTGCTTTCCAAGGTGCAGCATCCAGGAGCTGGATCGAACCCGGAGCAGCCAGGACTTGAATCGACACTCTGATACAGGCTGCGTTTATAGCAAGTGATGATTGAACTCCTTACGGTACAGCACTGGCCCCTACTTGGTTAGAGACAAGACCAGAAGTATATTCCAGGCAAGGAACTACATAGCAGTTTGCTGGCTCAACGTGCTGAGCTGTGCCTGCTCATTGGGTACTTGTGGAAGGACTGGGTTGGAGCAGTGACCTACTGCACAGAGGGGTCCCCACCCTGCTATGCATCTGGTGAAGGTCTGAAAGCCTGCAGGTTGAGTGGGATGTCAACCCAAGGCAGTGACGGGTTTTTAGCACCAAGCTGGGAAGAGATGGGCTCTTCATCTCCCCAGGGTTTCCTTTGCCATGGGGTCATTGTCCAGGGGTCCCCTCCACAAGCAAGACCTCTGTCATTCTGAGGCTGCCGGTGCTGTGCCTTTAAGACAACAGCTGGCTTTGGCCTGCTCAACTGACCCCTCCACCTCATCAGCTCAGAGATCAACTCAGGCAGCTCCCAGCTTGCCTCAGCGTGCCCATCTCTCATGGACAGCACCAGGGGTCAGTGAGCCCGGTGCCCTTTGGTTGGAATGTTGAGCAAAGGAAGGAGAAGAAATGAATCTGAAAAACAGAGCAAAAAAGAAGTAGCAGTGGTTGGTCAGAGCAAAAAACGCAGCCTTCCCAGGTAGCCTTCCCAGACTTCCCTGCTGCCCCCTGCGCGCTGCTGCTGGTCTCTGCAGTGGAAACCTCTGTGCAGTCACGTGTTCACCCATCAAGCCCAAGTGCACCTTGCAAGGTGCTGCAAGCATAAGGAAGAACATGGCAGAGGAGGCCTGCGCTCTCTGGCCATCTGGATAACAATGGGTGTTGACCAGAGGGGTGTTGAGACAGAATACAAGGCCTGGTGACAGATCACCTGGGCTTTGCAACCTGGCTCTGCCACTTATATGGGAAAGCTATGTCATGCCTCAGCACTGGGTTTCCTCCTCTGTAAAGGGGTTCATTGTGGTCTCGGGCGTAGAGGGTGTTGAAAATACCTAATGCATCCTTGCAAGTGCCATATTAGGGAACATTCAGTAATCTAGCGGTTGCTATGATACTCTGGATCACGAAAAGGCAGATTCAGGGGCACAGCTTACTGAGGCAATCCACATTGGCCATGACGTACTCTGGGTAACGGCACCCTCAACCTCAGGCTAGAAGTTGGCACCCCCTCTCACCAAAGAGCCATCCACACACATGAGTGTTTACGGTTGGCCATGATGAACCTCAGTTGCGCCCTGTCTTTCCTTGACTTAGACGAGCGGCTCCTTTAGGGGAATGAACATTCCTTAAGCATCTTTCCAGAACTTTGTCCTGCAACAAGCAGATGAAACATTGCCTTGTCTTTGCATCCTATTGCTTTGCACCAAATAAGTGAGCAACACACTCATACCCGCCACACAGATGCAGGAGGTTTGGTTTTGCTGCAGTGTGACCCTGTAAGGCGATGTAGGGCAATAGCCTTACAGACCTGCCAGGCTCTCTTCAATGGCTGTTGGGAGATAGTCCGGTGAGTTACCAGTGGGCCATAGGACATCAGCCTCAGGCCACCCTGCCCGGAGGAAAGAGAATTGTAGGTGGGAAAGGAGGAGATTGGGGGCCCAGGTGGCTTGAGATGTCATTGCTTCTCAACACGTCCATCCTCCTATGTGCCTCACAGTCCACAGCTTGGGGCTGCAAAAGCTCCCTGACTACAGCCAGCATACCTTGAGGTGTGCAAGAGCTGTGATTTTGAATATCTGCTTGGAAATCTTGCTTGTTTGGGAGAATACAGGGAAAAAAAAAACCTTCCAAGAGTGTTGTACATAATTCAGTTTTCCTTTAGCTACTAAATTAATTTTGCATGCATGGTATTTTTAAATTGCCATTCATGCTGAGCTAGCCCCCTACCTTGTAAATCTGGGACCCCAGAGGAAGCTAGGACCATTCACCCATCTCCTCCCCTACCCTGTCCCAGTGCCTAAGCCCCTAATTCATGCTCAAAGTACTGATGAGAACTACCCATGTGCCAGGGAAACAAGGAGCATGTGGGCCCTGCAGTGTTTCTCTTCCGGAAGCTTCCTTTACCATGGGTTAGATTTACAGAGGCCATTAGTGGGAGTACCAGCCAGCAGGGGTCAGGGAAAGGGCGCAGGCATTGGAGGCAGAGGGGAGAGCCTGCATCAGGGAGCAGGTGCAGAACCAGGTGAAGTAAGTGATTGTCGCAGCAGAAGCTGGAGGGCTGAGCCTGGGAACAGCACTGACCTTGAGAGCAGGAACATCTGCCCCTTAGGCCTGCGGTTCTTTGACCTCTTGTCGTGCGGCTCTCAGCAAAGGACGCGGCACAGAACAGCTTCCCAGAGTACAGAGCTGTCCAGAGGCGTCACATCAAGGGGTCTGAGGGGTCCCATGGGCAGCAGGTGCCAGCCTGCCCGCTTCCTGGCCAGCCAAACCACAGCCAGATGCTGAGGCTGTGTCTTTGCTATTTCCCCGTTTCATGTACAGCCTGCTGCCCATCTCCTGTGCCTCTGATATCTAAGAGAACAGCCATGAATCTCTGCCTGAAAGATGAGTGACGTTTCTTGTCTACATTCTTCCAAGGTCTTCCGCAACCCACTCGACTGCAGGCCCCATTGAGGGAGTGAGATGAAAATGTGCCATGCATCCATGCCAGTGCGGGTGGGAAGAACTGAAGGGTTCTGGGTCTGGGGTGGAGACACCTGCTCCCAGCTGCCTTCTGGGCAGCCAGTTGTCTGCCAAGACCTCTGTCCCTCACTCTCCACTCCAGCCCTTGTCTGCAAGCCACAAGGTTGTTACTGAGGTACGCTTTGAGTCTGGAAGCTCACTGTAGTGAGGGTCTCCCATGGCAGATGGAAATAATTCCACAGCTGCAGCCACAGTGGCCTCAGCACCTCTCAGGACCAGTCTCAGATGCCGCCCTCTCCACCCAGTCACTGATGACAGCACTTAGCATGCAGTGTCCCATAGCAGCACTGCTAATGCCTGTCTCCCTCTGCCACCAGAATTGTCCCAGCCTGAGGACTGCTTTAATAGCCCTGTTCCCAGAATCCAGCGTGAGGACAAAAGAGTGGGTGGATGCTGTTTGGTAAATGCAAACAATAACCAATGTCCAGACACCTGCAGCTGGCATACCTCTACCTTGGCAGCAAGTAGCAAGCAAGCCCAGCTGGTCTCATTTGTTCATCGTGTTTGTGGGAAATAAGAAGAAATGAGCAAGAACATTGACATCAGCCAAGGGTGAAGAGACAAGAGCCGCCCAAGATGAGTGCCACTCCTGGCTGCCCCTCCATCCTGTGTGGCCCTAGACACAAAACTGCAGAAGGACAGAAATGGGACCCGTTCCCTAGGACCATGGGTGCTTCTGGGGACACAGTCATGTAGCTGACTCCTTGGAGGACTGGCCTCCTAGCAGGAAGCCTGAAAAGGAGTGAGTGGGACCAGTGGGAGTCATGGAACACAATCTGGCTCTACCCATGCCTGGAAGCCAGCGTGCTTGAGGCTCCAAAGACATTGTCCCCCTCCTGTTCTTCCCAATGAGCATTGAACTTCCTGCCTGGTCCCTGACAGGCCCTGAGCCTACAGTGGCCTGATAGAGGCTTCTCTCCCAGCACCTGAGATGACCAGGAAGGGCCAGACTCGGCACTAAATCAACAACCAGGTTGTAGCTGTAACAGCAGATACTGAGGGAGAGAGTGGGGGGACAGCTGCTTATGTCGGGGAGGGGCCGAGGCTTCTTTGCAGAAGCGTCCTTTGAACTTGCAGGACCGGAAGGGAGCTGACTAGAGTATGCCAGTAAATGCATCATAGCCACTGCTGTGAAAAAACATAGCATGGGGAAGCCCTGGCTGTGGGGTTTGCAGATCCTCCACCGTGCTTGGGTTCAAGTCGTTGGCCTGATGTCATGAGGAGCAGTGTGCACCAGGAGCCCCACACTCACCAAAGTGAGTCCTACCGAGGTCTGGAGGAAGCAGTCTAGCCAGAGGAAGCAGCCAGTGCGAAGGTCCTGGGGCAGGCATAACCAGATGTGTTCCCCCAACACAGGGAGACCAGGCTGGTCGTAGCAAGCGGGAATGGAAAGAACCAGGGTACACAGGGAACGCTTAGGGTGAAAGTCTTTGACAGCCCTAAACGGCAGTGCTGGTGTGGTCGGCGACACTGGCGACACTGTCCAGGGAAAGGGAGACGTGCCCACGTCATTCTTGAAAACGCACTCAAGGGCCCGGCGACGTGGCCTAGCGGCTAGAGTCCTCGCCTTGAAAGCCCCGGGATCCCATATGGGCGCTGGTTCTAATCCCGGCAGCTCCACTTCCCATCCAGCTCCCTGCTTGTGGCCTGGGAAAGCAGTCGAGAATGACCCAATGCATTGGGCCCTGCACCTGTATGGGAGACCTGGAGGAGGTTCCAGGTTCCTGGCTTCGGATCGGCGTGCATCGGCCCGTTGCAGCTCACTTGGGGAGTGAATCATCGGACGGAAGATCTTCCTCTCTGTCTTTCCTCTGTGTATATCTGGCTGTAATAAAATGAATAAATCTTTAAAAAAAAAAAAAAAGAAAACGCATCTTTCCCAACAGGTGAGAAAGTCAGAGCCTGTGCCCTCTGCCCAGGTTCAAGTCTATTTACCGTCTCTCTGGGCCTGATGCCAGTATTTGTTTACTATCTGAGAAAATCAAAGAGAAAAAAATATTTTTGGTGACAGACTTGCCTACACACCCACCCTCTCCGTGGTAATGCCAAGGCTGGAAGCCGAGTGTGTGTGTCTGGTTCATTTCCAAAAACCTCATCACGTAGCTTGCCAGAAGCGGCAGAAGCCAAGATGCCTTCTGACCAATGCAACTTGCTTGTACCTGCTATTTCCTAGTCTAACAGTCTGGGTCTTGGGATCAGGAAGAAGCCATCAAGGAGGGAACCAAAGCAGGTACTATGTGTTAACCTCACACAAGCACCCTGCCCCTGCGCCCAGCAGCTGGCTCCAGCAGCCCCAGACCAGCCCAGGGTGGCCTGCCCACCAATTCTTGCCCCCTATCCATGTTGTTCCCAGGAAAACCCAGCTGGATCCAAGGGGCCAAGGACAATGGGAGTAGATTTCAGTGGGAAGGAACCAGAGGTTTCCACTACGCATGCTTATTTGCATATTGCACTTGTCCTGCTGCATACCAGAGACCTGGGTACACAGTTTAAGGTGTGAATTGCTAGAACAATATGTAAAACCCAGTGCAGGTCGCAGCAGACCGCCCCAGCAGAGGTGTGCCATGCTCAGACAGGAGAGGCGGAGGCAGAAGCTGGGCCCTGGGCTCCCACTGTGCTCGTCTCTGGTCAGCTGTGCTTCCTTGCACACTGTCCCTCCATGTCCCCCTGCCCAACTGGCACAGGCAGCACATGCCTCCTCCCCTCTTGTCACAGCCTCGAGACCTGCCCGCAGGTGCACCCCTCTCCTCCCCTGCTCTTCCTCACACTGAAGTGCTTCTTGCCACTGGTCCATTCTGCCTGTGAACATATGGGTCTGCTGTGTGATTATTTGTCACTCTCACTGCCACTCCATGTCCAAGACTGACGAGGATGAGGGGCCATGGACAGCGCGGGGGTGGGGTGGGAGCCATGCTCTTTGGTGTTCGCTTCTCTTTGGGTCTTACAGGCAATGTCTTTCAAAGCCTAAGCACAGTTTCTTAACATGGAAGACTTGCTGGGGTTAAGGGTTGCTGGAACGCCCTGAAGTTGGTGGTGAGTTTTGAGACGTGATGTCTCTGGGAAAGAGAATTTGCAGGTTTCATCCCATGGTCCAAGGAGTTTATGGCATGAATGATGCCCAAAGCCAGAGGTGGGCATTGTGGTGCAGTTGGCATGCCCATATCCCATATCGGAGGGCATAATTCAAGTCCTGGCTACTTTGCATTTCGCATCCAGCTTCCTATTAATGTAGCCTGGGAGGCAGTGTGCGGTGGCCCAAGGGCCAGAGTTTTAGCCATACCTGTGGGATGGCACACCCACGATGGAATACCTAGCTCTGACCCAGCTCTGACTGTTACGGGCATTTGGGGAGTGAATCAGCAGATGGAAGGTCTGTGCACGTGTGTGTGTGTTTTCCTTTGTATGTGTGAGTCACTCTGCCTTTAAGACAAGTAAATACAGCTTTAAAAAAAATGCCAACATGTAGTTGAGTGCCCACAGTCACTGCCAGTCAAGTGGAAAATGTCCTGACAGTCCCTGCTGTGTCTGAGAGGACGTGGCCTTTGTGTCCCCCAAGCTCTGCTCTCTTCTCTCGGGCTGTGTTTTTGTGCAAGAATGATGTGCTGGGGTTGGGACAGCCCAGAACCAACAGGATCTCAGGGGTCAGGCAGAGAGTTGAGTCAGGGTTCCAGCTACCTGGCTGGCAGTCCCCTTGGAAAGCTGGCCCTGTCGCTCCACCAAAGGTCACCACGGGCAGCCTTCTCTTCTGCTCTCTGAGTCCCTGGGTGACCGCTATGTACGGGTCCCTGTATCCGCCAGCTCTGGCTGCCATCACAAACACCACACGGGCACCTTCGAGGATGCAAGTGCCTTTCCCCCAGTCCTGGAGGCTGGCAGAGCT